>NC_046222.1:99474563-100123692 GCF_009819885.2 Catharus ustulatus
ATTTTTTATTATGGAATGTTCTGGTTTTGTATTTTTTTCCTAAGCTTGTGAACACTATCTTTCCCTTTTTAGAGGTGTTTTCCCTTTTATTAAAACGATGTTTAACTGAATTTTGTGAAGAAAATGCTACGTATGTGCATCACTTAGAAGTAAAGATTTTTCTTTTCCGTATCTTCTGCTGAAGCTATGGTAGCAATATCAATGCCAGCTCTCACTATGCAAGGTTGAAAGTGGCAAACTTCTGGAGCTTCTCTGACTTTATAGTTTGTACATTTGTTTGGTATAATTAGATGTTCATCTTTAAATTTTTTGAACAACGTGTTTAAAAATGCGGAGGCAAATTTGGAAGAAGTTGCTGTTTCACTTTCTGTAGCGTAGAAGTGCTTTTTGTTGCTGTTGGGCTCTTTGCATTACAGAGTGGGAAAGTGGGCTGCCTTTGTTTGGTTGCAGTTGGGTGTGCCTCAGGTTAGCTCTGTGGTGGATTTCTTTGGCTTCTCTCCTTTGTATGTGTGCTTGATGTTTTACCATAGCTCACAGACTGGAGGCATGTTGGCACTGTTCTGCTTTGTACACATTTTAAAATTGCTGTTACTCGTTATAGAATTTGCCAAGTCAAAATATTTGAGTTTGACTGTCTTCGATATACATTTATTGTCTTTTTTTTAAACATATACTTTGAAAATGTAACGTTGTGTACTCTTTGGGCTATGCTCACAGAAAATACATTGTATTTAATGCTTAATACACAAATCAAACTTCATATAAGTGCACTATATGAGCACTAATACTATAAGTTGCTGCTTGTGTTAAAGTGAAGAGTGGGGAAGAATATGGTAAATGAGATAAGCCCTCTGAATTGTGTTGATTTTTTTGTTGTTTTGTTTAAAAAGGGACCTTTACAAATTGGATTTAAAAAAAATAAAGAAACATATTACGTTGTATCTGAATATTTTGTTTAGATGTTATTATTTGGCAAGTTGAGAAAGCATTAAATAGTTTATAAGTCACAATTCTCATCATCTTTCTCAGAATTTCTTTCTGTCAGTATATGAAAGCAAATGGGAACAGCCCAACAAGTTGTACTTGATTGTATTACAGAAACATAGACTGGATATTTGGTGCATGACAAGTCTCATCAGCCTTCAGTTTTAAAAATACTGGGTTAAAATATTGCCTGTCTGTAAATAAATTAAAAAAAATTATTGTCTCATTCAAACATTTTTAAGCAAAGTACTACTCATTGCAGAGGAGTCAGTGTTTAAAATAGCCTTTACCCTCTACATGGTTCACTAGGCACAAGATGCTCACACTGTGTTCAGACTGAGAGAGGACTCACAGGAAAATTGACCAATTCTTTTGCAGACCAGCAAAACCCCTCCAGTGCCTTCTGGAGACAAGAGAAAAGGACCATTAGTGAAAGCTGAGTGTCACCTGAGATGAGCTGCTCTGGCATGCACATCAGCCAGTTGCTTGTGCTTGGACAGCTGCACCTGGGCCCTGTTTTAGATGGTTTGATTTGCTGGTGTAGTGCCTAGAGGAGCAGTGCCATTGCCATTGTACTGACATGAGACAGTGAACTCTCATTTGCTGTAGCATTTGGATTTGGGAATCTTCTTAGTATTTGTCAAGTTTGCTTCCACATGCTTTCTTGTACTTCTTTGAATAAATCCATGAAGCACTGCCATCTTACCTTCATGGCTGCAAACTGATCCCTAGAGAGCTTGCTTTGGGTACAACAAAGTTGGCATATGGAGGTGTGATGTTAGGTACATATTTTTAGCATTATAAGATTTATACTCTGTGCATAAGGCAAGATTTTTAAAATCTGTGTACATTTGGTTTTCATTCACTTGTTCTTCACACGTTTTTTCCTAAAAATACCTTGGAAGACATTGTACTTCAAACTCAGAAAGGGAGAACTCAGAGGTTTATTTTAAAAAGCACTTCTGTGCCTGTGTGTGCAGCCACATGCTGATAGAGACAGATCTGAAGGTCTGCATCTGTTGTCAGGCCCCATTGAAACCAATTGTTAATTCATTGTTAAACCTTTGTTAAAGACCAGTGAGGGCCATACAGTGTAGGTGTGCTCTGAGTGTCCCCAGGTGTCTGTCTACAGTTAATGTTGCAGAGGTAGAGCTCTGTGACAGAGTATGACTCAGGAGAGAGCTGAGGTGTATCAATTTTAAAACATCAAAGAAGGATAAGAATTCGCAGATGGCATTTTTGCCAGGTATTGTCTATGAGACATATTTACTTACTGCAAAGTCCGTTTAAAGTCTTGTTTTTAAATTATCCCATAAATTGTCAATAAAACATGAAATATGTAATCACAGAATCTCAGCGTTGGTGAAGTTGGTGAATACATACCCAAGTGTATGCTGTTGTTGTGAGCCCATACCACAGTCACAGGAAAAAAAATTCTCGTGCTTACTCAGAATTTTCTGATTTTCAGTTTGTGTTGTAATTTGAGATACATGTCAGCAGTAAGTTACAACAGTAATGAGCTCAGCAGATCCAGCTACGCTTCTGTGCTGAACTGGTAGGTAAAGAATTGTCAAGCACAGAATGAGTTCTGCCAGGTGCAGCTGTGGCTTTCCATATCGGAATCATAGGATGGCCTGGGTTAGAAGTGACCTTAAAAATCATCAACTTCCAAACCTCCTGCAGTGGGCAGGTACATTAATTACAGCTGACGCAGAAGCCTTGTTTTTAAACACCTTGATGTTAAAATACGGAATACTTTCCTGGAGTTGCTGTGCTAGACCAGCTGAGGTAGCCTGAGAAGCCTGTCAGAGCTCACAAACCCTCCTCAGGCCTGAGTTACCAAGTGTCAGATTCTGCTGACAGCAGTGCTGAGCCGTTTGAATGAAGCTGTGCTTTGCAGTTCCTGAAGAGACTGCTGGCTTTTAAACACCTGGAGTTAAAGTCTAACAAGCTTTTTGCCTGGCAAGGGCAGTAGTATTGAATTTTCAAGACTTGGATCAAGCAAACATTTTTTTAGGTGTTGCTTTGTCTTACCTTGGTTCTTGAAATGGTAGTCCAAAAGCAAAGTTTTCTTTCCATCTTCCAGAGGTAACTCCATCGCACCACTGCCAATGTCATATGGAATTCACTAACAGGTTATCCTCACCATCTTCCTCATAATCTATTTGACTCTCAATTTTATGTGAAATTTCAATTTATTTCTTTCTGGGTGATGCAGATGTTGTTGCCCTAATTCCCCCTAAATGTAGCTCCTTTCCTGTTTTGTTTTTCAAAGCCATTTGCAGTTTTGGCAGAAATACAAGTCCGTACAGATTCAGGCAGTATTTTGATACAGAATATTTCTGACTGAGTAGTTAAAATTAGCAACATTGGAAGAGGGAAAAGGGAAGTGTTACACTGCTTCTTACGTAGTTACAGTCCTTAATATTTTTAACAATCCCCCGATTCCAAATAAAATCTAGTCTAAACTTCTAACAGTGATGAAGAAAGACTTTCACTTTGAGGTATGTGTTAGATTAAGATGAGATGCTGCTTGGCTTCGAGAGCAGATGCAAATAACTTTAAGACACTGTGAACTTTACTGATTGCTGGTCTTGCATCTTACTGATCAAATCCTGATCCTTGTTCGGGCTCTCATGTAGTAAGCTAGCAAAGGACACTGTGTAATACAGTGTATTTCACTGCTTTAACAATCACTTGTCCTCCTGCAGTCTGGAACTGTACTGCACCTTCCTCTTTATTTCCAAGTTACAAATCACTAAGGAGCTTCTGCCATTCCAATTACAAATGTAATACATCCAAAAGAGCTGCCTCACAACACATCCAAGTCCTGAGCACTAAACACACCTAGATGAAAAAGGATTCCTTGCTGTCCCACAAGGGACATCCTACAGCACAGCTGTTACCAGTCACACACTTTCTGAACTACAGCCTTGCAGCATCTCCACCTATTTTGAGTACTGCCACTTTCTCCCAGTCAGTGAAAAACCACCGCTGCCCAGTTTGTGTTTGCATGCTGCCACAGCCAGTGCAGTACATCCCTTACGTGCTTATCTGGGAATGCAGAGCAGCAGAGGGTGAGGTAGCTGGACCACTCCTCCCTTGCTGGGGGCACATGCTGCAGCTTCCCACTGACATATTCAAGCCCTGATATATTTTCTCCAGGCTGGTTACTAACCTGGTGAAATTCATTTTAATTGTGCTTTTAGACACACCTTTGTGACAAAAGAATCCAAACCTTCTCTGGCACTCGAATAAGTGATTTTTTGGGTTTGGGGTGTTTTTGGGGTTTTTTGTTATTTGCCCCTAAATCCTAAGTATGGCTTCATGTCAAACTGCGGCTAAAATTAATTTCTTGATGTTCCAGGGTGAAAGTCCTGGATGCCATGTTTGGGGCCAGGTAACCTGGGGACGGAGCAGTGTTGTAGATGTCCTACAGGGACAGAAAGGAATAGAAGTGGCATCTTCCTGTACCGGACAGTGCTGTGCAGCAATTAGGCTGAAGCATAAGAAGCACGAGTGGAAGGTGGTACCTTGGGAGCATCCCATTTTTGCTGCTGCTGCAGGACTGGGGAACGCAGATCCACAGAACTGAAATCCTTGAGACCCAGCTGAATCAGGGGGAAAAAAAAAAAAAGAAAAAGAGTCTTGTGTAAGCAGGATTTACTATTCCTGGCAACTGGTAACTACTTTTCTGCTGCACTGCTTAATGACTCCCAGACATTTCACACCTCTCCTTCCTTTCCCAGAGTTTCCTGTCTCATATTGGTGCCTGGCTGTTCACAGGCAAGGATCAAAAGAGCTCTGGTTTAAAGCAGATGGTATATTTTTAAAGCATATCTGGCTTTAATTTTTTTTTAATACAGTGGAATAATTTATAAAAGAGCCATCTATTTTACTCTGTTATGGGCATTATTAGTGTCCAATTTAAAAGCTTTACCACTCTCAAAATCATACCCCACCCCCCAGGAAGCACAATGAACGTTACCTGTGGTATGAAAATGAAGGCTGGGCATCATCTCTCTCACCAGAAAGCCTAAGTGTTGATGAGTAACTTCTCTTTGCTTCCTTGAGATGGAGCTGCACATACAGGACTTGATAACCATTTCTGAATCAGTAGGAATTAGGCTCAACTGGCTGAAGTGCAATCAGGGGAGACACACATTTGACACTGAAGACAAGTGCCCTGGCTCGATCACTAATCTGAGCAGTGTTCCACAAGGGAAATAACCAAGTACTTGAAGCTGAACACAAAATTAAGTTGCGTAGTCTTAATTACATTTCTTCTTGCCAGCTAAAACTGTAAGTTGAAGGAGAAAAATAAGTTAGTTTGAATTTCTTTTGCTGCAAAGGCAGGATGTAGTCTTACTGCAGAGGAAATACCACATATTAGTAGAGTTCTCCTTTTGATGTTACTGGAAGGTCAAGCACTGTTTGTAAGTGCTAGCTAGCATCTCAATCTCACCAAAGATACTTGTGCTTTCCTGTGGCAACCACAAACTTCATAGTGCCTGCAGCTTTTGCCAGGTTTTGTATGGGGGAGGAGGATTTGAGCTATTTTTCCTTTATTTTATTCTCATTGTTTCTAAAAGGTGTTGCAAGTTGGATCAAGTGTCAGTAACATTAGCCACCTAGCTTAGAACCTGAGTTTATTCTGCTTCATATTTGACACACAGTATAATACAAATATATTCTAAAAATCAGTACCAAATTATGAAAATCAGGCAGGTACACAATATAAGAAGAAACAAGCAAAAAGTACATGCATAATGTAGAAAAGCACTTACTTAAATGGTGGTTCCTGAGATCAAGCAATTCTTCCTACTATAAGATGTCCAACCAGAAAATCCTATAAATTCTAGGAAGTGTAAATTCCTGAGGATTTTTTTATATATAGTACATTAATAAAATGCCTAGGGATTTATTTATTGGACTATATTCATAATTAATATTTCAAATCTGCATTTTCAGCTGAAATTCTAGTATTGATAAATCAAAGAGATGTTTTCCATTAGCTGATGGGTTGGACACTGTTTCACTAAAACTGTCAACATTTGCTAGATAGATCTTCACTCTTCATCTCAGAGCATCATCCTGCAGGTGCAGGTTGGCATTCCTGGCAGTAATCAAGTACAGTATTGATGATCACCCCTTTTCTGAATGCACAGCAGCTCTCTACATGAGCTGGGCTGCCTCCATCAATAGGGGCAGCTGTCCTGTCACATCTGGTAGAGGCAGTTTTATAGGAGGCAAGAGTATTCCAACCTCTCTTCTGGAGTAAAGAATCACCATTATCCACACTGGCAGCACCCACCTTCACATTTTCAAGGTGTCTGCAAAGCCAGCTTTTCCTAACAGGGGTAGGCCCTGCCCATCAGCAGGGTGGAGCTGTGCTGGACCTGCCCTGTGGCCTGCAGGGGCAAAGGGCTGGAGGATGACAGGTTCCAGATGGAAGGAAAGCAGTGGTGGCAGCATGGTCCTCACCCCTGGCGGATCCCTCCCCACACCAGGACCAGCAGCCCTCCCAGTCCCTGGTGCCAAGCCTCCCCTGCTGGGAATGGCACAGACTTGGTGCAGCAGCCCTGTATTCCTCAGGCTGTTGTTTCTGAGCTGCTCTGGCCAGCACTGCACAGCCCCAGCCAGATGTGTGCCAGCTGGATGCTCTGTAACCAGGTTAGCGTGGCACCAAGCCCAAAATGACAAGCCCTGTTTATTAGGTCTTTGGTAGGCTGCCTGAGGTTAAGCCTGCCATGACCCCAATAGTAAAAGGCAGAACAGCTGAGGGAATAATCCTGCTGAATCCAGAGAATAAGATCATCCCTTGGACTCAATTTGCAGAGTGGAAGAAACGAGTTATGCTCAAGTGACCTCTTGGACAGGTCAGCTGGGTAGTGTGAGACTGAAGACAGCAAACATGAGCATTTTTGCCTCTTTTCATCCTGAAAGAAGTTCAGAAAACAGCAGCTCCAACATGGAGTGGCAGTAACACTGAGACATTGTCTTTCCTCCTCTTCTTCTATAGGATCTCCCATAGGAACCTATTTGAAAATATCAAATACTCTGAATGTTACAAATTGTATCCCACTGTGATTATATGCAAGAAAAGTTTGATTTATTATACATTTAAGAGCATTTATTATACGTTTATTATACATTTAAGATTCCTCCATTTCCTGCTCCTGTAATATGTCACTCAGCAAAAAACCCTTTTTTTACCTCAGATTTCATTTTGAGACCCTCTTCTGACTCCTCAGTCAGCACAAAAGTGTATCCATCATTACCCTATTTATTGTCTGCAGCTCTGCTGTAACCCCACCCTGGATTCTCTGCTGCTCCCTGAGGGTGCCCAGAGCTTGGGCAATACCCTAAAACTGACAGTGAAGAGGCACCAGCAAACAGAGAGAGAAACAAATCAAAACTGATTATTCCAAATCTGCTAGGATAAAGAAACCAAAACAAAAACACGAAAAACCAATGCTTAGGATATCAAACTGCAGCAATGAAGGTGCATGGCCTACAGGAGGAGGGAGGGTGGGAAGGAGGTCTCAGTCCTGGAGAGGGCTTCCTTGCTTTGTGGCAGCCTAAACTCTGCAGGAAGATTCTGGAGTGAGAAGTAGATTCCACATCCAACTTCCCACCTGGAAAGGATTAACTGGAACAAACAGGACTGAAATAGAGGACATCCAGCTAAGAGGTTGGAAGAGCCCTGCCAGCAGCTACTTTGTCATTCTGTCTCTTCCCAGGGTTGAGCCCAAAGGTGCACAGCTCCTTCGTCACTGCTGCCTGCAGCAAGCAGATGTTTCCCCACCCTGCCTGGGGCTGCTAGCAAGGGGCAGTTCCCCTTTTCAGCAGAAGAGAGTAGGTGTTTTTTTGTGTCAGATCAAAAGCAAACTCCAGTCACTCTCATAATTACCACTACCAAGGCTTTTAAGGAGGTGTGCTGGTGCTGTGAAAACAAAGACCCCTCTCAAATGGTGAGGGGAGTAAATTGGAAGACAGTTGTGAGAACACGTTTGACACAGAATAAAAATGGGAAAGGACAAAAGCAAGGTGGGAAAGGCGTTTAATGAAGCCCCAGCAAACATTTTGTGCACTCCCACAAGGTCCCTTATCTGCTTCCAATGGCTAGAGGTGGGTTTCAGTGTACTTAGGAACCTCTGAAGGAGTTTAATCGTTGCACATTGCAGGAAGGGGAGCTCAGCATGTGCCTGGTGTAGCATTTAAAATGTGGGAAGTTTCTATCTAGCAGATTATTACATGTTGAGTGTACTGGCTGAGTTGGTCTCTGGTTGCACCAATATTTCTGCTGTGCACATCAGCTCAGGTGCCCTCTTGAGAACCCTCTCCCTGAGATGCTTGGTTCTGTAAATGGGGGTGGCATTGTGCCAAGGAGTGTGTTTTGGCTTGCACAGGGGACTGCAGAGCACTCTTTCTAAATAGAAGTTTGCTATGCTTTAGAGCACATGGGCTTATGGAAACATATGGGCCTCTCTGCACAGTTTAGATGTTAGGGAAACAAGCCTTTGTAAGGAAAGAAATGGTATTGTATAGGCAAAGAGACAAACTGAGCACTGTGCCAGATCCGGTCAGAGCTATAGAACTGGGAAGCTGCTGAATGAACTGAAGCCACAGTGAAATGGGGAGAGAGAAATTATCAACAAAAACCCAAGCAAACAAACAAAGAAACAAAACCCAAAACAACTACTGCAAAAAAAAGAAAATAAAAAAGAAAAACACAGAATCTCATCAAAACAGACTCAATGAATAAAAACAGCAGGTGTCACTTGGAGTGCACAATAAAAGCCAAATCCAGAGAGAAATAGCCACTATCAGCTGAGCAGTCTGAAGACACAAACGCTCTTTCTATTTTAATGTCCCAAATGAGAGTGTGAATTTGTTTCCCATGGCCATCAGGAGCTGGTGGAGGCTTTCCACCACAGGCACTGAGGTGGATCTGCCCAGTGCCAAGGGAGGAGCGATCCTGCCGGCTTGGAACCTGCCAGGGGATGGAGCAGGTGGGAACAGCAAACACGCCTCAGCACCTCTGTCTCACGTGCAAGCTGTCGAGATCAGATCACTGGAGCTCAGGAGAGCTGACTCAGGAGAGCTGTCTCTCATAACCCTCACAGGGCTCGAAGGGAAGCCTGAATCATCGTTAGTCGCTGCCGTGATTAAGCGAACAAAGGCAGCAGAGAGCTCCTTGGGGATCTCTGTGGATTACTGACTGCTCTACCCATCCTCTGACAGGTGGCTGTAGTAAAGCATCAGAGAAATGCTCATGCCTGTTCAGTGAGCTGCTGACTCAACTGGCTGAATTAACAAATAGCCCAGAGTCCAACCACAAAGCTCTGCTATGTAAGTGAGGGCCATGCACCACCTCACTCCCTGAACTCCTTATTGTCATGTGAGCAGTTTAAATTAGTGCTTGTTGTAATGAATTCATGTGCTTTTTCCACCACCTTTCCCTAGTGAATACATAGTGTTGCACATGTGGAACGCTGTAGCCAAATGGTCCCCTCGGTCCTGTGTTTATTCTCAGGAGGAGCAGGATGCACCTGCTGGCAGATTGCCTTGTCCTCCAGGCTTTCATGGCACCCCTCCTGGAGCGAGCAGACACTCTACTGACCATTCCAGGCTCAGCTCCAAGGAAGTCATTGAGCTCCCACACCCCTCTGTCCATACCTCACGTGCATTGTTAGCCTGTCCTCCCCACATCTTCTCTTGCTCAGTGAAGATGAGATGGAGATAATTCTCAGCCTACAGCAGCTAATGATGAGGCCTTCTTGGGTCTCACTATCACATCAGCTATTGCTGCAGATTACAATGAATACATTTTTATCGGAACAAGGTTTTGAACTCTGACATTCAGAGCTCCAGCCCCTCCTATGGCTGGACTAGGGCAGCTGCTGGAGCCAAAGGAGATGGCCCAAATAAAAAGCCCACTTGTGCAGCTTTCATGTGTTATGTATAAGTATCTCTTGCTAAACTGCTTTAGCCAATTCAGGTGCAATAGAAGAAAAAAAAATCTTCTAAAAACGCTATAGAAAAATAGAGCCTGGAATGCATTTCTGTTACCAGGTGTATTCATTTGCTGGAGAGAAAGTTGGATGTGAATTGAAGACTTGAAAGAAATTAAATTACTTGAGAGGATACTGTAATTGAAAAGAAGAGAAAAGTGTGTATTTGAAATAAATTTATTTGCTACCACTGGAGAGCTGTAATTGAAAAGAAGAGAAACTTGTTGAGTGAAGCATTTGGAACTGATTTGAGAGGGAAAGAAAGTAGAGGGCTCCTGCACTCTGAAATTAATTTCTTGCTTGATTTGTAGTATCAAACTTTGGAAACATCTATATTGATTAATTTGAAAGTGTGATGTCTTGCCCCAGGAAATCAGGTGTTGCTGTTTAGAAAAACATGATGCTCTAAGCCTGCTCCTAAGCTCTTACACAGAGTGGAACCAGGCATCGACTAAGATACAACAGTGTCCCAGTCTGGGCTCCTCAGTGCAAAGGAGACATGGAGCTCCTGGAGCAGGTCCAGTGGAGGGCTACAGAGATGGCTCAGGGAGTGGAGCATCTCTCCTATGAGGAAAGGCTGTGGGAGCTGGACCTGCTCAGTCTTGAGAAGAGACAGCTTAGAGGGGACAGTGTCAATGTCTGTCAGTATCTGAAGGGAGGGTGGAGCCAGGCTCTGCTCGGTGGTGCCAAGCAACGGGACAAGAGGCAACAGGAAGAAAGGGAGGCACAGGAAGCTCTCCCTGAACATGAGGAAGAACTTCCTTAGTGTGTGGGTGACCATGTACTGGAATAGGTTGCTCAGAGAGGCTGTGGAGTCTCCCTCACTGGAAATATTCAAGAACTGCCTGGACACAATCATGTGCCCTGTGCTATGGGATGATCCCTCTTGAGCAAGGAGGTTGGACCAGATGACCACTGCGATCCCTTCCAACCTGGCCCATTCTGTCACTCTGTGGTTCTGTGATGGCAGTGCTAGGTCTAGATTTCAGATGCAGTGTCACAAAAGTTTTCTTCCCACTTGTGCCTAAAATTTACCTGAGGGTAAAATGAATATGCATCGTCATGAAATGACTCATGAACACACAACTATCTCAGAGACTCCTATTGCATGAGGAAAACAACGTGTGCCAGCATCTGTCTAGCACTTGATGGAGGAGCTGGTTTGTCATTCTCATAAAAAGCTAAAAAGATATATAGATAAAAAGAAAAAAGGATGGATATTGCTGAACAGCACAGAGATTTCTCTGTAACCAAGAAATGGTTGGAAATGTCTCTCACACTGTTCCCTGCAGTCCATACAGCATCTGTTCTGCACCAGTAGGTGAGCTGCAGCCTCCCTGCACCATGGACATTTATGAAACATCACCCTGGGACTTCCAAGAGACCAACAGCTCTTTCACTGTTGTTTCCATTTGCAACCTTTTCAGGAATTCACTCAGTACCAAAACATGGGCTGAAATTAGGTGGAAAATGGCCTTGTGTGAAATTAGGTGGAAAATACATCTGTGTTTTCTGCACTTCAGATCCAGTAGCTCGGGTCACTCTGGAAAACACCTGTTCTAGGTCTTCTCAGCCAACAAAACCTACAAACTCAGCCTAGGAACATAGGTCTGAGCTTGTCTTTTCCTCTGCCTGACACACGGCTGAGTGCATTCAGGACTGTGCAGGGTACTGAAGGCTTTCATTGACACCTCTGCAGCCACAGGGCAGGAGTGATTGATTGGCTGAGTAATAGGAACTTGCAGAAGGAACCAGCTGAAGATGTACAAGACAGAGTGGATGCCTTAAACTACTTTCTCTTCCTTGAAATAGCTCCGCAGGGTAGACACGAATCAACTGCAGTTACAGTTTTATTCTGTCATAAGGCTCAGGTCACTCTCAGGCTTCAGGGTTTCTCCTCATGTGCTCTGTTATCCCCAGAATTGTGCTCCACTTCTTATTAAATTTACTTTTTTTCTTACTGTCTACATTCATTCCTTTGTAAGAACACATGAAAAATAAACAGATACATTGAGTTCAAACCAGGGGCGATCTTGTTCAGTGTAACATTTTCCCCCATACATCTTTCTGACCTCTGAAAATTTCTCCCTAAAGGAATTAGGATTAAAGAATCAGAGGATAAGAGGATAGGATCACTGGGAAATTCAGGCTGGAGGGGGCTTCAGGAGGTGCCTCATGCACCACATCAGGGCCAGCTGTGAGGTCAGACCAGGTTGCTCAGGGCTTTGCCCGGCCAGGTTTCACAATCCCCCAAGGATGGAGCCTCCCTGGCAGGACCTGCCTGTCCATGGAAGAGGTTTCAGTGCCAGCCTGAGGCTCTCTCACTGCAGTTCTGCTGCCCAGGGCTCGGTGCCTCCTCTCCCTCCCCTCCCCTGGGCTCTGGGGTGTCTCTGGGGTGTCCCCAAAGCTGCGTCTGCCCAGGCTGGCCCAGCCCCAGCCCCTGCTCACGGGGCCAGGCTCCAGCCCTGAGCCCTGCAGGGTGAGCTCACTCTGGTTATCAGCGCTTTCTGCGCTGGGGCACCAAGCTGGGGCTGCCCAGGGGTGCTCTGGCAGCGAGTGCTGGGCACAGGTCCTGCCCCGAGCTCCTCCTTGTGCTCCTGCTCCGCAGCCTGGTGCTGCTGCCTGTCCTTGCTACAGCTCCTGCCCAGCTCACTGCCCCAGTCAGAGTGTATCTGCACACCAGATTCCCATATCCCTTGACTGCCTCTTCTCCATCAGTTTGTCTCATTACTTTTGAACCTGCTCATAATTTTGACTATTACATCCTTTGCCGGTGAGCTCAAAAAAAACCCCAGTATTTTCTGAAAATTCAATTTTCATGAAAAAGTGTTCCTTTTCATTTGCTGTCTCTGGTGGTTTCATTTGGTGACCCACAGTTCTGTGAGAAGCAGTGAATAAATTTTCTTATGCAGCACACAATTTTGTAGAGCTACATTATATTTTTCCTCAATCATCTGCTTCCCAAGCAGAAGAATCACATTCTGTTCAGTACTTTTCTGAAGTGGATCTATACAGCATATTCTTGTTATTTCCTGTGCCTCTTTTCCATTTCCATGATAACCTTTTGAGATGAGATGACAGTGTATGAAAAGAGGATGCATCATAAATTTACAGTGTAATGATGCATGCTGTTTTGTGCTCCCTTTTTTCCCTAGTAATTACCAAGACTCTCTTTACTCCTTAACACTGAAGTGGTGTTCTCAAAGCACTATGAGATATTTCTTATATGTTTAGAGGAAACAGAGAGCCCATCAATACTTGTGTGTATGTAGTTAAGATTGTTTTCTGTATGTGACCTGTGGTGAATGCTGTAACACCAGCTTTCACCTCTGCCTTTATTTCCAGTTAATTTGTACCATGAGATCTTCTGCAACTGTGTGCAGCTGGTCACAGTTCAGATACTTTGGGATAATTTTGCAGATGTGGCCTTAGGGACTTGGTTTAGTGGTGGACATGGTGTGCTGCTGTAACAGGTGGGCTCAATGACTGGAGAGATCTTTTCCAACCTAAACAATCTTGTGATTCTCTGACCAACAAACCCTCCCACCTCATGATGGATGCTTTTCTTCCTACATCACTTACAAGTATTCTGAATAATGTGGGTCACAACCTAAATTTCTCTCAGACTTCACCCATATCCTCTTTTCAGCTGCTTATTATCTATACTTTTATATCCCTACTTCTAAAGTTACTGTTAAAGGCTTTCTGTATCCTTGCTTCTTCAAAGATCTTCGATAAAGTGACCTGGGGGAAAAACCGAAGGCCAGCACTGTCCACTGGCCTGACGTGACTTTTCAGAGAATGCTCAGTCTGCACCAAAAGGTGCCTGCAACCTAAAACCTGCATCAGTTGCTAGAAACTACATGGAACTGGCCTTTCTCAAATAATAAACAAATATTTAGCACAAAGTCACTCTTACCAGGATAGACAAGTGCAAACCTGGTAGGAGGGTGCTTCCCTTGAGGCAGGACAGAGCCTCCTTTAAGAGAGCTGTACTTGAGTGAGCCACAGGCTGTGCTGCCATCCCCTTATCACAGGGGGAAGGGGAAGGCTCCTGCTCACTGGGTGTGCAAGGAGAAACAAGGAGAAACAAGGAGTCCACTCCTTGGAGCACCACTCATCCTGCTCTGCCCCATTCTCTGCTGGGAGGTACCAAGCCAGCCTCACCACATGGTCTTGCATGTCCAGTGCTGGGGGAGCACTGGAAGCATGAGGGATTTCTTGAGCTGCTCTCCACTTGGATGAACTACCAAGTGAGTAAGGAAATTGCTGTTAACCCTGTGTTTGTCACAGCACAGACAGAGCAGCTCGCCCACTCCTTGGTTTTTTGGCCTTTTGTTTCTCCTACAGCCTAATCTAAGGGCTACAGAACTTGATTCTGAACTCAGTGCTCAATATAAGACTGCAGAGGTCTGCAGATCCTTCAATTTTTATTACTTTAGTGGGATTATTACTGTGCAAGAGAGACAAAAATCCCTTTAAATAAAAAATAGTTTTACTTTTTTTTGTTCACTAGCCTCAAACCATGTTAGCATTGAATTTGAAAGGTCAGGGCTAGAGGAATACAACTCACCAGTTAGGTCTTCACTAGCCTGGTATTGCACCAATTTCAGAAGGAGAAATCTGAAAAAATTGCCAAGGGAGATCGAGATCTGGCAAAACAATGAGGCTCATTGTGCTGGTGACTTTATTAGTTTTTCAGCTTTCTCCTGAAGTGTGCATCTCTCACAGAACTTAAACACCAATGCCCTGCCAGAAAATCCCCTGGCACTTGGCCTGTTGGGTCAGACATCTGTGATACCACAGTCATGTGCAGCCCCTGCAGATACTGAGGGCACCACATGAACTACACAAATAGAAGTGTGTCAAAGTCAGGCATTTTCGACTCTGTAAGTGGCAAATTTTCATGCAGCTCACGAAAGGGTTCCCATCATCTCTGAGAAGACAAAAAAAACCTGCTGTCCCCAGGGCTCCTTCTGTATGTGTGATTTGTAAAATGTTAGGAAGTCAGCTGATGGTTGCAAATTGCTTGACACTTGAGAGAAGGGATAAATAGTTGAGGAAAAACTGGAGATCAAGGACTCTCTACTCAAACAGCTCACATTTAAAAGATACTTCATTAGTATCAACACAACACAGAGGTACTCTACTTTTGTACAGCCACATGCTTTGGCAATTCAGGAGCAAACATAAAATGTCCACATGCAAACAGGAGTAAAATAGTGAAGAAAAGGATTCCTTGATAAAAGTATTTTGTTTGGAGTAAAGCCGTGTCAAGCAGGGAGAAGAGTTAAAGAGAAAAGAACAGGGCAGCAGGTACAGTCTTTTGTGAGCAGGCTAGCACTTTACACTCGTTTAACACTTTACTTTGATCAAATAAACCTGGTTTATTTCCACTTTGAGTCTTGCCTAGCAATAAAGTGATCTCAAAGTAAGCCAGGAGGTGGTGATGTCCCTTACAGAAATAGTAAACTGCTGAGCAGGATGCCTTGGGACAAGCTAACAGTGCATACAGTTCAGCACGTGTCTTGGAGGATGCCAGGCACAGAGATGTTTCTGTCATAAGTCATCTGGCAAGTGTAAAAGCTAGTAATATCAAGTGATAGCTAAAGGAGAAATATTCTCTAACATCTTAGGCAAAAATCTGCAGCTTTTCCACAGCTGTGAAGAATATGTTCAATGCTCAGTGAGTAATAAATAAGTGGGGGATGCATGAAATGGGAGACTGCAATGCCTGAACCTGTGTGTGCAGTGCCTTCACCCACAAATTCCTCTGTTCAGGCATTGCCTAGCAAATTGCCTGGCAGCCAGCCCATGGCCCTTGCAAATGCCTCTGACGGACTTGCAAGGGAGGGTTTTGTGATTTAAGGTGACCATTTATTACCTCCTTGACTCTCATCAGGTTGATTTATACCACTGAAGGATTTGGACATGTCTGAAAAGTGTTTGCAATACCTCTGAGTTGATGATGGCTATTAGGCTGACCTTGCTGACCTTGACATCCACACTATGGGCTGTGATACATTCAAAGTGCTCAAGCACTTTGGGGGATTTGGGGTAGTTTTTTCAGAAGCCCTGGTAGATGGTTGAAATATCACAGCTTTGGATTTTCCTGTCTCATGTCAGATGGCTTTTGCACTCCAGTGCTAACAAATTACTGCACTGTCCCTCTGAACCTCAGCCTTACTACTAGAATGTATTAGAGAAAATCAGAGCTGTGCAACATCTCCGAAGGTGGGTTCATGTTGCAATGTTAGTGTCACGTAATTCTTTCTAGGTCAACTTTGAATGGCATTTGTGTATTTGTAATGAAGGAACAGCCAGCTAAAAACGAAGTCCTGGACTTTCAAATGACTTGGCATAGCCTTCTGAGCCTGAATGTCAGCTCTAGCTAAATATGTCTTCAGGGGTCAGATTTGAGTTTTCAGTCTTCTATCCCTTATGCTTTTGCTTCCTGGGGAATTTTGAATGATCATGCTTTGCCAGTGTAATATTTTACCTCCTAGAAGTTTTTAATGAGGTAATTCCATGAAAAGCAATGTTGTTGCTGTTGGGGAGATTTAATTTTTTTTTTTGTTTGCTTAACTCTGAGCCTTACACTGTGCTTGTTCACCATATGTGGGTCACACTGCAAAGTGACACAGAATTCACTTAATATATGGTTCAAATCTAGCTTTGAAGCTCTATCCAATTTTTCCAGACCCAAATATCTTGTTAATTAATTCTCATTTTCAAATCCCAAATATATTTGTGTGTATAATAGCAGACCATATGTTTGCTGACATTGAAAATGAAATTGAATGAATGAATGAAATTATCTGATTCACTGTTTGGGAATTGTGAACATACCCTATGATATCTCTGAATGTCACCATTCATTTTAAAATGCTCTAAACTAACGGCACTGTAAGGACTAATTACTGTGTTGTGATTCTAGGTGTGTTACATCAGTCCTAATAATTACATGCTTGATTTAAGATTAACACAATGTGAAACATGCTTGTATTAAGATATTGTTTGTGGCAAATGGGGCATCAAATACAACAACAGTTCTCTCCACAGCATTAAAAGAATCTTTTCTCTTTTTCCTACAGGGCATACCGATCAGCATTTTCCTCACTTTGGTGCTGAAGTTTTCTAACATTGTTGGGATGTCAGAGGGCAGCAGGATTGTATGAAGAAATACGTAGATTGAATGGAATAGATAGAGTTAATCCAGCGAGGATGAATCTTGATATAAGAAAGGATATGCCAATGCCTTCACAGGTTTAGGCTGAATTAATAAGAAAATAGCTGGGTTAATAGCCTTTTACCTGAAGAGAAAGTTATTTTGCTTACAATAATTAAAATGAAACATACTTCAGAGTCTGGACATAAGTCTTGTTCAAAGCTTCAGCACTCTGCTTATGTGCCAGTTTTGTCTGGAGAAGCTTTCCTCTTTTTGCATGACTGAGTTTGTAATAGCAAACAGCACCACCCTGCCAAAAGGGAGGGCTTGAAATTCCCCCCTGCATTTCTCCTGTGAGCATGGGCACCTGGCAGAGCACACAGCACTCAGCGTGTGTGTGCCTGAACTCAGGGCTCTCCCCTCCTGCCTGGAGAGACCTGGCACCTGCGAGGCACTTGCAGAAAGCAAGCTGAGCTGCTGCCTGCAGCTGAACCTGGATGCCCTGCTGAGCCTGCAGAGAGAAAAGGGAGAGAAAAGGGAGTCAGTCCCACTTCTGCTGCTGCTGACCCCACCCCCTTCCTTGCATGGCTAGCACCTTCTTGGACCCTCTCCTGTTCCCATTCACCTATCAAAATAGCAAAACCTGGCACTGCTTTTGCTCAGAGAGGAGCCTGGTGAATGCCGTCCCTGGAGAGGTGGTGGCAGGAGCTTTGGCTAGGGCCTGGGATGAGAACCATCCCCTTCTGGCAGCAGGGAGCTGCTCTGTTGGCTCACACCTTCTTAGGAAACCTTATCCAAAGACAGCTGCAAAAGGAGGAATAGCACAAACAGCAACCTGGAAAGGAGGAAAAGCAGCTTCTTCCATCTCAGCCTGACTTCTTCCCTGTGGCAGTGGCTTTAAGAAACTGGAAAGAGGGCAGGAGTAGAAAGAGCAACAGCAGTGGACACAGGTGCCAATAAAGGTGTAAGAGCAGATTGAAGCCCCATGTGCCATCTCTAGTGGTGTGTCTTTAGAAAGAGGCCATTCGTACACAGGAGTAAATTATAACTTCCCTTAAGGAAAGGAAGCCACAAAGATGAGTTCTCTGGTGGACCAAGAGCTGGTGGGACTGTGCAGACAGCGTCCCTGCTGTAAGGACCATGTGGTCTTCTCCTTCCCCCTTGATAAACTCCAGACTTTTGGTATCCCAAAAACCAGCCCGTGAGACACCCATGACTATAGGGGCAGTGTGCAGGTCGGAGACTGCAGTTCCCAAACTGCTCCACAGAAGTTAAGGGACAAAACCTCAACTCAGATTTAAAAATCCCTTAAGAAACAAGGGATAGTGATGGTAGCTTTACTCCTACTCCTTTACTCTCACTCTCCATCCCCCTGATATTTCTTCAGTTGATATTGATCCATTTAAGATGTATAAAGCAAATAACTGTATTTAACAGCCCTAGTTGTGAGCAATCAAAGAGCTCTTAGAAAATCTCAGAATGTGAACCTACAATGTTTACCCTCAGGCAGGAGTTCCATTAATAATTTAAGATGTCTGTGTGCAATTGAACAGTAATGGTAATTTTCAGCTACACGGGATCAATCTAACAGTGTATTCCAGATGTCTGTATGCTGTGGAAACAGTTCTTCTCTGGGTAAATGTCATCTTTATATACAGTGAGCTCTGAAAAATTACAGCCATTTTTCTCTATGGTTCATTTACAAAGCTTTATTGAATCCCAGGAAAAGCCCTTACAATGTGACCCTCAGCTTGCACACATTGCATTGCCTTGCAGAGCCAGCAGAGCTGCTGCTCCCTTGCCCTGTAATGCTTCCTGAGTGTCCAAAGCTTCAGAAGTGAATGACAGAATCAGAATATCCTGAGCTGGAAGGATCATGAAGCCTAAATCCTGTCCGTGCACAGGACAGCATGAAGAATCACACCATGTGCCTGAGTGCATTAAGTGGGGGGTTCAGGCTTCAGTTTGCCTTCCCAAGGAACAGCACCAGATCCACCTGGAGCTGGATCAGCCGCTGGCTCAGCCCAGGGCACAATCACACATTGCACACATAAGGCCAAACAATGCAGTTACACATCAGACAACATGCTCTTTCTGCAAAAAAAATATCCTTCAGTGGGCTGCCTGGCTATCAACCTGGTTTCACAGTGGGATCCAAGGTGACAAATCCATGCTGTGTCCACCTGCAGGGTCAGCAGCTCCATGCCAGCCCGGTATGGGCTCCTCCCTCTTGGGGCGGACTGGTTGCGCAGGTACAGAAAAGGCTCTATCAAGACCGGGTGTAAACCTCTGCAAGAAGTATTTTCAGAGAGGGCAGCTATTGAGAAATAAAGTAAGGAATGTATCCATGCAAATGAATTCCTCATGCGAGTAACAGCTGTAAGAACATCCAGCCCAGGCACCTCCTTGTCTGGAGGCTCCTAAAATCCCTGCTGACAGGGTTTCCCACAGGTGGGCAGCGCAACCCTTCAGGTACTGTAAGTAAAATGCCATGACACGCCCTCTGGAAGGAGTATACCATAAACTAGGCTTTGGTCCAAGGTCTCTGCAGGCTGCCTTCAGCTGCAGGATGGTGCCCAAGCCTGCCTTCATCCTCCTTCAGAAAATGCCTGACACTTTCCATGCTGGTTGTGCCTGCTGAGCTATGGAAATTTTACCAGCTGTGGTTAGCACTGTAAGAACAAAAACCAGCCTGATAGAAAAGGCTAATGGTGGGGGAGGGGGGAAATAATCAGTTTTTACTGGAGTTTTCTGAATTCAGCCTCCCTCAACAAGGATGATTATAGCTAATTAGGCAGAACATGGTAACAACACTCACATTTGGATGTGTGGTGTCTCGATGGAAGAGGAGATTAAATAGGATGTGTTCAGAGAGCTGCAGACAAAGAAAATGAGGCCAGTCCAAACGAGTAGCTTTTCATCAGAGAATGGACGAATAGATTGGTCAATTTATTTTGTTGTACCTAGAACATTAATAAGCATTACATGGTATTGTAATTTGCAATTCAAGGAAGCATCTGACATACCATCCTTGAGGGCTTTGTTTCCCTCCTGCCCTGAGTGCATACACACACACACACACACACACACACACACACACACACACACACCCACCCCCACACCCACACACACACCCACACCCACACCCACACACACACACACTCTCACACTCACGCACACACACAGACCCTCTTCACCAAGTGTCCAAAGCAGATGTAATACCCAGGATTGTCAGGATGCCAGGGCTCAGCAAACTGAGCAGCAAAACAGGGATTACAGAATCATTAATGTTGGAAAAGCTCCTTGAGATGAAGTCCCCGAGGAGGTGCAAGGTGGACCAGATGACTGGGTCCAGTGAAGGCACTGGCATCTCTGGCACAACTCAGAGACATCTGGAAAAAATTATGGATGTCTTTTGATACAGTGCAAGAACTTTAAATGTGAGCAGAGACTTGTGCTGCTTTGGTTGCTAGCAGGTGTGATTCCAGCTCTGGTCTGACCATCCTGCAAAACTACATCCTCAAGCTTGTAATGACTCTTGAAAATGTAGATCTCCAGGTAAAGGTCGTTTTTACATTACTGCACCATATAAGAACTGGGAAGCACATATACCTTGAACCGACAGTATTTTGTCTTGCCTGCTGCTGGCAGTGCCCCTGGTGTGGCCAGAGACAAGAAGTAACCTGGGGTGGAAGCAGGAATCAGGCTCTGTCATCCTCCTCGTCATGAGCAAACCGCAGGATTACACCTAGTGGTCACTCTTTGAGGTCATTATCAAGCACCAAACACCTGTCCATGTGCTGCCAAGGAAGAAAGCAAGCAATTGAAAGATTCTTGCTGATTAAAGGTAATGTCAAGGGAAATGCCTCAAGCTATGAATTCTGCACAGCACAAATTGGGAAATTTCATCCAGAAATTCCTGCTTCACACTCTCCCCACATCAAAGTTGCATCACACTTTCAAGCTGGGTACTGGCTACGAAAACCATTTTTGGACAGTGATTTTCTCTCTCCTGTGAGCTGAAAGAACAAAATCACAAACAAGTATATGAGAAAATTATTGCCTCAGCAATAACCTCTCCATAACCTAGCAGGGAGGAATTGTGTGCAAAAAAGACTTTGCAGTAAGATATAACAGTTACCAATAAAAGCTTCAGGCCATGTCACTGCAGCTGTATATTATCCATGCAATTTACAGAATCTATTCTGATTTAGCCACTTTCCCAAGAATATGAATGAGGCAAATAAAAGGCTTCACAGGAGCAGAAACAGCAGTGGAGGTACAGAGGTGTCTGTGAAGGGACTGGGAGCTCAGGCTTCAGGCAGGATCACAAATAACCTCAGACCCAGAGCCCAGCAGTGTGTGGTTTCTCCCAGTAGCCTCCTGCTGCAGCATCATTCCTTGCAGGAGAGCCTGGCCACAGCCATGACAAGAGGGCAGGTGATGGCTGGAGATGGCAGGTGGTGCATGGAGAAACTGTTCCCAGGCTGAGGGACAGGGCATTGCTCCCTAGGGCTGCCAGCCACCCCTTTCCAGAACTGTCCTGCTTGCTAAACAGTGTTTAAAATAATAAAAAAAAGTAGATTTCAAATTTAGCCAAATCTGAAGATAAAGGGAACTAGTAACCACAGTCCCATTTAAAGTTACAATGGCTGTCAAAATGTCACCTTCTGCTTTGCCCTTCTCAGAACATGTTAAAAGTTCCCAGTGCTTGCTTGCTGCTTGACCACATCAATACCTCCTGTCTCCTTCAGCCTCCACTTTCACACAGGGATGGTGTGATAACTTCTTTTTGATGACCATATGGAAATTCTCAAGTAACAACTTGTTGGTCTTTAAAAGCAAGTATCCATATTTTTCAACTCTTTCAAAAATATGGATTTAATTTTTTCTAACACTGCTGCTATTTTTTAAGTTTTGTTTTCCCAGCACTTTTCTTCAGGGAGGGCAACAACTGAGAAACCAAGAGGAAGAGTTGGCGGTTTGTGAGAAGCTGCTTGAGCAACAATGGGCTGAGAACATCAGTATTCAAAGGGGGACCTGGCTGTTCAAACCTCAGCTTATTCACCTGCCATTAAAGCACCCCTTCTAATACTCCATGTTTGCCGATTTGCTTATTTCTAAGAGAGAAAAAACCTATTTAATACCTAGTACAGACAAAAAACAAACACATAAATCATGTACAAGCAATGTATGGGTCTACAACAGTAGCCAACAACTACATCATGGGAAGCTGGCCTGCAATTAAACAGTTTACCAGTTGCACTGCCCAGCTGAACCAGGATACAGTCAGTACCTGTACTCATTTGGATCAGTGGTTGCAGAAATCACACGACACCACCATCCCAACTTTCCACTCACAGAGACTTTTTTTTAATCTCTCTTTCTTTCCTTTTCATTCTCTGCCACTAGCTGCTAGCTGTCTCTTTTATTTCATGTCTTCCCTAAGGCTGAGTGTGACATAACCTTTGTGATCTCATTCCTGCACAATGGGGAGGAGGGACAACACTAATGCTAAAACCCCAGCTCCTGGTGCCATTCCTTCACTCTCCTGCTAGAAGGATCAGCTCATCACCTGCAAAATAAACACAAAGTGAGCACAGCCAGGTCTGCTGGGGAAGTGGCAAGAAAATGTGCAATAGGGCTTGCACTCACTGTGCCTCACCTGTGCTTACTCATCTGGCTCCTGCAAGGCCATGGGTGGCCATGGCCCCATGGCAAGGGACTGGGGCAGCCAAAAGCTCCTCCTTTCAGTGTCTCCAGGCTCTCCTTGTGCATGAACGGGGAATTCCATGGGCCCAGTATGGACTGCAGGCAAATCTGCTTTGGGCAGAGGTCTGGCTTTGAGCTGCAAACTGCAGCAGGGGGAAGCTCCCATTCCCTGGATGGCATCGTGGGAAAAGGTGCAGCACAGCTCAGGTCAGGTCAGTCTGGCCTTTCATGGTGGAAACTCAGCTCTTGGACCAAACCCAGTGATAACTGGAGAGGTGGTGATGCTTATACTAGAAATGAATCTGATGTAAGGCAGGTGAAAGCATGCAGGTCTTTGCTTGACTGGGTAACAGCACATAGGAGCAGAGATGTGTTTTGGTATGAGAGTCTCAAGGTTTCTGTCTGTATTGACTTCAATCTTTGCTTCTGTCCTATTCTAAAAGTCGCATTTTAAGTGCTACCACCCTACTACATCAATATTTTTAATGTTTTAATGAGATATTTACAGACACCAATTAATTTTTCTTGTTGGTTTGTTTGTCAAATTTCTTTTACTTTCCCCATGGTATGATTTGCAAATCTGCACTTACCCAGGTATTGTGAGCAAGACATTTCACGATGAGGGAATCATAAGGAGCAATTTAATGTGTCCAATCTCAGAAAAGCCTGGCAACATTTGCATTGTGAAAAATCAAGACCTGCTAATATAACAAAATGAATTCCCAGTGGTATTGAATCTTGTGAAAACAAGACTTCTACTTAAAATATAATGTAAAACACATTTGAAATTCCAAGTGCCTTTGGTGAAAGCTGTAGGAATTCATTTGATGGCAAGTCTGGTCACAGAAGATGGAAAGGATGGCAAGGACAGGGTGACAACACACTGTGCATGTCGATAGAGATGTGAGATAAGAAATCAGTAGGAATTGTGCTTGTGCATGTGAATCACAGTTTAGTTCCCAGTCTTCTACAACAGCACCTGCTCTTTGGGTTCATTTATGTTCATTTTCACTCTTGATTCTTACAGTAGGCTTCCACTATACACAAGAGAGCTGGCTGGTCTTGCTTTGGGCTAAATAAATTCAAAAGATGCAGAAACAGCTCTCTGTTAGCATAAAGCAGATAAATTGCAGCAAACAATAAACTGTGGCTTCACACAATCAAGAAAAACATCTCTTGAAGGTCTGCATGCTCTCTAGGGCTGGACAATACCCCATGGCCCTCTGGACACCCTGTCCCATGTCCTTCCAGAGCACACAAAGGGACAGGGACTTGCTCCTTCCACCCTTGTCTCATGCCAACCCTCCACAAGGCTCAAAGCTGTTACTTTTGCAACAGGATTAAAGTGCCTCTCTCCTGCTCCATGACTGTGCCAGACACTTACACCTCTCTTCCGGCTTCCTGAAGAAAAATTGAGACAAAACATCCAGCAGCACCTTGCTGCTGCAAAGGACTGTTTCCCAAAAGAGTCCCAAGTGTGACTGTGTGTCTAAATAAACCTGCTGGGTGGGACCCTCTCCTTTGGAACACAAAAGTGGACATACATCACCAGGGCTTGAGTCTTTCATGCCAGGTCCCAGGGCATGAAGCCTTGTGCACTTAAGCAAGTGGCATCCCATAGATGTCTCTTGGACCAGGTTCAGCTCCATGGAAAAATTTAATTTCTTCCCAGAGCCTGTAGTGCCGCTGTAGTTTGGGTAGGTGTGGTAGTGCTGCTGTGCCCACCCACACCCCTCCAGAGCTCACAGTGGCAGCGAACACAGCCCTTCCAGGCTGGGAGTTCACACCTTGCACAGAGGACGAGGTGGCAGAGGCATCAGCTCACAACCCACAATGCCGGCCTGTGTGCAGTTCTAGGCTGTTTTCTCTCAACCTCTTAATGAAAAATTTCACCTTCCTTCCCAATAAATATGGTATCTTCACTGGAAATCTCCTGTTTCCTGAGTTACAGGATATATAGAAAGAAAATTGCAGTAATGAAAACACCACTACAACACCAGACAAGTTCCACATTGCTGCATTCACATGGATGGCTAAGCTCAGAAAATCCCATTGTTGTTGAAGTTTGTTTGAGAATCTCAGAAGTAGTGTTTCAGTGTGAAACTTTTTTGCTACCACTGTGAGCATTTCAAACAGTTCTTGTTCACTTCCAGGTGCTGAAGTAGTAATAAAAATACAGCAGCCCAAAATAGTTGTCAAGTTTTAAATTTGCCTAAAATTTATCATAAACAAGATGTGGGAAGCTGTGAACTTGCCTGAGGCACAGCAAAAGTAAAACACGAATAATTACATAAAAGTTACATAATCCAGGGATTCCCTTCTCCTTCATCCCAATTACAGAAAAGACTTAGAAAAGCTGATGATATATTTTCATCCATTTCTCTTGGACAGAAACCACCATGGAATATCTTTGTCCAAGGGAAAAAACCAAATAAGACACTTTGCAGAGCTGTAAATTTGTGTCGGGATCATTTAAACATGGGCCAATAGGGTTACTCTGCTTCTTTGCTTTGTCTTTATGGTACTGATCCCCATGGATGGAACAACAAACTTGTCTCCAGTGCTCCAATGGATTCCTCTCTCTGAAATAAGAGCCAGCAGGTGTTCCCCTGCAGGCTTCTGGAGAGCTGCATGAATTCAGCTGTCCTTGAGCTGTACAAGTTCCTGTCTGATGCCCACTCTGGCTGGTCCAGGTCCCTCTGGATGGCAGCATCGAGCCTAGGGATGGCACCACCGCTCCAGCTCGGTGACACTGGCTACCATGTCAAGGTACAGGGCTCTTCATCACCTCCTCCAGGGGCATGGTGTCCAACAGGACCAGTCACAGGACAGACCTGCAGCGCTCCTCTCGTGAGCAGCTCCCAGGAGGAAGCTGCATGACCCATTAACCACGATCCTCTGAGCCCAGCCATCCAAAGAGCTGCTTACCCATCTAGATCCCCACCCATTCAGACTACAATTCCAAATTTAGTGTATGAATATTATGGGAAACGACATTTAAAAGCCCTGCTAAGGTTTACACGGACTGCACCCACATCATTAAAGCTGAAGTAAATGAGGTCCAGTGCTCTCCCTACACTCACAGCTGTGGTCATTTTATCGCAGAAGGCACACAGGTTGGGCAGGTATGATTTGCCTGTGTAAAGCTGTGCTGAGGGCTCTCATTCTTCTTCATGGGCCAGAAATGGACTCCCTGATTTTCCTAGAGACTGAAACAAGGTTGATTTGACAATCATTCCCCAAATTTCGCTTCTGGTTCTTTTGAAGACAATCATATATAACAACTTTTTCCGCATACTGCTGCATAAAAAACGTCATCACACCTGGCATAATTTATGTAAAGTCCCTTCACATCTCTCCTGTGGCCATCTTTTTGATCATCCCAGTTTACCCAACATTATTTGGGGGAAGCGGAAGGGTGGAACGAGAAATGCTTAAGTCCCTTTGAAGGGAAATTTTCCTTCAGACAGCTGGGAATTCCAAACCAATAGCAATCCTTCTGTTCCAACTGCAGAAACCCAACCCTGTCCCCTAAAGCCTGTCCAAGTTCAGCAGTGCTGGAGTAGAAGTGGCTCTGCTGTCACTGTCCCCTCGTGCTGCAGGCATGTACAGGAGCTGCCAATCCACAGTCTGCATCCACCGCCACACACTGCCCACCAGAAGCAACTGACAGGTAAGGAGGAAGATAAGCTTTCAAAAATTCATTCAGTACATTGCAGAAAATGAAACACATCCATTCATCTTGTCTACTACAGCCTTCTGAAACACCCACACACAAACAAAGAGTGAAATAAAAGTGTGTGTGTCCTTGTCTGCCTACCAGGAGGATGTGTCCTAAGTGGTTTCCATAAAAATAGAGATCCCAGAAACAAAACATTGTTGACCAGGGTTTTGAAGGTGCTAATGAAACAGCCTCCAGCAGCTGCTTGCTACAGAGTAGAGATGCTTTACCTGTATTTTCACTGGGGGAAATCTGCTGTTCAAAAAACACACAGGTGAAGGTCCAGCATGGAAAGGAGCCAGCTGCACTGATGGCATATCTCAGTCTGTGACTCTAGCTCTTACTCCAAGCAAGAAATTAATCTAAAAAGCCCTGTGTTGGAAAGCCTGGGGCAATGAACTCTCCTAAAGTTAGATGAAACTGTTAAAATAACATTTACATCAGTTTTACAATAAAGATACATCTGTTTTTTTCTGAGCTTTGTTACAAACCTTTTCAACTTGTCCTTGAAAAGTTCCATTGTTTTCATCTTTTATTGCTAATAGCACTAGAAAGCAGATCTCTTCACTTAATATTTCCAGAAATACAAGCATCTGACATTTGCATCAGTCACCTATGGAAAACATGAACAGTTTATTCATGAAAGTAAATACTTATGCTTTTTTGAGAACCTTGCTTAGCTGTGGCTCGACAGTGAGTTGTCAAATATAATTTTGCCTGTTTCTGTTCTGTCAGACACACACTAAGACAGCCCTTGTCCTCTGACTTGAACAATGTAGGTTCTTTGGCTTCCCTTGAAATCTCCATGGACATAAGTGCTGCCTTCTGGCCAGCAGTGACTTCCATAAAATAACAACTGTGGATGGTAGGACACCCTGGAAACCCACTTCTAACAGTTCTTCTGTATTCTCTTGTACAGCATGACACAATTCTGGCATTGCAAAATGCCACTACTGCCCTGACACATAACAGCCTCCAGTCCTTTCATCAAAGCTAGTAGGAGTGTCACATAATTTGTGTTTATCTTTTTTTTTTTTTTTTTTTGGAAATTTGATGCTCTATATCCCTTGAGCCCATTTAGATAGAATTCTTTTTAATCTATTATAGCCCAGGGAGGGTTACTTTTGAAATCAAAGTCCCACATTGTAGCCTTACTTCCATTCTTTACAAGTCTCTCCCTTTTGTAAAAGTTCCTTTGTGCTGATTTTAAGGGCTCAGCATAAAGGAGCTCTCACCACACCTTCTACATTCCCAGAAAAAAAAAATGCTAGTGTGATACATAAGAAAGATGGAGAGCAGTATCAGTGATTTTAATTTAAAAATACTACTTTTGTCTTCTTGAAGCTGTCTCCAATCCAAGCAGAATAGGGTCAGCAGACAAAAAACTGAGACAAAATATAAAATAAATAAAATCCTGGAAAAGCATGGAAATGAAAAACCAGGGCATCCTAAAAATCATATTACTCTTCTGCAGTGACTATGCCAAAGTGATATGAACATGATCAAAGTTTTAAAGTAACTCTTTAGACCATGGATTTGACTTGATTAAAGTTTAGGACATGTTACGCTTATTTCCTTCTATTTCCAACGCCCTCCAGAGACACCTACAAACGAAAGCATTCAAACTCAGGGGACTTTCCTGAAAGAATTGCCCTTAATCTTTTAGCTGTTGAATAAAATCACTGTGTGGAACATGAATCTAACAATTCATCTTTTACTGATAGGGCTCTTGTTAAATTGTCTGTTCCCAAAGTCATAAGACTGAAGAAGCTATTATGAGAACAGAGCATTTTATTTAAGATGCAACCATACAAATCTCAAGGAGAGAGAAGACTGGTAGAAAGTAAAGTCCCCTGATATGTATCTTTTAATTAACATTGCAAAACATTCCTTTCTGTATGCAGGTGAATAATTTACGCACAATTCACTTGTATTTCTAATCCTTATCACTAAATACTTTTTTTTTTCTTCCAAGTTTAATTTATTTTGAAAAAAAATCAAACTAATGAAGTGTATTGTATGGTGAGGGAATTCAGGAGGTACACCACCAAGGGTATTTAAACTGCATTATTTTTTCCACAAAGTGAGAGCATAAAGGTCACTCTGTCTTACCCAAGTTTGGCATTATTCACTTAATGGATCCAAGTTTATTTTAAGGTTTTGGGGTTTTTTGGTTTTGGGTTTTTTTCCATAATGCTGAGCTATGAGCCTGGGACATGTTAACCTTTTAGGCCCTCACCTGTCAGCAAACCAAATGCAAGAGACAACTCCATATTCTTTGCATCAGGATCCTTTCCCCAGAGCAAGAAGCACAAGCAGAAGTTCGGGTCCAGTTCAGGCAGTGTCAGTGTTGGACAGCTGATGTACCAGCACCATGAAGTCCCCTACTGCCTGCATCCTCTGCAGGTCCCAGGGAGTGTGTTCCAGCCCTCAGTCTCAGCTGATGGCCACAGAAGGCGGCTGACTTATTAAAGTAAACTATGGAAAATAAAGCAAACAACTTAAAGCACCTTACAAATTAATGTTACTGTCCATAGGGCTACATGGAGGAGTTGCCTTGAAGCATTTTTCGAGGGGGACAGACTCAGTGCACATGCACATGGTGCTTACAGCACAGTCACATACAAACTCAAATTACTGTACTGCCAGGAGTTCTGCCATTTCAGACACATTGTTTGCTCTCTATATCATTAGTTTCCTAAAATTTGGATGGAGGTTAGATTTTCACCCCAATTCTTTTCACCTGAAAATAATTTTGATTTCTGCAAAGTGTACGTCCATCTGGGTGGGATTAATTTTATACTCTCTTTTACTGCAGTATCTGCAGTAGTCGTCTACTGTAACCACATGTACAGTATGCAAGGTCTTTAAAAATGGTTACCCTGAACTACCAATGTATTGGAGATGACAGCAGAACCAGCAGACCTTCTCAAGGGTGTGTAAGGGGCTGACCCTGCCTGGATGCAAGATGCCCACCAAGCCACTCTATCACACCCCCACTTCTCAGATGAACAGAGGAAAGAAAATAAGATGGAAGACAACTCGTAGGTTGAGATAAGGCAGTTTACTAAAACCAAATAAAAGGCTGCACGCACATAAGCAAATGCAAAACCTCCAAACATTATATTCTCTACTTCCCATCTGCAAGTGAAGTCCAGCCACTTCCTGGGAAGCAGGGCTTCAGGACATGTGGCAGTTGCTCTGGAAGGCAAACATTGCAAATAACAAATGTTCCTTATGTCCTCCTCCTTTTCTTAGCTTTCGTTTCTGAGTAGACATCATATGGTATGGAATATCTCTTTGGCTAATTCAGGTCAGCTGGCTGAGCTGTGTCCCCTCCCAAGACCTTGTCCCCTCTCAGCCTGCCCCCTGCTGATGTGGGGGCAGAATGTTGGAGAGACAGAGCTGAGGCTGGAGTGTTACCAGCTTCTGTCTAGCTCCCAATGTAATGGGGAAAACAAACTCCACCTCAGACAGACCAAATACATTCTCCACCCCTTATTCCATACCATTTGTGTCATACTCAGATCCCACAAAATTTAATCTTCTGACTATTCCACTGTATTTACTTCTCATTACTGAAATCTTTTTACCAGCACTTACACTTCAAACTACATCATTAAACCATCATTATACCAAACATACAGATCCATCCATTTTCATTAACTGTTATCCCCAGTCCTTTCCCAGATAGATATAATTTTCCCATTCCATGGACTTCCTCCACCCGTCCAGATGTTCAGAAACAGTCCATGTCTTGGATTCCATTCCATGAGGGTGAGTGCTCAGGACAGGAGAAGCAGCACACTCGATCATTGGGCACTGACACCAGCCTGGCTCAGGTTGTTGCTGCACTCGCCTTGCTCCCCACGAAATTCACTCTTCACCAGTCCATGTCACTCCTGCTGCTTTATTTCCTGCAACATAAAACTCACACCACAGATTATTTCCCCCCCACAAGGTCAAATCTCCTTGAGGCACACACCAAGTCTCCCCATCCTTCTGCATTACCCACCAAGTACACCCAGGTCCTTGGGCAAAGACAATCCCGCAAATGGGTTTGTCTTTTCCCATGGGAGAAGAAATCCACACTGACTTCCCTAGCTACTTCCCTATGTGTAGTTCAGGGACTTTATCTCTTCCCACAGTTTGGGCAGGACCAGGGCGGTTAGCAAATCCCCTAGTGTTACCCAGCCAAGTGGCTTCTGCTAAATTTGCATCCCAATGCTTCCATGCCCCATTGCCCAACAACTCTCAACAGAGTCTGCAGCAGGCCATTATACCTCCCAATCTTTCCAGATGCTTGTGGGTGAAAGGAATGTGATGATACGCCCATGAAAGATCGTAGGGCTGTGTTTCCACCCCTGGGGCAGTTGATTCAGGGTTTATTTCTCTCACTCTCCACATTGGAGTTCTAACATGTCTGACTCAGCAGCACTCAGGGGTGCTGTGACTTCATTTAGGCCACGATAGCCTATGCCAACCTCTGTTCTCCATCAGACTTTTGCAGTGGCCATGTGGGACTGTTACAAGGTGAGTGAGTCTTGCTGATGACTGCGTGGCTCTCCAGCTGATGAATCAGCTCGTGGATGGGAGCCAGGGAATCTCGGTGCGATACTGCTGCCGATGCACTGTCTTGGTAGCAATTGGCAGCTGTTCTTCACCTTGCAGCAATCCTACCAGGAAGGAACGTTCTGAAAGGCCAGGAGGGGTGGATAATTGTTTGATCTTCTCTGTACTCAGAGCAGCTACACCAAAAAGCCATTGGTACCCCTTTAGGTCCTTGAAGTACCCTCTCCTGAGACAGTCAATTCCAAGGATACAAGGGGGTTCTGGGCCAGTCACAATGGGGCACTTCTCCCACTTGTCCCCTGCTCAGTTCCCTCCAGCCTCCAAAACAGATGATTCTTGGCATCGCCTTGTCAATCCAGAGATCCAGATGGGTTCTGAGCCCCTGTACCCCAATGGCACCAGCGTACACTATGCACCAGTATCTACCAAAGCCTTGTATGCTTCTGTGGGTCTGATGTGCCAGGCTATCAAATTCAATACATTCAGTCATCCCTTTCCTCCTCCTGGCAGAAGGGAGGGACCCTCTACTCTTTTTCCTGGTTAGAGCATTCACTGTCTGACCCTTACAGCGCCAGACCAGAAGTCTCCTCGCCAGGATCAAGAGGTGATGTCAGTTCTTCTACGTCTGGGAGGTTGCTGATTGCTGTCTTGTATCTGCAGAAACTACACCGACAGCTTTGTTGGACGGCCCCTTCTTCTCTCTTCTTTCCCAGCTCTCTTCTTTCCCAGCTCTCTTCTCTCTCAGTTCACGGGCACGAGCTTCCAGCTTAAAGGTGGGTTCACCATCCCACTTCCTCATGTCTTCCCCCTGATCACACAGAAAGAACCACAGAGCACCACGTGTCATGTGTCTGGGACTCTCTTTCACTCTGATCAGGGCAGGAGAAGACTGATTTCTTGGACTACCCTTGACAGCTGAGGTGCTGGCCTGTAGGGATGAGGAGGTAAAAAGAGTTTCTTCTAAGTTTTGGAGCCAAAAAGATGCTCTCCCTACAGTGGGTGTCTCCATTTCTGGGTAATACATTGCTGCCAAACTGTTAGAATATGATGCAGGGGCACTTTGAATTACCTTCCTCCACATGGCCATTGTGCAAGGGACATCCCCTGGATCTTTAGAGATGTTACCATTTTTTAGATCACTATAGATGACTTCCAGCACTGCTAATTCTCTCAGGTACTGGATACCTTCATCTGCAGTGGTCCACTTTCCTGGGGAGATCACAAGATCTTCCTTAAATGGATGTCTCGCCTTCACGCTTGAGAGGAGTCGTCTCCAGAGACTGCAAACTGCTGTCTCTTTTCCAATTCCTCTATCAATTCCCCGATCTCCAGCAAGGGATCCCAGCTGTTGGGCTTCCTGACCTTCCAGTAGGTGACCATCAGCCCCACAATCCCAGCATCGAAGCAGCCAGGCAGAAATCCGCTCACCTGGCTGGCGGCTGTAATTTTTCTGCAAGTCTGGAAGTTCTGATGATGTCAGAGACTGGGTAATTTCTGTTTCCTGTTTGAATTCTTTCACTCCTTTCTTTGATTCATTTGTTGAAGGACTAGTTTCTTGATCAGACCTCTCCTTTCCTGATTCTTCTCCTTCTTCTTCTTCTTCTTCTTCTTCTTCTTTTTCTTCTTCTTCTTCTTCTTCTTCTGCTTCTGCTTCTTCTTCTTCTTCTGCTTCTTTTTCTTCTTCTTCCTTTTCTTCTTCTTTTCCTTTCTCTTCTTTCTCTTTATTTTCCTTTTCTTCTTTTCCTTTCTCTTCTTTCTCTTCTTTCTTTTCCTTTTCTTCTTTTTCTTTTTCTTCTTCTTCTTCTTCTCCTTCTTCTTCTTTTTCTTTTTCTTCTTTTTCTTCTTGTCCGTCTTTTTCTTTTTCTTCTTTTTCCTTCTTTTCTTTTTCTTCTTTTTCCTCTTGTCCTTCTTTCTCTTCTTTTTCTTCCTTTTCTTTTTCTTCCCTTTCTTCCTTTTCTTTTTCTTCTTCCTTTTCTTTCTCTTTTTCTTCTTCCTCTTCTTTTTTTTCTTCTTCTTCTTCCTCCCTTTCTAATTGACAATAAGAACTTGTAGCTCTCTTTGTCCACCTTTTATTTTCCATTACAGGGATAGTTACAGCAGTTGTTGTGGTCTGGGTTCCTGTCTCAACCATCTTGTCCTCAAGCACAGTTTGGGTCCCTGTCTCAGTCACAGTCCTCTGAGAGTACTGAACTGTGGCTCGGTAGGCACAGGCCAAGCCCCAGCACAGGGCAAGGAGCTGCTGGTTTTCACTGGGTTGGGCAAGGCACCCCTCTATCAGCTGAAGGGTCAGTTTGTCCGGGTTCATTATCTGCTCAGGTGTAAAATCCCAGGCAATGGGAGGTGATAACCGCCCTAGGAACCTGCCCAAATCCTTCCACACACCCTGCCACCCAGAAACTGACTTCTTCAGGGAACGTTTCGATATCACCTCACTCAAAATTTGTTTTCTCATACCCCACCATGACATCAGATTCCACAAACCCCATGATATGCTTACAGTACTAATTAAACAGATCATGTAAGGATGAACAAGGACTGCTGGAGCCTGCATAATAAAAGAATCCGCATCAATTCCGGGTAGGAAGAGAGAGATGTATTCCCTCATTGTCTCCACAAGATAGCTCCCCCAGCACAGCAAGGCCATCAATGCCAGGGAAAAGCACAGAGCCATTGTTTGTATTAACATGTTCTCAAACTCAGCAAAATAAAGAGATAAGCAGTGCAGCTGACAAACCGCGTTCCGCACAGGAGCTCGCTACTGGGTAATTAATACTGCTATAGCATGCAATATATATAAATAGGTGGTGTTGTCTCACCCCCTCATCAGGCACCAAAAAGGACTGTGGTGGGCTGGCTCGGGCTGGATGCCAGGTGCCCACCAAGCCACTCTATCACTTCCCCTTCTCAGCTGCACATGGGAGAGAGAAATAAGAGGGAAGACAACTCCTAGGTTGAGATAAGGCAAGTCAGCAAAGCAAAAGCAAAAAGTTGAGCATGCACAAGCAAAGGAAAAAAGCCCAAAGATTTTATTCTTTACTTCCCATCAGCAAGCGATGTCCGGCCACTTCCTGGGAAGCAGGGCTTCAGGGCACACAGCAGTTGCTCTGGAAGGCAAATGTTGCAAATAACAAATGTTCCCCACTTCCTCCTCCTTTCCCCAGCTTTTATATCCAAGCAGACGTCATATGGTATGGAATATTCCTTTGGTCAGTTTGGGTCAGCTGGCCTAGCTGTGTCCCCTCCCAAGACCTTGCCCCCTGCCAGCCTACTGATGTGGGGGCAGAATGTTGGAGAGACAGCACCGTGTCAGCCCTGCTCAGCAGCAGCCAAAACTCTGGAGTGTTATCAGCTCCTTTCTAACTCCCAGTGCAAAGCACAGCACTGTGAGGGCTGAGCTCCATCTCACCCAGACCCAATGTGGGATCTTAAACCACAAAGTTAACCTACAGTTCTCGAGTAAGAGCTGGAAATTTAAATACAGGTACTGTTTTTAAAAGCTTGATATCACCCACCTTTCTTCTCCTTCCACCATTGGAAGCTGTTTCTAAGTGAACCAAAGAAATAATTTAACCTGGGAATCCTGGCTGCAACTGGGGAATGCCACCAGCCCCCCCCACAACTGTCCTGGACACAAATGCAGCTTTTCTGCTGTGAGACAGGACAGAGATTTCTTTGATTTTTTTTTAACTGCCAACAAAAATAAATGCTTACTGAGAAAAGTAATCTTGGAAATGTAATCCTAAACTCGGGAGAAAACTTTAATACTGTTTACAGCACTTCAATACATACTGCATTTGCTCTGCTGCTGTACCTTACTGTATCATTCCTCCTGTTTGTTACGTTTGGGACTTCAGTAACAGCTGGGAAGGTGGAAAACTTCATAGATCATTAGTAGCTTGATTTTTTTTTTGATATTACAGTACTCGCATTACTCTTCTGATACACTACTTTTGCTCACACTGCTTCTCATAGTCAGAAATTATCAGCTTTTTTGAGCAATTCCTGCACAAGGGTTGGGGGGGTTATGTACATAAAGCAAATAGGCCATGAGAATGATGATAAATATATCTAAAACAACAGAATTCACTACAAAGATATTGTTTTGAAGCATTTCTCTTACAGGATTTTTTAATTATATTTTTTGAAACAGTTTACAGTGTTTTTATCTCTTTCACTGTTATTACAATTTAAAAGATTAACTAAAAATACCCTATGAAAAATTAAAACAGTGATTGTATTTATTCTGCATGCTCCAAGAAATTAGGATACAGGTTATCAGTTATGTGCTTAATTAGTAAGAAACCTATTTAAACCTAATGACACGCATGGTCAAGGTTGCTGCTGCTCAATGGAGGCAGCAGTTCTGCTCGATTGGGATGCTTTCAGATGGTATAATTGTTGAAACTGATGCTCTGCTCGGCTGGTTCAGGCTTGCAGTGCTTCTCTCGCTCTCTCCACAACTTACTGGGAACATTTTGCAATTGGAGCTGACATAGCACCCAAAGGGCTCCCTGACTGATGCTTTACTTCCCAGCTCATGCCTCCAGCAGCAGCTCTGCACTGCCAGCTGCCCCACCGCACAACAAATCTGCTGCTGAGGACAGGGACGACTCAGGGGCAAGGGCTGCTGTCAGTTCCCTTGACTTGAATCAGTGCTTTTCAGTAGCTGGAAGAACTTTATCATCAGCTCAAGGGTTCAGCCACACAACACAGACATACCTGCTATCCCTACCACACAGAAGAGCAGCAATTAAAGCTGCCTGAATTATTGCAATGAGGAGTTTAAGAAGTTTGTGACTTCTGCTGCTGTGACTTCCTCCTCAGCAAACACACAGTGATTTTTATAGTTTGCATTAATGCTACAACACCTCAGAGCTGTTTACTAACCTGTGGGAAATGGAGATGAAGCCTCAGCTCAGGTCCTAGAAGAGCCTCCCTCTCACTCAAACCTTTTGTTGGCAGGCTCGGTGGGAAAGGGTCACCAAGAGTGTCATATGTTTTCGCAAACCGGGCAGATGATCTCCCCAAATCACTCGGCTGGGCAAAATAAGGAAGCTTGCAAAGTAGCTGATCTGTCACACAGAAGTAACAAAAATTGGCTCAAAAGATGGAAGTTTCTGGTGGCCATTCAATTCACTGAGAATAACTAAGACAGCATTTCAGACAAAGTACCAAAGCCAGGACAAAGTTTGCACAGCCTGCAGCACTTGGCAGTGTGTCAGTATAACACAAGATGGCTCCACTTCCATCAACAAAGAGCTTAGTGCCACTGCAGAGTCCCTTGCATCCAACTAATCGTGCCCATCGACTGAAACCAGACCTGTCAGGCTGTCCTGTGCCAGTCCACTCAGCCCCCAGGCCAAGGAGCAGAACAGTGCTGCAGCCTGCAACAGGGTGAGCTGGGCAGGTAACACAAGCCTGGGAAGAAATGTGGAAAGGGACGTTAACTCCGAGCTGCTTTACAGATCAGCAGCTGTCTCCAGCAAAAGACTAAAACATGGGAAACTATGGCCAGCCTTCAGCAGCTGGAAATATTTAAGGGCAGTGTAAATATGCCTCCAATGATCCATTTATAATTGAACATTCTAACCATCCTCTTTTGCATTTTTGTTGTTTCCTTCTGGCTTTTCACATTCAGATTATCTCGCAGAATCAATGCAGACATTTTGTGAAAAAGGCTGGGTTTGGAACCTTGTCTGTATCAGTTCCTATATAAAGTTTCACTGGGGTTTTGCTAGTACAGTCCTGCTGCTAAGTATTGATGTTCTCAGCATAGGCTGGTAGGAGAACAGCTGAGGCAGAAACGACCAGAAACATCAGCATCAGCCACAACAAAAGCAGGTGGAGGGAGGAGTGGGAAAGACTGGTAAGTGTGTAGGGAGAATGGAAAACCAGAAGGCCTTAGAGAAAAGATGAAAGGAGAAGGAAGGGTAAGAGAGTAGAAAAATTAAACACCAACCCTAAAGCACCTCGGGAGCAGGAGACTGATTTGGAGCAGGCACTTGCCTTGGGCACAGGTGGCTCAGGGTAACACGACAGTCTGTAGGGACTGGAAACATGAATGCAGATGCACACACTTAGTGCACCTATTTAGAAGTAAAACAGGACTGCATGTCACTGTGAACATGTCTGTCTGGCAGGGAATATCCATGTAAGGTGATGCAGTGCATTTTGGGGCCTGTCAGTACATCTTCAGAAAACACCGAACCCCTTCAGCTGTCTTGTGTTCAGCAAGATCCAAAGCCTTACTTCCTACAGGATCTTCTGGAATACAGTGCGGGGGGGGAAGGATTTCAGTGGTACAGTTTCACTGTCCAGGAAACAAAACACCACCATTACACACAGAGAAGGCTGTGTTCTTTAAAAAAACCAACCCCAGGCTCCCATTTTTTATGTGAATCTTTTGCCTGATCCATTGGATTTCACAACCTTCACTTCCATGGCCTTCCTACTGCTGGTCCCATTCCCTTCTCACCTGGCTGAAGGCCCACAGGGAGATGAAATCGGCTCAGCCAGGATGCTGGCCCCTCCAGCCATGCCGGTGAAGGAAACAGCCTGACCAAGCTTCACTATCCATCCAAGGGAAGACAGAGCACTGGATACCTGTCATAGCAAGTACATTTTTGTATGGGGTGATCATGAAGAATAAAAAGGCCTGCCCTGGAATAACTGCAGTAATACTTCAAAAATGCCGAAATGCAAAAGATCCCAAAACCAAACATGGAGCCATTTATATCCACAGTGAAAAAAGTATTAAAACAACTGAACAAGACCAAGCTCTGTACTATTGATTTTCAGATAAAAGGTCTGGGAATGACTGCAAGAACAAAATGAGAAGATCTGGATGAAAAGTTAAATGCTATTTTGGCTTTCCTACGACCTAGCTGGCCATATGCTCTATGAAGATTCATTATCAGAACTGTAATTTGGTTACCACTACAACAGTTTCAGGCTTCCCAGCAGCAGCTTGCTGGAGCTGCTGAAGTTGAAGACTAATTTCGTGGTTTTTTGAGCTATATGAATGATCATTAAACAAGATTGCTAAAGAAGCAAACTGTCAAAGTCGTTTCATTTATTTCTTAATATCACATCTGTACAATTTTCATACATACAGCAGGAAATGCACATTGGTTACACAATGGCATTTGGCTGCATTTCCAAGTATAATACAGTAAGTGCAACTCCACTTAAAATGTACATTTATACAACTTAAACAAATTAAGGATTGCTACACCACTATCTGTGACAGTATAAAGCTTCATTTATGTTATGTCTCATTACTAAACCACTTCCTGGTTAAATATAAAACATATTCAATCATTTTAAAATGGCCTTTATGGTACCTGGCCAGCATATAAAATATTTGTTGTTTAAAATTTAACCATTAACTTTTTGTTTTAAAAAATAATCCTCTAAGCCTATTTAAACATTTGCTATTGAACTGTTATACTGACACTTTGTAGCAGGAACCAAATTTTACCCTCCTTTTATTTGCTCTTGCTTATCACCAGAAGAAGTTACATTTGCAATGTACTGCAGCTTTATTCAGATACAGCCAGGTGGTTAAACTATTTAACAATTTTGCTCAAAAGGTGAATAATATTTTTCTTTAAAGAAAACAAAATTACATTTCAGAGACATGTGCCAAAACTTTAATGGGTAGAGTGCTATCAGCACTTAAAAAAAAAAAAAAGGAAAAAAGAAAAAGAAAAGAAAATAAATGAAGAAAAGAATTAATTTATCTTTTAAGAAACATCCAAATATTCTTATAATTTTACTTTTGGAATACATTGGTCCACAGACCACACTCTTGTTACAGCTTATCAAATGAAAACCAAAATTTCTTATTGCCGTCCCTGTAACAGGAATGGTTCAGTTTTAAACCTCCTTTAAAAATATACATTTTACAATCCTTTCACCTCAACAAAGGTGACACTGACAATAAATACACTGGTTTGGTGGGTTTTTTCCTTTACTATGAAAAGTCTACAAACTACCTGTTGTATGCCCTTTCTTTTTTAGATTTCTCCAATGCCTTGTCCATAGTTTTCTCGTTTTCTCCTCTACATTTGGGGCAGTACCATTTGCCCTTTGGTTTATGGTTGAGTCCCACACAAGAAAAGTGAAACCATTCAATAGGGCACTCATCATTATCACATCCTATCATTTCTCCATAGGAGACCTGGTTGCACAAGCAGTATGTTGGCTCATTAGGGTCAATAGGAAGGTCAGGGGGAGAAGCTTCCCGCTCCGCTTTAGCCTTGGATCGTTTCTTCTTCTTGGATGTTTTTGCTTTCTTCTCCTTTGGTGTTCCTGAGGTGATGTCATCATGATCATGATTATTTGAGGCATTTTCTCGATTCTCATTATTCCTTTGCCTCCTCGATCTCTTGTTGTTGGGCTTTTCAGCCTGTGCAATTGTCTCATTCTTCGACTTATCCTGGCTGGCTTTCCCGCTGTTTCCAGTGGTGTCATTAGTCTCTTGACAAGTCTCAAACAATTCCACGTGGCTGTCCACTTGCCTTGTTCTGTTCTCAACAAGCTCCACCATCTGACTGACGATTTGGATCTTCTCATCCCCCAGTTCCTGACTCCGAATCAAGGCCCTCTGTATGCAGTGCAACATTCTTCTTTTCTGCACAGCATCTGTCTCCCGTTTAAATTTTTCATAGTAATCATCCAGGTCCTTCAGAATCTCTGCAAAGAAGAAATAAAATCTATAAATATTTTTGACAGGGAGAATGGCAAAACAAAACTTTCCATTTTTTCCTTCCACACAGCAACAACTCCTTGTAGCATACAGCACTGATCAAAGACAGATTCCCTGAAGCTCGTATCTGACAAGCAGCTCATGGCTCCACTGGACTACTTTTCTTCTAGTTGGTCCCACAGGAATGGACTGCAAATGCTGATTTAGAAGAAAAAAGTGACTAAATAAATTTTTATGCATGTTGATAATACTTCTCTTTAAACTTTTCAGTGATTAAAAAGAACTAACTGAACCAATACACATACCATCAAAAGTTCCAAGGTTAACTGCAAAATTAGAGGGGCAATTAATGGACATTTTCTGCATAACAACATTAACATTTTCAGTGAATGACGGAGTGGGAGAAAGGGAGTGGGACAGAAAAAAAGCACAAACCAATGTAGAAGCACGTTGCTGGGTTATTTGACAAGGGATGCAGAAGCACCAAATACGTGGTCTGGACGCAGAGCTATTTCATCCAATACTGTCCAGCTATTTCTCCTGAAAATCTAACGCCAAGTAAATCCCTGGATTGCGGAATTAGGATTACAATATCCAGGATGTTTTGATTATTTCCTACCTATACTTTTCTGTATTTCTGTAAAACATACATTGCTACTTTTTAAAACACAAAAATATTATCTTCAATAAATATTTACTGCAGAGCAGGAGGTGAAGTTGAAAGATAACATTAAAAATGATAGGTAACAATGGGAGTAGCTAGAACTTCTGCTTTAAAATATGTTACATCTGAATTGCACCTCAAGGATTGTTCTAACAGTTTATAAAAAAAACAATGCACCCGGTATCTAAAGTTTCAAGAACAGCTCTGGAAACCTATTTTCAAGAAGATGTTTTTGAGTTTCATTATGATACACAAATCAATGTAGAGCATATGGGACACTCAGCACTCCATACTGAGTCCTCAAAAACACATAGAATGTTTTTCCTGCATCTCTTTTCTCCTCTGAATTTTTCCTTTCTCACAGGTTAGAGCAGTCTATCTTAGAAAAGCAAAATGCACTGAGATATAAAAAATCTGACCTCAATTCATCTAACAGAAACCAGGATCCCTCACACATGCAAACGGCATTACCAAAACTTTTTTAAACTTACATTTATTCATTTATTTACTTATTTATTTATTTATAGGAGAATGTGACACATATGCAAACAAAGAGTTACCCTGTGGTTTAGGTTTTGTCTTTCTTGGGCAGAGTTTTTAAACATACATGATTTCCTGTGAAGACGTGGAAATATTATGCAAGCTTTACTTCAGATTTTAGAGCTGCAGCTTGTGCTTCACACTTTGGTTAAGCTGTCAGCTGGTTCTGCAATACAACCTATCTGATCAAATCAGCATTCTGATATGTTATTAACCATTTTAAGCAACTGGTGGGTTTGTTTTTTTTTTAACCTACAAAAAAAAATCAACAAAACAACGATAAAAAAATACCAAAAAGAAATCCAAACCCCAGATGCCACCAAAAGATCCTTCAAACATACAGCAGATTCCACATTCAGGGAGGCTGAAGAAGCAGAGTTAATGATTTTCAGTGGCTGAAATGCAGAAGTTTTATGCCTTAAGCTTTGGCACTTGACTGATGTCATCAGTTTAACCCATCCGAATGTGGTGGGTGGGCATCCCCCACGAAGAAGAGTCTGTCTGAACAGCACAAAACAATCACCGACTGAAGTTGGGCGTTGGGAAAACTTCGGTTCTAGCCCGGCACGCAGGCACTGCCGTGCGGGAGGAGCCCTGGCTGCGGGCTGGGATCCTGCAGAGCGTGTTTGGAATGCGAGACGCGGAGCGGGAGCTGCCGCAAAGCCGAGGCTGCCGAGCGCCGGCGCCAGGAGAGCCATCGGTGCTGCGGCTCGGGCCGCCTGCACTGCCCGCCTCGGGAGCGCTGCTCACGGCAGGAATTCCGGGAAACCGCGCTCCGCGCCGAGCTGCAACAGCGGGAGCGGAAAGCTGCGCTCTGCGCGATCGCACACTCCCGGCACCGCAAACGCCACTCAGCCGGGCGGAAACTGGAGCTTTACTCCGCAGCCTCACGGGGGCTGAGACGCCGCGGAACGATGGCGAGCGGGACACGGGCGAGGGCCCGGCCCCCTCCCCGCCCCTCTGCGGCGCCCGGGGCCACCCCGGAGGTGACGGAGCCGCCATTGTTCTCGGGCAGGAAACCGGGGCGTCCCCGCGGCGGTCCCGGGGGCGCGGGGAGAACCGACCCTCCCGGGGAAACAAACACGTGATTGACACGGAGCGGCGGCCAATCACCGCGGGCGGGAGCGCGCTCGGCCCGCCCCCTCCGGCCATTCACGAGCGAGGCGCGGCTGGAGCAGCGGCGCCCCCCCCACGCCGGGACACGTCAGTCACCCTCCGGACGGCCAAGGTTGCCCCGCCCCCTGCTGCGAGCCCGCCCAATCAGAGCGCGCCGGCCGGGGCCGGCCGAGATATTCAAATCAACCCCACGGAAAAGTTGCTTCTGGAAACGTCACGAGGGGCGGGGCCGCGAGCCGGGCCGGCCGGGCCCCGGAGCCAATCCGCGCGGGGAGGCGGGGCGCGGCCGGCCCGTGGGACGCCCCCGCCCTATCAGCGCCCCCGACGGGCGTGGCGAACCGCGATATGCTAACGAGAGGTGGCTATAAAAACAGCACGGACGCCCCTTCCCAGCACAGCGCGGAGGTGCCCGCTGGACGTGGTTTTGTGGGGTGCGATGTCCGCCTTGCCCTTTTCTTCTCCTCCCACCCCCGACAGCCCCTGCGGGCTCCTGAGGAAGTTTCCCCCGGACCCTTCCCCCGGGACCTGATGGGCTCTCATGGCGAGCTGCCCGAGGAGCGGCTGAGGCAGCGGCAGGCAGGGCTCGCTGCCCACCGCCCCTAAGGCCACATGCACGGGGGCGCGGGCAGGGAGAGGGGGTCCCCCCTCCCGGCACCCCTGCTGTCACCGCTACCTGCAGCACAGAATAAAATAAAGAGTGCCCCAACCCCCCCCCCCCCCCCCACTTCCCGAACGGACGCCAGCGACCAAGTGACAAAGCTGCCCCGAGTCCCGCAAACCGGCCTCCCCTTCCTTCCCTCCGCCCGTGGGGACAGGGACGGCGTGCCCCGAGCGCGGGGAGGGGAGGGGGCGCTTCAGCCCCGCCGTAAACGCGACCGTGTGTGTCGTCCCCCCCCACTCACACCGCACACGCCGGTCCTGCCCCCTCGGCCCCCCCGCCCCACGGAGCGGGGCTGTTTCACCGGGTGAAACGAAACCCACCGAGGAGGGAGCGAAGAAAGCACACCCTGCCCCCCACTCTCGCCTAACCCCCCTCTCCTCTTCTCCCTCCCTCCTTCCCTCCCTCCTTCACTAGCTGCCTCTCTCCCCTACTACAGCCATAATGAATACTGTACATTCCTAAATGTTGTGCTGTAATCTCTCCCCCTCTATCCACCCAGCACTTTCTTCCGTACCCCCAAAGCCTTCCAGCTCAGCCCCACGGCCAGGGACGGCCCCTCTTTGTGCACCGCACACCCCACTTCCCTGCCCCCGCCTTCTTGGCCAGCAATTTACACAGAAAAGCAGAGTCCTTGCTTAATAAGAAAAGCCGGAGACCTTTTGTTCCGCCCCATGACAAGAGCTAACGCTGCAGATCAGTCCCTCTCTCTCCCCGGATCTTTCTCTCCCGGCTTTCTTTCTCCTTTTACCTCCAAAAAATAAAACTACCATCCCTGTGGGGTGCAGAGGGGCAAACGGAGCCGAGGCTCAGCTCCAAAGAAAAGAAAGGGAAAGACACCCTTCCCCCCGAGCCCCGAACCACACACACGGACACACACATATATAGAAAGCACTTACCTTGATATTTGGCGTCAATTTCCCTCATCAAGGAGACATTTCTCTGCAGATCGAAGGGCATAGACTCGATGGAGTCCAGATAATCCTCCACATAGTTCACTAGGTGAAGCTGGTCTCCGTTTGCAGGACTCAACATTTTCATCCGGCAGAGAAACAAAAATCCTTCCCCACACCTCTCCGTGTGAGAGCAAGTGCTGCTCCCTTCAAAGACGGTAACCCCGATGAAGGTCTCACTCCCTGCCCACCTCTCTCGGTAGCTCCCCCCAAAAAAACCGAGGGAAGCTACATCTGACTCCTCTTGTGTGAAAAAGAGGGAGAGAGAGACACACACACACCCTCCGCTAGTCCCCTACAGCCAGCAGCAGCTGATTGAATGGCTGTCGTTGTGGTAATTCACGAAGGAGGTGGTAAGAACAATCAGAGGGATTTGTGTGTGTGTGTGTGTGTGTGGGGAGGGGAGGGAGGGAGAAGGAGGAGGAGAAAAGAGGGGGGCTTAAACCAGCTCCTCCGAAACAATCTGGAAACAAAATGTGCTCTGCAAAGTGTCTGTCAGAGGCAGCGGCAGCCCCTCTGCCTGCGCCAGCGCCGCTCTGCTCCGCTTCTCCTCCGCTCCCCCCTTCCCCGCTCTCCTCCTCACCGCCGCCGCCGCCGCCGCTCCCCGGCGATATCAACGCAGCCTCCTCGCTCCCATACGCCGCGCTAGATCCAACGTGGAAAACCCAAATACCAGTTTCAAACACTTGGGAAACATTCGGCCCCGCCAGCCAAGGCGCATGCGCTCTCTCCCAGCGCTGTGTACACACACACACAGAGACACACACACACACACACTCTCTCACACACTCACCGCACACACTCAATCCCTTCCCCCGCCCGGAACCTCCGCATATCCATCGTCCCGCCTCCCTTACTCACGTTTGGGGAGGGAGGGAAGGCGGCGGGGATGCGGGCCGAGCCAGGGGACGGGCGGCGCAGGGCCGGCGTGGGCGTGGAGTGAAGGAAGCCCCGGGGAAGGCGGAGGCTCCGGTGAAGTTGTGCGGAGGCTGCGAGGCGAGCGGCCCGCGGGGACGCTAGGGGATCGCGGGGGCAAGTGAATGCTTTTGCGGTGGGGTACCGGGACTTTGGAGGAGTCTCGGCTCCTGCCAGCTCGCCCCGGGATGGAGCGGCTCCGAAGCCTTTCCTGGGAGAGGGGAACACTGAGAACCATGCGACGCCACCCCGCGCTGCGGGCAGGGCTGTGCCCGGCGCGGCGCCGGCCGCCGAGGGGAAACGGAGAGCGTTTCGTCCCTCCCTCCTCAGCGGGCACCCGCATCCATCACCCCGCGGCGCCTGACAGCCGCCCCAGCCAATCACCGCGCCCCTCGCGTCCCGCCCCGCGGCTCCCTCAGCCAATCCCCGCTGCGATACCGCTGCCCGGGATACCGCGCGCCGCGGCAGAGGGGGCGGTAACGCCCGAGGGGAGGGGGCGGGTCTGCGCATGCGCAATTTGTCTGGCGACAGGGAGAAAATGGAGCCCTTAGGGACGCAGTGCGACTACGTTTCCCAGCGGCCCCTGGGCAGTTGCGCATGCGTGAGGCAGGGCTGGCTAGAAGGCGGGAGGGGGAGGTAAAGGGAAGGAGGGAGGGAGCGTGGCCGAGCGAGTTTGCTGCGGCTGCCTTGTCCCGTGAAGTGGCGAGGGAAGGGTCACCGGGGACGCCGCCGGGGGCTGCGTTGTAGAGGAGGGCGGCGGAGGAACGCCGCCGCCCCGCGTGGTTGCCGGCGGAGAGGGCTCACTGCCGGCGAGGAGGAGCAGAAGGGGCGCTCGGGTACAGCTCCGTGCCGCCCGCACTCTCCCCGCCAGAGTCGCCCGGGGGTCGTGCGGAGGAACCCCGCTGTGGGCCAGCGTTGCCTTTGTGTCCTGGAGTCGCTACTATGTCCCGGAGCCTGCAGGCACCCGGCTCTGCGAGGAGCGGGGAAGGCGGGGCTGGAAAGAGCTACCCCAGCTCTGCTGAATCAAAACAACGTGCGCTTTCTGCCTCTTGTGTTTTGTTTTTTTTTTAGCGGACGTCACTGGCAATCCCCTAATTTAGGGGAGACTGAGTCATCCGTTGAGAGCGGCCGGACTCGCTGGTGCAGTCGCGGCTCGGCGCGGCCCCGGCGTTGTGCTGGCTGCAGGGAGCGGCGGCCTGGCTGGGCACCTCGGCCCCCTGCCATCAGCATGGTCTGTCAACGCCCAGAGCTGGGATTTCAGGGAAGAACAGACACCTCTTTACCTGTACTTCCAGTATCCTCTCTCCGGTGGGAGACATGCACCCTGATTCTTTCTGAGCAGAGGAGACGGTACCATAGACCAAACTTTGAGCTGATACCGACCCGTTGTTTCGGGCAGATGTCAGAGGGCACTTCCTTGTTTTCTGAAGATGCCTGTAAGTTCTCCCGTTATTTTCTTCTTCTCATTTCCCGTATCCATGAGTTGCTGTAAAAAATGAGTTGCTGAAGTAAACCTCAGATACACAGGATCTCAGTTTTTTAACCTGAGATAGCCTAACACCACGGTATCTAAGGCAGTGCTCCGAGCCAGTGTTTCTAGACCTGTGTGCTCTGGTTTACTGTGGCATACAGAGGGAGCTGGCAGCAGTAGCCTGGGAATACGTATTCTAGCTTGTTGGCACCAATTTGGTAGTTAGAGCTTGTTTCACCCTAGCCTTCAAGAAGGTGAGCCACTGTCAGCAATTAAAGGTAGTTAACAGTCCCCTGGATACTGTAAGAATCCAAGCCAATAATTATGACTCAGTAGAGGCAAGACATTTGAAAAGAATACAGATAAGTCCTAAAAAGAGTCATTCTTGCAAAAAAGGTAATCCTCATTCTAAACACACACAAGTAATTACACGTATAAGACACAAGTTTGTAAAAGTACCTGCTAATTTATTGAACAGGAGCTTTTGTCCCTCCTCTTAATAGACAAAAAAAATTAGGAACAGAAATGCTGAAGTTGCCTACTAAGTTTCAGCAATCTGCTCAAAAGTATTGATAGTTTGGATGTGCTGAGGTTACAGAGCTTAATATCATCTGGTTCTTAACAGTGCTGTCTACTATATCCTCCTCTGTTAGCTTCTTGTATGTTACTAGGAGAGTGACAGAAACAAAATCATCATGGGACTTTGCGCAAGTTCCTGGGACAGGAAGGGACTGAGCTCCCCTGAGAAAGCATTTGGTATCCACTTTGAAGGTCCACTTTTACAGCTCTTAAAGATGGTGCTCAGTGCTTTGTATAGTGCTGTAATTAAATATATATCTGTACCCAGAAATATCAATTCTCTGCACCCCCCTCTAGGCTCAGCAGTTGTTTTAGGAGTGGGGTAGAGGGAAGGATAAAATCAGGTGTATGTGTACATCTCCAGAGTGGAAAGTTTTAGAAGGTATGGAGTTGATGCCCATTGCCCATCTCTGCTTTTCCTCCTCCTTTGCTTTCTTCTTATTTTGGTCTCTTGCCTCTGAACTACAGTAGGTGAGAGACGGGTGATTTTGAATAGGGTTTCAGGTGTTTTTTTTCATATTAGGGGCCCATTTCTTACCCTGGACAAGCATTCACAAGTAGAAGTGAATGTCATGTGTCAAAGAAGGAAGAGACTCCTGGCTTCATTTTCTTGCTATTTCCTATATCTGACTAGAGAATAAAAGCATCTATCTATCCTCCTTTGGCTCCCAAGCCCCTTTGCTCTGTTTATAAGAAATCTTTCCTATTTAGAACCCCAAATATCTGAGGTTTTAAGAAGTTTCTTGAAGCTGTTGCCTCACTACAGATCTAAACTCACAGCAACTGAAATAAAGGGAACTTACAACTAGATCAACAACTTGCACAACTGCTGTGTCATATACATACTTACGTGTGTATATGCAAAATATACTTCATATAATATAAATGTTTTAGTAATTATAGTTATTGAAGTCATTATGGTTATGCTAGTTAATCAGCACAAAGTTCAGAATACTTGATATGAGGAACATAAAATCCCAAACCTCCAGATGTTCCACAAATGCACATACTGCGTAGCTGGTACGAGGATTTCTGGCTGCCTCCTTTCTCCTTCTCTGCTTTAGCTGAATATTGCTATATGAAATATTATTGTAATCATTACTGCTATGTCTGTTTATTAGAAAAGATTGTGTCTTCTGATCATTTGTTATTATACTTTATTGTACAGACGAATCAGATGGGTTTATTCCTGCTAATGAATTGCTGTTTCCACACCATTTAATAGCTTAATCCCTCTTCTATAGTTACATATGCTTGGAGGGTTTTTTCCTTGCTTGTTTGTCTGTTTATTCTTTATGAGGCAAAATACATGCTTATGTGGATGATGGTAATCTAATTTTACAAGTCTCTTCGTTTTGCTTGTGGTCAAAAGTTTGGAAACAAAAGTACAAACAGTTAACGTGCAAGATGAGCAGAGCTGAGGTTAGCAAGTATGAAGACCAGCAGAGTCATGGTTCACCCTTTCATGACACATGCATTGGCTGTGCCGTGGATAGTATACACTGTTTATAGATATTTAGGCCAGAAATACCTGGTCATGTCACCAAACAATGTCAGATGAATAAATTCTAAAATCTGGAAAACAGATCTAGTTGAGTTTGTCCATTTTCTGCTTCCCAGTAAAGGCTCAGGAACTTTGTGAACTTTCCAAATGCCTACCTAACTGGCATTTGGAAACTACCTAATTGGCCTGCCATTCTAAAAGTCTCTTTTTTTTTATCAGTCAAGTAAGAAAACAGGTATTTCACTGGATACACCTCATCTCCTCCTCTGCTTGCCCCAAGGCAGTTGCACTCACTGCTTCTTCCCAGACCTGTTTCCTGGCTACTGCCTTTTCTTGCACCTGCTGCACATCCAAAGCATAGTGAGCTTAAATAGCATTATGCTGGCATTAAAGGTGAGCAAAAAATTCTAACTGGAACAAGTAAATGTGCATTGCAGAAGTCCAAGGCAAAAGTACATCTGAGTTGTCCCAGAGTATCAATGGAATTAACACGGATCAAGGGCACCATATTCCATTGGCTCCATGTTCCTTTAGTGAATCTCTTGAAGAGAGATACACCTCAGCAATTGGAAACCACTGACAATGACAACAATCTGAGCCCTGACTGAATTCATGCCATCCCTCAGATTTGTTTCTGTCAGCTGTGGTGCACGACCCAAACACTTCTGATGAAAAACAGGCAGTGTAGGTCAGAGCAGTTGGTGGGTAGGTTTTCTGAAAGTAGTGGGTGGTGCTAAAAGCTAATAGACTTTCAGTAAGAACAAAAAAAAGTTCAATTGGTTGTATATCTCTACCAATGAATTTTCTTTTGCAGTGTTACTCCCTGTCCCCAGAATTACTCCTTTTTAATAGGTTTCTCAAGATGATTTCTCTTTTATAAAACATACTCTTTACCTTGTGAATATTTGGTGGAGTGGCCACTCAACAGTTACAATATTTCTGAGCCAAGCATTTGTAATAAGATTGAGGCAATTTTTAGTCCCCTTTTAAAAATCAAACAAGATTCTGAAACAAACCATTAATAAACTAGATTTTGTAAACATAAAAGGACCATAAAAGTTAAGTCAAAATGTGTCTGTAATTACAGATAACTACAGAGCACCAAGAGAAATTCAGTCCACTGCGGTGGATTTAGCTGATCCGTATTTTCTCAGGTTCAGCTTCCTTGCCAGGTTTCTGAACTAGAACTTGATGAGAAGGGCCACAGTTACTGGAAACATGCTCTTGTTAACATAGCAAATGCAACCTTTTTCCTCTGTCAGCAATTCTAAGATGATGCGGTTGAACTTTTTAGAAGAAAAATACAGCATCTTTAGTAAAAGGGGGGTGGGGGGAACTGTAAAATGTTATAAAGCATGTGTCTCCTAATAATAAATGAAAATGGAAAATTTGTTTTTTGGCTTTATTCAGTTACAATACAAAACATGCTCTGGGATCTTACCTCTGAGGGCAGATCTTAACAGTATTCCTGGGACTGGAAACTGGAAAATACAGAAACCAGGTGAGCCAAAATCCCCAAAGATCCTTCGTGCCCACCACAGAAAAGTTGCCAGCACTGCTGGTGGATCGTACGCACAGCTGTACTTCTAACTTCCTTCTTGATAGAGGATGGAAGAGAAATCTTGCCTTCTTACACATTCAGATGAAGAGACAGAAAACAGAGATCCCTTCCAAAGTGTTGAGGAGTCAGCCCTTTACTGTAGAGTTTCAGTTTTTAATTTAAAGGAAGTTTTAGTCTTAATGACTCCTAAGAAAAACATGAGAACGTGACCTGACACTATTAAATACAACACGTTTACCTGAAGCTCAGACAGGCATGCTGCAGTGGGATTGTGACTAAGAGCTGTACCACTCTGCAGATCACGTTTCCTCCTGGCTATTCAGCAAGTACGGAAGTAACAGGAGTACAGCAGGCCCAGGCCTGGCACTGATCATATGTACCTCGGCTCCAATTGCTCGCAACATCCAAAGGCATCTTCTACTCCAGGTGGAAGCAAAGGTCTCCTGATGGCATAAAGTCTTCTGCTGCTATTCTGCCTTTCTGGTAGATGACTTGTGTCCTTGCACATGTCCCAGAGCAGGAGTAGGGTGCAGTATAGATGGCATAAAGTGGAGGTATGCTTACAGCCACAGACAATTGATTCTGAGAATGCTGGTATTTTTAACATGAATAATTTATGCTTTTTATCCCCCAGGATTAGTTTTGCTTTTATTTGAAATTAGCTCCTTTTTGTACTTTGGTGCTTGAAGAACACTTTCCACTGTTCCACTGGATGTATTCTACTGCATTAAATCTCAAGTGTGAATGCTGTTAGCTGTTTATTTCAGGCATTTAATAACTGCGGCTTTTCCCACCATCAGAAAATAATATTTTACAGTAGGACATAGAGGTTTCGGGACTAAACGCTAAAAGCCAGTCTGGCTAGCACAGACACTAAGCCTTCTGAAACCAATGGGAAATAAAAAGCTCTTGTATTCTGATCTGTAGGCAGTTTCATCCATGATTAACTAAACCTGGAATTAACGCTAAAAACATCCATTGTTACTTAGTATTGATTTGAACTCCATCAAAGTGCTTGGAACCCTACAGAACAAAGAACACAACAGAGTTAATGACAACTCTTAACTAGGTGTGTGTTGAACAGCAAGACATCAAAACCAGCTCATTATGGAAGCTGAAATAATTGGCTTGTGAAGCTTCCTCAGAAATACATAAAGCAAACATTTACAAAGGTTATTGGATAGTATCTTGAATTTCATCCTAGGTAGTCTTAAATTAACAAGCCCATAAAATGGGTTTCTTAATTGATCAAAAAGTTAAGATTGTTAAATGAAAAATTCAATGGAAAGTACCTTTTAGAAGAAAAAGGAAACATTTGTCACTGGTAGGGCTTATATCTGATATGCTCTAAAATGAAGTAAGATGTAGACAGACATCAAGTATTATGTAAAAGCAATTATTTTAAATGATCTTATTACTTATGAGAAAAATCCCTAAAGTAATCCCTGTCAGATAGAAGAGGAAACAATACAAACACTTCTGTGAGGCAGCTCACCACAGGCAGACCTGCAGCATCCAGTCCAGAAAAGCTGTGGTTATTACCGTCCTCCCAAAGGCCAGCAAGGTGCTTTAGCAGGTAATACAGTGGTCTGGGATTGATGTGGGTTCACAGAGAATAGGGAAACTAATGGTGCAGCAATCTACCAAGGATGGGTACAAAAACTTGGGGGGGTGAGGCAAAAAAAAAAAAAATCACAAGGCATTCAGTTGAGGACACCATCTGGTCAGAAGCTGGAAAAATATCTGGGAAAATATTCACAGAAACATAGAAAGGCTTGGGTTGGAAGGAACTTTAAGAATGATCAGGTTTCAAGCCCTCATCATTAGCAGAGACATCTTTCACTTACACCAGGTTGCTCGGAGCCCATCCAACCTGGCCTTGAACACTTCCAGGGATTGAGCATCCACAACTTCTCTGAGCAATGTGTTCTAAGATCTCCCTACCCTATCAGTAAAGAATTTCTTCCTAGGATCTAAATCTCCTCTCTTAGTTCAAAATTGTTCCCCCTTGTTCTATCACTATTTGTACATGTAAAAAGTTGCTCTCCCCCTTTTTTTAAAGTCCTCTTTAGGTACTGGAGGGTGCTGTGAGGTCTCCCTGGAGCCTTCTGCAGGTTGAATAACCCCAGCTCTCTCAGCCTGTCTTCATAGGATAGCTGTTCCATCCCTCTGATCATCTTTGCGATTGTAAGCTTGTGGAATTCTCACTTGTTTCCTTGGTACCTGCTCATAGTCACTTTTGGAAACAAGGTACTAGTTTAAAAATACTTTTGGTACCCTTATGTCTGTTCCATTACACTGTTATTCACTCTAGTTGAGTAGCTTGTAGTTTCCCAAGTGGTTCAAGGTACTGCAGCCATTTAAACTCCGTTTCTCTGAATGAAAGCAGAAAAAAATCCCCAGTGAGGAAGCAGACCTTGACAGTCAGCTGGGCTAAAGGTCAGGGTACCTCACTAAGTACCCACAGCACTTGCTGTCATTTTTGAAAATGTCCAGGTCAGGTAACACTTTATACAAGTGTGTGGGAGTCAGGGGGGTGTTTTTATTTTCTGGAGCTAACAGGCTGCCAGCCGTTCTCTGACCTGAAAGGCAATGCAAAAATAGATTCACTCTCCAAAGTGACCGAATTGACTTGAGTGTAGACCATTTTGCTAAATTAGTCACACATTTCCTACAAACCCATAAAAACCTCGCTAAGAAGAAGCCGCGCTGGAGTTACTCCGAAGCACAAGGCTAGTACGCGCTGTTTCAGGGCCCCAGGCCGGCCCAAGCCCCGCACCGCGGGCTCAGCGCAGCACGGCTCCGCAGACCGCGCCGGGAGCAGCCCGGGCGGAGCGGCCACGGCTGCCCCGCGGGAGGCGGTGGAGCCCGGCCCGGGGAGAGCAGCAGCAGAGCTGCTCCGCGGCCCGCGGGAGGCGATGGAGCGCGGCCCGGGGAGAGCAGAAGCAGCAGAGCTGCTCCGCAGCCCGGCGGGAGGCGGTAGGGCCCGGCCCGGCTCGGCCCCGCCCGCAGGCCCGCCCCTTCCTGCGCCCCGGCCGCGGCGGCCCCGCTCTCCTGCGGGTCTCGCACGGGCGGCGTGGCGGGTTGTGCCCGCTCCCCGCCTGGGCAGCCTGGGCCATGCTGCGCGGGGCGGCGGCGGCGGCCCGGCGGTGCTGCCTCGGTCCCGGTGCGGCTGCCGGCCGGGGGCAGGCGGGGGCGCGGCGGTGCTCGGGCGCGGCGCGGCGCCGGCAGTGGGCGCCTCCGGCGGGGTGCGACAGCGGGATCGTGGCTTACAACAGCCGGAGCCGGAGCAAGGAGCCGCTCGTGCTGGCCACGGAAGGAGTGGCGACCTGGTAGCGCCTGGCGGCGCGGCGGGCGGGCGTGGGGGTGGCGGGGTGACAGGAGCGGTTTGTGTCCGGAAACAGCTCCTGTGACCAGGTCTGGGCTCCAGTACACGAAAGCCATGGAGCTACTGGAAAAGGTCTAGCGAAGGGTCACAGAGGTGATCAGGGGACCGGAGCATCTCTCTTGCCAGGAGACACTGTAAGAGCCGGGCCTGTTTAGTCTAGAGGAGAGAAAATTCAGAGGGAATCTTATCGATACATATCAATATTTCGACGATGGGTGCCAAGAGGATGGTACCAGGCTCCTTTTGACATTGCCCAGCGACAGGACGAGGAATAGTGGCCATAAACTAAAACATAAAAAGTTTCTCCTCAACATGGGGAGGGTGGCAGAGCACTGAGCCGGCTGCCCAGGGGGCTTGTAAAGACTCCTTCTCTGGAGACATTCAAAACCCACCTGGACACCTGCTGTGGGTGACCCTGTCTTGACAGGGGTTTGGACCTGATGATCTTCCAACCCTAACAATTCTGTGATTGTGTTGTCCTCCCCTCTCTGCAGGTACAGCTGCGGGCCAACCGTGTATGACCATGCACACCTCGGGCACGCCTGGTGAGTCGTGGATTGCAGCGTGGAGGCATTCAGGCAGATAAATAGTGCTGGACATCCCCGTGCCAGTGGTACCGGGGATTCCATGTGGATGTACAGTGCTGGACATCCCCAGGCTGCAGCGTGTGTCCGGGTGACAGACCTGTGACTGGTGACACGAGGCCCAGCCCTTCATCTCCTGTGCTGTGCAAAGGGCAGAAGTCTGTTTGTTATTGTGCTTTTTCCTCTTGGGCTGGGGTAGTTCATAAAGGGGCTGTTGGTTCTGCTGCCTGGCTGAGGCAGAATGTGTGTCTGTGTCTTGGGAAGAAGCATTAGGAGTGTGTGCAGTTCATTTGGTAGGGTGAGTTGTTTCAAATCGTATCAGCATAATGTGACCTCTCATGCAGAGGAGTTGTGATCCTGGAGCAGAGCCTCTCAGCTGTGTGAAAAGATAGTTTCACCTTAGGTTTAATTCAGACACTGTGTTGGCACCAAGGAAATGCCATGCAGCATTGGCTGATAGAAAGGTACTTTCAGAGTTCACAGATGAGCACATCAGATCTTAGATCTCAGAAAGTCGAGGTAGCCTAAAGGCATTTTTGCATAATAACACTGCAGTGGCTTACTATGTTTAAAAATAAAAAATCAATCCAGAACAGCCCAGGTTTTTCTCTGTAGTATATTAGGATTGTTAGAACAATAAGCTAGCTTCATTATAAGTGACTTTGAAAAAGTATGTTAAATACACCAGAGGAAGTTGCTGCCACTTGTTTCAAAGCAACATACCTGATGAATAGACACGCGGGGTGTCTGCTGTTCCTGTGAGGGGAGTTGCAGCAGCTCGAGCTGCTCTTAAGGTTCTGTCTCTGCATTCTTAAAAAGCAAGTTGTTTTGGGCTCTTTGGAAGAGCAGGAGTTTATCAGATAATTGCCATCTGTATGAAGATCAGATATTGTGCATTTCAGTAGCTGAATAATTCCCTTTCAATGTAAGGGATTTCACAGCTTCGTGTCCTGTCTCAACTTAGTTCAGAGACTTGTGTTGAATCTTGCTCATGTTGAACTGAGCCATTGCAGTAACTGCACAACTGCTGCTTTGCTCTGTAAAAAGGAAGACTTAAAATACCAGTTATGTAGAAGTACTGTTGTCAGTGCTAATGTTAATGCTGCTATACTGTTGTGTATATGTGTTGGTTTCTTTTCCTCCTTGCTTTTCTCAAGTGTCAGCAGAAAACTGACCTAGCTTTTTACTGGTGACCTAAAAAATCAAGAAAACAATATCTTGGACTTTTTGTTTGTACTTAGTATCTTCAGGGGAACTTTTTTTTTTTTTTTGGAAAGTCATGGTAATCTGTGTATTTAAATCTACAGCTGTTGTGATACAGGCTTCATTACAGTTTACCTTGAAATAATTCCGATTTAAAATCATGACTTGGAAGTAACTGTATTAAAAAGATGATTTTAAGTTTTTTGTCTTTATCCCTCAGTTGAGGCTCTCTAGTGTGGTAGGGTCTGTCTTCCCTGACATGGTGTAAAAGGGAAGGGAATTGCAGAGGTGTTTATGTCGTAAGGGATATAGTTGATCTAGACCACAATGTGTTACAGAGGTGGAGAATTTCACCCTTTGGTCTTGCAGCTCTCTGTAGCTTTTAAATGTTGTTTGCTTTTTTTTTTTTTTTTCAGTGGTTCTCTTGCCCTCACACTTTATTGATTAAAAGAGGGAGTAGAAAGGTCTTGCTTACACTGGCCAGTTTTTTTACCTGTCTTTTCTTACCCATGTCTAAACTAGCAATTTCAAGCTTTCCCGTTGTGGAGGTTTGCCATGCATTTGTGTCACCTGGGTCTGACCTCTTCATTGCTGATTTAAGGAAGAATGATGAGTGCTGAATATTGCCTTTGGTGTATTATGCAGATACACCAGGTATAATTCTCTCTTTTAGCACCTCTTTAATCACCTTCACGTGTGGTTCCTGTTGTGTGACAAGGTGTCTGCACTGAAGACCTTTTGCTCTCTTTTCTCATCAGTTAATCCCTCCCGTGTGGGAGGAGTTGGCTATTCCTTTCCAGTATCTCTGGTCTTACACATGTCAGTGTTGACATCCTGTTGCTCAGCTGATTTGTTCAGGATGGTGGAGCACTCTTGGTTCTATTTATTAATTTTTTTTTAAAATGGTATCTTTTTTCCCCAGTAGCTAGGTCCAGCCATAGAACAGCTGAAGTGTATGCTGCTGTTGGGAGCTAGGACATGCACTGGGAAGCATAAAGTCAAATAGAGTGGTGGCTGTTGCTACTCTGCTGCTCTTGTTAAATACCATCATTTTGTTGTACTCATGGCACATGTTCTCTTCTCACTAGAATTCCCTTTTTTCTCCTCTGTCTTACATTTGAGTTGTGTCAAACACAACAAATGCAGCAGGTAATAAAGCAGAAATAGATCATGGAAATGAGTTTGAGATCCTTGAGGAGAATTTGGAAATAATGGCATTATTTTTCTCCTGTTCTCTTTCCATTTCACAAGGAGTTCTTATTTCTTTAAATAATTTTAACATTCTCTAGTATGTTGTGCTTCCTGTCTTATAAACAGATGCTCTGTCTGCCTCTATATGATACCCAACACCAATTATATATAGAGAAAAAAGTAAGGCAAATAATGCTTTTTTCCCCATCAATTCTGGATCTGACCTTGATTGTACTGGTTTGACCTGCAGCCTGATTGACATCCAGGTTCCTGGCTGAATACTTTGAAGTAGGAGTAAAACCAAGCCCAAAAGATTTCTTTTGTGTGTGCTCTGCCACCCGCTGATCTTGACTGACTGTTTGTTTTGGCTTTTTTTTATTCAGTCCTGAAGTGGTGAAGACCCTGCTTTCTGAAGTATCAGGAATTCTGCTCTGGTTCTTGCAGAGTTTCTTCCATTAATTCAGTTGGAAGATGAGAGAAGAGGGAACAGTGTGAAATTTGTGCCTACTCTGGGAACAGTGACTGCAGGGCTGTTCAATCTAATATCAAGCTTTTGATGCTGGCGTTGTTCCTCTGAACAGGATCCAAAGACCAATTTAATATTCTTATGGAATAGTGTCACTGCAGTAGATGAACCTTACTCCCAGTGAGCTGCTATTCATTAAAAACGATCTCCCTAGCAGCAAAGCTTTCAAAAACTCTTTTTTCAGCATGGGCGTAGTGCAAACAACAACAAAAAGTGTTTTTCTTCATCGAGATATTATGCATCCATAAATCAGTACCTTAGTGCTACCTGGCACCTGCAGGGAAGGGTGCAAATTCATTTCTGGTAGTTGCTTATACTTCTTTGTTCTGGCAGCCATGGGAGTTGCAGTTTGTGTGATGCTGTGGGTGAATGGGAACCTGTAGGTCTGTGAACCTCCTTGGTGGCTTTGGAGAAAATAGAGTCCAGAAAGGCTGAGGATTCTCATCATCCTGCAGGGCAGACCCAGAGTTTTTAGTCACCTTCTAGTATCTCACCTAGTAATTGGGTTTAACTCAGTCAAAGTGTGTTTTGAGAGTTACAAATGGAGAGTCTGTGAGCAGAAGAAGCTGCAACAACCCAATACAGCTTGTATATCCATCAACCTGTTAATCTAGCATTAAACACTCTACTTTGTGACAAAAGCCCTGAATAATTTTCAGAATAACATTTATTCTCAAGTGTAAATAAAACAACCTATAGAACATCTACTCTTTGCTATCAGAAAAGATCTTTGGTGGTGTATGAATGAAGTACTTTATTGGTGGCTGTTATCTGTTGTTACTCAATCCTAAGAAAAGTTCACTTGAATCCTGCTTTATTCTCCCTGTTCTTCTGTGAAATGACTTTTGAAAACCTGTTAGGATGTGCTAAGCCCAAGGGATGTATTTCAAGAGCATCTGATCTCTATGTCTTATTTTGTCCTGTTGGCTTTGAAAGAGTCTCCCAGCTCATGTAGCTTTTGATGCCCTTTGAATAAAGAGATGCAACAAAAGAAAGCACTCCGAAAATTTGATGTAATGTGTCACTAATGCCAGAAGAGGGTAGGCCAGTTCAAGAGAAATTTGCTTGACTTTTGTGCAGGTAGCAAAAGGTTTTGGAAAAACACCTTATGCACTGAAGATCTTTTCATTGCAAGTGTTGGGGTAATTAGATTGTCCCTGTAGCTGTTGGTTATTTTTGTTTAAATTTATTTTTACTACTGCTTGTTTAAACGTTCGTGTTTCTTTCTCTTCCAGCTCCTATGTTAGGTTTGATATAATTCGAAGGATAATGACAAGGTTTTTTGGAATTGAAGTTATCATGGTGATGGGGATCACAGACATAGATGACAAGATAATAAAAAGAGCCAATGAGGTAGGTGTTTGCTGCTGTCTTTGACTAACTTTTTGGTATTTTCTAAGCTACTTATATAGGAAAATTAACCCGAGTTTGGGGTTCTTTTGTTGAGTTGTGTTTGTTTTAATTAGTAGATAATAAATGTTGAGATTTCTGGTCCTCTAGTGTGGCTGTAATGGGTTGGGGGTGAGGAGGGCTGAGTGTCAAGAGCTGTGTGGGGGTAAATGGGTAGAGAGCTGTGAGATGGGGGGAGGCAGAGAGGGGGCTACCTAACAGCACCCACAGTTGGGATTCTCCTGCCCTCTCCCCCTGCCTGAGAGGCTAGCAGGGAACAAAAGCCCTGTGTGAATCGTCAGCAAAGTGAAATTATCCCAAAACTTAGCAGCCAGAAGGGTTCTGTAAGTTCTGGAGAAGTGCTGTGTGCTGTGGTCATGAACAGCAGTGATCATGAAAGGCAGTGTGTACAGCACTGCCACGTGGGGCTGAGGGCAGTTCCTGGAAGGTGCCGAGCACCACCTAGCTGCAGTGTCAGCACCTTGGAGAGCTTTATCAGGCCTGAGTTTGTCACCTACAGGAAAGTTAACATTGTGTGTAGAGTTAAGTCTTGATAAGACTGGGGCGGTCAGTGGTTCTCAGCTGAATTTTAACCTGACCTTTTTTACCACATGAGCTTGGTGAATGATTATTGCAATTTTTTTTTAATTGTTTTAAAAACACTTTTTGTACCCTGAAGCACTAAGAGTGTTTTATTCTGCATTTTGAGTCTTTTTGTTTCATTTGGTTTTGGAATCTATAACTCATGTCTTTGGGATCATAAGTACATGGGTTGGATTGAATTGCAGTTGCAAGTTTTAAGATAGCTTCTTGGAGTCAGAGAATTTGACAGCTGTTCCTTTTACTTATCTTTAAGTAAACAGTTACTTTTGCAGTTCAGAGTAGGCCCCTGCATTTAAATGAATACTGGCACACCACTCATGTAGAAATGTGTCTGTTCCCTTAGTCCATTTACTTGCAGTTTTCTAAGGCAGTAAAAAATTTTAAAACAACCCCCTCCAAAAAGCAGGCATTTTAAATCTATGTTTGCATTTTTAATTTTTTCCTTATTGTCAGAACATCTTAGAGATTTTGTGTTTGAGGAGGGGGAAATGACATGTTCTTGAATGATGTGTTGCATTACTACATTTTTTGATTCTATGAAGTCATCTTTCCTTGGCTTTTTTTTTGGTGACTTTTTGAAATGTTTGCTCAACCATTTTGTTTGGATGGCCAAGGCCTCTACCTCAGTAGCCTGCTTTTGTTGTTGGAACCTGTGCACCTGAAGCATTACAGTGGTAGAATCAACGTGCCTAAGCTTGTTCTTCATCCCCTGGTGAGGTTCTTGTGGGAGGAACTTGAAAGCTGGGTACTAGTTTATGATCAATGTGCTGCATGCCATCAGTGGTCCTTTGAGAGAGAGATGAATCTCTTTGTGTGTTGAACATCCATCTGGATGGGAGGAAATTCCCCATCTTCTTTTTGTGGGCACCTTTGTTTCTTGATCAAAGAAGGAGCTGAGCTGTCTAGGGGGATGAATCCGGTCACTGGTCTCTAGGCAGAACAGTTTTTTGGTGCTGAGCATTATCCTCATGCATCCATTGCTGCATGAACATCTGGACTGTCTTCATCAGAACTCCTCCTTTGTCCAGGAGTTTGTACAAACAGTGGTACCCACCTGCTCTCTCAAAGTTGGGACCCATAAAGATGCTCCAGTAATGAATTGGAAGTGGTGAAATGGGATTTATGTTGTTAATGATTCAGTTACCTGCAAGAGGAGAGACTGACAGTATGCTGTCTTCTCCCCAGTAGTTTATTCTCAGATAAAATGTAAAAGCATGTGTTTGAAACACTTTGATATCATGCTGTTGCTTGCTAGGGCAGGTTTTGCTGTCATCCATATTTCAATCCCTGGCCTCTTCTGAATGTTTGAGAACAAGTACCTAACCACGTGCAAGTACCTTTCCTTCTGGGTTGCATTTTCTCATTACCTCTGCAACAGGAACGTGTTCATGTCCCAGGAATGCGAAATGTAGAGAAGGTGCATGAGAGATGCTGGACTTGGCAAAGCATGGAACTGACTTCCAATATTGAGATCTATGAGTACCCATGATCTTCAGAAATGGCTTATTTTTCTTAATCACGGAAAGCTAATATCTTGTCTCATCCTGCAAGTCTCTGATCTGTCTTTCTGACACGTAGGTGGTATTGGTGTTTCCTGCCAGTAAGCTGAATGGTTTTTATGTCCTCTGTATGGTAGTATATTTTGTCACTGGAAATGAAAAACCCTCTCAAGAGGAAAAAAAGAAGAGAGGGAAGGAGGACTTTTTTTAGTTTTTGGTTGCTTTCTCTTAAAAGAGAGATATTAATATTTTGGAAATTGAGACACATAAATTAAATACTACTTCTTAGTTATTTATAACTTACATCTCCTCCCTGTCAATGTTAGATTAATAAGCCTTTCTGACTCTTTACCTTGGGGGCTCTGTAAGTCTTCCAATTAGCTATTAGCTGTCTGAGAAAAGATTGCCATATTTTATATCATTACTCTGATTTATGATTTGCTAATCTGCTTCTCTTTTTTTCAGATGAATATATCGCCAGTAGCTCTTGCTCGTATTTATGAAGAAGACTTTAAACAAGATATGGCTGCCTTAAAGGTACAGATACTCAAGATTGTAAATTTAAGAGTATTTCTAAGCAATTATTTTGGTAAAGAATCTAGTTTTGAGAGTTTGATCTGAAAAAATAAATTTGTTGCTTGGAAACTGAGTGCTGATTTTTTTTTTCATTCTTCTGGAACAATATTGCACACATTTTGAGTAAGGAAGTGTGGGGAGAAGCAATCCTGAGTTTGGAATGAACAAGTTAAATTTCTGTATGAACAGGTTTTTTCCATATTTAGTAGATTCATGATTCACAGATATTGCATATTTACTATAATGCAGAAGTAGTCTGAAAGCAGAGGAAACACCAAATCTTTCATTGAGTTCAGTGACTTTGCTTTCTGTCTCCCTGTGAGAAGCAGGGAGTGAGCCACTGGGAAAAATTGGCTTTTTTTGCCACCCTTAAAAATATTTTTTTCTGTATGTGTATTCTTCAATATGACTCATTAATTTTTTACAATACGTGCAACTTTTTTTAAAGATAAAATTGAGAATGTTCTTTTAGTTGGTTTCTTAGAGTGAAGGAGCTTATTGGCAGTGTGCTAATGAGATGTTACTCTTTCTTTAAGGTCCTTCCTCCTACGGTATATATGAGGGTGACTGACAATATTCCTCAAATAATTTCCTTTATAAAAAAAATAGTTTCTAGTGGACAAGCTTATGCAACCTCGCAAGGTAAGACTTTGAGCAAGGTAACTCCTTGTTCAGCACATGTCTAGGAAGTCACTGCTCTTAGTAATCGTGTTTTGGAATCAAATGAGATACCCTGCCAGGCTTTCCTTCTGTTGCTTAACAGGGTGTGAATGAATTGTTTGTGATGACATGAGCGGACAGAACAACTATTGCTCAATTTCGAAGTTAAATGTAGCTCATTAGTTAATACAATTGTTTACAGTAATAAACTGCTGTCTAAACTCCTTGGGGAAATCCTGGCCTGATTTCTACAAGAAAGCTGGGGAAAGGTCTGAAGAGGAGCTGTGTATCTCCTATGTGCTGTAAAAGATGTGTCTGCAAAGCAAAATGTGTGGTTTTCTTTTTTAGCAGAGCTGGTGGTTGTAGAAGAATTCAAGAACATTGTAACTGGACTAGGTGTAGCTTGAGCTGCAGTAGGGGAGGGGATTGCTGATTATGCATGGGCAAGGAAGAACCTGGGAGAATCTCCAGAATTCGAAGTTTGGGCAGAATGAGCATGTGCACAGAGGTTACTGAAAAGCTGGATAGCATGGAAACATCTGCTACTACTTTTGCAGTATTTCTGAATTGCTAAATCAGAATTTCAGATGGGAGTGGGAGAGCACTTTGGTTTGCTTTCAGGGAAATGTTACCAAGTTCGTGTCAATGTGCCTCATCTTTGCTATACAACTAAACATTTCTTTTGTATTAGGCAATGTTTATTTTGATGTTAAATCCTGGGGAAAAAGATACGGAGTGTTAACTGCTATTAACCCTGATACCCAGGATGAAGCAGGTAAGTTCATGACACCAGCTTGTTTGTGTTAATGCACTATTTGAATGCATTTTGCTCTGTGTGCAAACTTTCATTCAACAGTCTGAAACAATTTCCTAACCCGTTGTGTATAGATAAGTTTCTGATTAATTAAGATTACAGTGCTTTCATAGTTATTTTTTGAGGCACTCACTGTTGCCAGTACAGGAGGAAACTTGGTTTTTCTTCCTTTCATCCTTCCCTCTATACTTTTGTTCTGATACCTTAGAGCAATTGGGATTCTTAAGCAATTTTAATTAAATACTTGGCAGTGGTACCTAGAAACTTCACAGTGAGGTGATGTTCTTGCTGTTGCACTAGCCAGTAGTGAGGTACTCGAACACGAGGAAACCTCACCTACTGTGTTATTATTGGGGTAGTTGCACGCTCTGAAGTTAACTTGATGAATTGCTTCCTTCATTACTTGTCACTGGGCTAAGCAGCCTCTTTGTGTGAGGGTGAGCAATCTCTTCATAGGCTATGCTAGAGCAAGTCTGTACCCTGGGCTGTGGGGATGTTGCTGCAGTTCCTGCTTTGCAGGATTGCTGAACCTCTCTGTAGTTTCTGTAAGGATCTGATCAGGTCTCTGCACCAGAGAATTTGATGCAGGTCTCCTGCATCCTTTTGTAAACTAAAGTTCAGTATTTCATAATTTTAAAAAATCTGTTTGTGATTTCTGAAAATGCCTTGGGGGCTGATGCTCAGGTGCAGCTAGAACTTGTCACAGTTCTGCTCTGGAGTTGTTTCAGCATTACAGCTTACAGAGGGAGTGCATCTTGTCAACAGTTATTTAGAGGTAATTACGGACTGCAGAGAGCCAGCAGCCTCCTGGTCTGCACAGGGAACAAGGTTATGGAGGTGATCCTTCTCTGATCTGCTTGCCAGCAAGCCAGTGGAGGTGATCCTTCTCTGCTCAGCACTGGTGAGACATGCTCAGAGTGCAGGTCAGATGCTGGGCTCAGCAGAACAGCAGTGGTATGGACGTTGTGGAGAAAGGCCAGCAAAGGGCCGCAAATAGGATGGAGGTACTGGAGCATCTTTTGTATGAGGAAAAGCAGACAGAGCTCGGACCACTCAGCCTGGTTCAGGGGAATCCTACCCATGTGTACTCATGTAGAGTAGAGCAGATGGAGCCAGGCTTTTCTCACTGGTGCTTGGTGGTGGGACAAGAGGCACTGATCGCAAGTTGAAACATGGGAAATTCCATTTAAAGCTAACAAAAATCCTTTTTTCCTTGAGGATGACTAGCACAAACCATGTTGCTCAGAGCGGCTCTGGAGTCTCCATCCTTGGGGGTAATCAAAGCCTGACTGGACACCATCCTGGGCAGTTTGCTGTAGCTGCACCTGCTCTGAGCAGGGGTTGGATTAGACTGTCCCCAGATGAGCCTTCCAGCCTCAGCTGTGACTGATTACATGTTTTACCCTGCTTCCCTTTTGTCACAACTAAATGTTCTTATTTCTAAAGATTTTGACTTATTTTGATTACAACTGGGAAGTTGAAGAGGGCTCTTCTGATAGCAAACAAGGGCAAAAGAGGGTTGGATCAGCAGATACTGGTCAGTCAAAACTTGGCAATCTAGTAAAAGAGCCCAGGCGAAGATTCAGTAGATAAAACTAGGGTTATATTTCTTTCTCTTTAGTTCTTACGAATTTTGAGTTTTATGATTCTAAATGTGAGGTCATGTATTTGTCAGAAAGAAAGTCCAGAGTCCAGAACCCTGTTCTCTGGCTCCTGCCAGGGAGTGCTGTGTATTTGACTGGAGGTTAGGAGTCAGCAGAGATGAGCAGTCCTGCAGTATTGTGACAAAAAGGACTGCATCCTTGGCAATGTAGTGAAGGAAGGAGCAAATAGCTGAGAGGAAACCTTTGTAGAGAACTCATTGGTGAAAATGAAAAAAATTCTGAAAACTTTTTCTATAAAAAAATTTTTGTACTGAAAATTGCTACTGTCCAAAAATAGTTTTGAGTCTTATCTCTGTGCGCTTTGATTTATAGAATCTAAACCACAAAGTACTTGTGTCCCAGAGGAAAAAACTGTGGTGTGTTTGTTTGTGTGTTTTGGTTTGGTTTTATTATCATTTCTGCTGCTGTGCAGTCAGTTTGTCCTGGGGAAACTGCCTGATATGTAAACAAATGAATGAAAAATCAGGCAAACCAGGGAAGGATAAAAGGACTGATAGGATAGGATGTATTAAGGAATCTTGAATCCATCTTTGTAGCTTGTCAAAATCTATTTCAATATTCCAATATTTCAATATTTCACTTTTCCTCTGTGTAAGAGGGAAGAGAGGGAAGTTGTAGTGAAAAGAAGGTGATTGAAGGGGATTAAAAAATCAGAGTAGTTCACTAAACACACATTTCCTTTTGCTTTCATTTGGTCATTTTTTTCCTTTAAGACATATCCCATTAACAAATCACTTATTCTTGCCAGTTGATTCTGATAAACGACATGGTAAAGATTTTGCCCTGTGGAAGGCTGCCAAGCCTCAAGAGCTGTCTTGGAATTCTCCCTGGGGAAAAGGACGACCTGGCTGGCACATTGAATGTTCCACAATATCAAGGTCAGATTTCTTGGGTTTTGATAAATCTAATGCTATTTTTTGTTTTCAGTCACAGTACAATGGTAGCAGCAGTATTGAAAGTGTATTCTGATCAGTAGATAGCACTGGTTTTAATGTTACCATTTTATGCAACTTGCGGCCTGGATAAACTCTGCATCACCTTACTGATGCACTTGTCTCTATGTTTTGGCATCTTCTCTTGAGTCAAACTTGGTGCTTCAAATGTGGCACATGGGATCACACTGTCAATTATCAGTCTTTTAACTTGAACTGGGTAACCAAAGGTTTGGTGGAAGTTATGGTGGCCCTTTCATTTGCTTCCCTTCCACTTCTACCGGTCTCCATCAGACCTAGTTCAGGATATATGTGTCAGGAGGACAGGGTGTGGGATTCCAGCTTGATCTGTGAGATCTTGCTGGCCTTATCTTAGCAGCTGTGGGTGTTCATGCTAATAATCTAAGTGTTATTCAGCTTTCTTGCTGAGTAGTGTTCTAGCAGTCGGTTTGATGTAATTTGCTCTTAATTTAAAGTTTTATTTTCACCACAGGAGAAAAAGTCTTCTCTCCTGGAAGATTGATAGTGTACTTAGTTTTGCATTAGTGTCAGATCCCTTTTCGGAAGCTAATAACAAATAATTTGGATCTGACCTTGTTTAGCTTATATTTTCAGCTAGAGCTGAAACAAGGTAGGACCACCTGCTTTAGGTTTCTCTTTCATATTCTTTTCTGGTGCACCTGGGACTGTTAGTCATTTCTACCTATTTGTGAAAAGGGTGATTTGTATAAGGGTGATTTTCTGTCTGTAAATAGTTTCAGCATAGGGAGGCAGCTCTTAGAGCAATCAAAGTGCACGGAATCATGCTGTGTTTGATGTACAGCCTCTGACAGAGTGCACAGATAAGAAAAGCCAGTTACGACATGGCCTGTCTGCTAATGCAGTACTGTTTACAGGCTGCATTTCTTTCTGTAAAAATGTATTTTACTGAGGCTGGATGAGGCTGCTGCCATATAAATAAAAGCTAACCCATGGAGAGCGTAAGTGTAGTAATCTTGGACTGTGAAAAATGGAGAGCTTACTTTGGTAAGTGACCTAAAACAATTTGCTGTCCCAGTCAGCTGTTGAAGGCCCATTTTTAAGCAATATTTACTTAGCTGTCTGTTTTGCCAAGTATCTCAAAGCACTTTTAACAAAGTTAGGTGAATTAATTTTGAGAAGTCTGTGAATGAGAAGTCTCTGGTCCCTGGAGCAGCCCTGGAGGAGGATATCCCCTGCTTTGACCCCCTCAGGTCTGATCTCTCTGCATTTTCCCTTGTGGTGGGGTGGGTGGTTCCTCCTGTCCCTGTGCATTGGGCAGATCCATCTGTCACCTCTCTCCAGCTCTCAGTGGTTTTCTTGGAGGAAACAGCAAGTGCTTCTCTGTATGTGGCACAAGGGGAGGTGAGGGTCAGTCCTGGGAAGATTTGTGCTTTAACTGGTTTTGAAGCAGGCTGGGGCAGAGAATGATGAACTTGGGAGATGGTGACAGCTGCTCTTTCTTCCCTTCTCTCTTCTCCTCCTTGTCTTTTCCTCCTGTGCACCATCAGCTTCTTTCTTCTGTGGCACAGTGTTAGCAGCATCCTTTGTCTCAAAAAGGTATCAAAGTATTAATGTTTAGCCAGCCACCAGGAGCACCTTGTTAAGGTGACATATGGGAGGCCTGTGTGTTTGTAGGCTTGCATCTTTTCCTGCTTGAGCACTCCTTAACTCCAGTTAAGATTGTCTTACATCCCTGTGAGGCTGTAAGTGTAATCTTTGTTTAACAGATAAGCAAAATAAAGTTGCTAACCTGCCCAACTTGACCTTACAGCACACACTATTGTCTGAATTCTTACAGAAAAGGTACAAGATCAGGAAGAGTAATACTGAATTTATTGAAGTAAGTTGTTAGGTTTGCACATAAAGGCACCTGTCTGATACTGAAACTGTAGCAGAACAAGGAAAGGAGACATCCTGCTTGTTGTCCTTTAAACTAAGGTAGAAAAACAGTTACTTCTACTAAGGAGAATTGTGCACAGATACAGGTCATGTCCATACAATTTCTGCTGCAGTTTTGGTATCCAAGATATATGTAAAGTCTTGTTTTAAAACTGTAGTTACTAAATTGTACACTTAAATTTATGTTGTTTCATCTTATTCTTATCTGCATTTCTTTTTACAAAAAGTTTTTGTGGTGGTCTTCTTACTCATCAGGAAAATATTGTTACAGTGCAGTGTTTGGAAAGCAGCTGGACATCCATACTGGTGGAATAGATCTTGCATTCCCTCATCATGAAAATGAAATTGCACAGTGTGAGGTGTATCATCAGTGTGAGCAATGGGGGAATTACTTTTTGCATTCTGGTAAGTAAAATACTGATCAGCTGAGAGGCCTGTACAAATACAATAGTTTGGGGTTTTTAGGTTTGGCATTTCATGCTATGAAAACACGTTACACTGACTGGCGTTATGTAGAGCTGCTCCTTGCTCCCTCTGTGTGCTGCTGCTTCGTTTGGTGAAGTTTGTACTGTACAGTGCTTTGAACTACATGACTGATGGCTCTGGTGCTGTTCCCATTGATGGAAACCTTGACATTTGTTCTTCCTGTTGCCGTCGTGGTGGTTCTGGATGAACAGCTGAAGTCAGTAGAAAGTCAGATTCAAGTCTGCAGCCTCTCTTTTGCTGATTAGTATTTTGGACAGGATGTCTTTGTGAATTCTCGATGCTGCTTCTCTGAGAACAGCTGCAGAGTTAAGTCTGTGGTATGCTCTGGGAATTACATGAGCTTTCAGCATTATGTATTTGTACTGTATGGGATGAATATTGAATTCTAGTTTCAGTTCCCAGTGTAGAGCCTGTTGTAAATCAATAGTAGTTGTCCAGAGGCTGGTGCATCCTCCAGGGTGTGCTTTGTTCCCAAGGTACTGTGGAATCCTCTGCACACGCATGGTTACTGCCAAATGGAGCCTCCTGTTGACAAACCAGTGAATCTGGCTTTTAAACTTGGAACTGAAACTGTAGAGGAAATATTTTTTGATACCAGCTAAATAAAGAGGAGTAAATTAAAAAAAAAAAAAAAGGAAAACCTAGTTCCAAGGGTAGTTTGTACACTGAGGTTCTCTAGGAGTTGACGGATTACATTCATTAAGTCAAAAAGTCTTGCTGGAGGATGATGGTGTGAATTATTTAGGGCAAATGAATCAGCTTCAGAAACAATTTATTCTGTTAACAGACTTTAGAATTTTAGCAGCTCAGAATTGAAGGAGCAATCCTCATTAGAGGAAGAAAATCCCTGCACTGGGGATAAATCTTATAAGGACTCTATTTTTAGACTACTTGTACTCTGGGAAGAGCGCCAAACTGAAGTTATGAAAATCCTTGTATTTTGTATTCTTGAATGAAATACTTCTAAGTGCTGAAACTCTTGGAAAAGGAATATTGATTCAAACTCAGATGTTACTGGTAACTTTTTAGGAAAACACAATCCAGCTATTTTAAGTCTTCCCATGGTGAGTTCCTGCTGCTTTGTATCATTATCAGAAATAGCTGAGAAATGAAACTGTGAGTTTTTCAGGTCCAGTTATCAGGCCTGAGCTTGTTGCTTTCATATCCAGATGAGTGCAGTGGGAATTTTATCCACTTGTGGAAGCAAGAGGGCTTCAGGCAAAGCAGCTCTGTGCAGAGTAGCGCAGCGTGCAGACCGCTACATGGACTGCTGAGCAAGAAATGCCACTTCTGTCACCACTCATAAAAGCAGGGGCATGATCATACATTGTCCTTGGGTAGCTCTCTGAGGCATTGGTAACACTGGGCTGCCAGATATGAAAGAATGCAGTGCTGGTAGGGTATTACAGAGCAAGAGAAATTTATGAGTAAAAATCTGCCTTGGAGTGTGATTAAGATGCTGCAGGTCACAGAAGTGCCTAAAATCCCATGTTAGTTGTGGGTGGTTGGTAACTTACAGAATTACTCTTTCATTAGAAGAAGCCTATTAGGGCTTTTAACAACATTTCTGAAATTATGCTGAGTAACCTTCCAGTGGCAGCATGTTTGCCATCTCTCTGGTGCTGTGAATAATTGGTATTTTCCATTAGTGATGCTGCTGTGGCTCACATGGATGAGACCTGAAAGCGGGCAACCTCAGGCTATACCTCTCCTATCTTTCTTTGACAGAGCTTTCAGTCCTAAAGCCAAGCTCTGCGTATTCTCTTAAATGCAGTGTTACTACCTTTTTCCTGTGTTACAGCTCTGCAAAGCAGTGGTGCATGAGACTACTGAAAGTTCTAGCAGTGCTCAGAGATCACATTTTAAAATAAACTAATTCAAATTAGGCATTGTAGCTGCATCCCTCCCTCGTCCTGCCTTTTTTTCAGTCTCACAAGTCTGTAGAAGTTGAGAATGTGTAGAAAATTCATTTTGAGTTTAAGATATTTTGAACCAGTGCTATAAAACTTTAGGGTAAAAAAAATTATGTTAACAGCAAGTAGTAAGCACAGAAAATTGAGTTTCAAGGATTTTTTAATGCAAGATTGCTGGAAAATATTTCTTAAAATACTTCTGAGAAGTCAAGAGTAACAGGTAAGGTATTTGTCTTGTGAAGACTGAAACTGCTTGCTTGTTTTTATCAATTTATTGTCAACTGTGAACAGGGAGACTCATGGTGGTGGTGGTTTTTTTTTGGTTTTGTTTTGAAATATTTTGAATGTCTATATTTTAAAATTCACCCAGTGTAAGTTTAGAGGATAGAAAGGTGTGCTGGACTGTAAAAACTATTGAGAAATGTTACCCATTATATTAAAATGTTGTATCATAGTATATGCTGCCTCCAACATTTACAGTGTCTCAGTCCAGTCTTTCTCATTTGCTCCCTATTCAGAAGCACACCTGTTTATTCTGATTAATTATTTTTTTTTTTACTACAGGACATTTGCATGTTAAAGGAAGTCAGGAAAAAATGTCAAAGTCATTAAAAAACTACATAACAATTAAGGTAATTTCTTTGTTTGAATTGAAGCATTTTTGTGGGTTTGTAATATGTCAATATTAATCACAGCCCTCTTTTGAGAAAACTTTGGAGTGTGTGCTTGTGCTGCAGTGTTTCTCTAGTATTGATGTATCTGCTACTGTGGATCTGGATGTAGGATACCTGCTCAGATTCATGGTTTGCTTATAATGATGGATCTTGCTGAACTGAGAGTGTTTGTAGGAGCAGAGTTTGTGCCTAGTACCAGGATCCTGCACTACAGATTTGTGGTTGGACTTGACAGTCTCAGGGGTCTTTTCTAACCTGAATGATTCTGTTCTGTAGTGATGGATTCTCATCAGTCTATTCTTAATAGTGCTTTGAAAAAGTATGGACTTGGAAAAGATGGATGTTTTTCCTTGTCCTTTAGGTGAAATGGGACATAGTGTTTTGTCAGGAAGCTACTGGTTATCCTGAGCCACAGTATTGCAGCAGTCTCTCCTGTTACCCTTCACTTTCATACAGTGACCTTTGTGATGCACAGAGGCTTTTCCTTTTGGTACCCGTGAGCCACATGACTATGCTGTATTTCACTGTCCCAGGGCTTTGGTGTGGCCCAGAGCAAGGTTTCCCTGGTTGTGTGTGATACAGCTGTGTGTGGTGCTGGGGTGGCTCACATGATGGCTGATGCCTTCTGCTGGATTAGAGTGATTTCCTTCCTTTAGCCAAAACTTGGGGAGCTGCTTCGGCATATATGTTCTCCTTTGCCCTTTTGGAAGAATTAATTAAACTCCCTTTAAAAAGAAGTTCAGTGTGAGCTGCTTTATTCTTAAGTCTTCTGATGCTGTCTGGGTACAGTTAAGCCCTGTTTCCCTGGAGCTCTCAATTTTCACAGAAATCTCACAAGTCTCAGCAGATGTTGTAGACAGGATGGAGAAATGACCACACATGCAGTGCATGGAGTTAAAAGCAGCATATAAAAATGTTCCCCTCCATGTCCCCCATGATGACAAGCTTGTGTTGAGGAAAAAAATATTTCAGGCCTGTCTCTCTTTCCTTGTGGGTCTCTGCTTTTCATGTCTGCCCTTACACATGGCTAACAAGTATTAATCCTTCCTGGGAAGTAATTTTCAGTCCAGTAAAACAATTTTTTTTTCCTGAACAGCTGCCTTGCATCTTGAAAGTTAAGCCCTACATGGAAGGCTTTATGCCTGTGCCAAAAGGGGGTCTGTCCAGGATCTTCCCTTGGTCCAGCCAGTTGCCACCTGCATCCCAGGCTGTCACCTGGGCATAGCAGCCCTGCATCCTCTGCATCCAGCTGTCTTGTTTATCACCCCTTGTACCCTACTCCAATTTTTTCTTACCTGTTCTTAATAGCTATTAAATCTGACCTTGAAAATCAAAGAGATTGTGATATCACAGGGCCAAGCAGCCTGCTTTCAAAGAGCTGTGATTCTTCATCTATTCTCTGTTTTTGAGGAAGTGTTGAGTTGTTTTTTCTAGTTTGGATGGTTCTTTCCCAAATTTGAATTTATTTCCTTACTGTACTCATATTGTTTTACTTCTGTATATTACTGTAAAGCTTCTAGGCATATTGGATGCACTCATTTATATCCAGTTTATTTTAAAAACCCACAACAAACAAATGAACACCCACCAAAACAATCAGTATCACTCTGTGGTGGTGATTGCCTCAATTATTCCTATTTTCACTTGCGAGACAGCACATTGCTGATGCTTTTCTGCTGTTCAGGCTCGTTTAGTCTTGTAGCAGAAGCCTTATTTCAAAATGTGAGATTTAAGCAAATGACACTTTCCATATTTTCTCACTTGTACTGGCTGTTTATAATTTTTGAATTTTATGGCACTTCAGTGATCCTTACCTGTTTGCAAATAAAAAAAAAAAAAAACAAAAAACAAATGAAGTGCAATAGTCACAGTCAATCTGCCACAGTGTCTAGTCTTAGTGAGAGCAGGGTTGGAATTGATTGGATGTTTTATTAGTGTACCTTCCAAACATTTAAATTGTTCATTATAGTATTAATACAAACTAATTGTACTAGTAGTAAGACTAATAGTTTACTGTTTACTGGAGTAAATTATTTGTAAAGCTAGATAAATATTAAGAGTGGAGTTTATTAGGCCTCATAATTAACACAGATAACCCTTTCTATATTGCTAGGATTTATCTTTGTTCACTCCCCATGTTTCTTCATATTCTAGTCCTGCAGAAAAAGTACACTTATTTTCCTTTTCAATATATATTTTTTTTAAGTCTGCAAAACTCAGGAGCTTTCCTTCCTGTAAGATTGTATCCCAGTCTTAGTCTGATAATTTCGTTTTGGGTTTTTTTCCGAAGATCTTTATATAGTGTATGTTTGATTGTATTTGCAAAGTAATTTTCACTCTTATATTGGACATTTTGTGTATATTTATATCTTGTATATGTGTATGCATATCTATCTTATATGGAATTGAATTTTATTTAGTTTAGCTTTTAAAGCAGTGTTAGAGTTTAAAGATTTTATGCCTATCTTAAATTGCAAAGTTGTGTTATTTGTCACGTTAGTTTGAAAAGCAAAGGGGTGGAAGAGCTCCTGAAATTGATATCATACTAAAGCTATCTTTTTGTGCATGGCATTTAGGATTTCCTGAAGAAATGTTCATCAGATCAATTCAGAATGTTTTGTTTGCGTGGCAGGTACAGCTCAGGTAAGGAAAAGCCCCGCAGCTGTTGGGGTGTGCATGGCTTTTCACACACCCTTCCCCGCTGGCCGTGCGGAGGCGGAGTGAGCTCCCCTGCGAGGCTGTGCAGTTCCCAAAATCCTGTGGGTGGAAGGGTTTTGGTGGTGCTCTGTGGGGCTGCTTCTTGGCTAACATTTAGAAAATTGTCTTTTCTGAGCACACTACATAACCATTTATTTAAATACCTTCTTGAGCTGCAGTTAGTTGTGACTCTCAGTTAATTATGCTTTTAATTAATGAATTACCTCTGTCTCTGATTTGCATTTGTTGTAGTTACTTGTATTGCAGTCACGATCAGCTGCTGTTGGAGACATATCTGGATGGAGCTGTGGCTTATATTCCTGTCGGGTACAATGAGGGCTGGCTAATAGTTTTTTATCTCCCTGCTGTGTTACCGTTTCATCCTGTGGAGTTCCTGAGTGTTCAGGCAGTTCTGTGGTGCAGTGCAGCTCTCTTAGACCAGCACATGGTAACCTAATGACCGTCTTAGCCTGGCAGATCATCTCTCTGCTGGTGGGGAGAGGTGTGGGAGATTTTTGTCAGCTTCCCTGCCTACCCCATAGTGTTTGAGCTGGAAGAGGTTTTCATATGTCTGTGTTCTTACCAGTTTATTGGGGCCTGCCAAAAGCAGATGGTAGTTCCTTAACCACTGCTGGGTCACCTGGCTTGTTGGCTGTCCTGGCATAGCAGGGGAATGGTGGAGCATGGGGCAGCAGCTGCTGTGGTGTTCCAGTGAGTCTCTATCTGCGTTGGATAAAGCACCTGTAGCTGTGTGACTGTGAGAGCTGGCATGGCCAAGGCTCTGGGGCATTGCTCGTGCCCGGCAGTGTTCAGTGTGCTGCCAGTCTTTATAGTCATGCAGTCACTGTATGAGAAGTCTTTCTGCTTGTTAATACTGCTAGCTGCCTTGCAGGAGCCACCCATGTGATCTGCCTGGTGGATCCTCCTGCTCCTAGGATAGTTGAAGGCATCAGGAAAGGAATAGATCCATGCAGTATTTCAAGGCTTGGGATAGTAAAGAGAGAGGTGGTTATTAACTTCCCCTCCACTGTGATAGAGCAGGGTGCATCCAACTGGAAGGTCTGCTGCAGAACAGCATTCTGTTTGGGGTGGGCAATGGGTTGGTGTCGTGCTCGGCTGTTCTGGGATGATGCTGCAGGGCAGTGGCACACTTGGCTGATTTCTTCTTTTAGGAGATGAAATACCTTGTGTACACTTAAGTGGCTGCCTAGCTGGGGTAACCTGGCAGTCGTGAACAGCAAAACAAAAGAAAACAACACCTACTACACTTTCATATATATGTGTTAGTTATGTAAACAAGAGCCGAATGTCTGGTAGTTTCTAACCTTGCCTTGGGACAAGGAATGGCGCTGGAGCCCTGCTATGGAGGGTACCTGCAGACTATCTTCACTCTCTGTCAGCTGGCTGCATTTGAACCTGGCTTTTTGCATTACTTGTAGGGTAAACACCTTCCTGAGGTTAAAAAAGAACATTTCCTGTGTGGGTGTGGGTGGCTTTGATGAAAGGATGTAGTGGTGTCATATCAGACTATAAGCCAGTTGGCAGGTAAGGGTTGCTCAGAAGTCTGCACTTGCCACTTCCACCTTACGAGGCTGTGTGTGTTATTAGCTTCCCAATACAGTGCCAGAGTTGGTCTCTGCTGAGCCAGGTATTCACTGTGCTGCCTGTCAGCTTGTGTCCCTGCTATCAGTATTCACTTTGGTCTAAACATAAATTTATTCCACTCCTTCTCATCTGGCTGTCTGCTCATATTTTTATTAGAAGTGAGATCTCAAGCACTTTCTGTTTGTTTCTTAAAAGGTTTTTATAGCCTAGACCCATGGGTGATGGTTCCTGCCATCCCTACCCGCCTCAGAAAGCCTTTGGTAAAATCCAGGTTTGGGGGTCAGGTGGTACTGAAAATGTTGGATTGAGTCTGTAAAGAAGATCTTTGTAGGCCTGTGGATGAAGGCTCCTGACAGTTGGGAATGGCTTATGCTTGATGCTGTGGTTTCTTGGGCTTGGAATGAGCCTTTTTTGTTGTCTGGACTGCCCCCGTCTCTGTGTGTGCTAACAGGCACAAATAGAGACAAATGTGACTCCAGACTGCCTCAGCCTTGGAGGGACAGGGGTTGAAAGGGGAGAGGGTGTGTGTGTTTCATGGGAGTGGAGTCCCTTACCATGATGATCATTGTCAGAGGGAGGATAAAGCTGCATGACTTGCTTGTGGGAAAGAGGAGAAAAGTCAGAGAGAGGAGACTTTGATTATCCTTGCATAATGTATTTCTGCATGAGGTTGCTCTTTCATTGCCCTCTCTGCCTGCTTGGGGTGGTGGGGCAGAGATGCTCGGGGTGAAGCTGAGCTCTGGGGGCAGTGGTGATTATCCGGGCATTTTGCTTTGGCTGGTGCCTCTGACTCTTCCCTTCTTGACCTGAATGGTTCCGAGGTACCCTAGGCAGCAGCATGGTGACCCTCTACCACTGTGACAGCTGTTTCTGAGTGCAGCTTGAAAGGAGAGGTGCCATCTCTGAAGTCCTGTGGGACCCTGCTGTGAGGCAGCACTTTTCCTCTTGTATATCTCATCAGCAGTGGCTTCACTTTATGCAGTGAAGGGCAGGGCGTGTGAGCCCTGCCACATGCAGTGGGGTTCTTTCTCTAGAATGCTCTCCTGGTCACCAGAAATGCTCAGGTGATTTTGTGAACCTGAGTGAACACCCCTCTGGTGTGTAATTGCTTGTTGGTGCTAATAAACAAGTGTACTGTAATTTGATGATGCATTGGTGATGCCCTTGGTGGCAAAGGAGGGAGGGAGTGGGGAGCACAGTGAAGGTTTCTACGGCTAGGCTTGCCTGTGCTGTGTTGTGGATTTGTGTTTGTGCCTGCAGGCAGTGGTTTGGGAGTATGCCCTGAACTGGGGATGAAGAGTGGCTTGAACCAAAGTAGGTTTCATCAGGACAAACTTTTATCTAGTGTTCATTGCAGAATTGTTGAGTAATCTTCGTGTGTATGAATGATCACTCTCAGTGTCTCACTGTATTATAGAGGTCTGTACATTGGTCTTTTTGAAAAGTGAATAATCTTGATTTAATGAGGCTGTAATGCAGATTTTTAATTATACACAAGTGAAAAATTTGACAAATACAGGTCCAGACTTATCCCTTTGTTACACTGGGGTAAATCCAGTGGAAAGTTTGTTAAACAGTGAGGCTTCCTTGGGATTTAGGCTAATGGAACTGAGATCAGGTCTCACATCTGGCTACTTTTTCCCTCTTATATCTGTCCTCTTGGTAAGACTGTCTTCTCTAAAGAGTCTGTCTGGGCAGCATGGGTTATTCTGCAAAGCACTTGGATGTATCATGGGCAGGACCAGAGGTGAGATTTCTGTGGCAACTGTGGATGATGCTCAGTGCTGATGATATTAGGAATATGGTGGCAGCTGTAGTTTGGATGTACCTTACTGAGAGGTCAGGTATACAACAGTGAAGCAATATTGCACTGGCTGTGAATGGCTCTGGTGTGATACTGGGGGAAGGAATGCATTCAAACTTAGGCCTGTCCTAGGTGGCCACAACTTCCACTGAAGTCAGGTGAGCTCTCTTTATGTGGGCTCCAAAAACTTTTCTATAGAAGATTGCTCATTACTGTACAAATAAAAGAAAGCCTCTCACTGATGTCAATTCCCAGTAAAAGTGACAGGGAGCTAGTCTGGCATCTGCACTTTTCAGGGTGCAGGCAGGGTGAGAGGAGCCTGCTGAACTCCTGCTAGCAGGAGTGGATTATGGAAGTTCCCACAGTGGAATTGCCTGCCAAAGCTGAGGTCTCCCTGAATGTCTGTGTGCATGGATGCCTGGTTGGTGTAGGGCCTGTGTTTCTGCAGCTCTGTAGGGTTCCTGTACAGCACATCTCATCATAAAGTGCAGCTCAGCTGTGGATGCAAGGAATCATTTACCTTGAGCTTTTATCTTTCTTTCCAGTGGCCATAAGAGGCTTTGATATGTGTGAGTGTGATGAATCCCACCCCAGACATGCCCTTACGAGTTTAAGCAATTTGTATTTTCTCTAAAAATAGCTTTCTCAAAGTGATATGGTCAGTTTAGCTTTGATGTTGTGAGGGAATTGTACAGGAATTAGACCACAAATTTTAGGTTCATCTAGATTTTAGATGCTGGTGAAGCAACCCTTTAAACAGAACAGTGGTGAGGTTTAGGCCTCTTTGGAGGTCTCCAAATACAGATTGTGTCTACCTAATTTAGATCAGGCACAAAATTAGAGGTATATGTTGCCATCGCTAGAAAACTTCGAAGTATATTAAATCCTAATGCTTTGGATTGATAACTTCACAGAGAAATTCAATAATGGAAAAAAATTAAATAATGATTGCTTCTGTAAACTTCCAGATTCAACTTTTTTAATCAGTTTGATATGTTTTCCAGTAGGTTATGCTTTGTAATATGTAGTGATTGTCTTTTATATTGATTTAATTCACCTGGTGTGCATGAAGAATGGAGCTTTTAATTAAATGTGCAATTAATTGTAAGAAGTTTTCTATACAAATAATAACAAACTTCTTTGTCTCTAAATACTGTTCCTATGTACGAAAGACAATGTTCTCTCCATGATAATGCCTTAATTTCTTTATTTCTTAGCAATAGAATTTAGTGAGGAGAGCATGGAAGATGCAAAGAACCTTCTTCAGTCAGTCTCCTCATTTGTTAGAGATGCAAATGCTTATATAAAAGGACAGCTGGTGTGTGACCCTGTTAGAGAAGACATGTTGTGGGAAAGGTAAGTGCACTTCCTTAGAAGACTTAGAAGACTTCCTTAGAAGTCTTAGAAGACTGTGATTATGTGAGCAGTAGTTCACTGACAGACTCAGTGATTCTGTTTAAGAAGCAAGACAAGGACTAAGCAGCAGTCTTCCCTCCCAGCCCAAAAACCAAGGGCAGGTTTTTAAAAAAAATTCTCTTTCTAGCCAGCTGTTTTTGCTCACAGTCTGCTACACTCATTGTGTTTTTAAGATCTGTGCTACTTATCTAGTGTGCCTGTCCTAACACAGCGTCTTTGCCCCTTGTGAGTGATGTAGGAGGCAAAGCTATGGCAGTTGTGAGGCTCCCCAGTTCATAAGTAGAGCTGGGCAGTGGTGACTGGAGAAGAAGGAGGATGACTGAAGAGTGACACACCCTGGGCATGTGAATTTGTAATCAAGCTGACTGGCACTGTGGTGTGCAGTAGAGGAGAGAAGGGGCTGCTGAGAGATTGGCCATGGGCAGGGATGTCACAGGGAAGGGAGCAGGTACAATTGTTGTGACCCTGACAATGGTGAGGAGTCCATTATGGAAACCAGATTATCTTCAGGACTGAGATGTGCTGTGTGTTGGGTGCAAAGCTGACAGCAGGAGCACAGTGCTCTGAAGTCAGAATAGAAGGGGGACTGCCCTGAAGCAAGGTTAGTGCAGGCAGCTCTGGGCTTAGAATCACAGGGGAGACAGTCTGTGCTGTAGAGGTGAGAGGCAGCTTCCTTGTGGCTCAAGTACCTCACTGTTGGGAAGCTTTTGGCTGCACTGACTGAGGGTTGCAAGGGGCACTGGAACATGTTACAGGAAACTGGAGTTGCATTAAGTAGCTGTGGTATTTGGCAAAAGCAAATCCTTCAGCAGGAGGCTGCAGGGGATCTGTTGGTGCAAGATAAAGCTGAGAGGCATGAGGAAGTTGAAATGGATAATCAGTAGGAGATGTGTGGGAGGGCACAACTTGTGTATTCCTAGGTGTAAAAACAACGAAAATGAAACAAAGCTCTTAATTAGCAAAGTGTTAGATACTCAGTGGAGAGGGGAAGCTTGCCGGGATAAGTGTTGGGAGGAATAAATTAGAACAGCAACCATCCAGTATCTGAGGGGAGGTAAGCATTGCAGGCAAAAAAAGATCAGAAACAGGCAAAATAAGGCTCAGGAGAGCCCCAGAGATGCTAGGATAGCTTGAGGTTCCCCAGTTAACCCTGTTCCTTGCACTTTTTTGGGAAATGGCATCCTTGGGCCAACGCTCTCAAGCTCTGGTTCGCCTGGCTGTGTATAGGAGCATGCTGCCAGCAGCTCTTTGTAGCTCCCCACTTATCTCTGCTGCTCTCCTCATCTCCCTCTCCAAGTGGCTGCAGCTGGTGGCATTGGTTCTGTAGTGATCAGTGCTGGTTGCCTGCTGGCTTTTGGCACTGTTACACAAATGGTACCACTGGACATTTCCATCTGGGACACAGTGAGTGGAATCCCTTGGGATTAGGCTCTCCTGGGAAATGGGGAGGCAGTGCTTGGTTCTGATCCTGACAGCAGGATTCTTGGCCAACCCCAGGACAGCCTTCTTGCCAGGCACTGGAGTGCTGCCTGTGATGTGCCTTTGGAAGAGAAGCATGCTGTTAGCTGCTGGAAAAAAAAAAACAGAACTCAATATCTTTGATGTGCTTAATATCAGCCTCATTTTCCATCTGTTTTTAAATGATTTAAAGCAAACTTTGCTCTGTTGCTGTTGGCCCCTCTGATTAACCGTGTTTATTTATTGAATGGATGTAACACTCCGGGTTTTGACATGCATCAAATTTTTCCCTTCACAGCAGAAAGATGTGTTCTCCGTGATGAGTGCAGCACTGCCCATCACAGGACAGCTGGGAAGGAGATGGCAGTGTCCTTTCAATGACTCCCTCTGGCTGAATTCAGCATACTGCTGGCATCTTGTTTTGTCTTATCTTAAATGTTACCTTTTCTTCTTGAAGGCTAGCCAACACAAAAGTAACCGTGAAGGCTGCGTTTGCAGATGACTTTGACACCTCCAGGGCTGTTGCAGCAATTATGGACCTCATTCACCATGGCAACAGACAGCTTAAGGCTGTTACTAAGGTAACCCATTAGGATACAGAGATCAGAAAATGACAGCTGTCCACTGTCCTACTGCTTAATGCAGACAGATTAGTTTATTGTTCACATAAGAAACCAGCAGAAACAAAGCTCCATAAATTGCTGACCTTAATGGAGCCCATTTGTCCTGACCCTATCACAGGAATTGTACATGGCTATTGTTTTGTGCTTTGTTGTGTCCAGAGAATGTTTCTTTCCTGCTGCCCTATATTATTTATACCTCAGGCTCCTGAAGCTGTTGTGACATGCTGCTCATTTTAGTGCTGGTTCTGTGTTCCTACCCTGCTTCTTTGCTTAATATCCATGCACAGAAATTAAGCTAAACTGGGAAGTGGTGGGGGGTGGTTGCTGCAGGGGCTTTGGCTGGCAGCCCCAGGTGCACTGGACAGTCTTGGTGGCGAGTTCAGCGTTGGGGACTGAGTGGCTTCTGCTGTCAGCAGACTGTAACTGGTATCAGCATTCCCGCACGAGTCTGTCTTCAGATTGTTTTTGGCAAATTAAGACCCTGTTAAGATCTCTCATGCTGACACAAGGAAAGCATCTGGTAAGGACAAAACTTGAGCAGTAAATACTATCAGAAGCATTTCTGGGTTCTCCATTTACCTACAGCTCCCTTTGCCACTCAGGGTGAGAATCTCAGCCTTGTTGCTGTTCTCCCTAAGTACTGGTGTCACCATGTTCACCATGTTTGTGCAGTAAAAGAAATACTGTGTACGTGACAATAACTGGTTTTAAGAGAGAATTAGCCTGTTGGTTTAGAAATCCTGCCTCCCTCTGGTCCTGTTTTGCCATTGGCTTTAAATTCTGTCCTTAGCCTTATCTTTACAAATTGACTCTGAGTGAATCCCTGACCTGAAACACTTTGTAGCAGGGATCTGTAACGGCATTTCCACTCCTAGATGCAGCTACCCCCATTTTGTCAGTCACTGCTTGTTCCCTCTGAATTTCTCCTGTCAATCATTTTGTTGAAAATGGGATGGGATATTTGTGGGCAGCTGACTTGTATTTCTGGTTGATGTGGTGGAGCTTTTCTGCGTACAGCCCAGCTGTCTGGAGTGTTCCCTCTTTATTATATAAGTTATGAGTGTGGTTTTTCTCCTTAAGAACTGTGATTAAATCCCCATAACTGCTTAGTCCTCTCTTTATCCTTCCTGCCTAGATGGCATGCTCCTGCTCCTTTCTCCCAGTGGCCTGCTCCAGCTCTTCCCAGTTCAGATATACCTCTACATTTTAAACTGTAGCTTATCTCAGGCCCTAATGAAGAGGTCAGATAAAATCCTGTACCAGCTGCTGATTTGCTTGTGCATGTCTTTACTGTTGCTTGTGCATGTCTTTACTCTTATTTTTTAGGCAAGGGTTAGTTCCTTAAATTGATTCTCAGTCTGTCATTTAATCCTTATTTTATTGTTGCTGCTACCAGGGCATGACAAAATGCCATATGCTATCTCAAAGCGGTCTCCACATGGATCAAATCAATAAGATACTCTAAGAATTTTTAAAATCTTTTATATTATAGGTGCCCATTAATGTGGGATTTTGTTATTTCGATTTTGTTTCCATACACACAGCCCTTTCATGGCCAGAAGTGCTATTTTTAGTTCTAATTTACTGCACACATGTAATGCATGGCAGCTTCTCGCATCTCCTCGCTGTGCGGGCTGGTGATAAGCTCTTCTCTTCCCTTGTTTACTTAAATCCCTTCCCTTTGTGCTGTGAGGTGCTTTTATATCTCTAAGATTGCCTGTCTGGGCAGGTGTTCCTGGTGGAGGTAGATCTTTATAATTAGTAATAGTTTTCCCTTGTGGACTAGGCTACAGAGAGATGCTGAGTTCTGTAATATGTATTGACTGGACAATCTCTTTTGAGTGTTTTCTAAACAGGATGCTGGATCTCCTAGAAGCTCTGTTGTGTATGGAAGCATTATTTCCTATATAGAAGGCTTTTTCAATGCCCTTGGGATGTCCTTTGGAGAAAGACAGGTAATGAAATATCTCTTCTATGTGTTTGAGGATATGGTAGCAACCCCAGTGTTATGTTTCATAGAGTGCTTTCTGAAAGCATCAGATGTAGCAAGTTATTTATGGTTTTAGTAAACCTTTCTGCACTGCTTGCAGTTTCTCCTGTGATGTTTTAGCAGAGTGTATGAGCAGGTGAAACAAAGTGTAGGCTTTTTAGTTCCTGGAGGTACTCCCATCTGACTTCTGCACCAATTTTGCTGTGGAAATGAAAGACTGAGGAATAAAACAAGAAAAAGTTAGCATTGGAGGCGTTTAAATTGTCCCATTGTCTGTCTCTCTTGCCCCAGCTTTTCCTCTTCTTCCTGATGGCTGCATCCAGGCTTTGGTAGGTCTGTGAATATTTGCAGTTGTGAGGGGTCCCACTCCTCTGCAGAAAGCCAGGGAAAGGGGCTGCTCTGCTTTGAGCCATGGGGAAATATGGGGAGGGAAGGACAGTGAGCTGGGAATGGGGACCAACTAGTTCTGGGAAGAATGGGAATGAGGAGAGAAAAGCTCAAAGCAAAGTACTGAACAGGAAAGAGAGTCGTTAATATGGAGGTGACATCCCAATGTATGGAATGGGAGCATTTAAAATGACACAAGGTATTGGAGAATAGCAGGTTATTCTTTGCTCCTCTTCTGCTCAAATATGGAGCTGAATGCAAAGTAGTGAAAAAGCTTTCTGTAGAGAAACTGTTCTGCAAAACAAAACAGTTATTTTGGGGAGGGGGAGAAGAAAATAAGAAAATGTAAATAATATTGTTCATTCTTTGAAAATCAGGCAGTATAGTGGTAAATGCATTTATTTAGTTTGCCTCCATGGATTTTCTCACAAAATTTCTTTCAAAACAGTGGCTGGATGTGATTTGGCTGTGTGTTACTCCTCACAGCCTGTGGTTTGCATGTTCATTTTTTAGTGGCATACTAAACACTTAATTTTTTTTGTTAGCTCGATGGCAAAGTCATTCCTCCAGATTTTGGGCTGTCTGTATGCAGGCACCTGCTGCACTTATATTGTTGCTGAAGCAAGTAGCTGAATGCTTTTCTTTGTTGTAGTCTGTGCTAGTCCCTTTCTCTGTGTGGCAGGAGGATCAGCAGAAGATGCTGGTCTGAGATAAGCAGGAAGAAAGGAGCAGCTCATCAGACCCCTCTCTGTTCCTCTGCTCTTTCAGTTTCCAGTAAATTAATCAGTCAGAAATCTTCCTCAGAAAGGTCCATAGGCAACCACAATTTAGTAAATAAATTGTAGGGATTGTTCCCTGACTCAGACACTAGCCACAACAGCTCAGCATCCAGCCTTTTTTTGCCCTTTAGCCAGGTATTCCCAGGCATGCAGCTTGCTAGGAGCAGTCCCTGACCACAGTGGGTCCTGGCATGTGTGCTGTCTGGGAGAGGGCTGCCTGACCTGGACACTGCTGTGCTAACAGTGCAGAGAATGTGTAACAGAGGCAGTGGTGTTTGGCCCCCTCATTTGGATATTTGCTTGTAGCCTTGTGGGTCTGTCTTGCTCCTGGGCTGGGATTCATCTCAGCTAATCAACCTAATGTAGCTGCTTGTGTTTCTGAAGTCATCAGTGGGGATGCTAAGGAGTGGCTCATCTCAGTCTAGTGGCTGTATACAATAAGAGCAGCTGTCTCTCTCTGCTTTGCAAGAGAAGATCTTTCCAAAGGGAGGTAAGCGATCAATCCATCTGGAAAGGTGATGCGTGAAAACCATTGCGCCTGTTCTAGAGCCAGAAAACTTTTGCTCTCCCAAAGAGTGCAGTGTTGAGTGTATTGCAGGTGCAGCTGGAGCCAATCTGTGGAGTAAGCAAGGGCCAGAAATTTGAGAACAGCCCTGAGAGGCTACACAGTGTTTTATGAGGCAGTCAGACTGGTTCATCTCCTAAAGCTGCTCCTGCTTTTGAAGTGTCTCCCTCCAGTAGGTGCCTGGTTTGAACTCTTACAGTGGGTTTGTGGAGGAATGTTTCTTGCTCCCATCATCATGGCTTTCCCTTCTGTATTTAAGTGTTTATCCTGCCACAGGTTACTATGGAGTGTTTCTGGCACTTGGATTTGTTACCTTTTTCAATCTCATGAACTTTTTCTTTAGTATGGTTGCATGTTTTGAAAGCTTGAGGAATTCACTGCATTTCACACTCATACTTCAATAGCTTCCCCCTCACCTCCTCCTCCTGCTCCTCTTTGTTTGCCAGTGACCTCTGAAACTCTGCTGCCTTTCGTTTCCATCCTGCCGTTTGGTGACTAAACCCAGTCCCCTCTGGCTTTAATTACTCAGCTGCTCTTCTGCTCCCAGATGATGTTGCCAGGAGCTTTGCCTGTGGCCTTGGTGTGCTTTGTGCTCCCGCTCTTGTGTCTTAGTGATAAAACACTGCAGTGGTGTTCTCTTGTTTGTTGGAGGTTTGTCCTTTTCCTCCCCCTTGGGAGTTTGCCTCTAATGAGAAACAGGGATGGTCTCTGCCAAGAGTGAGATCAGGAGCCTGGCTGTGCTGGTGCTGAGGAGTGGCCTTCCTCTCCAGCTGCCTCCCAAGCTCCCGTCCTGGCAGCTGTTGGAGCAGGACTCTGTAGGAGGAGTGAGTCTGTTCCCTTCCTGAGGCATTGACCAGTGAGACTCCTGCCAAGCCAGAGCAGGCTGAGGAAGCTTGGAAGTGGCTGAGGGGAGGAAGGGGCTTGGCTGCAGCCAGGAAACACCCACACCCTGTGTGCAGTAGCTACTGCTTCTGTCAGGTTTTTTTGAGTGCTGAAACTTTGGGCAAGGTGCATCAGATGAAAGTGCTGTGCATTTGGGAAAGGTTTCTGTAGATGAAAGGAGAAAGGATAGGATGGACTAGAGACTTAAAGCCAAAATACATACTTTTGCTGGTTTGTGTTTCCTGAAGGAGGTCTGGAGCTCAAAGACAGAATACGGGGCTGATGTGTTCTCTGTCTTTGGACTTTTACAGCCAAAGGACTGAGCTGGTGGCTAGGCTTCCCTTGCTGTGTTGGATTCCTGTTGCCAGGCCTTTCTTACATGAACTTGTCTGATTCCTTTTTAAGCTACGCACATTTCTGGCATCTCCGAGGTTTCCTGTGGCAGTGAGTTCCCCACTTGGGTTATGTAGTGGGTTGTGTTCATGTGAGCACTCTGCTTCAAGGTAAAAGCTTTCTTGTGCAGGAATATGCTGTATTACTTCTAAGTGTCACTCCACCATAACTTTTTGTCCAGCATTAGTGAAATAGTGACGTTTTAATCCTACCAATACATGGAAATGCACAACTAAGAGAGGTAATGACGCCTTACATTGCTATGGAGATGGGGTTGATTTTTTTAACATCATTACTCAGATGTTTGTAAAGCACCCTGTTTGATTTCTAGGTGGCTGTGGGAGGAGACAAGTCTGCAGTGCTTTCCAATGTCGTTGAAGAGCTGGTGAGGTTCCGCACCAAGGTCCGTCATTACGCGCTGGCCCTGCCGGACGCAGCTGACACTGTGCCAGTGGAGGGTGAGGCAGGAGCCCAGGAATCCAAACAGGAGCAGAAGGAAAAGAGGAAGCAGTTAATGCAGGAGAGAAAGCCTCTCTTGGAGGCTTGTGACAGTCTGCGTGGGGACCTTGCTGCCTTTGGAATCCACATAAAGGTAGGAGGCAGTAACCCTCTTTGTGAGACTCTCAGTCGCTTTTTATTGTCCTTGAGCAGCTGCTCCCTGTGGGACTGCAGTCACAGGAAGTGAAAGTCAAGCCCTTGTCTGGGTATACTGCTGCCTTCTCTTCTGCTCCCCCTCAGCCTTGTGTCTCCATGCAAGCCACTGAAGATCTCATAATGTTTAGAAATCCCTAACTTGCCCAAGTTCAATCCAGAAGGAAGGGTGTGAGTAATGTGTGCAATCTTAAAAAACATTGCAAAGGAACTGGAAAGTAAACCAAGATGACTTGTGAAAATGATGCCTTACCTACCCCACACTCCCCACCAAAAATAAGTCTTCATGAGAAAGCCTCTTCCATTTTCAGCCGCTTCGTTCCCAATTGTTCCTGAGTCACAGGATTGGTACAGGATTCCTGTACCACTCGTCTCTCCATCCTGCTTTCTACTTCTAGCCTGCACCTAACATAGGCTAAAACTCCAGTGTTCTTTTCCATTATCTCAGTGGCATCTCAGGCTCGAGAGAAGACCCTCTATGACATTACTGTCTTCTCCTGGTTCCAAAAACCTGCATTACTTCTTTGAAGTGCTGCTTCTTCCAGTTCCTCTTGGTCATTGCCCTTCTTGCCTCTGTGAGGCAAGGGTCAGTGTTGCTCCTTGAGTGCAGAATAATCCTTCACATTCTCTCCCTCCATCCAGTTTGTCCTGTTCATTTTTCCTTTGCTTGGGAACTGATCCTGGCAAGTCTGGTTCCATGGTTTTACCAGTGGGAGGATGGAATGCACAATGACATCAGGGAGTGACACCACACATCCGCTCCAGCTGCTGAGTGTGAGGGCTGTCACTTGTCAGCGTGGTCGGCTGTCTCCTCTCTGGGATGACACAAACCAGGGTGGGGGCCAGCATGGTGGTGGTGGTGAGCTGCAGCTGCAAGCTGGAGCGTCTGCTTCCTTTAACTTGTTTGTAAACCCCCGCTACACTCACCTGTCAAGCAAGTTTGCAAATCCAAACAGCTGCGCTGAGACAAAGTCTTGGAGAAGCAGCCTTCCTTTTAATCTATTGGAAAAATGTTGTGGCCCCACCTCCATCCTTTCACAGATCTGTTTTGGTTTGTTTTTAAAGGGATTTACATTTGAAAACCCCACAAATTAGTCTGAGCCAGGATTCAAACCATTCCATTTATTTAAAAAAAAATTTAATAACCTGAAGCTCAGCATAATCTGTCTCACAATAGGTTACTCTAGAAAGCACACATGCACTTATGAGCACACACAGAGTAAACATCTGAAGCTGAACTCCTGCTTTCTTTGCTGATAATATGGAAGTATCCAAAGGTGTGAAGTTAGCTCACAGCTTGGTTTTGCAGATCCCAGACTCCTGCAGACGGAGTGATGCAGCTCTGCAGTTCCTCATACAGGCTCACCAAACCACGGGTTCAACAAGACACAACCTACACATAGCAGGGCTCTCTCCACCCCCTTGCTCATCATGAGTCTGCCTGGCTGGGTCAGCTGATGCCAAAAATACCCAGTAAAACAGCGCCTAACAGGGGTCCTGCTTGCTTAGTAAGTGCTTGAGGCAGTTATGTGAATTTCTCATTTCTGCCCAGCCCCTCATTTCCACAAAATGTTTGAACCTCACACTGTGCAGGCATTAATGCCAACACACTGCCCTCTGTTACGTGAGCCTCAAGCAAGCCAGCAACTCCTGAAGTCCATTGCCGGAGGAAAATCAGCGGAACAGATGAAGCAGACAAGCCTCAGCTCCATCCAGTGCAGACTAGGAGCCCCCCTGGTTTAGGCAGGGCAGGGATAGGGTGGCTCAAATAGAAGCTTAATTTTCTTAAAAATCAGCTTTGTAGAAAAGGTAGTTTGTCTTTCCTGTTCTAGCTTGTGATTTCCCTACTGTTTTCTTCTGTCAGGTTGCTCATTGCAAAGGCTGAAGTTACATAACTTGCAGCAGACTGATTAAAAAAAATCCATGTACCTTTTCTTGTCATTGAAGCATGCTTGGAAGCTATGCTACTAAGTGAAATGTAGTAATTGGGTATTTAGGCATCAAAAAATTTTCATGTAAAAAAAGATTCAACAGTTCCAGCTGCTCTCATGGGTCAGCGCTCATGGAACGTTGTCATGCGTCAATGTTCAGACTAACTTTTATTTTCAACCACTCCAATCAAACAGCTGGTTCTAAATAAAATGTTCAATTTAGCTGCAATATTGCTTTTCAAAAATATGACAGTATCACATTACAGATACTAAAACCAAGAGGCTTCTGTCCTGAGTTCAGATGAAACATATTCAGCAATACACTCTTATGTACTGAGCGTGTTTTTTCAGGGACATGAGCCATTGAGACTTGAAAATGTGATTGCATGAGTTGAGTGTCACTACTCATATGAGAAGCTGCACCCCACTGCAGCATCCCACGCTGAAGAGGTGACATTTCTACTCTCTATTTCTTCCCCGAGACAGGAAAAATTGTCTAGTTTTGTTTTACAACTCTGAGCATTATTAGTAGCAGTGGCATCCCTGTGAGATTGTATTGCCACCTCTTTTGTCCGATTGGATGAACAGCTTTGCTGAATGAATCTTGGTTAAAAACCTGTGATCTAGTCTGGCAGGACTGACCTGCTGACCTGCTTACTTTTTTTACAGGACAGAGCTGCTGTTTCCACCTGGGAAATTGTGGAAGGAGGGCAGACAGAGAAGGAGACTGAGAAAAAAAGCTGATCCCTCATCCTTGGACTGTTTTTTATTTCAGCTACTTTGGCAACTGTTGTAAATACTAGTTCTTTCAAAATAAAATCTGTTGAACAGAATGGCTAAAAATGATAGCATGTAATTTGAGCAAAACTGTTGGCACTAGTACTTGGTAAATAAAAACAGGCCTTGCAGCACAGGTGGTGGAAGCATGCAGAATTCAAGGCAGCACAGGAGCAGCTGCACTGACTTAACACAGACATGGCTCTGTTCTACTGCGGGAACTGCCCCAGCCCAAAGGCTCTGTCATCTGTCCTCACCCCGTTTTGCTGACCTGACACAGAATTTAAACACAGTGAAGGCAGAGGCAAGAACTTAGGCCTGTCATTAAGATGAAAACACTCAGTTTTATGCCTGTTGGTTGGACAATTCTGTTCCTCTCTGATGCAGGAATGGGGGATACTTTTAACTTTGAAGTATTTCCTTATTGCAGTGGTGCTGCTTTGATCCTGTGACACCTCTACCTGTAACATGGTGGTATCCAGTTAGCTGTAAGGCTTGTTACCTTCTGATTGCTTTTGCACAGAATACAAGGAGATTTCTCTAGCACTGGGAATGAAGCACACTCAGGATCTCTCCAGAATTGTGAAGATAAAATAAGGTTGTATATATATTAGTATGTATATTATTATGAAGTATGTTTAGTTGTTACCTGTTCAGTTACCTTTTTGCTGGCGCTGGCTGGTGTGGCTGTGGGCAGAGGTACAGAAGCCTCTCTTATACCTGAGGTGACCTGTGTTCTAGGGCCTGGTACTTACCTGGTACCTGCACTTTTTAAAAATCAGTGTATGAAAACATAAGAACCAAGAATGTGGGTTCATTACAAGGCACTTCTGTGTTTTCAAAGTATCTGTTCAAGAGCCTACAGGCTTTCTTTTATACTGCTGAGAATAAAATGCATAGTTATTTTTCTGCTCCCTTTCTCTATTATCAGTACTTCCAGAGAAGAGTGGGGTGTCTCTTCATTCAGCACTGGGGCACAGGTGCTTATTTGACACAGCTGCTATTGTACATTTGCTTGGGGCAGTGTTGTTCTAGCAAAACAGAATAAATGGTGAGCAGCAGCTCAGCTGCTGTGTGAAATGGGATCAGCACACACCAAACAAAGTCCAGTCAATTTGCTATTATTTTTATTTCCTACCAAAAGAAACTGCTAATTTCCAGAACGTTTAAAAATTGTAACAATTGGTACACATTAGTGAATAACAGTTACAACTGTGTAGCTTTAAAACCAACAGGGCAGGTTGAAATCTGTACTGAGCTCTATTAATTGATTGACTTCGCCTACATGTCACATTTTGATTATAATACCACTGATATTATAATTACAAGAAAAAATTGTATTTTAAAGGCAGTAGCTGTTTTAAAATCAGTTTTAACTTTCTGATTTCATTTAAAAGTAGTCAGGTTTCTCAAATACATTTAAAGGGGGAAATGATAGCTTCTTTCCCCAAAGATGCAGACAGTTTACAAAAGTGCTTAAACACTAAAACCTCAGTTCTTAAGAGTAGTCTGTGAACCCTCATAGAGCAACACAAGCAAACACTTAAAAACCTATTTTAAAAATAGGTAACTGGTTTAAAAAGAAAAATGCATCAGGGTGAGGTAGTAGTCACAGTGCGTCCAGAAATACCAACTCTGAGGACTGAAGGGAAATACTTGGAGTAGCCTTTCTGATTACAGGTGCTTTCTGCAGGCAGCCATTGCAAGGAATGAGAACAGTGTGACTGGTCTGTGAGACCACATTCCAGCTGAGAGCACCACAAGAGTGGCTGTGCTGAGCAGGTGACATCTACTGCAATAACCGGATGCGTTATGTGATTGTTCCAGGCTTTAATGAGCAGGAACACTTGGAGCTGGAGTGGAGGTTCAAGGGCAGTACCCATTTAAATTTACTTTGCATGAACTTGCCTCCCTCTCCACTCTGGTTCAATCCCTACAAGCTTTGGCTAGATCTCCAAAAATTTAAGGAATGGTCCTGTGCAAAATCCCACAGAAGTTCTGCTTTACACCTAACGTTTGCCTGCTCTGCCAGCGCACCAGGTCAGTGTGGCCCTGACATTGTGTCTGTCCTGCAGAGATCAAGTAAAAGCCTCTATGCTTTTTGCTCTAAGAACTCTTGCTTATTGCAGTACTGCACCTGAAGCTCAAACACCAACCACCCTATTTCTGTTCCTGCCTTTGACTTGCAGTGTACGCTGTGTGCGCTCTGCTGTGAAGGTACAGGTACGAGCTCTGGGCTGCCTTTTGTTCCTTCAGCTTGAACTCCTGCTGGCTCATCGCTGTGCACCTACAGCTCTGTGTGCTGGGCTGCTCTGAGCTCCGACCCAGCAGGCAACTGGAGTTTTAAAAGCACTTCACTCTTCCATGATCACTGAGAGCTGAACCAGCTCTGCTGGCTCTCACCGAGTTTCTTGCCCCGCCTAGTACCTCTCCGAATGACAATTTCAAAAGTTCATCATACTGAGTCAAGACCAGATAAACAAACAAATTTACTATTTTTCAGATAAGCCTAATTATTGTTTAATGAATTTTACTGCTAAGATTCCTATAGCATATCTTTATTCTGCCAAGGAGGAACCTTTTAAAAAAAAATAAGAAGACATTACACGAAGGGATGCCTTGTCCTAATGAATGCTGCCTCTGGGACCGGGAATGGGAAAAGGCAACTAATTACATTCAAAATCTACAGCAACTCTCATGCATTCCCTTTCCAATGAGGCTTATTTTTTGCTTCTTACTATACTAGCATGGCAAAACATGAAGTGCAATAGCTAATTCTAGACAGAGGTTCTAATAATGACAAGTGACAACCTTGGTGAAATCCAAGAAATTCAGTTGAGCTGGTGGAAGAATTTTATCTACATTATCAAGTGCATTTTTTTTTGCTGTTCACACTTTAGTTATTGCTCAATAACTATCAAAAAGAACAGAGGAATATTTTCAGTTTAGTTTTATTATATTATAACAGTTCTGCAGCTACAGCTTATTTCAGCCAAAACATTTTTGTATTCCAAACTCTTAAAAAATATCTACATTAATCATATTTTTCTATTCTTAAAAATAAAAAATATCTACCTAACATACCAATGCTGCTACAGCACTTGAAAGGGTGCATTATGTAAATTCTACGGTACACATAATTACTCTTGCAGTCATTGTTCTTCCTTCTTCTCTGCAGCTTTGGCTTCAGGTTTCAAAAAGTTTGTTAAAAGCTGTTCCAACTTCTGAAATCATGTCAGAGGCTGTCATTGAACGTCCAAATTTCTGAAAGGCTTGGTGGTTAGACTGCCTTGTGAGAGAGCAAGCTCCAAATGCAGCCACAAGAAAGGGATTTTGACTGAAAGGAAAAAAAAAACCAAAACCAGAAAACAACATTATAAAGAGAATCTGAAAGCTTCTGTGCAATTTATAAGGTGGTGGACATCATCTTTGTACTTGTAAATATTAGCATTGCCAGGAAGGTCTCTTAAGCAAACATGTTCTCAGGCTCTTGCATTGCAGAACACTTTTGTCTGAATTTTTTAAATCAAATACTTCCATATCCATGGCACAGCATGTGCCTGAGTGAGAAACACCACCAGGGCCAAAGCACTCAAAAGGAAAAAAGGCTTAAAAAGTGGGGAAGGTGTTCCATGTCTAGCTTTACTGATGTGAAGCTTCATGCTTTCATTTAGAGGAAGACTGAAGGCTCACCTGACAGCCCTTGAACCCCCTTTCCTCTCCATTCTCTGGGTAGCTCCATTTAGTTTTGTCTTGCAGGGGTGGGGGAAGGCCTTGGGGATGCAGACAAGAGATGATTTACAGCAGGGCATGGGGACTGTCCCAGGCCCTTCATTAGATCAGCTTCACAGGGGTAAAGTGGCAAGTGAAGACCACAACACAAGCTAAGGCTGCTGTAATGCCTCCTACACACTTAGGAACTGCCCAAGAGAGTGTACCCAGACCCATATCTGTAATGCTGAGCAGCCAGCACAGTCCAGAGCCATCTCCACAGTATCTTTTCATAGCCTGGGCCATGGGAGTTACTTCTGCTGCCTTAAAAGAGAAAACAACTGCAGAATAATTCAGCAGCCAGTGCTGTGCTCCAGGTCTGGCTGATAAAAAAACCTCACAAAGCCCAGCCTCAGCTGAGCATTGCTGCCTGGAACCCACTAAGGACCTCCTCACTCCTCTGCCAAGTGAGAGTTTTGTGAAGGATCCCAATGTAAAACACAGGCAAAGCAGGACATGACTTTACGATTAGGTGTCACCTAAGCAAAATCTCCATGTACTCATCAAGGAGCAGGAGTACTTAAACTACCTTGAGCGTGAATCCTGGATGCCCAAATTCTGCTCTGAAACAAGAGCTATGTACAGCCTCCTGGACTCAAGGCAGCTAAAGCACCATACTCCAAACACATCAGCATCCTCTCTAGCCAAGTGAGGAATCCTACCTACTGTACTAACACCCCTGAAAGCCAGCACCATGTCAGTGTTTGAAAACCTCTCTGTACAGACCCATTTTGAAATGCTAGAGCCAGGCACAAGCTGGAAGGACTGGCTGGACTGCCTGCAGTGCAGTCTCGAGCAGATGCCCTGACTCACTGAACCCAAAAAGCTCCTCTCCTGCAACACATGAGGTAGGCAGGACTGGTACAGCAGGTGTCTGTGAAGGGTCACCTTAACACCACTGCAGGAGACACAATGCATCGCTGATGCCAATTACACTTTCCCTTCATCTATAAAATAAAGGAGTTTCTGAGCAAGCTGTTTAGAAAAGCCACGGGAGCTCAAGTCAGGAGAGCCTGGAAAACATGTGCCGTGTTTGCTAATCTCTCCAACAATTTAATACTGCTGTGCTGTACCCCACATAAAAATGAAGTCACTCTTTTAACAATTTAAAACAGAATTCCTCCTTTCATGGCAGCTGCAAATTCAGATACCCAGAATGACAAAGGAAACCAAGATTTAGATTTCAGAATTTTGAAGCGTGGTTCAACTCATTCCCCTTGGGGCACCTTGTGCAGTGCCCTTGTGGTAACACAAGCACAGCCTGGTAACTCCCATGGACATCTGATACTGTGCACCTGCATGCAGCATCCCAAAGGCTACAGAAGGTCTCCACTCCTGGCTTCCACAGCTTGCTACTTACTGAGAAGAGGGACTGTAACTGGCTGCTTATATTCCTTTCAACTTTATTTAAAGCTGATGTTTTCACAGAAAGACTCTGTGGCTATCTGAACCAGCTAGTTTGTCAGGAACTGACATAAATTAACTAAAAAGCCAAAAGCCATCTGCATGGCTGCATTATGTACAACCAAAGTGGAATGCCATTTGGCCTTAAAAGAATTACTCATTTTGAAACTGTATTTTATTTGCAAGTTTCAATACACCTGCCCGATTGAATTACTTAGCCACAATGCAGGAGGATTCACCAAAATAGAAAAAACAAAGCCAAACAACATGTCTTTTGAATTACAGAGATGTTACTGCCAATGACTACCACTTATTTATCGTTTTTACTTTCTGCCTATGTCAAATTGTTTTGAAAACACGTACTTCATACATAAATGCCCATGTGAACAGATCCAGAGGCTCTTTTTCTGTCCCAGACTTGGGAGATGTTAAATTACTGAAAGGTTTGTCTTATTAAAATTATTACTATTATATAGACTGCTCTAGATACCCTTATACTTAAGTACATGGACACTTTCTTACCAAAATCTCCAATTTCATTTGGAAATTTATACAATAGCAGGTCTATGACAGTTGCCCTTGGTGAATACAGACTCACAGCAATTAAGTTGTTAATTAATATTCATACCCATTTGTTTTTTCAGCTCCAGCAACAAATGCCCAGTGTGCCATGACTCCAAGAGAACCAGAAAGGAGGTCCCCCTGTCCACCACATCTCCGGCTGCTTCCTTCGTGACTGCACACAAGTACTGTGAACAGACAAACCAAAACCAAAGTCATGTGCTGTTATCCTTCTGTTTACAATGACAGCACTGCAGCTGCAAGGGTTACCCTCTGAGGCACACAGCAACTAACAGGTGAGAGACTTAACACAGGCAGAAGAATATGCTGAAATACACTGAAATTGCATTAACATTTGTAAAAATACTTTTCTCGTTACCTTTTAATCCTTCACACATAACGTTACAGAATGTGTGCACTTTCTCCACTCAGCCTGCATGGGTGAGTTTAGTAATTCATGTGCCATCATGAGCCATCACCCCAAACTGGACCAGGTCCTTCCACAGAGCCGTTGCACAAATACACCTGTTCAGTGTCTCCGACCTTCAGAGTTTGCCAATGTAAACCAAGGTGTTTACAAGAAGAAAATGCAAGATAGAACTAAAATCTCAAATGTTCTACCATGTCCATCACAAAAGTATTATATTGAAACAGCCTTTTCCTTAGGCTTAGTGAAAAGCACATGCAAGGTAGATTTATTTTTGTCTGCCAATCGACAGCGTCCTCACCACCCGTGTATGTTTCTGTCAGCAGTGTCACTGTGGACAGGCTCTGTCGGGATATCAGATGTTACAGTTCTATTTTAAATACACAAAAGACCTTGGTCAAACTGATCTCTTTGTGCAGCTTTAACCAGGAGGAACACGCAAATGGTTTCACTACATTTAACTCCTTTGTTCTCCACTCTCAACAAGCCCAAGCAGGAAGGCTGGAGGACATATAAGGCACATACAAAGAAAACAGCATCAATTCTGCTATCCTTCTCTGAACTCTCCTGCGGGGATGTACCTACCCTTAGCTTTTTTTCTTGCTTGGTTCTGAAAAAAAAAAACAGGAGAAATTTACTTTCCTCTCCTAGGAGGATGGAAGAACTGGCAGAATCACGATTGGCCAAATGTGATCCTTAGCATCCCCAGTCAGCTGCTGCAGGATTCAGGACTGCGCACACAATCACTTGTGTGCTGCTGAGCACGCCAAATATACAAGCAAAGGATAAAGTGAAATCAGGCTTTGCTTGGACAACAGCTCTTGCCTCAAGCATGGGCTGGGTTTCTCCAAAGAGTATTAACAGAGCAGCCCAAGTGTTTTAGAGGGAGTACTGCCCATATTTTTAAAATTTGAAAAAAAAATTTTCTTTTTCAAACTAATGGAGAAAACTTGCTCAGAACTGAAGGATTTGCAGATATATCTTTCTAACTAGCAAGTGGTAAAATGCTACATAATGCCAATAAACCCCTTCCAGTTCATTATGTGCAACAGCAAAGAATTGTACTTCTCTTCCATTTCCTACCAATCCTTCCAGCAGTAATTGCGGGGCCAGGCAGTTGTGCGTGTTTGCTGCCACTGAGAGGGCAAAGATTCATTAGTCACCGGGAGCACAGCACACACCACTGCAGTCCTGCCAGCAGTTCATTTTCCCAATCACCCTTCTCCCCCTCCCCCTCTCAAATTAAGATTCTGGATGTGTTTCCCAGTGAGCAGTAGCTAATGTCAAATTTCACAAGTGTAATGCCCCTCTGAGTTAGCTATCTGAAGAAGGTATGCCCTTTTAGGTGGCGTGATTTATTCTTACTTTTATTTTAAATACAGTGCTTTAGAGAAATTACCTCTAATTCTACTACTTTGAAGATGCTATCTCACAGGATTTTCACTTTGAGGGCTTGAACTCCTGGCAGGAGGGAGGATGGAAATCCTCTGTTCAAAAGCTTTGGGGCCTTCTGACTGACAGCTGAGCACAAGCCCCTGCTTATTAGCTGTATGTCACCATCTGCCACTATTCTGTAGCCCCACAACCTTCCAGTCATTTTTGAGCTGTACAGGAAAGCAAGATCTCCTCAAACTAGGCCATTTATAATACTCTCCTAAATAATTTTTTTTAAAAAGTGATCTTTTCTTTGTGGTTTTAAAAAGTAAGTTTTAAATATGTGCAGACTACCTCACAGGCAACAACAAAAGCAGACCTTTGTACTCTGCACACAGATGCTGGAAAACAAATCCATGGAATACCTTCAAAGAAGCAGAACTAGAGGAAAATTCACTTGAATGAGGAGGGAAAGATATCACACACAATTCTTGTGCAGAGGCTTGGCTGATCAAAGAACATCTCAAAATAAAAGGATGATGAACATGACGGCAGGCAATGGGAAAAGGATTTAAAGACACTTCTGAATTGCAGCCATTATTAAGAGCTTTTAAAATCTAAGAAGGAATCCCAGAAGCATCAAGACAGATGCTTTTCCCACCCTTCTCCTAGAACAGCAAAATAGAAATGCTGTCTTCATGGTCCCCCAGTGCAACATCCCCCACTGCAAGTCAGTTCCAGCAGTTCTTTAAGGACCATGGGGTGATGTCTTTACATTGCACTGAGCAGTCACAACCAGTGGCAACGTTACAAGACCTTGACTAGCTTGAATCACTGAATAGTCAGCTATGATGCTGAGAAGGTGGGCAGTTCTATTCCCTAGAAATATGCACAATGCTCTATTTAGGGAAGGATGAAGCTGTATTTGATCAGTTGTTCATGTACATCAGCAAGCACAGCAAAAATGGGTCATGGAAGAGCTGAGGAGACCAAGATGACTGGATGTGGACAACAAGGAAACTACAAAGACTGAAATCACCACAAAGCGTCAGTTTTGAAAAGGCAGCAGCCAGGGCCACTTAAGGTCAATTAGTTTGACACCAGTCCAGACCAAAACAATGGAGAAGTTCAGCTATAGTTCCACTGACAGAAACACACAACTAATGCTGGTCAAGCTGGCTGTTAGGGCAGGGTGTCTAGTTCTGTTTTCTAACAGGTCTGAGTAACCAAATCTGATGTCATTATTTCTAGGGTAATGAAACAAAGACAACCCACCTCAGTGCAAATAGCAGACAGTTTTTTAATGAAAACTGATTCATACCAAGTAACTCTCAGGGAAATAAAAAATTTCCCCAACTCCCTACCACTTATTCATGCAGCACACGTACACTATCAGAAGAAAAGGCTAGATGAAATAAAAATGTCATCACTGAAGAAATGCCTGCAAGGAGATCTGCCAGCATCAGAACAAGCACAGTCCTATTCAACAGTTTCAACACAGTCTCAGCAAGTAAACATCACATAAATACTGCCAGAGCTCTAGGCAGCAAATACAACACGTCCCTCACATATAATCACACGGATTGCTTGTGTACCTAAAACCATGGAAATAATTTGTACTGAAATGAGTGCAACAGAAACAAAAAATTGAAGGCTGTCATACTGACAGAATATTGTAAAGTAGAAATTCAACAGTTTTAGGCTTCAAACAACTCAAGACTCTGCCCCAGACTTTCTGGGTAACTATGGCCAAGTCATTTAGTAGCTCTATGTTTAATACATTTCAGGCCATAAAATGTCTTCAAGAAGTGCTGAAAAGGGAGTGATGGTAAGATATACATCAATATTTGTGAAAGCATTCAGACTATGGTGTCACATGTAGCTGCACCATTGCCAGTTTTAAGCTGAAATAACCCCCAGCCCAAATTTTGCTGCTGCCAAAAGCCCAGAAGAACGACCTATTTATGGGTATTGTATGCTTAATTCAAAAAGCCCCAAACACAACAGTCTGTTATGTAACTGAAAATATCTGTCCGCTCTTTGGAGAAAAAAAAAAACAAACAACAGAATGCAGTAGTTTTGCTGACTTCAAGGACTACAAGTTAACTGGGAAGCACAGATGTATTGTCAGCTCCTAGATACATCTCAGTTAGAAAACCAAATTTTTGCTAACTACAAAAGGCAGTGTGTGTCTGCTTGTTCCCGATTCACCATGTTCACCCAGTGGTGAAAAAAATAAATTAATCTCTGGGGTGTTTTTACTTTTGCATTTAGAGCAGGGCATGTGAAATATGGGATAGTTTAGTTCTTCTGATGATGGTCAAGAAGACTGAAGAGCCTATGTGAAATATCACATTTATTGAGACTGCAGACTGAAAGACTGGAAATTTAAATTTAACTCCTGAATCTCAGGCATCCTGAACAAATTCCTTGCACTTTATTTCTTCTCATAGAGGAGGAGTATTACACTCACTCATGGTGAGGAATCCATGTATGAAACACAACCATTATAACCTCTGATACCACCCAGCTAGACTGATCAGCTAACAGCCACCCCACAAAACAAACACACTCCAGTTTAATTAAAAGGCTGAAGATTTCCATTTTCTATGCAAATAATGTAGCTACCAAGGATCATTTTGCCCATCAATACAAGATTTAGACCATTATCAGATTTTTAGTAAAATCTCTTACCAATATACATCTCTGACCTAGCATGTACTTATACTAGCAAGAAATTTATCTTTTTCCTTTTGCAAGTTAGTTCACAAAAGCACATGGCTGGAGACCATAGATTCCCAGGAACATGTCCCAGAGTGCATACAGACAGGAAAACCAAGTTTAATGACTCTGGCTGGAGAAACAACTCAACTGATGTGAAAAATGTAAGTTGGCTTTTATATAAAGGGTGCTTATACTTTTTTATTCCCTAATCATACTTTTAAAACTTAGATAAGTCCTTGAGTGCAAGATAGAGCAGGCAATTTAAGCTGAGATGAAAATGACCCAAATTTTCCATTAGTTGTGCTGGACAGGCACAGGAGCCAGGGCCAGGTGAACAGTGCCAGGGAAAAGCTGGCTGGGCTGCAAGTGGCAGAGACAGCACAGTGGCACCAGGGACAGGAGCCATCACCTCCCCATTTTGCTCATTCTGCAGACAAGGGTGCTGTCCCAGTCATAAATCTAGGTGAGATTTGCTCAGTAGCTGTGAGTGAGCCAGGCAATGACAAGCACTGAGCAGTTCTTCCTTTCCAGCTCTGTGGGGAGATGAATGGCTGGAATTAGAAGTACTACTTGTGGACTTATGGCAAAGAGTTGGCTTTTTACCCCATAGCCAATACTCAGTATTCTGTTTCACATGCTTCTTTTGGCCACAGCTGCACCTGAAACTGGATTTAGCTACTGGTTCCAGGTAAAAGTAGTCCCAGGCAGTAGCAGGGTGATTTCTATAAAGCCTGCCTTTTGGAAGGGAGGGGGGTCAAACACAGAAAAACTCACTATAATGTTTAAAAACCAAAATCCAAATACTCTAATTCAAGGACCTAGCCAAATTTTAAACATGTTAGGAACTAAGGCTGGTATAACCACACTTTATTATTGACCAGTTCTCCAAAGAATAATAAAAAGATAACCTTAGAGAGCTGTGCCATAGTGAATAAAAGCTGACTTACCTTTTACCCATAGGCTGAGTACTCATTCCTACCCTGGTCAGTGATGGCACTGATATCACCTACCAAGAGCATGGTGAAGCTCATCTTTGTAGAGCAGGGAATCAACAACTGTAGACCAAGCTATAATGTGAAATTGCAAAAGGAAAGAGAAAAAGAGTATATAAACTTAATTTAAAATCTTGGTGGTTATGTTTACAGGCCAGTTGGCAGCTCACTACTGAAATGGAGACAAATTTTAGAAAAATCTCCTTTATACTGGAGGATTGCTACTGCTTTCACAGAGGTCAGTATGTGACTTTGAGGCCATAAGGAATCACCTGCATCAGTGAGTCTGATCTGTGGAAACAAACTGTAGAAGCATCCAGACACTTCAAAGTTTGTCAATCTAGCAAAGTTTCAGGTACGTTGCTGTAGTAGTTAATTTGTCTAAACCTTACTTTTAATTTATTAAACTTCAGCTTCCAATCAGAATTCATCAAGCCTCTCTGTGCAGATTACAAAGCTTTTTGCTGAGAGTAATTCTTCAGCAATACTTGATACCAAATCACCTGGTAACCTTTTCTGTCTTCAGGTAACAGAAGTAAACTGCATTTCCTACAGACTCATGAATAAAAGTACTGTGAAAATAACCACTAAGCAATCACTAAGCTATAAAGCATTCAGAAACCCAATCTTCCCTACTTCAAAATTTGGCATCTTCAAAAAGCCTTCCTTCCTCAACAACTAAGCATAAAACACTAAAGTTACATGGTTAAGTTTGCAATTTCTCAATTTCTGGTTTTCCTGGAGTGCATTGAGACTTACTTTTCTCTCTCTTTTTTTTTTCCCCTGGAAAGCACACATGCAGTATTTTCCCAAAGGAGAAAGTTTAAAAGTAATATATGTAAACTACATTGTCAGTATGCTGAACACAGGAGGTCAAGCAGGAAATGCCTAATAGGTAGGGCTTAAGAACTACAAGTGCATGATGACATGTTCAAAAAAAGGCAAGAGTACACAGATCTTTTCATAATGTTTGATTGCGCTCAGAGGACATTGGTCTGATCCAATAACCTTGGACTTCCCTCATGTATGTAGTCTTAGCTGAACAAAAATTATATCAGATCAAAGAAGAGACAGATGAAAAATAAGAGCAAAAAACCTGGGAAAGAATTCATGGTCAGTGACATGACAACATATTCCATGTTTGGCACAGAGCACACAGTAGAAACTCCTTTCTCAATGTAATTTTGTTTTTGAGAAACTTTTAAAAAAATGACCAGCAGATCAGACCCAAAGAACATTGCTGTTAAAAGGAAGCTGAAGTCTTTAGTTTCTGCAAAATTCTCAAGAACCTTCTTCAAAGTCATGCAAACTCTAAAAACAGTTCATGTAAGAGACATTATAACCTGCTTTCTTAGCTCAGCAATGCTGCCTGTAATGTCTGTAATCCAACAAAAGTATCAGTGATAGCACAAAGTAAGAACAAAAAAGCAGCCTAGAGCTGGACATCAATCAACTGCTGTAAAGGTACAGAACTGTTTTTATTTCTAAACAAAAGCCAGTTCACTAATAGAAAAAAATGCCAGAACACAGAGACAAATAACAAGGTGGGGAAAAAAATAAAACCAATAAAAACTCCCAAAAGTACACAAGACATACATGAACTTGTGCCACATACGAACATTCAAAATTGAAACTGAACTTGTCTCCTTGGTTTTTTTATTCCTGCATGACAAGAGACATTGGAGACCTGTCCTCTCTCACCAGAAGGTGTGAGATACACTAATCTCAAGAATAACAGTTCAAAAGAAGAACAGACATACACTAGATAATGTACTCAATCTAAAGTGTTCACCCAGTCTTCCCAACGTTCATTTAAAAAGCAACAATCCTGTATAAAAAGAAAATTGTTGACATAAAAGCAGAGGAGGAAAACAACTACAATGCTCTAGAGGTCTCCAGATGGCACAAACTGGAATCAAGACATTTTATTCTCCAGCAGAGTTCATCCATCCTTAAGCCTAGCCTGACTGTCCAAGGTTACAAATTACAGTAGTTTCACGAATACAAGCCGCACGGATTATAAGCCGCACTTCCGGTGCCTCGACAATGTTGCTGTCTTTGTCAATAGATAAGCCGCACCCCGAATATTAGCCGCACTTTCGTTCGTAGCGAGAATCCGTGCGCAGCTTTCACAAATTGGCCAATTAGTAACAGGATCGCGGCATAGAGGGCTTTACTGGCTCGGGGCGGGGCCAGGAAGGCTCGGCCCGCTCATGGTTGCTGACGGGGCCGGCCGGGTGGTGCTGCAGCCGCCGCCGGGCTCACTGGCCCCCCTCTCCCGTCAGCACCGCCTCGCCGCTGCGTTTACGTACTCGCCCTGCCGGCGGGCCAGCCACTGCCGCCGCTGGCAGGCATACCGGCCGCCTCGCCGCTGCGCTGTTTACGTACTCGCCCTGCCGGCGGGCCAGCCACTGCCGCCGCCGCCGGGCTCGCTGGCCCCCCTCTCCCGTCAGCACCGCCCCGCTGCCGCGTTCCCTAGCCCTGCCGGCGGGCTGCTGCCGCCGCCGCCCGGCTCGCCGGCCGCGCCGCGCCGCGTTCCCTAGCCCTGCCGGCGGGCTGCCGCCGCCCGGCTCGCCGGCCGCGCCGCGTTCCCTAGCCCTGCCGGCGGGCTGCCGCCGCCCGGCTCGCCGGCCGCGCCGCGTTCCCTAGCCCTGCCCGCCGCCGCCCGGCTCGCTGGCCGTGCTGCGCCGCGTTCCCTAGCCCTGCCGGCGGGCTGCCGCCGCCGGGCTCGCCGGCCGCCCCCTCCCGTCTGCACCGCCGCCGCGTTTCCTCGCCCTGACCGGCACTGCAGACCCCTGCACCGCCGGGCTCCCCCACGCTGCTGGCCCCGATTCTGCTGGGCTTCCCCCGCTGCCAGGCAGCCCCATCCGCCGGCCTTCCTGCTTCTGCCATGCTCCCCTGCACTGCTAGCCCCAGTTCTCCCAGGCTCCCCCGCCCTACTGACCCGGCTCTGCCGCCCCCCTGCCCCGCCCTGCTGGCTCAGGCTCTGCCGCCCGCCCCCCGCACTGCTGGCCCCGCCTCTGCCAGGCTTTCCCACCTCTGCCGGGGCCGGCCGGGCTCCAGCTTGGCTTGGGGCTGCCGCGGGCTCTCACTTCCGTGTTGGCAGCTTTTAGAATTTTGTTAATGTATTAGCCGCCCCGGAATATTAGCCGCACTTCCGGGTTTCCACCAAAATTTTGGTCAAATTGGTGCGGCTTGTATTCGTGAAATTACTGTAAGTCTGCTAGGGGTGCAAATATGACAGCAGACTTCCTGTGGGGAAACCTGGGCACTGTGTGAGGAAGGTCCTTTAGCACAGAGATGTAACCACAACCTTATTGCTGTCAGGTCCCACTTGTTGCACAGTCTGCTACAGTGTCTGCACTAATGGGGTATGTAGAAGGTGGCTCTGCACAAACCAGTTGTCATATTACATCTGCTTTTCTGTTATAAAAGACTTCCATGGCTCCAGTAATGAAAAAATTGACTGTATATACAAAACAGTTCTGAAGCAGTATAAACACTTATCAGAGATTAGCATTTCAAGTAATTAAAAGCAGAGCTGCTGCTTGTAATGTATGTGAAATAAGACCATGCAGGCAAAATGTGACGAAGGCACTCATGAATTAATTTTACACTGATCACAGTATATGATCAGTATAAAAAGCATCAGACAATCAGCTAATTTTATTAAGTATACTTTAAACCACATTGGTATGAGACTGTTGTAAGGGCAATCTGGAGTTTATTTTTTAATTTGTCAGGGCTGCTGTAAAGTTGTATATGTACATGGTTATCTGCAGTCCCATGATGGACAGTATAAAGGAACCGAGCAGGTTATGAGCCTTAAGACATCTTCACTTGTCACACACACTGATACATTACTGTAATTACCGTACTTTATATAAATTATCTCAAAGAACTTTCAAACAGTTCACAAAGATTAAATAATTGATTTCTCAATACCCATGTAATATAAAATATAACATCTATAAATGTGAAATAAAATCAGCAACCTTTTTCAGCAAATAAATTTAGTTGTACTCTTAAAATATCAATTTACACAAATGATGTAAAGGTGATCTGCAAAGGCAGCAATCCCTCCATCTTCAGGGGAACACACTCTACTGGACTATGACTGAAAGCAAACAGAACAGAACAACCACACTGCTAAAAGCAGAAGGTTTCACTTACCCTTCTCTCCATCTGAAATAAGATCTCTTTCTCCCTTTTGCACAACTGTCAAATTCCCCATGGCTTGGCTGAGTCTCAATACACATCCATGGTGATCACTACTGTCTACGGGGTCTCTAAGCTACAACACAAGAATTCCATACACAGTACATATTTTACTACTAGAACAACGTATTCTAACACATGCTACTTACATATGCATGGGAAAAATAAAAAGGGCAACATCATCAGTCTTTTGCTGCATTTTTTTCTATGCCCACTGCAATGTTAAAAAATGCATGAGAATGAGTCTTCTTTAAAGAAGAGCTCAGTTTAAGAATATGCATTGCTGAGACAATTATCCCATGGAATAAAAACCCAGAGTGTTTCTCTCACATACAAGAAACAGCACATAGAATTAAGCCAGCAATAAGTTACTTATTTTCAAGGACAAACAGACTAAATTTGCACATACTTAAATACCAAAAAGGCAAACAGCTCACCATGGCTTCATACAGTCTACTGAACTCCATATAGTTTGGAGTAAGAATAGCTCGCTGGTAGCCTTGAATAAGAGAAGGCTGTTGGGAAATGAGCCACAGTCCATCCTGCAAAACACAGTAAGAAGAACATTTACTGAATAGATTCTTAAATGTTAAACCACTGACTGAAATCAAGAAAATACTTACTGCATCAATAATGATAGGAATTCCTTTCAGTTTTGACTTCTCTATAATACCCTGCAAAAAACACAGACACTTTAAGATGCTTGTTAATTTACATCTTGTAAGATTCAAACCAAATTCAAACAATAAATCTGACCATATAAGTTGGTTTTACAAAGTGTCAGAAAAAAATCTGTTATATTCTGCAAACTAATGGAAAACATTTTCATATCAGCAGGTAATTTTACAGTCACAATGTTTTCTCCCTGGTTTGAGTGTCCACAGAGTTAATATGTTTTGGTATTGGGTACTCATGGCAAGGTTTTGTGAGGAGGAAGAGGGGTTACAGGGAGAACTTGGTGGAGGCTTCCCTCATGTCCAACAGAGCCAGCCAGCTCCAAGACAGTCCTGCCACTGGCCAAGGCCAAGCCCATCAGCAACAGTGGTACCATCTCTGGGATAACAGATTTAAAAACAGGATGAAGAGACCGTGCTGAATCAATTGCAGCCAGAGAAGAGAGGAGTGAGAATATGTGAAAGCTACAGACATGCAGGTCAGTGAAGGAGGAAGAGGGGTTGTTCCAGAGCAGAGATTCCCCTGCAGCCTGTGGTGCAACCCCTGGTGGGGCAGCTGTGCCCCTGCAGCCCATAGAAATCCACACAGTAGCAGAGCCCAAAGGAGGCTGTGACCCCATGGAAAGAGGAGCCCACACTGGAGCAGTCTGCTCCTGAAGGACTGCACCCCATGGGAGGGACCCATGTTGGAACAGTTTGTGAAGAACTGCAGTCTGTGGGAAGTCCACTGGAGAAGTTTGTGGAGGACTGTCTCTTGTCAGAGGGACCCCGTGGTGGAACAAGGGATGAAAGTGGAGTCCCTTCCCAAGGAGGAAAGGGCAGCAGAGACAGTATGTGATCAACTGACCAGAGCATCCATTTCCCACCCCCCTGCACCTCTGAGAGCAGGAAACGGAACAATTTTGGAGTTAAAAGAAGCTTGGGGAGAAGGGAGGGGTGGAGGGAAGGTGTTTTACAATTTAATTTGATTTCTCATTATCCTAGTCTGATTTCATTTGTTATAAAATTCGATTTTCCCAAGTTGAGCCATTGCACATACTTCAACACAACAGTAACTGGTGAATGATCTCTCCTGTCCTTATCTTAACCCATGAGTCTTTTGTTGTAGTTTCTCTCCCCTGTCCAGCTGAGCAGGGGAGTGACAGAGAAGCTTTGATGGGCACCCGGCATTCAGCCAGGGTCAACCCACCACAATAAGCAAACAAACAAGCAATCCCACCCACTCTGCCTGCTGCAAGATGCATGTAAATGCCAACAGAAATCACACATAGTAAACATACATCTTCAATTAAAAAAGACCCAGAAAAATCCCAGTGACTACTGCCTTGATAGAACTCTACCAATAATACAAACTTCAGTTGCTTAGCTGCTGATAGCTCCACTGCAGTATTAGTTTATGTACAAACAAACATCTGAGACAGCAGTATTTATGATGTCATTTCACCTGTGGTTCTGGAGGTTTTCTGCTTTGAAAGCAAAGCCAAGGTGGACCAGACAACTGACCATTTGTCAAAGTGTTTTTTTCAGCAAGCAGTATCTCTGAGCAGACTGTCTGCCCTTGTTCTCTCTCCTAACTCGGCACAGCAATGACTGATCCTCAGGCTTTTTAATGAGCAGCAGCCAACAGTAAAGTTTTTTTCAGTGTTGGTTATTACCAACTCATCTTTGAAGCTGGAGGGTTTATCTTTTTCCTGCATAAGATAACAGAGCATGGTATCCATCCAAAAGTTTAATTAATTTTGAATGTTATTAAGCTCTTCAGATTAGCTATCATATGGCACTGAACTTCACAGGTTAGCAAGACATGATGTAAAGAATAAGGAAGCATTTAAAAATTATTATTCAGGGTATTGAACATCTCTCTTTTCTTGTTTAGTGACCAAAATCAACACTACCGACCTTGTTCCCTGTAAATTATTACATATGACATATACATAGCTTCACAAACATTACTACTTGACTCTGATTTTTCTAATACCAGTCGGAAAATATTTCCCATCTATTTTCTTTGTTGGCACTGTTTGCAGTTTGGAAGCCTAAGACTATTCACTGCTCCAAGCCTGAGGACTCGTCTCAACACACAGCTGCAGCTACAATAGAAGCTACTAAAGAACAGAAAACCTTTCCTACACAGCCTTGCACAACTTGGGCTGTGTGTCAGACTGCCAGGTGCCCACCTCCTTTGAGGTCCCTAGGGAACACCACAGAGTCTTCTCTTATGCTCAGCTACTTAAATAATTTTGAGCCAGTAACAAGTTTTACACAACTCATACTGTTTAGCTACTGCTGAATTATTCAAATTTATTAGTAAGTACACTTACTGTATGAGGATGAAGTCTTAAAACCTAGAATTAACTGTGGCATTCTGAAAACTAGAGCACCTTACTTTCAAAGCTTTTAAGAAATGTATGTGAAAGTAATTTCTTAATTCACTCATGTTAATCTGCAGAGAAGTACATAGCTCAGTTTTCCTTCACAGAAGCTGCACTGCTTTGCCCCTGCTGTGCTAAGTTCATTAACAATTACATCTAACTTGGCTCACTTTGTAACAATAAAACAAGGCTGTGGATCTAGCAACCACATTTTGTGTTTTGCTGTTTGTATTTTCCTTGTATAAATAAATGCTATAGATCCAACAGCCAAATTATTTTTGAACCATACTAAGCTCTTCTGATTAGATATCATAGGGCACTGAGACCCAGACCTCAGCAAGATCCTCCTCCCCCAATCTTTGAAGGTGCAAATACCTTTTACTGCAACCTGGTTTTCTAACTGGTTATAATTAGAATATTTTTGTACATTAGCAGCTTCACCAGACTCCTTCAGTGCACTTAAAATGATTACTGCTCCACTTCCCACTAATATGAATCACTACTTTATTCTAGTATGTCAACTTCAGTAAGCTGGTCTTTCATGACACTTGATATTCTAAAACTAAAAAAGATTTCCCCACCAGTCAGTAAGGAAGTCTGAAGGAAGACACTAGATCTCAGGAGTCCTTATCCTTCTGAACTGTTCTCTTAAATGCATTATAAGCAATCTAGGGAAGGAATTTTGCCGAAGTTCTGTTCCCAAAACAGCTCAAGCTTGGCAGTTGCTGTTATTGTTTGGCCCCTTTCCAAGTTTCCTCATAATTGCCATCCTGGCTACTGGAATCTCTCACTCTCTCCTAAATAAGATCCTGAAGATCTATGGTATATCAAAAGAATGTATGTATAAGATAAAAAAAGTGGAAGTTACAAAGCATGACAGTATATCAACAGCTGAATAGCATCTGGAAGGCCAGATCACTGGTGCACTTCAGAGAAATACGGCATTTTTTTCCTAATAATTTTGAGTTCCTACCTCTAGCACATCCTCCACAATCCTGAAACATTTGACCTCTACTCTAAAAAGACATTTCACCTTGCTAAATAAAACCTACTGGGCAAGCAACTTTTATTGTGTACCAAGTCTCTGAGGAAACAGTTTCTAACCTAACATGCTGAATGATCTTTGTTATTCCTCTCTTTATAAAACAAATAATCAGGGTCCGCAAAGTTGTTTGTCTTATGTAGAAAGCTCATTTTTGACTAAAAATGCCAAACAATAAAAACCAACCACCAAACAAACAAAGCCCCTATCCCAATAATTTTCCTTTCCTCTTCCTTCCTTAAGCCCAGACAGAAACTGCTTGGAGGTAGACAAGGAACCTCAGAGAGGAAGTTCTGGGGAGGGAAGGGGTGATTTCAAAACTGCAATAAACCAGTAAAGATCAGGGAACCCCCCTAAGACAGCCCCACATTTGAGGGACATGACATTCATGGGAGAACCCCTGCTTCCTACTGATGGTGGCAAGACCACTGGAGAGCAGCTCCATGCAGCTTAGACAGCTCATTTAGGGTGGCATGAATAGCCAACAGACATACCTGTCTTTCCTCAGCTATCACAGGGGGTGCAGAGACACTTTACTGTTCTTAGACACCAAGAACTAGGTGAAATTAAGCCCACTTTTAAACAGTCTATTTCTGCAAATACAATATTAAAAAAACCTCTCTTAAATATTTGCATTAAAAGGAGTTTATGGCAATAATGGCAATATCCTCTATGCAGAGTGCATTGTTCCTGGATGCAAAAATCAATTTTCAGCTGTATTTGTACCTTGGTATTTGGCATGGTCTTTTTTGGTTAATACCCATAGATACAGAAGAACCTTCACTGTTTATTTCCCAATTAATACAGCTCAGACTAACTCTGCTTTCACACCAAAACCTATATAACAGTTTCTGATAGAATACCATGTATGAGCACAATTCATGTGTTCAGTTTTATCCAATGTAACAATTATTCCTATGGGAAAGGGTTTAAAAGAGAACATAGACAATTAAAAATATTAAGAAACGTCACTAAGACAAAAGCTGAAATCAGAACACTAATGACAAGTGAACAGCAACACATCAACATATCAATGACAAGCCCAAGGCACCACCCCTCTTCAAACAGCATTTTGAATATTAAAATTGTGAAGATTCTAGCTCCAGGATATCCCAGTGGACAAACTTTCTGTGCACAGAGTGTCTTCTACCACAACAGTGGTGGTTCAGCTTGGAACAAGGCAGGAGCACGTCCTTCAGCTGATTCCTAAGCCCTCAAGGACATCCAAAACTGAAGCACTGGACTCACAAGGCAACCTTGGCACGAGTCACAGAGCAGAGAGGACAATGATAAGAAGATGATGATACACTGTTGTCACCCAGCCTTATGACCTACAGCCACACTGTGTAGCTAAGAGATATCAAAGACTGAAATTTGGATCCTCTGCAATTCCCAGCCAGGGCCAAAATTCAGTCTCTTACCTTTCATATTGAGAGTCTTAATAATGGGGTTTGGGCAATCTCATGCTAGAGATATTCTTCTTTGTATTGGCTGGCTAAATACTTGGTAGTCCTCTGAAACAGTGATTCAACATTTGTGTGAGAAAAGGAATAGAGGTGTCAACCCTCTCTTATTAAAATCAGTGATGATTAACTGTATTGCAAGACTGCAGTACTGGTGCTAGAACAAATCTGTAATAGGAGTTTCCTCTCCTAATAACAAGACCAAATCTGAAGTTTCAATGCTCATTAAACCAAAGAGCAAATTACCTGGGATTCACACACCCCACAAAGATGCTCTATGGGAGAAAATCTCTCACAGTTATTATCATTTGTTAGCAGCACCAAATACTTGGCATTTAGAAATGCCCAAAATAGTATTTCAGTCATTGCAGTTTTTGGTGGCGGTGGTTGAGAGGAAGAAAGCCAGAGAGGGTAAAATTAACCTGAATCTACTCCTACTCTACTCTTGAAATACACTATTTCCTGGAAAAACCTTTTTCCTTTGACTGTTATTCAGGACTTCTATGCAAGCAACCTACTCAGTAAGAACAGAAAAAGAACTCATGTCACAGTAGAAACCATTGGTCTATCTGAGGAAAGGTAACTCTTTACTGTAATTACAAGAATTTCCAAAGTAAGGATGAAAAATTAATGTGTTTTAATTATTTTTTTATTATCATGGAAACGATTCCCTTAAATGCAATGCACTCATTACAGCAGAAATCTGTTCTCTGTCCCAACTTTCACATGGGAATTTTGAAAGTGACTCCCAAACCCAATTCCAATCTTTACAAGAAACCCAAAAGAGAAAGCTGAAACACAAAAAAAGCAAAACCACCAGAACAAAACCAAAACACACCAACCACCACACTTCCCCCCAAATAACCTGAAACACAAAACCCCCAATACACCGATACCTGTACAACACACACAAACACAAAATTATTCAGGCTGGAAAGGACTGCAGGAGAAGAAGCCTGAAGGAACAAATAGACAGGATACTGCTGAAAGAGGACACAGGAATGCAGAAAAGCATGACATAATTTAACCATTTGATAGCCTGCAGCTGTGCTGTGAAACACCAAATTCACCTGCACTGTACTAACATGGACATTCAGGACTCCTACACACTCCCACAAGTAATATGGAAAAGGGAATGGGGCTGAGATGAGCCACTGGTTGTAAGAAACAGAGACGTTGGGAATAGTGGGGAACATGTGAAGGAAGAATAACTTGCTATGGAGCTCCTAAGCTCAAGCAGAGGATTCTTTATCAGCCATGGAAGTCTTTCCAGAGCAGCTACCCTGAGGCCCCAGGGGCAGAGAACAGGTGGTGCTCTCTCAGTGAGTACCCACAGCCTCTTGGAAAGAAATTCTGCAGTCTGGACTTCTCCACCCGAGTCCACGAGCCAGCATTAATATCCATCCTATTTATGCTGCACACATGCAACAGCATAAAAGCTGGCTCTCCACACGTCCGCAGAACAGACAATTATGTAGGTTTGCCACACCTAAGTGAGATACACTTTTCAGCTTTTTTAATTAGATGTGGATTAGCAGAAGAATGCCTGCAGTGACTTCTAATATATTAGTAGTTTTATCTTAAGTTCTTCCTCATCAGCTAGTTCAGCTACACAAAACTTTGGCATTTGGTATTTAGGGAAGAATCAGGAAATTAGAGGCAGTCATTTAATTATAAGACGGAATTCTAATGAAAAAAACAGAAAACCATATTAGCAGAATATGTAAAGCAACATCTATCCCACAATGGTAATTAATTTTCACGCTGCCATTTTTCTACCTAGCAAAGGAAAGATTGCTTTACTTGACATCAGCAAAAACCACTTCATTTCCTCAGTCTCTTCAAGAGTCATGTCTTGACTCACTCTCACGAAAAGTCTTACTCATGCTCCCAAAAAGAAATTCAAGCCTTAACATGCCATGATAATGGACAGTATTGACCAAAATGACATGCAAACACTTTAGGAAGCAGTGCCTTCAGCTCACTGAAAGGGCACACCACTGCAACCTGCAGATGCCAAGTATGTAATTACACACTCTGGTTTGGTAAAGATACGCAAATGTGAATAACCTGGCATTGGCGGTGGCAGTTCCTTTTACAAAAAACCCTCTCCTGAAAGCCAGGATCAGAACTGCTGTAGAAACACCACCTATAATTGCTTATATTTTCTGCATGGATGCTGCTCTCATCCAGCAATCCTGAATCCATGATTTTGTCTGAAACAGAGAGAAAAAAGAAGAAAGGAGCCAAAATTTTCCTGTAAATGCTGCGGCTCAAAGCATTTCCACACATCCTCCTCCCCAAGGTGACCGGGAGGAACAAATAAGTTCCACCCCAACACACTGCAAATCGATTCCTACAAATAGGCACTGAAAGCCCTAGGAAGCGTTTCTTTCTGTCTTGCTTGCTTCAAGTCTGGATAAATGCAGAGTTAGCAGGGACTCAGCTGCAATAGAGGTCAGGATGCAGCTCTCTGGTGGAGATGCCTGGAAAATGGGCTTGGCAAGCAGGAATTTGTAATCTTGCACAGCTAGAAGTAGGCAAATATCCCAGGCACAGGCTGTGCTCAAGGCTACAGTCATAGCTGGCAGGGGGGAGAAGCATCCCTTAGTATGTTCTATTTGAGGCAAGAAGTTTGAAAAACACTAAGAATGAGTTCTACTGTTTAAGATTCTTCCCATTACGGCCACATTTTCAGAAATTCCAAAACTGGTTTTAGGCTTTTTATTGACTCACTGGTTAAAATGTACAGTTTTCTTAAACATGCTTTTATTAATTCCTACACAGTGATCCAAAGACTCAACCTCCTTTCAAAATTCAGCAAGGACAATGAAAATCTCTCTTTGTGGACAATATATATACATATAAATCACCTTTAACTAGCCTAATTGCCTGAGTTTTACTTTATGAATTTCTGTATGCAAGCCTATCACTAATTCATTATTGCTCCACTAAGCCCTCAAACCTCATGTAAAGAATGACCACCGCTCGTGAATGAGGAGTCACGTAATAGAGATGAATATCCCTCCTCTGGAACAAACAGGTTCTTCAGCTCATGCCTCATGCTCCATTCAATCCAAGTTGGTCTTTTGTCTTTTAACTGTAGTACCACATGCTAGGCCCTGTTTTCCAAAAGAGATTTTCAGGTGCACCGCAAAATATTTCACTTGAGCCAGGCAGAGTGTGGTAAGGACCGTAAAAAGTACCCCCCTACACCATCAGGCTCATTAACTGCTTTGGGAGATGCTAGAAGCTGTTACAATTAACAAAGCTGAAGACACTGTAGATGGCCGCTCATCAAAACTGTTCTATTTTACATTAAAAAAATCAAAATTATGAATTTCTAGATTCCTTCTTTGAATTCAAATTAGATCACTTGCCTTAAGCATGGAGGAAGACTGCAACTAACACTTTCTTAATATCAGCTTCAATCACATGCTAAATACTTAAAGAAGTAACATAAGCCAAAGTAATGCCTGAATAGAATAACAAAAAGCAAAAGCCTCCGAAATACTGTCCTAATTATGAAAAAATCCACAGCAGTCCTTTTTGCCTACGCTCCCCCAAAATCATGACCAACCAGAAACCATTTGAGAATCTACATTTATACTTACATTTCAGCCCTATACACATGAAAATCCACTTTTAAGTATTGATCCTTTTTACTGCAATCCAAAGTAGAAATATCTACATCAGAATAAATAAAAGCAGCAATTTTTCTCATGCTCTCATTCACTGAATGTTTGCACTCACAATAAAAACTCTACAAGGTTTCCAATTAATAGCCGATTACATTAACTAGGTTTGGCTCAAGATATTCATGGTCAGCTGTTGGCATTTTGTCTTAAATAAACAAACTTAAAATCAACTTAATGAACTGAATTTATCACTGCCAACTTCTTTTCAGGGTTTCTAGCTGCATGAGCTCAGAAAGAGTTGAAAAGACATCCAGTGTTTTGCTTACAAATGCTTTTGAGTATCAAGTTACACACCAATATAAATCTACATGCAGAAAGCAAATAAATATACCACTTCACCATGAATGATTTTCATCAAGATCCATTACACATATTAGAAATAAATTCTGTTTGCAAGCTGCACAAACCTGTATTTAAGGTACTGTTAGCATATATTCAAACACTATTTTTCTAATCAAGACATCTGTGATGAAGCCACAGAATACTAATGGTTCTTAGCACAGGCAGCAGTAGTTTCTTGGCATAACCAAGAGGGTGTATCTGCCTTGAGCTGGTATTCCTGAACTTTAGCCACACCAGCAACACCACCTGCATCCTAACCCAGCAGCTGCCCCACCTTAGCTGATGACATCCACAAATTCAGTCTCAGCAGGGCTTCTGAAAGCAATAAAGCTTGGCTAGCTGAAGATGAGTTTTTCACTGGATTCTGTTTGTGATATGTGCATCAATGCTGGGCCTCGGGGGAAGGCTGACAGCACACATGTTCTCACAGAGAGGGCACATACATCCCACTGGGTTTTTGCCCTTGCAGTACCCCAAACACAAGATTCCAGCTACCTCACCTCCTCCTAGCTGAGGGCTGAGAAGAGAAAGACACATCCTTGCTGCTACTTCAGTTCCTTATGAACTGCTGAATCCCCACAGCAAGAACCTCCAAAGGGTATAAATAGGGAGGAAGCAAATGCACATGACACAGTAAAGAATGAACCTTCTGGAAAATAATAGTTCTGCTGATTTGAGCTGTCATGAGCAGTGACTCAAAACAATAATACATTCTGTTGGTTCATATCTGTACATGGTGGCAGGTACCACAGGCAATACTAATCTGTCATCTGCAACATTCACCTGGAATGCTTCTCAGGTATATTACACCTGTGGTACAAATAGAACTGAGAGGGCTACTTAGATATCAAGAGGAAAATCCTTTTCAAGGCCCACAGTGACAGATTCCACTCTAATAGACTTACATGGTAACAACAGGTGGCCCTGTGGCAGTGCTTTTGATCTTACAAAAGACTAGTGCAGATAGTGTAATGAAGAACCTGGTCCCGTTCTCACAACCTACTAGGGTTGTGAAGCACTGCCTAAATCCTGAATGCATGAGGCTTGAAAGCAGGAAAACAATCCAACTAATCAGACACAGAAAGGCTACGTCTCAGTCAAAGTGGAACTGAGATTCCACCCATCCGAAAATTTCAAATGGGTTCTCTCTAGGCACAGCTGATGGAGATGATCCATGACAAGGGCCCAAACCTCTCTCACCATGCAGATGTTAACTACAGCCAAGACATTTTAATACAACTGTAAGATGATGTCACAAGGGGTAGAAAATTTATATCCCAAGAGACAGCAGAGATCTTTAAGGGCAAATGACTGACTGAGGGAAGCACTGCAGGGCAAGGGAGCTGAAGAAGAAAAACAGCAACAGGCACAAATGGCAGCTAGGCAGAGCCTCAACCAAAAGAAAACCCAGGCTGGTATTCCTGACATGTTCTGGAAGCTAAAACAGACTGAGAATTGAGCAAGAGGAAGAACCATATGGTTTGAGAACCCAGTCAATTTTATCATGTACAGTAATTTCACGAATACAAGCCGCACCAATTTGACCAAAATTTTGGTGGAAACCCGGAAGTGCGGCTAATATTCCGGGGCGGCAAATCTATTAACAAAATTCTAAAAGCTGCCAACACGGAAGTGAGAGCCCGCGGCAGCCCCAAGCCAAGCTGGAGCCCGGCCGGCCCCGGCAGAGGTGGGAAAGCCTGGCAGAGGCGGGGCCAGCAGTGTGGGGGGCGGGCGGCTGAGCCTGAGCCAGCAGGGCGGGGCAGGGAGGGCGGCAGAGCCTGAGCCAGCAGGGCGGGGGAGCCCGGGAGAACTGGGGCTAGCAGTGCAGGGGAGCATGGCAGAAGCAGGAAGGCCGACGGGTGGGGCTGCCTGGCAGCGGGGGAAGCCCAGCAGAATTGGGGCCAGCAGCGTGGGGGAGCCTGGCGGTGCGGGGGCCTGCAGTGCCGGCCAGGGCGAGGAAACGCGGCGGTGGTGCAGACGGGAGGGGGCGGCCGGCGAGCCCGGCGGCGGGGCTAGGGAACGCGGCGCGCCGCGGCCGGCGAGCCCGCCGGCGGTGCTAGGGAACGCGCCGCGGCCGCCGAGCCCGCCGGCGGTGCTAGGGAACGCGCCGCGGCCGCCGAGCCCGGCGGCGGGGCTAGGGAACGCGGCGCGCCGCGCCTGGCGAGCCCGCCGGCGGGGCTAGGGAACGCGCCGCGGCCGGCGAGCCCGGCGGCGGGGCTAGGGAACGCGGCGCGCCGCGGCCGGCGAGCCCGGCGGCGGGGCTAGGGAACGCGGCGCGCCGCGGCCGGCGAGCCCGGCGGCGGGGCTAGGGAACGCGGCGCGCCGCGGCCGGCGAGCCCGGCGGCGGGGCTAGGGAACGCGGCGCGCCGCGGCCGCCGAGCCCGCCGGCGGGGCTAGGGAACGCGGCGCGCCGCGGCCGGCGAGCCCGCCGGCGGTGCTAGGGAACGCGCCGCGGCCGGCGAGCCCGGCGGCGGGGCTAGGGAACGCGGCGCGCCGCGGCCGGCGAGCCCGCCGGCGGTGCTAGGGAACGCGCCGCGGCCGGCGAGCCCGCCGGCGGGGCTAGGGAACGCGCCGCGGCCGGCGAGCCCGCCGGCGGGGCTAGGGAACGCGGCAGCGGGGCGGTGCTGACGGGAGAGGGGGGCCAGCGAGCCCGGCGGCGGCGGCAGTACCACCCGGCCAGCCCCGCCGAGCCGTGGCGCTGAGCTGGGCCACCCGGCCCCGTCGGCAACCATGAGCGGGCCGAGCCTGCCTGGCCCCGCCCCGAGCCAGTAACGCCCGCTATGCCGCGATCCTGTTACTAATTGGCCAATTTGTGAAAGCTGCGCACGGATTCTCGCTACGAACGAAAGTGCGGCTAATATTCGGGGTGCGGCTTATCTATTGACAAAGACAGCAACATTGTCGAGGCACCGGGGGTGCGGCTTATAATCCGTGCGGCTTGTATTCGTGAAACTACTGTAATCTGAATTACACAGAGCTGTTCTTGCCATTGATCATTACCTCTCTCCTACAGGAGGAAAGCAAGCATGATCTGCTGAAAACAGCATTCTGACTTCAAGCAGAACACAGGAAGTTTGGAAGACCAGAATCCAGAACTTGGTGCTGCCAGTTCAAGGAGAGAGGCAAGGAACCCAGTGACAAGCAAGGAAGATTCCAACATCAAAGAGTTCAGTTAAGGAGAGGGCTCTTCATCAGGATGAATGCTGATCTATGAGATCCCTACAGGAAGAGCTATTCCAGCAGCAGTCCTGTGTCAGATCATATGGCCTCAAAGCCAGAAGAAATAGGGGAAAGGAGCTGACAAGAGGATGGAAAGTGATGAAGGCCATGGCTCAGCCTGTAACTGCCTCACTGCTAGGTGGCAGCAGAATGCAGAACATGCTGGAGCATTAGGCAGCATCTCCTGCTCTCCCGGGAGGCTGTAAAAGAAACTCTGTATTTTTAACTAAGTCCTCTTGGAAGCTTGCACTCATCACCCTTCAGCAGAGGAACCTGGTTCTGTCACACACCCAAGATACAGCTCATGATGGTACAGGCAGAAAATTCCCTACTTCCAAACTTCTCCTAGAAGGAGAATCAGATCAGAGTAAAGCCAGTAAGTGCAAACATACATGCAACAGCTGAATGAAGCAAAGTGTGATTGGTAGATGTGACAGGGACATAACACTGCTGCTGTGTGAAAAAAAGAATATCCAACAGTTTTGGAAATATGCTGTTTCTAAGCAGTGGACAGTCATAGGGATCTTGGCCTTGCTTCCACATAGCAGCTAAACTTTCTCAACAGGCTAAACCACCCGCAGCAGCCCTCCAACTGAGCTGAACTCCGTGATATAACATATTGGTATCTTTGGCCAGAACCAATCATGGACACTGAAAGGAAAAAACAGATGGCCTGATGCTCCCTACAAGAAAGTTGACATCATGGCCCACTTTCACACCAGATGTGGTAACAGCATGTCAAAAGTCTGAAGTAGTATGGGGAGCAGAGCTGCTTCAATCTGCACACTCCATAGCTGAGAAGCAGAGCAGAAATGTGTTTTGTCTTTTTTTTTCTTGAAGAGAAGCTGCTTGGACTGCTTATTTGCTTTGGAACTGGAAAGTCTAACCAGGCTGAGACTAGAATTGCCACATCTGCAAGGGATCCAGCTGTACAGCTATCAGGATACAACAAATGCTTTATTTAGGAGAATTTTCCTAGTCTCACAAACCCATGGCTAAAAAGCTCTGACAGAGCATCAGCTCCAAGCAGCTGAGTAACAGCACGTGAGGATTCTGGCACAGACCCACACAAGTGGCTTATAAAAGAAGGATATAACTTGCAGAGCAGCTTCTTGTAACAAGACTTGTAAATGGAATTACAGCCAAACCCACAAAATTGCAGGAAGCCAGTAAATATGTATTCAAAGACTATCAAGGTGCTCAAGGGAAAAAAAAATCAAATCAAAGGAAACTGATCATAGGGTGTTTTTTTTTTTTTTAAATCAGACTGTTGAAAGGAGTTCAGATGCCACAGTGAGCAGTGCAGGCGTTACGAATGAGGGAGGCAGGTGACACACTAAAGATGCTGAGGAAGCAAAGCCTTCTTTGATCTGGAGATGATGCACCATCTGGTCAACAAGCACTCAAGCTATTCCACAACAAAACACTGTCTCTTGGCCATATACCACAAATTGAAGGTTACAGCACTAGTAATTAATTTCTTAATTTCTCAATGCTCAGAAGAGAGAAGCAGCCCAAACACATGACTGTTTGGAGAAGCACATTAATTGGAAATGTGTTGGCACAATACTGACAAGAACTGACATAAAAACAGCTTTAAAGAGATGCCAGAACACGATGCCTCAGCACCTTAATGGGACAGAAGGAGGCAGAGGGGAAGATCTATCTCACCACCACTACCACTCTGACACAAAACCCTGACCAGAAAGCAAACACTCACCTACCTCCCAGCCCTGTGTTCACACAACACATGCCACACTTAGCTTAAAGGGAAACCAGAAAACTTTATACCAAGCCAGCCTCCTATAAAAGTTTAAAATAGCAATGCTATCATCTCTTGGATTTTTTTCTTGACACTTAAAATTCGCTGTTAAAGCAGGAGGGAGACTCAGCTTTCTCTCTGCACAGAGAAGCACCACTCTTCCTCAGACAGGCAGCCAGGGTTCACTTGTCCTCAGTGGCATGTTAAAAACCTCAACACTGGGCACTAATGAACTTACACAACTACAGTGCAGACAAAGAACTTGAGCTTTAATGTGACTTGAAATTACTAAGGTCAGATCCACAGCTCATATGAATGTGCCCTGAGATTTTAGCACGCAGTAACTTCCAAATTCTTTGTCTTTATTGGCTGGGTTTGTTTCTTTAACTCTAAGCTGGCTTACACGGGACAGCCAGACTGAAGTAAAAGTATGCTTGTAATTCACTAAGAAAGCAATATTATTTTTAGCAATGAGGAAGAAAATACAATCAAGAAATCTACCAGATACTTCTGTAGTACCGATAAGCACATAAACCCTGGACAGAATTCTGACATAAAAGCAGCTTATCTTAGATAGCCTTAATGAATTCTTATTTTCTTTTGTTTAAAGTATTTTCCTTTAGGGAAAAACCCCATCAAACTTAATTTTTTTTTATCCAAGAAAACAAAGAATTGTCTCAAATATTTTTTTCTGTTAAAAAATTCTGAAAAAAATGTTATCAGAAAATAATTAAATCCATTTCAATTTTTCACTCATAATACAATTTGATTTCTTCATCAGCTGTAATACATTTTCTTTATTTTCTAATCTTTATTAGTTTTGCACCTCTGCATCATAATACATACACTTTCCTTCCAAAAAAATTAAAGAAGCAAGAAACTCCAATAGCAACTTTCTCTAACAAAATCCTAGCAACACCACCATTCAGAGTTTTCTAAACACTTGGATAGTGTGGTCTCCAGTCTCTTGCCTGCTCTGTTTCGTGATTTCACTGTGTAACTGTCAACATTTCTGTAAATTATATTAATTCCACTTGTTAGTGCCACTGATTAATTCAGTAATACTGACAGGAAAAAAAATTAAATTGTACCAAATTAGATTGACATTAGACTGAAAGACGCACTTCAAGCACACAAAGATGTGTTGACAGCAACACAAAACATCATTGGGAAGATGGTCTAAGTATGTATTATTTAAAGTAAAAAACTATCTAATCCCCTGTTTCAGCTCTTCACTAAGGCTCCACAGAAAACAGGATTCTCTCTCTATCCAAAGTACAAATCTGCAACATTTTATGAGTATTATTTCTTATTGCAAGAAGACACAGTCCATGTTCTTTGGTGCATCTGATACAAGCTGTCCAAAAGTAGGAATTCAAATCCATATTTAAGTACTTATAGTATTGGTGCTTTGCACCTAAGAAGACAGAGAGCCTTTTATCTAGATATGCCAACACCTATTTATTAATTAGTGACTTTCACAAGCTAAACAAAAGCAAGTCAGATCAACCATACAGGTGCCCAAAATTCAGACTGAAGGCTACAGTTTAACAATGAAGACCACAGACAGAAACTGTAATTTTCAGTCAACAATGTTTTACTGAATTTGATATTTAGCAACCATAACAAAAACATTTGTGCAATGATGTAAAATATAGGTATGGTTAATACAATTCAGCATAAAGACATAGGATAAAATATCAGTATGCACATTACCTTAGCGTTCTCAAGCAGAACTTCATCTCTACCTAAGCCAGGTCCTATGACAACCGAGTGCAGCCGTGGTAACCACTTTTCCACCTCATGGATAGCATTGGGACTATCACTGCAAGGAAGTGTGAAGAAAAAAAAAAAAACAAAACAAAGAGAGAGGTTTAAAAAGGCTTCATTTTAGTAATCTCAGAAACAGAATTCAGGATGCAAGATAGAAAGAGGTATTTCCTATCCTATTTCATCCTCCAAACTACTAAGAACCTGTGACCCACGAAATATAGGATGGTTGTCCAAATAGGTAAAATGAAAAATTTCTTCTCAATTCATTCTTTAGGGGATACCACATAAAAATGAGGAGGTAACTGCAACTATCCACTACAGCTGTTACAAGATAAAAAAAATAAAATCCAAGCAGGAAACCAACAATTTTTAGAGTCTGTCACAATTCTCTATTTAATGCTTCTTTCCAGAGGCTACACCTTGGAGAGAGATCCACCATCTAGCAGGTATACATTGCAGCTTGCTGGAAATAATGCAATTGTTTATTACCCCACATGGCAGAATGATAAATCTACTCATATGCTTTTTTTGTCAATTGCTTCATAAGAATTTGTTCCAACTGAATTACAGCCAAATTGTCCCCTTTCCCCAAAAGGCAACAGAAGAAACAAGCTATTCAGTGTGAGCATTATCTGCTTCTAATGCTTAAAATTTCTATAGCATTCTGTTTTTTGTCTACATTGGAAAAATGATGAGAAAATTCACTGCCAAATATAGCTGCCACAATACAGCATTCAGCCACTGACCAGAACTGTTTATTTTGTTCTGATCAGTTTTGTTGTGTAAATAGGTCAGAATATTTTGAAAGCACTGCCCAGCATTTGCAGTTAATCCTTACTGACAGTACGGAAGGAAAATTTTCCCTCCCTCCTTCCCCATCTCTGACATCAGTGACAACAATAAATAAACATTTTAACTGAAGCATGGGGGAATAAAGCTCCTGTAGGCTGACAAAGGGGGTACTGCTTCAGAGTATTGCTCAGATTATTGTAAGCTTGCAACACTCTGACAAAGCTGTATTATTACAGACGAAAGCCACTGCATTTTTTTCATAACCAACAGCTGTCTTGATGGGACGCAGCACTTGGGAACAAGTGTTTAGGTTGTGTCTGGCAGAATCAGCAAATTCCACAATGATTTCTGCAAATGCCAGGCAGGAGCCCAAAGCTTTTGCAGCTGCAGGGAGCGAGGCATCCCACTCAAGGGCGCAGGGATGCGGTGCCTGGCCGCAGCCCAGCGAGCCGTCCCTGACAAGAGCTGCTCAGAAAGCCCACAAGTGCCCTGTGCTGACACCACAAAACTGCTCTGTCTAAACAAGGCTGGGAGCAACGACCTGCTGCAAGGGCAAGGGAGACAGGGAACCATGGCAGGACATGGCTGTCCCTGGAGCAGCCTCTGTTTCAGCAAGCTGAACTTCCATCTGCTCGCTGCAGCTCCCTCCCTCCTTCTCTACCTCGCATGGAGACCACTGGAGAACTAATAAACAGTTCACTTTTTACTTCTCTGTACAATCACCTATCAGTTTATGATGCAGACAGAGGCTGGAAGTAAAAATTATTTAATAAATACTTGAAGCACTATAAAAAAAAAAAAAGACAGGTCTTTAATATGTGGTAGGTTGAACATGTGAAAAACTGCCTGCAAACAGAACTCTAATAAAACATCACCATTTCTGAATGCAGACCTCTTTTCTTTGTTCACACACTGAACTTATTTTAGCTTTGAAGAACAATATATATCTCAATATATATATTTCTCAAATAAATATGTCTGTATATCATGTAGTTGTAAGAACACTGCAATTTCTAGATACATAAGGATGTCTGGATTCAACATAGCTTTGGATAGTAAAAACCAAATATAATAAAGAAAAGCTTCATTGAACATAAGCTAAGAATAGAGCCATAGGTAGTATCATAAATGCTCTGCTCTTCTACAAATACCTTATGCAAATAATCTAACCATAAAAAAAGTTTGACAATTTATTTATATTCAGGATTGAAATAACATAATTTTGTCTAAAACTCAATCGATAATGTGCACTTTTCAAAACAAAGCCATCTCTTGGGAAATAAACAGTCCAATATTAAGCCACTCCTGCACACTTTGCCTCTGGCAATAATAAAAACCCTACTGTGAAGCTTTTCATCTTCAAAGCATTTTACAAGCATTATGTTCAGCTCCTTTGCAATGTCACATCAAGAAGCAATCCAAGATGTGAAGGGTCAAGAGATTAAAAATGGTGATAATGACTACTACACTGCAAAATCAGCTATAAAAACATGCTGCAAAGTAACTGATGGATTTTGAATCTTCATAAAGGAAGCAGAAAAATACTGTCTCATAACAGCATCATGCCAGCTTCACTTCAAGACACTGGATGTTCACAATAGCTGTGGCTACACAGCTACAGACACTGTACCAATATCCTGTATCTACAGCTGCTCTGGAAGGGCTGTTGTGTTATCTCACAGTTTATGTCCACACACACAGATCAAACCAGTAGTATTTTAAAGCTGATAGGGTACAAATGGTCAACAAGCAGTTTTCTTCAGGCAGGGGTAAACCTTGAATGTTCCTGACCATGGGATTTAGCAGAAAGGCAGAAATTCCTCTAGCTCTTAACAGCTACAGTCTACACACAATATTTAAACACACCCAGAAAAGCTCTCTGACTCTGAGATCAGATGGCCCCTGCACTCTCAGGCTTCAAAAGAGACAAAGCGCAACCTGCCTGTTGGGCACAGCTGCTGGACCATGATAATAATTCCTCATCAGTGAAAGAAGTGGTTGGGAAAGGCTGGTTGGCGTGGGCCAAAATCCTTGCTAAGAATAATTTGGATAATTTGCCTGTACAGATAATTGTGCCTGGCTACTGAGGAATAAGTATTTCTTGGCAGTATTTAGTTTATCATTATAGAAAAAGTCAATGCACGTTCTTGTTTGCCTGTGGATCAAAATCACACAAAAATGTCTTTGGAAAAAGCTACTCTGGAGGCACCAGCACAGAATATCATGTCAGGTCCTCAGCGGTTCACGGTGTACTACGCTCACACAAAGAGCGCAGTTAACCTCCTTTGTCACTTCTTGCCAATTTCTCTGCCTAGTTACCAACCTGATCTCAAACTTCTCCTTTTAATTAGCACCTCCACTGCCCAAGACAACAACTGAAACTAGCGCTGTATTTAAAAAAACCCAACACCTCTCCAGAAAGGTACGAGGAATGAGGAAGACATCCTCTTGATCAAGAGAGATGTGATCTTCAAGCTTTGACAGAAACGAATCAAGTAAGCAAGAATCACTACTGCATTTAGAGATGCAGAGCCATATGACATCCAACTTGTTTTTTTCCCAAAGAAGATATCACAAATGCAATACCCTCACTCTAAAGCACACAGCTAGTAATAATATAAAGAGGAGTAAGGAAATCTCTTAAGGTCAGAAGAAAACAGCATTACAATTTCTCAGAAGAGGGTAAAATCTTTGAGAGAGACTTTGATTAAATAAAAATCTGGGATTTTCCAAAATTGAGCAAGTTTTTTTGGAAGGTGATAGGGCAAGACTTTGGGAACTAGTCTGGCTTTCCCCTAATACAAAAATACAAACTCTGCACCATGGACATACACAATAGGAATAATTGGGAATCTGAATCCTAGCAGTAACACCTGTAAACATGGAGAGTGAACTACAGTACCATTGTGCAGATGTGTGCAGAAAAAGATTCTAGTGACAAACCACATCAGGTAATAATCGGGAATGAACAGATCAACAGCTTCTTCCAGCTAATCACTACATGTTATGTGAAATGTTATCAGATGCCATTCTGATGAAAATCGAGATTACGACCGCTCACTGTTGTTCAATCAAGCAACTAAGTAACACCTCTCCAAACTCCCAAACACCTCCTCAAAACCTTAGCTTGTCTGCAAAGCAGCCAATAAATCTCTGCACACATTAAAGAACTATCACAGGATAAAGACATAAATAACAACTGCAAAACAACAGAATAATTAGTAAGAAAAACAGAAGGAGCTTCTGTAACTTGTGTTGTATCTGTGAAGCTGCCTAGGTAAGAAAGAGTCTAAAGCTAAAGTCAGCAATCACTGAATCAACTTCAGACATTGTCCATTAGTCAGATCTAAACAAACAAGCAAGCAGACAGAGGGGTTACATGGAGGCACATGAGGGAAAAGGACACCAGAGATGGGGTCTGATCAGCTTTCTTTGGCTGTTAGTGAGAGGTACGGGGAGGCTGGGATGACTGATGATCTCTTGGGAAGGCAGACACAACACCTTTATCATTTGCTGTCCCTGAAGCTGGTGGGTAGACAGGACCATGGTGTGGTGTTCAGTATCTCATATGTTTATATTTTTCTCTTTTCTCTGCTTCCAGGATGTATTGAGAAAAGTACTTTCCATGGCAAAATAGACAAGGATTCTTCAAATTAAACATCACTGAGTCTCTAAAATGGTGAGGACAAATTTTCTTTGTAAATCATTAGTGGTTTTAGATAACTTTTGCCACACTAATCTAATGAAGTTCAATGAGTGCAAGGTGCTGCCCCTGGATTGGGCCAATTCTAGATGAGTACAGACTGGGAACAGTCATTGGGGGCAGCCTTAGGTGAAGAGCTAATAAAGAAAGACGAACTAAGTTAAGCTTTTTGCTCTTCAGAACTCTTCTATATTTCACTATCACACAAAAATTATCTTAAACCACAGTTCTGTAGATCTTCATCTTAGGGAAAGCTTGATATAATAACCTTTCCAAACCAACCAACCAAAACCTCCTAACATTAAAAAAAAAAAATATCAAACAAAAATCCCCAACAAATACCAAAGACGGTGGCTACTGTTCTAAGATCACCCACAGCTCCTAAGCATCTTCTAGAGCTGTTTGCAACAGATACCTGACAGATGCCATCTGCTTTAAAGTCTGCTCTAGGTTGGTCACTGCCCAGAGTGGGGGTCACTTGACAGCTACTAAACACCACTCCCATCCCCAACTCTCCAGAAAAATAAAATTTTCTTCTATGCTGCATTTTAGTCAAAGACTGGCTTTTACCAAATGATCAAAAGCCACCAAGCAATAGCATTAAATAATCACAGAATGCTCTAAACACAGAAGCTTTCCCCATTCAGAATGAATGACAGTTTCTGTCATTGATTTCTAAAGGAGGGAAAGGAACAAGAGATAAGGTGCAGCCTTGTCAAATTTTACATGGAAACAAGAAAATGTGAAGCAAAGTCAGCAAGGGTATAACCAGGAGCTACAGAAATAGTAGATAAGCATGAATGACAGCACAAACAGGAGGCAGCAGGACTGCAGCTCTTCACATGGGTCTTAGGCAGAGCTGGTACCACCTTAGTAATCAGAGATGTGGTTTAGACATCAGAAAATGCCAATCACTGGGACCTCCTGCTAGAGAAGAACACGGGACAAAAGCAGGACTGCTGTCACTGGATTGAGTATATGGCTCCTCACTGGAGAGCACATTATTCAAATTCTGCTCATTATCTGTACACACTTGGTATGACTAAGGCAACTCCAAATGCATTAAAATGTACCACTGCACAAGTCTGTTTATGCAAATTCAGACAAAGCCACACTAAGGGGGCAGTTTCATAGCAAACCTACAGACTTATCTTCAAAGATGGGAAAAAGATTCTAATCTGAGGATGAAAGAGTTTCAGTTTTGTAGGTAATTATAATTAATGTGAATCAAATGTTAGACCTGCTGACGTTTGGAACCTGTCATGTAATACAATACATCAAAAGAGACAAAGATGGGACACAATGTGCCACTGTAGAACTGAAGCAGTTCTCTCAGAAAGTTAATTGTTACCAATTGTGATAAACCTTAGGTGAGGTTTTTATTGGAAACTGGGAAAATAAGATAGGGAGTGAAATTATCCTGGAAAGGAATAAAAAGCAAAACCAAACAATGTAAAAAAATGTTGAGCATAAAATTAAACTAATTATCTATTCCAAGAGTGGCTGTATTTGCCAATGTTTAAATCATCTTTCTCGTAATTAATGCCAAATTTTCAGAAGTCAAGGGCTTCAGGCAGCATCTTTCAGTCCCATGAACAGAACTGGCAAGAATAGCTTCTTCTAGAGAAACTCACTGAGCCCATTATCAACTTGTGTGCCTCTCAACAAGCACCTCAGTCAGGTTGAGCAAATCACAGAGACAGCACACTGGCATGAAGCTGTGTGGATACAATTAGACAACAAAGAGAGATACATTTATTAAAATTAGGATTAGCATATTAAAATTACACCCCTCAAAAAAAAGTTTAGAAGACAAAAGCATCATTTTCACCTAACAGGCTGTTTAAATCTTTAAGTTCTGTACAATCTGTAAACACTGGATAGACAATACATATTTTCCAGCTACAATGTGATTAAATAACTGGGAAGAAAAGGAAAGAAAAATAAAGACCTTAATGAGAGAAGGGTTGAATTCTATTAAAATCAAGTCTCTGTTTCCAGACATTAAGTTAACTTAGACACCAGGAGTGAGCCTGGTAGGCTTCTTCTGAGTATTAACAGCAGCAGGAACAGCAACCCATTATCCAGAAGAAGCAGGGGTTCTTGTACACAGGAAGAGACTGCTCCTAATGTGCAGATACCAGAGTCTTTATACTTGCTCCCTATTCTACTTTCAAGGCAGTAAAAGTGTGAATGACCTATAGGTAATATTTAGAAAAAAATGCCATATTGACCATATTGTTGTTTTGGGGTTTTTTTTCATAATGACAACAACTGAAAGTATTTTCCATAGCTGCTACTTGGTCACCAGACTCTCACTTAGGTATGAGATGTTCTGCTTCATTAAGAATTGGCTGGTCACACACTGCAGGCATCAGAGCCACAACAGCCTCTTTAACAACAAACCCAAAAGCACTACACAAATGGGATCACATCTCTTAAGCAAAGCAGAGCCTCTTGCATCTTGTAAGAAAGACCCAAAGGAGAAGAAGCTGTTGCCTGTTTTCTGAGATTTTTTTATACAGGCACGACAACAGCGCTGAAGGTCAACCTTATCTAGCCTTGTAAAGATACCACAGCTACCAACACAATCATTTTATGAACTGCATTTAGATATATATGAATACAGTAATTTCACGATTATAAGCCGCATCATTATGACTAAAATTTTGGTCCGAACCCAAAGTGCGGCTTATAATCAGGTGCGGCTTATATATGGACAAAGAACAAAAAGTTGCTGTTTTAGTTTGGAGGACAGGTGTCTGCTGAGAAAGGCAGGAGTTTCTCTTTGAAATGGAGAATGCAAACCCCCTCTCTCCAAATTATTATAATTTTGAAATCAAGGGGCTTTCAGGCAAAAATATGGGAATTAGGAATAACAGTTCTTTTCTAGGGAAATTAAAATAGAAATACAGTACTACAAAGAAACAAACTCCAAACCCTGACACAGTCAGAGTACAACCTGACACCGTCAGGCAGGGTGTTGGTAGCAGTCCCATTAAATGGTGGTTGCAGTCCTCCTGCAGTGACAGATGTGGCTCAGTTGGAGCAGTGCTCCTGCAGAAGGTGCAGTTTCCCTCTGGAGGTCCAGTGGTGATGTGGAGAAATCCGGTTTTCCTCTGGAGTCCAGTGGAGAAAGGGGCTACCTTATTGTCCCAAAACCTCTGTTTTTATCTTGGTAAGAAATGTTGGGCTCTTCCCCCTGGCTGGAGCAACTTTCAATGGGATGCAGTAATTTTATCAGTCACACAGTGGGACTCAATGGGCCATTAGCAGACAATGACTCCCTGGAGGAAGGATTGGGTGTGAAAAGATAAAGAACAATGCCTTGCCTGGTTTCAATGGATGGCCCATTAGCAAATTATCTGCCATTGAGATAAGGATCACTGTCCCCACCCTCAACAGATGGTGATAGAATAGATACCTTTTATCACACTCTGTATTGTAACATGCGGCTTATAATCAGGTGCGGCTTATGTATGGACAAAAACCAAAAAGTTGCTGAAACCCAGAAGTGCGGCTTATAATCAGTGCGGCTTATAATCGTGAAATTACTGTACTTAAAGCAGTTGTGAATGTGTTTTGATCTCAGCCACATTACCAGTGTGTATTATGACAATCCTCCCCAAAAGCACAATGATAACCACATGTCTTGACCTCCTATTTTCAGAGTTCATGAAAGTGGCCTTGACCCATTGTACTTCCTGTGAACTGAATTGACAAATAGAATCTGTCTAATATTTTTCAAATGGACAGCAATCAACCAAACTTGTGACTTTAAAAGCCATACAATGAAGATGACAATGTAATTTCCCTCAGGAAGGAACATATTTAAAATGTCCCTATAAAAAGTAATGCTTTTTATTTTCTTAATGTTAAAACCAGTAAATAAAGTGACAAGCTTTTATCACATTGGTAGCCCTTGCATTCAACCCTTAAGGCACAGACAATAGTTGAATTAATATCCAGAAGGCTGGAGTACTTCCAGTCAGCTGTGGACACATAAGACAGGACAGGTCTCAGCCTAAGTACCTGCTTTGCTTATTGTCATCTGTGGGGAGAAAAAGAGGAGGGGGATCCTAAAACCTTCATAAACAAACCCCAGGGAAGTATGCCTTCACTCAAACTCAAGAAAGATTGAACACCAAAGAAATTTGATCCCAGTTTCAAATCACAGCAGTATGGTAAGCATTCAGGAAGATAAATTTGGCCAGATCTAACTGGAGTACATCTCTTTCTGACATATCAGAAGGTAGCAAGGACAGTAGCACTCCCTGCAGCAATGCTAAAAATCTTTGGCTACTTCTCACATCTTGACGAGGTGACAAAATCTCTGCTGGAATCACATGGGACCTCTGCAACAACAGGAAAAAAAGGGACTACAGTATAAACCTGAATTCAGTATTCACCTGAGGTGAATACACCTCCCAGATTTTATTCACTCTGCAACACACAGCAAAGGAGGAGCAGTTTTTTGCCAAGAAAGCTGGACAAAAGTCCATAAGCAAGTTTTGGCCATGGCATTGCATGACAGAACAAGAAAGAACAAGAACAATTCTCTAACTCAGCACATACAAACTGAACTTTATATCTCCTTAAGTACTCAAGAAAAAAACCCCAAACTTTCTCATGCAATTCCTAGCCAGGGTGATGCCTAAATGAGGCTTTGGAGGGAAAAATCACAAAGTTTGTGTCTTCCTTCAGCTTCTCTGCAGGTGTAATAGGGAACCAGCAGCAAAGTCACTTGCGAGACATCTTTTTGACTGCTGAAGGAATCTCTGTTTATTCCCTGACTGTCCCTGGTGACAACAACTCTGCACTTCTCCCAGCAGCTGATCCAAAAGCGAGGATTAGTGGCAGCATTACACTGAAGCAATATTCAATAGCTGTCCTCAGATAACACAACTAAAAAGGTATGAGCATCCTCCCACATTGCATCAATGCTCTTGCGTCTCCTCTCCACATAATTACAGGGGGCCAAAAATCTTAAGATTATAAGAGATTTGGCACTGGTTCAGAGTGCTCAAGTAACTTACCAGGGCCTCAACTATCCATGATTCACTTTCATGATTTTTTCAAATGGTCAAAACATAGACAAAATTCAATAAAACTAGGTAAAATATGTTCCAGAAACCCTGATCTTCACTGAGTTTCTTCATTAAAGGTAACTGGCCTCAACACACAGTCCAGCCTCAGGAGAATTTTCTTCCCAATTCTTCTTATTTCAAACTCAAAAGAATAATATTTTTCAAAATGCAACCCAAAACCTGAACGCTGCAATTAGCTGTAGGACTTCTAGTAATTCTGAAAATCTTTCCCAGTCTATACAAACTCAGAGATCCAACTGGCTAAGAGGAAGGTATTAGTTCTAAATCCATGCCTTGTTCAAGGGTAGTTTTTTGGTGGATAATGTAAAATTACGTCACCTCTTGGGCACCACAAGAAATTAATGACCTCACTCTACTTCTCTGATAAAACCCTGGAGATCAAGGAGTGTATAGACTGTTGACTTTACAAACTGTCTGATAACCAGCTTACAAGGGGGCTACTCAGTAGTATCCAGCTCTTTTCTGGTCTACAGAGAAGAAAATCTCTGTACAATTATGAAAAATCCCTGCAAGAAGGGAATATAGCACAATAGATGTCTTTTCTCTTCTTTTAACATAGAACCAGTTGTGTTCATACAGCTCATTTAGCTCTGAGATCACTTGCCTACCAGGGCAGGATAAGCTAACCCAACACAGGTATCCAAGAAGTCTATTCAATGTGATCTGAGCCAGGCCACTAACACGGCAAATATAAAAAAGCTGCTGAAAACTCTTCGCTGGAAATGCATGAAGAAAGTGTGCACACATCTACAGCAAAAATCCACACAGAGAACACCTGCAATAAAACTTAATAAAATGCAAAGCTAAGTTTTTTCTTGCCTATATTTGTGAAGCATTCACAGTAGGAGCACATTAGCTGACGAAACAGGAAAATGCAGCACAAACCTGGGGTAGCAGTAACAAGACCAAGGAGAGATGTCACCAAGACTGGGTATATTCTACTACTCAAAAGACTCCAACTTCTGTGATACACTTTTTTTGCTTCTCCACAGGAAAAGTCAGATATCAACAATATTGAACTGGTAAACTGGTCAATTTTTGAATAACACCATGTCATCATAGAAGGAGCCAGAACGCATTTGACAGAATCCCTGAATAAAAAGGAAAAGTTACTATTGATAATACTGACTATTCACAGCTCCTAGACACCCTGCATTCATTATTCTGCTCAGGTACTGAGGACACAGAGCCAGGTGCTGAAGCATCATCTTTCCAGATCCCGGGCTGTCACATGCAGCTCTCACATTTACTTACAAGGAATGAAGTCAAGAAACAAAACCCACAGACCCTGGCACTATGGGTGTCCCCAGCATGGAATGTTACACCAAAAGGATTCCCAGGACCGACTACATCTGAGTCACATGGAATTGCCCTGGCAATGCTGCAAGATGGATGTTCATTTTCATAACCCTCCTTCTGCAATCCTGCTCAATCATTCTCACATAGCATTCTCTGCATCCTTCAAGTGACAGACATCTGCCAAAGACCTGAAACACTCCAGGCCAACTTCTAACTCTCACATGTCTTCACCAGTCATGCTGGCAAAGATCCGCAACAGCGGCTCTAATGAGCCAGAAGAGCCCAAGCACTTAGAGGCGGCAAGAAAAGAGCATTTTCTTCCCTTGAGGTGATCCCCTGTGAGGTGAAGGCACTAGAGAAAGCAGTGGCAGCTAAGATGATAAAATGTCAGACTCCAGGCAGTACAAAATGGCAGCTGAACCCTGGCAAAATGCCAAGCTGCTCAAACAGGGAGTGGAGTACACGGGGCCATAATTCCGATTAGCATAATAAGAGAGTGGTACAACAACTACCTAGTGACTCTGAAGGGTCATGGAGAAATCATAACAAAGCAAAGTTTTAGGGAGAGACACAAAAGAAAACAATGGCATAGCTGCTCATGGGTTTTACCCGGAGGTTCTCCCATGCGTGAAGTGCGGTCGGGAGAAAGTACAAAGCTGTTTAAGGGATCAGGCTCTGAACCGAGAGCAGCCGGCCGTGCCTGCAGAACTCAAACGGCTCCACCACATAGAAAGGATCACAGGAAAAGTGTGACACTGAAAACAAAGGACTTTACAAGAAAAATAGGCTGTTAGTGTAAATTTCAATAAAACCCGGGCTCAGAGTCAATCAAGATTTTTTCCTTTCTAACCAGAAAAGACTGTTTTCTCTTTCTCTCTGTCCCAGTTTGAGAATGAAGCAGAAGAGATAAAAACAAGAGAAAATTTAATAAGTAAAATCCAATCACGCAGATATTTGCATTTTTTTCATTTTGAATGTCATGTAAACAATATTTACAGATCCACTGCATTATGCAATTAGCCCAGCTGCCTCCATGAAATTAATCAGAGTTTTAATAAAAGTATTAAATACTGAGTCACAGACTTAAATATAAATGGATATGAAAATCTGTAGATTGTACTGTGTACAGTTGAAGGAACTCATAAACAGAGCAGAAGTTCAAAATCAAAAATTCTCTTTGCAGGTAGAAAGATCAGAGTTTTCACTAAAATCTGAATTCCACAGAAGACACTGAGAATCTATGTATATAAATATCCCACTCCTTAGCAAGCACAATCTGATCTTTCATGAACAGAAAGTTTACTGTTAACCCTATTTTCACCTCCCTGTTCCTCTGGGCTGCTTCTATTTCTCCTATTAACGTTTTCCATTACAGACATCAAGAACCCCTGCGTACACAAACAATGCTTCTCTCAAGGCAAGGTCAACTCGCTATCATGCAAGATGACCATACGCTCCATTTCAAGTGGAACACATCAAGACACCCCAGGTTAAATGTTAATATTGCCATTAGGCTTCCCCATTGCATTTGGTATCATATGGTATTAGACAGAACATCAACTGAAGAGATGCCTTTTAGAGTGAAGAGGCAAATAGTACTGGTAAAAACTCTACCCATCTCTCCCTTGCTTTCAAATATCATTTTTATTTTGTCTGAAATCCTTAAAGCTACGGGTTTCTTCTACCTTTGGGGAATGGGGGGAAAAAGCAGCCAACAAAACACAACCCTGTTTAACTGCCTTCTTTCTGAGCACCTCTGTCTCCAGAGACAGGAATGAAACCCACCTTCAGAATGCAATAAACTTATGACTTCCAACCATGGGCATCCCCATAAGGAAGAACATGTTCTTGTTCTCAGACACCAAAATATTTCTGCTGTCACGAATCCTTCCTGACAGCAGTACCTGGCAAACACATTTTGAAATTATGCTTTTCCTCCCTTAATCACAGCTTTGCTATGTACACCAATAGACTTTGACACGCACTGGTGCGGGCTGTGCACAGAGCACATACCTAAGGCACACATCTTGATTCTCATTTGCAGAGCTCATTGCAAACCATTATAACACCTAGTGGAAACAAATTTATCCTAAGAAAGTTCATCAGTCAGTAACACGTTTCAGAACAAAAATTCAGAGAAGCACCCACACACTGATTTTCCCAATTAGGAGGACAGTTACTTATTAAACTTTTCATCTTCTTAATTAAACCCTGTATTTTATATCATTTTGGAACATCTATTTATTCACAAGAACTGGTGTGTATAATAAGCAACATACTCATGAAGAAAAAGGAGAATTAGCATCTCTCTTGCCTTGTAATTTTGCATATGTGTCTATATATACAGTAGTGAGAGGAAAAACAGATACACTACTGTTAAACACTATTAGGGCTGAAGAAGCAAGAGTACACACTTCATTTGCCTTTCAAATGCAGATTCCAAAATGCTGACCTGTAGTAATTTGTAGTTCTGGATCTTGCTACTGTTCACTGATAAATGCATTGCAATCACAGAACACATCACTAGGAAGCAGAAAGAAAGATCTTTGCTGCTTAGAAATTGTACTTTCACAGTCATGAACAGAAAATCACAACTGATTGTCCCATACTAAATATGCAACTGCTTGTAATGAAAGGACAAAGTCTGGAGTTTTTGTGATCTCCAGCTCATCCATCCAGTAACTCAGCAAAATAAATAACACAAACTAATTGATTACTAGACTGAAATATTAAAAAACTAGTCAGCCTGAGTAGCTCATTTAAACAAAACATAAGTCACTTACAGAACTGGATGAACAATCAGCTCTGGACTATATGATTTGATTACTGTTGCTGCATCTTTGGTACAAAACACATGGGATAAATCTGCACCCTAAAAAAGAAAATTTGCAAACAGTATTATCAAATTTATACTTAATAATAACTTTACCATTCCAAAGATTACTCAACTAATAATTCAACTGAATTCTTTCTTCTCAATAGTTTAAATAAATTTTATTGTGTTTTTTCTATTTTGGCACAGACTAGTATGAAATGTGCTGTTCTTCTTGTATCTAACTTCTAACATAATTTTTTTTCTATTTTTTTCTATTTCTCACTAACAGAATGACTGAAAACACAAATCTCAAATTTTTATTCACTTGAGAAATGTTTCTCATCTGTAGATGTGCAAAGACTACAATGTCTCACGTACAAAAGAAAACAGATGAACATGAGAAAAGCTACATAAGAGAGCCACAATACTACTGTAACATACTTTCAAAATACAGCTATGGCAACCCATGAATACATTTCTAGTCCTACCATTTTTACTCAATGGGCCAAATTCATACAAGAAAAAGACTGGCACAATTTTGGCAACACACCCTATGTTAAATAAACATTAAAGCTGAAGAGTTGAGTCTCAAGTTTCTGCTACCAACTCAAAAAACCAGAATACACCTAAAATTATGTAAGCAGACCAGAGATCTTGTATTGGTCATGCAAACTGAAATTTCCCAATATTAAGGAAGCGTCTTCTCTGCTTTACTACTATACATTTAACATTCCAAGCTACTCTGTTTACGTGCAGATGCAACAGTCTGAAATCAAGTGACTTCACTAAGGAACCTCCTAGTATTGCCACTGGAGTTGCACATAGTGGAGCGAAAGCTGAGTAGCTTTTATAACATGATTTTATAATAATATGGTTAAATAACATCATTTCCGTTTTAAATCTTTGAGGATTTGCATCCTGAGGGAAGACGTGACTGGAAATATCTGGGATGGTTGCCTATGCATTGAGAGAAATCTTCAAAATGAAAAACATACACAAACTGAAAGTACTGACACACTATACACAGCATTTTGAAAATTGGATGTATTATGTAAGCGTGACCTGTTTACATTTGAACAATCACCCTGCATTTATATAGTCTGTTTAACCATTTAATATGTTAATAAAGTAAGGAAGTTCATGCTTCTAGGAAAAAATAAAAGCTTAGAAAATACTTATGCTAAAGATTAGAATGCAAATTAAATGTGCTATTAGAAATTAAATTGAATTCCACCTACAATCTTTAAACTCGCAGCATGTAAGAATTTTACTAGGATAAAGTTTTATCAGGTTGAGAAAAAAATTTTGAAGAACTCGCTATAGTGCAAAAACCATAACTTTAAAGAACAATCTAAGGTTATTTTATTGTTCACTTTTGGAGAAAACATTTCATCAAGTCTTGAAGTTTCCTATCCAAGTCCCTGAAATTGTCAAATTCTGGACATACTTCTAATTTCACCTTACACAGAGAAAGGAAACACAGTGAAAGAAACACAGTAAATGACACATTTACAAAGTATTTCTACAAATTCTGGACAAAGGATTTTCTTTGCCCAAGAGAAGATCTTCTAGAGCTCAAAGTTCGTGTGCACTAAAGAATGAATGCTATTTTAGAAATGACACCTAGGCAACAGAAATGATGAAAAGTTGTTAGAGAAGAACACGTACCACTTTGAGAGCTGTAATTGCAGCAAAGTATGGTGCTCCAGTGTATCTAAAATGAAATAGAGTTTAGGTTAGGAAGCACAGTAATGAGATTAGAAAATGATCTTTCATAGAAATATTTATGAAGATCATGCCATAAATCAGCAAAATTTTCTCAAGTAACAGAGGTAAAACTTTAGAGACAAACAAAAAAAGAGCCAAAAACTGTCTGCAAGCTAAATATGGGATCTGTGACCTGGATCAATCCCATCTGGCTTCAGATACTTAACTAAAGTGCCTAAACTCTGATTTCAGTTGCCCTAAATTGGCTTTATGAGGACTGAAGAGAGAGATATGAACACAGTCACTCTCCAAAGGTGCTTACTTCAGCCAAGAGGTAAAAACCTATGATCATTAGCTCCTAACTCCTGGCTATTTGACCCAGCTACAAGACAGCACTGCTTTGCTCTTTATGGAATGTTTATTAATGGCAGATGTCCAACATAGGATGATCTCTCTTACAGGAGGAAGATGTCATCTCTTTTTCAAAAGGGGAAAATGAAAAACAGGAAGGTACAGTGGCTCATTCCAAGTATTAAGTCAGTACAGCATTTAACTGATTTATGCAGTACAATTTTCTTACCTGAAATAGGACATTTCCATTGCTCCAGTACATGGTATTGACAGAATCTAGTAACCACCAATATTTTTCAAAATTAAAAGCCCAGAAGAAAACATAGCATAAGAAAAAACAGAGACACAGTTCCCAAGAAAGCAAAAAATCAGATGTGCCCACTGTCTTACTCTACTCATTCTAAAACCTCATCATGCAATGAGAAAAGACTAACACTGGAAGCAGAGAGTTTGGTGGTCAAAAATGACAGAGAAGGTAGACACAAACAGCATTTCAAGTTCCTGTAACATTCAGTATCAAAATTTTGCAACACATCTGCAAGGTACCATGTTCTTTCCTAAGTATGCATGGTCATGATAACAGAGTATTAAAGCTCTTTAGAATTAAGTGTAAGGTGAGTTTGAATCGCTTCTACAAGTAGTTGAGACACCCTGAAGCTTTATGAGAAGCAAAAAACAAATTTCTTTTTAACTTACTCTCGACATCCTCCAACAATGCCTATACGACCATCTTGACCTTTATGCTTTTTCCCTGTTAGAGGAGGGATAACATTGCGCACCAGCTGAAAAATATTCTCCATATCCTTCAGAGTGTGTGTTCTGTGCAGTGAAAAAGATCTCTCTATAACTGAAAAGAAAAAAATAAGTGTTACTTCAAAGAATGTTCTTTCTTAAACTAATGTCAAGCATTTCTTTTAAGCACTCATGTAACACTAATAAAATCACACAGATACACAGTGACATACTTCTAAAATCCAAATGCTTTGTCACTTAAAGGCCTTCATAACAGTGAGTAACTAGGGAAGGTGGTATTCAGGGTCTGATGAAGAGAATATTCTCACTGACTGTTCACAGTTCTAATTTAGGGCTCAGGTACAGAAAGAAACAACAACCCAGAATAGTTAGTTATATGAACGTTCTGTAATGAGAAATACCTTCTTAGTGAAGCCTGAAATCAGTTTCATAATTAAGCTCAACTGAAATAGGAACACTTAGTAAGGACTAAACACATCCACAGAGCAAGCACAAAGCAACTGAAACCAAATTTTAAATGTACACCCTACCTTATATTTTGCTTCCCCTTAAAGACTTCCGCCTCTTAGCAGAATCAGGGCCTATCTCACTGCTTTTTTATTTTGGTAGGCGGTTACAAAGCATAGTGAAAGTCTTTCTGCAAAACTATCATCCAACGCACTAGATGCAAACATCACAAATATCACACAAAGATCATTTTTAGCTATAATACATCTCCAGATCTCTGATGCAAAGCCACATACTAAAACAACTGCACACTCAGTAGGCTATGTATCAAATGACTCGTTCAAAAGGCTACAAAAACTTAGAAGAAAAAATTATTTCAACAATTACAACTCGAAAGAATTAAAACATTTACCTAACATGGGAAAAATGTGAAGATCACTACTTCTATCAACAATGTGTTAACTATAAACTGCAACAAATACACTAAAAGAGCAAGTTCTTAAAAGCTCCTCATTACCTGTAAAATTTTGTTCAGAATAGCAGTTTATTTGAATGCTAATATCAGTGTCCTAGACCGCAGCCATGCTTACTTTGTTTTTCACAGATCTTCTAAAAAGCCTTCAAGGAACTGCTACACATATATAATGTAATTATGCAGAAAATAACTCCCATGATACTCCTTATTTTCAGTTGTATAAAACTCAGTAAACCCCACCTCCCAACTCCATAATATAGAGGAGAGAAGAAAAGAAGGGGGAAAAAAAAGAACTGTTCCAGAAATACTGAGCATAATAAGGGAAAAAATGTAATAAACAAGAAAATTCCAAAACTGTGTGCTATCAGCAAAACGCATCTTTTTCTCTGTCTCCCACACACATGCTAATCTTCAGCAATAGTATGCTTTAGTCTTCAATATTGATAAATACTCTTAGCTGATCTTTTGCTTTTGAATACAGGCATCCCAATCTTACTGAGAAATAATAAAAAGGAGGGTGGGGGGAAGAAAGGAATGAAAATAAAAGAAAAAAAAGAAAAAACATAAACCCTCAACTTGTTTTGGATTATGGCCAAAATAGTATTGCAGTGACCCAAAGGAGAACAAAATGCTCATCTCCTCTGAAAATAGGGCAGATTATTTTCTTTAAATGACACTTCATACACACACTGGTTTTCAACCACACAAGAATGTTATATAGCTTGGAACCCTTAAAGTGCAGTGTTGTTAAGAAGGCCTTCTCTTTATTTGTTGCTGCTTTTTGTTCATGTGTGAATATAAAGTGACTACATAAATAAATGGAGAGAAAACAGAGAATTATGCAAAAAGCCATTCTTAATATAGCCCTACTCTACCTACAGAACTACTATGGCATATTCAGCTCTTAACAAATGAAATCTTAATTCCTTAAAATATGTGTTGCCTGAAGCATTATGTTCACATTTTAGCATAAACACTGTTTTACAGCTTTGCCAATTAGAAGATTAGAATCTCGAATTGCTCTTGCTACGGTTAAATAAATAAAATGCATTTTTGCATAGTGCAATATGCCTGTACACCTATATGATGAAATCCAGAGAGAAAAATTGAACCTCAGTTTCAGGTTGTTACACATAATTAAGCTTTTCAGGAAAAAACTTTCAGAAGTAATTGTAAGGCCTTGTAGGTACCTTCACTTCAGTCTAGAACCTTAAAAGATTTTCTGCAGCACATCAGTTTTCCCTTATTTTAAAAGTGAAAACAACACTTGAAACACTGTATCCATTCATATCCCATAAAATATCTACAAAACTCTGCTGCCACCAGGAAATCCTACACACCAACTATCCACTCAAGAAACACAACTACATGTGCCAACCCTCAACAGGTCTAAGCACCCAGTCTGCCATGCACTTTACAGGGAAGCAGTAACTAACACACAACTGGAACAGCCTCTCGGGACTCAGAGAAAGCCCCTTAGGATCTGGCATGCCAGATTATTATTCAACACTGATGCTGGGTGGTTGCTTTTTTTTTTCTTTTCAAACTACATCTTTTTTTTTGTTCCAAGCAGTGTGAAATTCAGAATTAGAACAGAGTAAGACTTGTTTCATTTCCACGTGGCAGGCTACAATCACTAAGCCCCAATCTGACTCCAGCTCCAGCACTGATGGAGTAATCCCTGATTTCCTCCTGCCCATGCAGTCTATGACCATGATAAAAACAAATGCCACAAGCACACAGTTCCCAAGAAGTTTGTTAATGATTGCTACCATCATTCTGCCTCACACACGAGGTACAGAAAGAAGAGCTTGTGCATAAATACCAGTTCTGGAGATGCTGCTGTGCCCTTTCCTTTAAAGTAAATTCAGATGCCCATTAAAATTATAAAGAGCTGGTGTAGAAAAAAAACAAGCAAATATTTGCATCTTCTATTATGCCTACTATATAACACAATGTTTAATTGATAAGATTCAGAATTTTGTTATAAAGAGATTTAAAGAATCTAGATCTTAACATCTGACTTACTTCAGTGCAGGCAAAACTCCACTCTTTTCCCAGCCCTGAAAAAACACATGCACAGCCTTAACTTCATGTTATGCTTGAGAACTTCAAGCAGAACAGCAGCAAAATTTCTGCTACAAAGTAACTAAGGCTTCCAGAGTGCTTCCAGAAACTCTCCTACTTGCACTTTAGGTATAAAACTCCTCCTAAACTTCACTGTACAGAGACATGAATGTGGAAAGAAGTTCCCAATGTACCAGAAGTTCCCAGTTCAAAAGGTATGATTTTGCTCATCAAAATTTGTTATGACTAATGTACCTGTATTAAATAATCAGTACAATGGTACAAATAAAGATTTAATTTCATTAGACATCAGACAAACACCTTCACCACAGTATTAAATAATTCCAATTAGCTTTTATTTTCAAAAGCTGCTTACTACCAGTGTTTTCACACAGAAGTTTTAAAAAGCACCCTAGTTTTTTATTTATGCTGTAGAAGGAAGTACCTATCGGTGGAGAAAGTGTTGTTGTCATAGCATTATAATTAAAGTTATCCGCATATGAACGATGGTTCGCTCTCCGAGGCGGACTTGCTGGTATAGACTGTGACCTTTGTGATACGGTAGAAGAAATTCCAGCCAACATCTGTCCCAACATCTGTAACATCTGGAGTTCTCGAGCATGCTCAGCTTCCCGACGCTTGTCCTCAATTTTGAGCCTCTGCTCTTCGAATCTGTAAAATTTCTCATCTGTATCCATGCTCTGCTGCAGGAATTTTTCCATCATTTTATCCAATGTCAAATTTGTATGGCGTTTTTTTGACCTTTTGGGCTGATTGAGAGGTGGGGTAATAGTTGGAGCATTGACTTCTTTAAAGCCTAAAGCAAGGAAAGAATCTATTATTTTTCTGATGGAAAACAATTTTCTAAGAGGAAAGCAGGAAAAAATCTCCCTATAAGATGTGACCTAATGTCTCACAAGCATTACGTTATACTTTCTCAATGTGAGCTGTATTTATTTGAGATATTTTTCTTTCAGAGTACTAAAGCAAACCCACAAACTTCTACCAAGTTGCAAGCGTAACACAAAAATCACAGAGGCATTTTTAAATTGTTGTAGTACTAAACTTCAACAATAGGAGTCTTTCATCTTCTAAAAAGGTCTGAGTGAAGGTTATTAAATAGTATAGCCTCATTTGTGTATTGCAGATAATTACATTAATCTAAATTGAGTTTCAGTCTGTTGGCATTCTAGATTTGCATTTCAAAAGAACATTAGTGTAAACAACTCTTTGATGAGGTTTAAGTGTAAAAAGGTTGCTTAAACGTCAACCAATTGGCTGATTCCTAAGTGATGTCAACTTCTGAAGACAGGTTCATGTTTATATTAAAAACCCTGCATTAATCTAGATTGAAAACAAACAAGCAACATTTCCCCCGCACCACCACAATACAAATGTGGAGGGTAAAGAACGCGCAGGGGAAGGACAGGCTTTATCGAAGTGCTCTTTCTGTCTGCAAGCCAGATAAAGTTAGAAGCAGGATTCCTGAAACAACCCGTGCAATTTATTATGCAAAAGCTCTCCCCTACGTTTCTGGCCCATTTGCAACAATGAGCAGATTTCTCAGGTATTATCGTCATCATTGTTTTAATACCGATTAGCAAAACTGCACACAGTGCGCAGGGAACAGGAAAATCCTGCAGCGAGAAGGATGCTTATTTTCTTGTACAATGTTACCTGACACTTTGCCTCGATAATCTCTGCGCTAGGTTTCCGTGGGTTTCCCATTGATAAATACCGATAAAAACTCACTAGGGACAGGGGTCCGCAGCATCTCCCCCTCCCCGGTATGCAGCATTTCCAGCACCCGCAGCAGCCCCGCTCCCCTCCCGGGCTCCCCAGTTCACGGGGACGCGCAAGGTGCAGGAGCGGGGGAGGACGGGGCAGGAGGCAGCAGGATAAGGCAAAAGCCACTGAGAAGCGCGCTAGCTGCGGAGAAGCGCCGTCTCGGGCTGCGAGAGCCCGCGGGGTGAAGGGAGGACAGCCGGCGCCGGCAGCCCGCCGGCTACTCACCGTCACCCGGTGGCACGGGGATGGCGAAGGACGGGCACTCCACCTTGATGGGGTGGTCGGCGTACGAAGAGCACTCGCCGGAATCCTCGGTGAAGTTGTCGCGGGGGGACTCCGGCCCGGCGTCCTCGTCCAGCTCGGCGTCCAGCTCGCGGCTGTTGTGCGGTGTGCCCGGCGTGGGCGGCGCGGCGAGCGGCCCCGCGGGCGGCTGGGCGCCGTCGGGCGGCGGGGCCAGCGCCTCGGGGGCGCCGTCGGGGCCCCCCCGGCAGCTGAGGATCCGGTCCATCTCGTCGTAGTACTTGCATATCTTGCGGGCGTGCCCGTTCTTCTTTAGCCCGTCCCGGGCCTGGTAGTACTGCCGCTTGAGGCCCTTGATGCGGATGCGGCACTGCTCGGGGGTGCGCTCGAAGCCCAGCTCGGCCAGGCGGCACGCCACGTCCCGGTACACATGGCTGTTCCGAAAGTTGCCGTCCAGCGCCGACTGCACGTCCGCCTCGCCCCAGATCTCCAGCAGCGCCCGCGTCTCCAGATCCGACCACAGGAAGCCCCGCGTGTTCGTAATCATCCTTGGCCGGCCGGGGTCACTGCAATGGCCGCGCACCGGGGAGAGGGAAGGAGGGAGGGAGGGAGAGAGGGAGGGACGGAGGGGGCGGAGGAGGGCGGCGGGGAGGAGGGAGGGGGTTTAATGCCCGCACGCGGCTCTCCCAGGGGGCGCCTACGCCAGCCCCGGCAGCCGCGGTGCGGCGGGAAGCGGCGGAGAGCCGGGCCCCGGGCCCCGCATCCCGGGCCGCCGCCGCTCGCAGCCCGCACGCTAACAAAACTTTCCAGGCGCCGCTTTTGCGCTGCGGGCACCTGCAACAAGGGGGGTGGTGAGGTAGCAAAAAAAAATTAAAAAAATTTTCAAAAAGGGAAAAAGAAAAACGCCTCTTCCCCTTGACTCGCCCCCTCCGAAAACGATGATGATAAATAAAAATAAACAAGCGGACACCCAGCGCGGATCCGCGGTCCCCTCCTCCCCCCCAACTCAGGCAGTCATCCGTGCGCTGCCGCTCCCCCGCCCCGGGCTCCGCTGGGAGCGACAGGACGACAGTGCTGGCTGGACTTGGAGGCTCTGCTCATCACAGTGCGCCTGCCTCCCTCTCTTCCTCCCCCTCCCTCCCTCCTCGCCGCAGTGGAGCGCGATCCTTGCACACACACGCACACACACAGACAGGGCGCTGCAGCTCCGCTCGGCGCCTACCTCACCCCCGCGCACCGCCGTGCCGGGCCGCGCCGCGCCAGCAGCGACATCGCTGTGCGCTGGCCGCTGTCACCCAGCCCGGGGCGGGCGGGATCCCCCGCAGCCCGCACCGGCGCACACAGCGCGGCAGCGCTGCCCCTGCAGGCCGCCACGGCAGCCGCGCCGCAGCCGGCGCCGCCCGCAGGCCCTCGGGGACCCGGCAGCCGCTGCCCTCGGCAGACCCTGCGGCGGGGCTGGGGGTCGGGTCTGTGAGCGCTTCCCCCGCCCCCGGCCGTCCCTCCGCGGCGCAGGTGAGCGGCCCGGCCGGCCCCCGCGGCAGGCGGGGGTGGGCTGCATCGTGCTGGGCCCCGCTGCCGCCCCTTCGCTTTGGTTCTGTTCTCCGGTAGGAGCGTCACGAGGCCGCCACCGCCTCCCTCCCGCCTCGGCCCGGCCCCCGGCGGGGCTGCCAGCCCGGGGCCCTTTCCTTCCGTGGGGAGCACGCCCCGGCCTGGCTGCCCGCGGGCTCCGGCAGCACCCGGCTCCCACCCGCCCCCGCCGGGGCCGGCGCTCGGAGGTTTGTACCTTCGTCACTCCGCAGCCAGAGGGCCGCGGCCAGGGCGATGACAGCGCCCCGTCCCCACATCCTCACGGGGACAAGGCAGGGCCGCTCCGCTCTTACCTCGGCACAGCGCGGGGCTCCGCACAGCCGCTGCCCGGCGCGCCCAACTCATCGGCGCGGCTTCCGCCTCCGCTCCGCACCGGCGGGGCCGGGCCGGGCTCCGCGGCGGGCGCGCCCTCCCGGCACCGCTCCGCGCACACCGCCGGGCGGGGCCGCCCCGCAGGGCTGTGTGTTACGGCCCGGTTCCGCCCGGCAGGGAGAGCTTGGAGTGCCTGGCCCGGCCGTCACGGCCCTTTGGGGCTGTCTTCAATTGGCAGTTCTTACAAACTCCCAGGAATTTACCATTTATTGCTGCCGGCGTTTCACGCTCTTCCCATCCCTCTCCTCACCAGGTGTTTCTGACAAAACTCCTCATTTAGAAGTGTGGTTTGCTTCTAAGGTGCTATTTCTTGCTCAGATACATCATTTTCCCCTTGCCCTGTACTCCACTGATGAGACCACACTTCAAGTACTGTGTCCAGTTCTGAGCTCCTCAATCCACAAAAGCCACTTGAGGTGCTGGAGCAAATCCAAAGGAAACAAAGCTGGTCTGGAGCAGTAGTCCTGTGAGGAGCAGATGAGGAAGCTGGCATTGTTTAACCTGGAGAAAAGGAGCCTCAGGAGTGACCTTATAATTTTACAGCTATCTGAAAGGAGGTTGTAGCCAGGTGGGTGTCAGCCTCTTCTCGCAGGTAACCAGTGACAGGACAAGAGAACACAGTCTTGCACTGGGCCAGGGCAGGTGTAGGCTGTACATCAGGAGGAATTTCATCACAGAAATGGTGATTAGACCTTGGAATGGGCTGCCGAGGAAGGTGGTGGAATCACCTTCCCTGGAGGTGGTTAAGGAAAGACTGGATATGGCACTTAGTGCTGTAGTCTATTGACAAGTGTGATCCTGTGATTTTATAGCAGCATTCCATTGTTATTTTCTTTAAAACACAACAGGGCTGGTGAAATTACCATCTGATGTTACCTCTGGTCCTACAGCACCTGCTCAATCTACACAATGAATCAAAATGCAGCATCACAAATTTAACAAGCTTATATGCAAAAGAAATCTGAAACATTTTTTAAAACCTCATAACAGCTGTAATTTCTGCTTTAGACCCCTGGCTATTTCAAGGATTGTTGCTTTTAACTCATAAATGCTTGTAGCCTAACTGGCAGTAAAATGTCTGTGTTTCAATTAATATTTTGAAAGGGTGAAGACAACATTTTCCTTTACTGCCCTGTGTTATATATAAGCTGTGGTCAAACAGGCCTGCTGGCGTTACCTGAACTAAACCCAAGCACATGATATTTATGTCTTTCAGCTTCAGAAGCATTGCTTAAAACAGCCATGCTGTCTGCAAAGCACAAGACAGACAACCTAAACTTTTAGTGACCCAGGTTGATCAGTAACCCACATTCCAGAGCAGGACCTTGGATACCTGATTACTTCACTGTCAGATATTAACTAGTTTAATGAAAAGTTGCTCTTCTATAGGTCCAGGTATCTGATATGATTTTAAAGCCAATACCAAGTCAGTGACATTTTCCCTTTATTCAGTCAGCACAAGTACAGTAATTTCACGATTATAAGCCGCACCATTTTGACTAAAATTTTGGTCCGAACCTGGAAGCGCAGCTTATAATCAGGTGTGGCTTATATATGGACAAAGAACGAAAAGTTGCTGTTTTAGTTTGGAGGACAGGTGTCTGCTGAGAAAGGCAGGAGATTCTCTTTGAAATGGAGAATGTAAGCCCCCTCCCTCCAAATTATTATAATTTTGAAATCAAGGGGCTTTCAGGCAAAGATATGGGAATTAGGAATAATTTAAATTTATCCTCTGATTATTTGAGTGGCAGTCCAAGAGATAGATTGAACAGACAATCACATTTAGTTTGCACATGAATTTTAACCCGGAAAAAAATGTTGGACACGCATTTCATACACTTACATTGTGATTCCAACTGGAAGGATAATGAAAGTGTAGATTCTCAGAACTCCAGCACTGATTAATGTCTGGAAGAGAGGGAGAAAGAATAATGCAGATGGTTTTTTTCATCCCATCAGGTGTCTCCACCAAAAGCACGTCTTGTGCCCCACAAAGGAGAGGAACAAAGATACAAATGTAATGTTTTTTTCTGAGTTCTCTGGTTTCCTTTGTAGCAGAGATGGAAGGGAATTCTTCTGGTGCTGCAGGCCCCTTAGAAGTTGTTTGTGGAGGACCCAATTCTCAACTTGTGTGTAGAAGAAAACCTAAGGGTCTCTGTGGGCTTACCCTATGCCACAGTTCTTCAGCTTATTATGCACAATTTTGTTGTGCACAACAACTTTGTGTAACAATGGGAGCGTAAAACCTTTGAGCAAAACACGTGGCCACTCCTCCAGCGTTCTCCTGCCCTGTATCTAACTCAAGGTACCTTCTTCTGGTATAGTACTGGCTGCCATCTCCGTACCTTGTGCAATATAAATCCATAACTTCTGTTGCCATCTCTGAGTGCAGCAACAGCAATACTACTTAACCAGCAGAAGAGGCAGGGGGAAAGGGCCTTTAACAGCACTATAGAAGGTAGGAGGTGCATGAGGCAAAAGTTCACACTCCCATCAAAGAGGTAGAGAAAAGGCAGCTGCATGAGGCACTTGCTTCTTCAGGTATATACTGTGTTTGTCCAATTTTTTAAATTGAATTTTCTGTTCTGACAATCCTGTCACATTCTCTGCTTTTCCCTCTTACATGAAAGGAGGAATGACCCTGCAGAGTTCCATTTCCTTCTTTGTCAAAATCATTCTGGCTTCATTGCCTGTTGCTCTGTTGCTGGCCCCTACCTCTTCCTCAGTCTTGCTCCTTCTTCCCTGGCTCTTGATCTCAACCCTTCCCTAGCTGCACCGTCATGGCAGCATATCCTCCTCGTTAGTGGATTAACTATTGTAACCTGTCCCTCCCCTGCTACACAAAAAAAAAAGGCATCAGTAGCCAGCCTGAGAATGTCCTGCTGCTGTCAAGATAGACAAGAGCTTGGAGGTTTGACTTTGTAGCAGATGGCAGCAGTCACTGACAGCTGGTGCTTGCTGAGAACACTCTGGTGAGGGATGGACTGGAAACTAGATGTCCCTAGGTGGAGACCCCAAAGTCGTGACTATTCAGGCCCATCTTTTCTTCTGCAGGTTCCTGATGAATCTTTGTTCACAACATTTTGGCTCTTTGCTTCTGATCGCTCAGCACTTCAGTCCTTTCCATCCATTTGGTAACTGTTGTGCAACCCTGCCTACCAAAGCCGTTCCAAGGTGAATGTGGACAGCAGGTGTCAATAGCAGAGTTTGCAACATCCTTTGATTGCATTCTCTCCACTCAAATAATTGAAAGCCTCTATTGGAATCACATTTAATACCATAAATATTACAAACATATCCATGTCAACATATGCATATTAATAATTGCAATTGGAGGCTTAGGCATACATGTGAAGAAAGATAATGGAAGAACTCAGAAGTAATAAGTAGCTCTAATTGAAACTGCTCTTAAAATATGATGAAGGATTTCTTTATTGTTGAAATGGGAATCGGGAAGCACCTTTCATTGAGAAAAAGATAAAGGAAGTCTTAATTTCATTTGAATGATTACCTAGCTAAATTGCAGCTGTTAGAATTGATAGTGGTAACAGAGAAGGCAAAAATGGTATAGGTGTTCTGATGAAAGGAGGGCCAATCCTGCAGGTGTTATTAGTAGTGCTATTTACTGTCATTAAATTGAGTGGAATGAGCATGTTTTACACCACTAATATGCAGGGTTTATATCACTAAGTTATGTTTATCTTAGTACAGGACAAAATGTGGCTATATGGTGTAAATTTTAGTTTATTAGTTTGATGTCTTTCTAGGCCACAAAGAAACTAGGTACACCTGAAGCTATAATAATTATTCCCACCCCTTCACTTTGTGTATTTTTATATTCAAGAGAAAGGATAGCAGCAAGCAATTGACAACAAGCTGTTACAAGAACACATCAACATATAAAGTTTACTAAACAGCAATGTTGTATGGGCTGAAAAAGGAAAAGAAAACTGTATATGGAAAGAAGCATACCCACACCTGGTTAAATACTGTGTTAAAAGTTTGTCCCTGCAGCTTCTGTGATTCTTCATATGCTTACCAGGGCAGTACAGATATTATCACTTCTAGACATAGTCTAATAATATTTGTGAAGCCCTGTGCTTCACTAGGTAATTTTTTTACCCAAAGTGCACACTCTTTCTGCTAAGTGTTAATGGTGAAAAAAAATAAACATGAAGGAAACAATAAAGAGGCTGTTTCTGGTTTGTACTCTCCTTAGGGCAGGCAATAAGAATGATCTATGTAGTGCAATAGAAGTGAAGAGGGTTTTTTTGAGATCAGCCAAATTCTTCAAACAAGTTCCTGATATCTACTGCAAACAATTATGTAAAACCTCTTAAGCAACAACCAAAATGTTAAAACAAATGGCCTCTTTTCCGAGAGGGAATAATGGGACTCTCAGGAAGTTGATACTGGGGAGTTATACAGGCTGGTTTTTTTAACTGCTTTATCCTATTCTTTGGTGGCAAAAGGTAACACTTGCCAAATTCATTAACTTACACAATTTAGAACACTGCTATTATTATGAAATACACCATTTATAGAACTTTTTAACTGTTCAGTAATGTCATTTAGACATGATTTATTTTAGTTGTGTTGTAGCTGAGCCTAAAGGGTTTGCCTGAGTATCATCTTACCCATTGTACATATACAAATGTCAGCCCCTTGCTCAAAACTCAGTTTAATGTGCATTTAAGAGAGACATGAATACTCAGAATGATGGAGAGATTTGTAAAAAATAAATTGGTTTTACCTTAAGTGATACAGCTCAGTTCAGTCTTGGAAAATCATAGTGCATATTGAACATGACTGCTGGAAGAAGGCTACATGCTGTATTCACAAAAGGATTTGAACACTGAAAGGTTCCTCTTTCAGATACCTTACTTCCATTTTTCTCCCTTTGCAATGTGCTGCTAGTTATCTCACAGATCCAGCATATGAACTTTAGCAGTTGTGTCCCCAGGTTTCTCTGAAGACTGTAGATGCTTCCCCTGCAGCCCCTAAGCCTTGCATTTGTAGTCAGGCTCAGATTGCTGTAATGCCACGGGTGATGTCTGCCTGCAATTGCTTCTGGATTGTGCATAATCTTGTTGCCCACAGGAAAAAGCTGTAGTTTTCTTTCCTCCCTGTGAGAGCTGTTCCTATTACATATTCCTGAGCTCTCGTGTATAGAAAATATATTCTAGTCCTTAATATGCCTGCACTTCAATTTACAGGTGTTAGAATTAAACACACGTACCCTGGTTTTGGTTACAGCATCTTCAAAGTCAGCATATATGCATGTACATTATTACTTCCTATGATTGCCACAGCTGTATAAATGTATGGGCAGCAACAATTCATTTTCTCCATGCCAAGGCCAGCTCTGCAAGTTCTACTGGGATAATTAATCCCATTGTGGGAGGAGAAGGTCATGCAAAAATAAAAGCTAAAATAGGGTAAGAGGGTGGATATAACTATGTCGTTATAAATATGACACATCCAAATGATTTTCCTTGGGTATAGCTATCCCAGTATAAAGCTATAGACTTGACATGTCAGAAGTTGAGACAGGAGGGAAATTGCATTGCTTTAGTTCTATCACAATAATTAAAATAGGACCTATTTTATTTGGGACAAGCCCCAAATAACATATGGCAATAAAAAATTACGCCATTTGGGAAATTATTTTCCACAACAAAAGCTCATCCTTTCATGTGAAATAAACTTTTCAATCCCCCCCACTTCCATTTTCTATCCTTCATTACTCTTAACACCCTTCCAGAAAGGCACACCATGTCAGTGAATCCAGTTCTCCTACTAGCACATTTTCATGAAGATAGTTAATGAAGGAGCAGTAGAGATCAGAAGGGGGGAGGATTTTGTGTGAGGGTGTGGAAAGGAGAGCCTTGATGGGTGGCTCTCCAGGACTAGGTCTGCCAAATGTCATGTGTCAGGAAAGAGGATGCGTGGCCAGGGAGGAAGGGAGGCAGGTTCTGCTCTGAGCCCCTGCTGTCAGCTCTAGGTTCACATCAAGAGTTCAAACATCCCATGCCAGGGTCATCACTCTGTACCAACCCACCCTCCTGCACTCTCCCACTGTTTTCTGGTGTCTTCCATCAAACCCAAGTCTCACTGACAGATTAAATTAAGACTCAACTCTCAGTGAGTATACAGTTAGGGGAAAGTCTCACTGTCCTGAAGACATCCTGCTGGTGCTCCCTAGCTCCAGGCTTATCCCTCCATGTCTGTCCATGCTCAGCCCCTTCCCTTGCCAGCCCTATTAAGGCTCAGCACTTGGTGTCAGCTGGCCCCAGCCTTCCCATGCCACACACTGAGACTGTCCACAGTGACCTTCTCCCATTCTCCCTGTGCAAGAGGAAGCAGCTGCTGCTGCTGGCAGTCAGGCAGACACAGCCTTGCACTTCCTCAGAATCCACCCAGCAGGATCCTGATGGATAGAAGGAAGTGTGTGTGTGTGGTGAAACTCGGACACCTTAGCAAGGAATAACCATGCCGAGTCCTGGTACTGTGATGGGGGAAACAGTGACAGAATAACTGGAGTGTCTTAGGTGGCCAGACCTCATCAGGGGATGCAGAGCTCCAGTGAGGGTGCAATGTGATTGTGCATCATCTTCAGCCTGCAGTATTGGCTGATCTCCTGTCATGCTAACCCACCTCTTGAACACCATGCAGGGAGAAGGGGTGCCCCCTCTTCAGCTATCCCCACGCTGTGAATAAGAATTCTTACCTTCCCCAGTCTTTAGGGATACATCCCACTCCCTCAGGCTTGCACCCCTAGCATTAAATCCCTACTCTCCACATTCTTTTCTCTTGAATAACCTCCTTGTCCCACTGTACAGCCCACTTTGATACCTGCTCTGTGTTTTTTTTTTAAAGAAAGTGGATCCCAGCACTATGCTGAATGTGAGGGAAAGGCACCACAGTTGGACACTGAGCCTCCCACACTTTGATTGCTGAACATTCCCAAACAATCCTTCATGTGTCCCATGTGAGCAGTTTCTGCAACTGGTGACAACAGAGGACCAAATCTATAAGATACCTTCAGTCCAGCTGTCAGCTGGTGAGTTACCTGCTGTAAAAAAGATTTTAAGACACTGTCAAGTGGCCATGAAGGCTTTCTCCCATTATATGGAAACCAGATTATTGCTGAACTTATTTGATCCATTCACAGGGAGTAATAAAATATACATTTTGCTCAGTAAAAACTCCATCTGGTCTCTGAGATATATTGGCATGGCAAACATCCACCTTCCATTGCTGTCACTTGCAGTCCCCATCCAGCCACTTATCAGTTCATTGGTCACAAGAAGCTGAGAGATTCCCCTTGCATAGACAAAAAGTTACCTCCCTGAGGCATCTAGTAACTGGTCCTGCCTCTCTTCTGGTAACTGGAGTGGCACATTTGAAGGCTGTAAAAAGGATATATCAGACTGTCCCTTCTGCTCAGGCATTCAGAATTGTCTCTGTACAAAGAAACTGTGTAATGGGGAGGAAAAGCATTGGGAATTGAAAATTAATCACTCTCGTTTTTTTCTGTAGGAGCTCTTTTGTAATGCTTTAAAGCAGACAGGAGTTAGCTGGTTAGGAAAATCAGCAAACTGAATGCCTTCTTTTGAGATAAAATGTGATTAATTTGCAGCTGTGCAGACACAGTCTTAATCCACCCCATGTTTATCAGGTTGAAAAGCACTTCTATCAAATTCACCAGAGAAAAAGAAGTGCTCCAGGTTTGAGCTTGACTATCCTACTGATACCTGCAGGTCAAGGCTGAGACCTCAGGTCTTTCCTTTCGTAGAGGGGGACCCACTTCCTCTTGGTCTAAGTTTGTTGTTGCAGTTCATTGTGATTACAAAAGTGACTCAGTTACTTTTCAAAAGCATCACATTATTTCAAAACAAAAATATTACTGAGTGTAACAAGACCCGTTTGTCAGGTTTAACTGATGCTTGGGGTTATTACTTTTTATGTTGTGTGTTTCTGAATTTTTCCTGCTCAGACATGCCCTGTCAGTGTGCTCTTCTCCCTCCCTGTTTTTTGTCCTGTTGAGCCAAAATTCATTAGCATGTTGCTTGAGGGCATTAAGCTTCCCAGTCTTGTTCAGTTGTAAGATTATTCTGAACATCTCTTGTAGGATTTCAAAGATACAAAGGACACCTATTGATCCATTAACCTATGAACATTTAATGTGTAGGGGGTCTGGAGATAAAATTTTTGCTTTTACTGGGCTTTCAAAGTCTCATGTCTTTTTTGTAAAAGAGCCACTTTGACCATTCAGTGTGAGTAAAAAGGCTCAGCACTGGAGGTCAGAGTGACAGACAACAGAGTTGACCTAATTGTGGAGGTGTGTGAGGACTGTTTCAGAGTAGTGAAAAAAAAATGGGAATAAAGGAGGTCAAAGAGTTTCAGAAGATGCTTCTGACTGAGTATTTTTGCCAGGTCCTGAGCTGTAATGGGAAATATGGAGTGTAATTCAGCTCCAGATTGTAGGCACCTAAATTTAGATATTAAATGTAGGTGACTGCCTGTGAGCCACATATCTCAAGTTCCATTTCAAGCGGTGGAGATCAAGTCCTTTGAATTACTGGGGCCTGGATAGCTACTGAGCTCATCCTAAATTAGACACCTACCAGGCCAGCCTGTCAAAGACCCAGTCATGCTGCTGCTAAGATACTTCTTAAACTTTGACAAGTGTATTTTGTACCTCCCAAGATGCCATGGGTTCCCCAAAGACAGAATAATCACACACATCTCTCTGGTAACTGTGTTGGCAGGGGGAAACTATGATTGTGTCTGCCCAGCCAGAAGCACACCAGATGGTTGGAACAACCGAGTATAATACCTCCTTTGGGGCAAACCTCCTTGAATTTCCCAAAACCTGCTTGTATACTTGCTCATTATACTTGATAGACACAAGAAGGATGTAAACACGGCATCAAATGCTCCTGGGCAGCCAAAGAGCCTCATCTGTTCACAATCTCTCTGCCATATATAGTCCAGCATACACATGGACTATATAGGGAATATATAGGGAAGGCTAAAACAAAATTTTATTGCTCCAGCACTAACATCTATAACTCACTTGATTGCAAGAGAAAGGGCGTGTTCATCATGTATTTCTCTTTTAGCTTACCCTCTACTCAAAAGGTTAAAAAAAAGAAAAAAATGAAAAAGCCCAAACACACCCACAATGACATTATCAGAGCTTATTTTTATCTCTTTGTTTGTAGAGTTCACTTACAAGTTTACAAATCTTTTTGGTGTATTGCACAAGAATTACAGGAATTCAACTACTAGTGAATTTTCACCATAGAACATGAGTACTGAGCATTTCTGGGAATACAGTATGTTCATACTGTTCAACATAAAATGTGTGAACACACGAATACTTAACAGAGTATATTAAGAATAGATACAATCAGTTAATATAGGAGGATATAATGGTAATTGACTTGGACTTAATGAGAAGATTCTTGGTCCCTTACTGGTCATTGCACATTCCCTTCACAAGGTATTTGTGGTACACATCTGCCTTGAAAACATCATCAGCTTTGTCTGTGCCACTGTTTTCACATGATCTTGCCCTTTCTTGCTGTTGTTAGGCTTCTATTTGCAACTAAAGGCTGCTTCTTCCATCTGCTGTGGACAAAAATGTGCTTCTGAAAGACTCTCACTGTCCCTTGGCAGCGTGCCACAGAAATGTTTCGCCACAAAAACAGTAGCTGTCAGTGCTGGATTCTAGAGACTGATGGATCATCTTGAACACTTTACAGTGTACCTTTGTATAAATAATTATTAGGTTCCTGCAGAATTTTCTGGGCCTGGACTTCTTAGTCTCTTACATTTTCAAGGTGAGCAAAGTGACTGATATACAGCTCACTGTTCATACAAACACAAAGCAGCCTGACTAGCTGCAGTGCTGTGAATCTGCTTCCTTTTCTTACTTTTAAGAGATCTTGAAAGAGAAGTGTTTTATCTTTTGTAATCTGTATATATCACTTTACTACTGAACAAAATATTTCTTCTCTCCAATACCCTTTGTAATCATTATTGGCAGCACAATTCTGCTGATTATTCATCAGATTTATAGCCTGAGACAACACAACAAGCAGACAGGAAAATACAGAGAAGCAAGAAGTTATTATTGGTTAGCACGGGGAGGACAGTGCTTCCAGCACACCTGCAGCATAAGAGTTTCAAGATTTCTGCTGGAAAGCTTTGAAAAGCACAACACATTCACTCCATAAGTGCTTGTGGCATCCTTCACTCATGATGTGATGGCTGAAGGAGGAAGTGCCAAAGGGCTGCATTGGGAAATGCAGCACATGACCTGTTATTGGCTGGAATCAGCATCCTTATGGAGAGTGAGGGATAACAAGAGAGTGCAAACATGCTAAAGAAGTTATTGAAAATGAAGACAAGGATGTATTTGATGAGCAAGAAAAAAGAGCAGAGAATAAATGTGTGAAGTTGAAAGACAAACAGATGAAACTACCAGAAATAATGGAAGGCAGGAGCAACAGCTCACATAACGTGGTTGAGTTTAACTGAGCAAGTCTCTAAGCTGCTGGCTATGGAAGAAAGAAAGGAATCCTCTCTGTTTCTAGGTTTTTGGTCATCTCTGGCTCTCCACATGTGATTTCAACGAGTGCAAGGTAAGGTAAATACAAAGGAGAAATCTTGCCAGGGTTAGGGAGGGTTAGGAATTTGCACTGTCAAATATTTTGGAAACTTTACACTGAAAAGTAATGATCTCTACATTATTTTCTCTAAATATATTTCTCTCAATTTCTCTATGTTTTCTCACCTAATGAACAGCAGTACAGTATGTGTTCACATATCATATTTTTGTTACCAGGACAAATAGGAGAATAAATAATGTATATAGGATGTGGAGCTCAGCAGCAGAAACTTACCCGAATTATAGTAATTTCACAACTATAAGGCGCACCCTTTTGACTAAATTTTTCCCCTGAACCTGGAAGTGCGCCTTATAGTCCAGTGCGCCTTATATAATGGACAAAGTTGCAAAATTTGCCAAACCAGAAGTGTGAGCCGCAATGGGGGGGTGGTGCCGTGGCAGCGCCGAGTTGTGAGGCGGGGCTGGGAGCGGGCAGTCATGGCCAGCAGGAGCCGCGCGGGGAGGGAGGGAGGGAGCCAGCACCGGCCTCGGCCTGGGCGGAACAAGAAGCTGGGTGGTGCCACCCTGGGTGCGGGGACGAGGGGAATGAGAAGCTGGGTGGTGCTGGCCCCGGCCCGGGTGCAGCGGAAATGAGAAGTGCAAGCCCACAACAGCCACGAGCCCGCCTGGCGGCAGCATCGGAGCAGCAGCGGCGCGGCCCGGGCGGCTGGGGGAAAGAGGTGGCGCAGCCCCTGTGGCCGCGGGAAAGTGGCGGCGGCCCAGCCCCTGTGGCCGCGGCAAAGTGGCGCAGCCGCGGGGAAGTGGCGAGAAGTGCCACCGCCGCCGGGCGGTGGGAGCCGGGAGCCATGCCAGCCGGCGCCGGGGCGGGCGGGAGTGCCGGGCCCACTGCACGGGGAGGGCGCCTGGGGCTGCGTTTAAAGGCTACACCGGTCTTTGAAAAATGTTTGCAAATTGAGCACCTCCCAGTAATTCGTTACTTTGTTGCACGTCGCGCAGCTCCTTTGCTGCAAAAAAAAAAAGTGTGCCTTATAGTCCGGTGCGCCTTATATGATCTACAAAGCTGTGAAATTTGCCAACTCCCAGGGGGTGCGCCTTATAGTCCGGTGCGCCTTATGATCGTGAAATTACTGTAGTCACAAATGTCTTAGTCTTATAGAGCTTGCTAGAGAAAAGTTGTGACATCTAAGACACTGGTATCCAAATAAACCCAATTCATGCACAGTTCACATCAGATTATTTGTATGATACAGAAATCTCTTAAACTTGCTGAGTTTTCCCTCCAGCCTCTCAGCACCTTTTATGCTACGAGATGTTACCCAGAGCTTCTCTGCCAACAGAGCCACTCAGCATCTCTTAGCCTTTTCCCCCCGCTTAATATAAAATGAAAGAAGCTTTGAAGTAAAAATTTAAATGCTGAAATTCTCTTCAACTAACTCTTGTCATTTAAAATTTAGCCGAATAATCTAGAAGTCAATCTGCTGATTCAGTTCAGGGTGAATAAATTGAGAGTGGTTCATTTAATTTCTAAAAAATAACTGCATACTTACATTTGCAAAGATATTGTAAGCTCTTTAATGTACAACTTTATTTTTTTTTCTTGACCCTGATATCACACCCATAGTTTAGGTTCACTTGAAGGAAAATCCAGTATTAATAGTCATTGATTGCTCACATTAGGGGACCTGGCAGAGGACTTCACTGCCCACTCCTTTCTCAGGTATCTCGACCTTCCTTGGGCGGAAAAGATGTCCAGGGAAGGAAAAGGAGCACAAATACCTGGCTTTTCCACCCAAGTCAGGATGTAGTCAGAGTGGATATCTACTGACATAGTAGATGTTGTTTGATCTATGCCATACATTATACCAAATAATCTCTCTTTCTCTTTCTTTGTTAAGGAAGAGTGGTGCCATTTGTTGAGCTGTCAGACACAGTCTGCAAATCTGTAACTTCTTTACAAAACAGGTCACAAAACCCAGGATAGGGAAGACATTAATAGGGCTGTATTCAAAGGTCCTTAGCAGCCATCTCTGTCTCTTTCCTGTATTTTTATACCAATCTTTTGAAATTTTATGATGTTGTTTTCATATATTTCCTGCTTTTATTGCTGGACAATATTTCCATTTTATTATTGAGCTGTTTAGGTGTCCATGGCTCTCTTCTCATGATTCTTCTCATTTTAAAAATGTTCTTTAATTTGTTTGAGAGAAAAAAAAAAGAAGCATGCACAATAATTTGTAGACATAGCAAGCTTCAGAAAAGCTGTTTGTGTTTCTGAGCTCTCAGATTTAATTCTGTCTGTCCCTTTAATATCAACTGAACACTTAATACTGATGAGAAGACAGCTGGCTGCTCAGACATGGATGTACAACATCTGTTGGCTGCTGTATGAGCATGAGACTTGGAACAGCTTCCACTCACTCTGCACCTGACTTTTTTGAAAATGATCCAGTTTTTGTGTTTGTGAACTGATTTGATGCCTTTATTCATCCCAGAGCATCTCCTCATCCATTCTTTATCCATCCTTGAATGTGTGCCACACCATCTGAAAATAAAACCATGACACTTGCTTTTTTAGCTTTTGCACAGTTCTTCCAATGTTTTCTTTCTTCAAAACAAAAATAAATGAGTTTTGGAGTGCCTGCTAGTCTGTGTGACTCTTTGTCTCTCTTGCCACAGGTGACAGAAATAAGAAAATGAAACACCCAAATGCTGAGAAGCTTAGAGCTATAAACAAGGGGATGCTAAAGAACCCATGTAGAGATGAAAAGTCTCTGGTTCTGCTGCACCTGAACTGTGTGGTCTCATTTCTTTGATTAAGAATCAGGTAAAACTGGTGACTAGGAAGAATGCCTGAGATATTAATTAAATCAGCAGTGTTGGAATCCATTGCAATAAAGAAATTTAAAGAGCTTCTGGATGCCTGAATGTAGCTGGGTAATCCTCCAGCAAGGAGAAATCTTTCTGAGGCTGTAACTTGCACTCAGAGTGCTTCCCATGCTGCTGGCAGCTTTCAGCAGAGTATCTACAAGGTGTATTGCAAGTACTGAATATCACAAGGTGTGTTGCAAATATTTAATATGTACATATGTAGATGATGGCTTTCTAACTCTGAAAATGTTTTCTTTCCAACACACAACACATGCATGTCATTCCATGACAGGTGAATGTGTCCATACAGTTTGCTAAAATAATCCTTTACGTTAAAGGAGTAAATGGGGGAGATGGGAACTTTATTTACCATCAACACAAAAGTAAGAGGGGATGCATTTCATTGCTTCTTTCCACTTCACCTAGGGCACTTTCTCAGGGCAGGACCTGCACCGACATACACACCTGTATCATCTCCATACACACCTTTGTAATCTCAAGTACAAACTGATTTTTGGGGTGGGGAGGGGAGGTGTTAATACAGTCATGTTTAAGTACAGGGCTTGCAGACCCAAAGCTGGGAAATTAATTTCTCCTGGGACATGCATTCCCAAGCATCTGGGTATATATATCTTCAACACCACGACATCCAAAATTCCTGTAGTTGTGTTTGCTGCCACATCACTTGAGTGTGTTGGTCACTTTTACTGGCTGCAGATGATGTTTCATGAATGCCTCCACACATGTTCTGTGCTGAAGTTATCTTGCTTGAATGAGGGTGAGGGGAAATTACTGGAATGGATACTAGGTGTTATTCAGTGTCCAGTATAGGCAGGATGTTGGATTTTGCCCAGAACCTGTAGGTATCATTGCTATAGAAATTATAGAATTAATCCTTTTTGCCTACTTTGTCAAGATATGAGAGAATTTAGGCTATAAGCATTTCAACAGGTACCTGCTCCTTCGCTTTACCAGGGAGAACAAAATTTCTTCCTTTAGCTGGTCTACTGCAGTCCATAGGTCAGGATAGCAAACCCACTTCATTTACCGTTTAGCTACAATAAACGCTGGACTGGAACACCTGAAGTATGTGCCTGATTACACTGGTACTCTTCTGAGTTTGTGTGGATGGATTTTGAAAAAATTTGAAATTCTTTTTTGCACCTGTAGTGACTTTGTTAGATCCCTTCTACACAAATGTGAGGAAATATGGGCACACCAATTTGCATTTCTTTTGTAGGCAGAATTAGATTTGAGTTTGTGCTAGTGGTTGTGACAAGGCTAGTGTCTGCATGTGAAGATATCCAAATCCTATTGACATGTGTTCTCTATGAAGTCTGGAAGGTAAGAGTAGAACCCATTTGCTTTAATTTAGGTGTTTGAAGATGAAGTATTTAGCCTTAAATTACATTATAGGCTCTTTTCATAAGCAATGAAAAGGGGAATGTACCATCAAAGCTGATATGTGTCATCCTAAAATGAATGCCTGTGAGAAGTTAGGCAAGTAGGAGAGACAATTCCTCTGTTTCCTTCCATTCCATTTGAAGAGAGCATGGGGTACTAGCTCTGGCTGCTGTGGATGACTGTGCATTGGTGGCAATATTTCAGTGCTTATGGAACCTGGCCATAGAATCCCTCTTCACAGATGACAGAAGTAGAACACAACTGTGATGGCACTCTCACAACTACGACAAGAATAAGAGCAGAAAGACCTGGGATGACAGACATTTACAGTGACCATCTGGACTGGATGGCTCTCCTCCAGAAGCCATGAAGAGTGGAACAGCTGACTTGCTAACAAATATCTACAAGTGTTCATCTCACATTCATTATGCCACACTGAGGTGAAACCCTAACTGACTCTAAGTCTAGCCCTAGGAGTACCAGTTAAGTTATAGATATTTTATTTTTCCATTATCCTGAAGAACAGAAATAGTGCTAACACTGAACTCATGCCAGAGGAATTCCAAAGAAATGCCAACCAAGTACCAACCAGAATAGTAATCAATAAACTCGATGAGAATGACAAAATACTAAGGGGCTTACAATTTAAGAGCAGCTTTCATGAAGAGAAATTTTGACTTTGTGTCCTTTCCTTTTTGGTAGCAAATTAATAAAGGGAGTAAGAAAAGGACACAAATAATTTACTGGCTGAACTTTCACACAATAGGCAGTAAAAGAAACTTGAAAACCACAGGGTTGCAGGGGCTGTTCTGTCATTAATCAAAACTTGCAAGAGAAAGGAAGCAAGAGTAACAAAATCATTTTGGAAAGGAATTAAATTTGAATTGTTCAAGTGGCCAGTACATGTAAAATTTTCCTGTGTACTATCATCAGAATTAAAAACAAAATTAGTGAACTATAAAAAGTTGTATAATTAATTAGCAAACTGTTACGGATCTAAAAAAATTATTCAGAGTTTAGCACTTACTTTCGTCAAACTTCATTTTATTAATCTATGCTGCAAAACTTTCCTACAGTATTACTTTATGCAAGAATCTCATGGAGTGAAGAAGGATTCTATTTCTCCATAAAAATCCCTGGAGCACATCCATTAGCTATGTTTCAGGTTCTGCATTTTTTGGTGTCCATGAAGTAGGATGGGAGTGCAGCTGGTCACAGTTGCTCATGCTTTACGCCTCTCGACATCTTAGAGCCTGGCAGAGAGCCATGAGCGTGCCATCACCAGTATGTTGTCTTGAACATTTGGCCAGAGGCGTGCAAAATAGAAACCCTAATGCCCGAACAGTTGCACTGACCAGGTGTCCTCAGAGGTTGGCTGGGGACACAGACGCTTCTTTTTACACTTTCTAGGAAGCATCCGGATGCAATTGAGTGAGCTAGGAAAAAGAATCTGTTCTTCATTCCTTGAAAAGCTGAGGTAGTGTGGAAGAAATGTTCCAGGTTTTCCAGAACACATTCCTAAAATGGTTTGGTGAAGAAGAAGCGTGTTTGACCAGGGAAATGGGCAATGCAGTATCATGTTTTTGGAGGAGTGAGTGGAGGAGCTCCTGCCCTGTGGAAATTACCCAAGGTTGTTCTTTGATGCATTCTGTGCTTTGCAGCACCACAAAGATGTCACACAACAGGAGCCACAGAGTCTGACACTGGTAACGTTACTACAACCTCCTCTGGAGCTAGTTTTGCTTATCTGCACTTTCTTTCCCAACTGGCTACTGATATTGAGTGGAAAAGGTCTCAGGGGAGACCACCTTCTGGTAGAAGCATTTCCTTGTTTACAAGGATGAGAAAAATGGGTGTAACTCAGTCTGATACTTTCTTAATCTCATTTAAGTCCTGCTGAAGACAGAGTCTTGATCTCACCGGTTCTTTTTGCACGCTCCTGTCCTTCAGCCCTTGGAAACACAGAGGCTTTCTGGACACAGATTTTTTCTATAGCTGAGGGAGCAGTGGCTAACCAAGTAATCTGCTCCAGTCAGCACCACTGACACATCCATTAAGGCCTGCAAAGTGCATGCAAATAAAATTTGAGAAATGCCATGGTTGTTAGACCGTATTAAATGCTTCTTAGATTTTCAAATAAAGTGTCGAAGGCAACAAACCAAGGGATGGAATAGTGAAATACAAATAAAGTCACTCCTAAAGTGTTGGCCAGGATGGCATATTACCAACAAACTGTTGAAGACTTTGCAACATTTCCCCCCACCTTTTATTTTTAATGCCTTTAATACCTTTATGTGGGGTGAGGGTCTGTAGTGATGCAGAGTCTCCAGGCAGGTGCAAAGAAAAGCAGATTTATTGCAAAAAACAGGTCTTTTAAAGCAGTTAGCCCATTATCAGTTACATAATTTTAAATCATAACAAACATAATTCAACCAACCACTATACACCACAATATGAGCACATGTTTATATAACTTGTTTTCCTACCCCTGATTCAGCTGAGTCTCTTTCTCACAGTTCTCTTCTACTTAGCTGAGGTAGAAGGCCTGAGCCATGATTTTACAAGGCTTTCCTTTTGTAAGGTTTTACCTCTTTGCAACAGCTTCAGATTAAAATGCCAACCAAATTAATCAAAATTAGGAGTGTTCAGCAGAGCAGGAAAGACTCCAGAGTGCTGCTCCTGCAAAAATTAATAGAGACATTCTGGAGCCCTGGCTCCATTGCATGAATGAGTCCGTAGCCTCAACTATCAAAAGTTCATTATATATGTAGCTTTGGGGATTTAGCAAACTGTTTGAAAGATTGGAGACTATAAGAAAAATCAAAAATAAATTAAATATATTCATTACAGTATCGTTACTTCATTTTGCCTTTAGAAACTGGCACGTACAGTTTGGCTGAACAGGCACGGAATAATTTATTTTGATCAGTATGAAATGCAACGCATTTTACCCTGCTCCTCTTACTCTTTCTGTGGCTCAGGTTGCACAGGGTTTGATCCATGTACAAGCTTTACATGGGGTAATTTTTACTTTTATATCCCCTCTCATAGATACATAAAAAGGCAGTATTTACTCTGGATGAGTACTCCCTTGTGTTAGAGAAAACACTCACATATGCCACAGGTTTGGTCTTATGGGATGAACTTTAATATAGTCTCTACAACTACTAATTGAAGGCAACAAATATATTATTGACCCTACCAAGACCAGTTGATGTACTAATCTAGCTTTAGGTATCCAAGTAAAACCTGTTGATCCCAATATTCTATATTTTTATGACTGGAGTGTGTGCTGTTAATTGGTAAATAAAATTGAAAGCAATGGATTGTTTTTGTGGTAATATTTATACCACTGATAAAAGACAGCCTGCCTCCAAGATGAAAAAGTTCAATCATCCCTTTTGGACAAAAGTAGATATTATTTCCTTTTTTTTTTCCCCAAAAAAAAAACCTCATGCAAAATTTAATTTCTTCAGTGCTGTTTTTGTTCTTATATAGATATATGCCTACAGGCTTCAAAATGCTCCATGTAAAAGTTATTTAACTTCAGAAGACTTGTCTAATAATCTCCATTGATACAAGAGCTATTGCATTGGAACTATTTAGGTTGTATCAATGTTTACAGTACTGCAGGTGTTGTTATACATTGACCCCTTGAAAGTACAGCAACTTGTCAGCTTTTTGCTTTGCTGCTTTATTTCTAATGGATTGCAACACTACCTTGTGCCTGACTAAGAATCTGCTTTTCCTGTCCTTTTCTGATTTTGACTGATCTGTATTTCAAGGCAGCAGAAGTAAAAGCAGCTTTTCCTTTTAATCATGCCACTGACATAATGGCATCACTTACAAACTGAAAACAAAGCAGTTCATCTCTTGCAAAAGTGTTTCTGACTGGCTGTGTCAGTGCTGCTCCTGTGCCCTGGCAGAAGCTGCTCCACAGAGCTCTGTAGCAGCCATGGAGAGTTTTTTACTCACTGTGAGCAACCACTGAAATACCACAAAGAATCCACGTATTAACATTAGGCCTATTTAAAAATGGGGAAGAAAAACCAAAATCAGCATCTCAGTTTGCATCAAAGGAAATCCTCAGCTTGTTTTTGACACCCTACTGCTGCTTCTTTACAGCAACTTTGCGATTCAAGGCATCTACCCAGACTTGGGTTAAGACAGTAGGATATTTAGACCACAACTGAATTAGAGAGGTTTGTATATTTTCTTACCATATGAGTATGGCTCTATTTTTTTTCAGAGTGCTTAATCCAGTCAGAAGGTAGTTTCTGAGATATATGAGGAAATAATGAATTGACATTTTGTTATTATAGATATGCTGACATTGTGTAGAAACAGAAATCATTATTTGGTAAGCAGGGGATATAGAGGTGAAAAATGTTGTTTGACAGCTGACAGAGTAATTGAAAGCTGACAACCTTTACTCCTGACAGCATAATCCAGTACACCTGCTATTCCCACAGGCTGTGCGCTGAATGTAGGGGTGAATTCTTCTCAAAGCCATAGAAACACCATCAGGTGTTTCCACTCCTGCAAGGTGAAGGCTTCTGTGATTCTTGTGGCCAAGGCAGTATCATCCACCAGGACACTGCTCTGCAGCCCCCAGGGTTTTCATTCTACTCTGGCCACTGTGTACAACTCAGGCACCAGAAAAGGGATTTGGCACATTTGGAGATGAACTTCCTCCACATGAAGGGACTCTCTGTTGGCATTAGGTGTGCACAGCCGGGCCCTGCAGCAGCCTTGCTGCCCTCCTGAGGTTTATCAGTGCCAGGAGAAAAGGACAGACTGGAGGTCTGTGTTTTTTTTCCAGACAGTCTCAGGATGGGCATTTCTGACAGCCTGCACACAGAGCCACTGCACCAAGGCTGTCACCTGCTGTTGGTGAGAAACAGCAGAGTTTATACACATGTGTAAGCACAAAAGGAAAAAATACACACAGCAGCACCCACTGCACACATAGCACAGGTGATTACACACAAGCTGAAAATTGTGTGGAAGCAACAGGACACCTGACACAGGTTTTGTTCAAAACAGGCTTAAGCAAGGTTTATGCACGCATAGGAGGGAGCAGAGAGATATGCTGAGCCAGCATGACTATGAGAGTGGAAGCAGGGAATAGAACATGCACTTAAAATGAGGTTATTTGTTTTCATGTCTTTAAGGAATGCTGTCAGTCTCTATGCTTATCAGCACAGATAAATTTTTCCAGAAAGTGAGTATGATCTTAACAGCATCTGACGGTTGAACATTTTCTGAATACAATGACATTTCTATTGCTTTTTTATGTTAAGCATCATTGGGAAGAGTAGTCCATGACAGAGTATTTTCTGTAAAAGCAGGACAGAAAAAAAGTGACTGAAGGAGGAAACCTGTCTTATTTCAGCACTGTAAACGTGGAGCTGGCTGTTTGCATCAGGCTTGAAAGCTGAGATCTTGCACTCGGCACTGTTCCCGTGGCATCCATTTCCAGAGTGTGAAGAGGGGTCTCACAGTGGCTGGTGAATCCCCAGGCAGCAGCAGCCTCTGGGCTGTCATGACAACCACAGGGCTATGGCCACAGGTTCTGGACACTTGCACACACTGCATGGCTGTTGTGTTTGTGACTAATTCCTTACCATCAGCTGACTCCTGCCCTCTGCCAATGCTTCTTCTAGTTCAGAAAACATGGGAAGTAATTTCTACCAGGCAGCTCATTCATATTGCTGAATTAATGGTAACTTTCTTATTAGTGGAAAAAGGTTTTTTTTAAAAGAAGCCATCAATTGACCCTTTTTGAATGGCCTAAAATAGTATACCATCTTTTGTCTCTTTAACTGAAGTGGTGGCCCCTAAACCATTTCTTTTCTAGGCTCAGGATATTCTTGATTACTCCAGCAGTGACAGAGAACATGAAAAGCAATACCCCAAGACTGTCAACATCTCAGTGCAGTATGGCTGCAATACAAATTATTTTGGACTCATGCTGTGGCTATTTAGGGGAAGAGACTCTCCATCTCCATCCCAGTACCTTCACAGAGCTTATCAGCAGAGCTATTCCAGAGGGTGGACAGCCTAGGTAATCTCTGCTATTATGAATCATTCATCTTTGTCAAGTATTTCTTGCTGTGATAAGCTTTCAGTTTAATTGGTGGGTAGGATAATTCATACGCAGAGAGGTGGTAGCAGAACTATATCCAAACAGGATAAGTGCTGGTCCTTACTTGCCACAATACCATGCAGTTTCAAGATGCTGAAATTAATTAGAGAGGGGAATTAAGAGCTCTGTAGTCCTCCACTGGCTCACCAGGGGTGTGAGCAGCCCCTGCTCACCCAGTCCAAATCTCAGCATTGCTGAGACCAGCACTGAGCTGCACCAGGGCCCCACCGGGCAGTGACTCCTCTCCCCTCGTGTGTGTGTGAAACCCTCCGAGCAGCTGCAGCGGTGGCAGCCCTGGACACAGACTCTGGGCAGCTCTAGGTCTCCCTCTCCAGGAGCAAGGCTGATGAAAAGGCAACTGCTGAGGCTGATCACCAGGACCTTCATTTGCCAGCTTCTTCAGAATGTAAGATTGTGAATCCACCACTGAATAAAATCTTTCTTATTGTACTTACACAACTGTTACTGTCTTTGAGCTGTTACTGTGTATGAGCTTTCAGCTTAAGCAGTTAGAGAGCAAAGTGTAGTGAGGAAATACCGAAGAGACAGAAAATCTCCTGGGCCTTCAGAGCAAAGAGACTTCTCCTGACTCTTTGCAGTAATTCATTTATTAGCTACTGGGAAACAGCAATAATAATAAGAAGCATGTGTCAGTGTCAGTATCTATCAGAACTTGTCCCTTCCCCACGAAGTGGGGCTGGCACTTCTGCAAAGCCACACAGAGGCTCAGCAGATCCATGAGGGGCTGGGAGCTCCACACAGCAATGGGAGCTCTGCCCAAGGTACTGCTACCTGTAACATTGCACCAGGTTACTTAAATTTAATGGGGTGGCAACCTAAAACACTGTGAACAAGTTTTCCATTAGATATGGTTTCACTTGATTTCCATGGGAAGTTTATGCTTTGACCCCTGAGCCTATAGCGATGTCCCCCTTCCTCCTTGGTCACAGCACTCACATTTCCCTTAGTTGCATGACTTTAGCTAGCAGTACCTGGTTTTCAGAAGGACTGAGCCTGGCCATCAGCAGCCGGGCAGGTCTCATTCACATTCCTGTTAGTCCAAGGGCCAGAGCACACAGACTCTCAGGCACAGCAGCAATCCCAGCAAGGGCAGCAAGACGCATGTGCTCCATCCCTCAACAAGATTCCACGTGTAGCCTGAATTGCCGGGACGCCGTTTCATGTTCGGGGCCTGGTATCGAGCTGGGAGATGATGCTGTGAGGAGGAAGGAGGGCGGGCAGCGGGAGCGGCGGCTCCGGGCGCGGGGAGCCCGTGCCGCCACCTGCCGGTCCCGAGCCGGCACCAAACCGAGCCGGCACCGAGCCGGCACCGACCACGCAGCAATCCCGCAGCGACCCGGCACCAACCCAACCACAGCCCCAACCCAACACCAACCCCGCACCAACCCCAGAACCTGGCACCAGCCCAACCCCGGCACCGACCCCAGTACCGACCCCGGCACCTCCCCGACCTCCCTGCTGCCCCCTCTTCGTGCTCTTCACAAATCATCTTACACAATTCCCGGTTTCCAAACGCCTACGGCACCGGACTTATCCCCGCTTAACATCCGCTATGTTTTATCCGACTTTAAGGTAAACATTAATATCACGTAACAGGAGACTTTGGGAAAAAATACAGCAGAGAGAAATGGCAATCACTTCTTTTCCTTTGCAAGAGCTTGTTTCAGAAGTAATCCCTCCAGTTTTTGGCTGTGCCAATAATGTTGTGGCATGTATGCTATATACGTGCCTGCAGTCTTGATTTTCCTGCTTGTCCAGATAAAGGCACTAGCCCGAGGTTGCACTTGCTCCTTCCTGTCTGAACATCAAGTTTTCTTTAACATAGAGGGGAAAAAAAGAAAAAATAGAAAGCAAAAGGACAGGAATGGTGCTTCAGCTGTAAAATCTGGACACAGCTTTTTAAGCATCCAGACTCAACAACAGAGATGCCTTCATGCCCCATAATGCAGTCACGTTCTGAACATCCTATTGTAATTGGAATAGTTCATATTTCCAGGTGCAACACGAATCTGCAAAATTCCCACAAAATGTTGTATAATACTAAGCACTAAGTTAAATTGTTGTTTCTTCAAGGATATTTTCCAAAAGTAAATCTGTATTCTAAAGGATATCCCCCTGCTTCAAGTCCTTTCATTTATCCATGCCCAAAACAGATAAAGTGGAAACTCTGAGAATGTTAACCAGATTTAACTGAAGGGGTAATGCAATAGTAGATTAACTTTATTTCATTAATAAACAAGAAATCATTAACCCTTGGGACACCTAGACCTGACAGGGTGTCCTACAGGAGGCCTTCAAAAACACCTCTTTTCATTGACTGAATAGCATATGCCCAAACCATTCAGCCTGGGAACTGAGGAAGAAGTGTGTCTCACAGGCTGAAGTCAACAGGCTGCTTTTAGGACAAGGTACACCATGCATGCATAGCTCAGTTCAGATCACAGAATTATTTAGGTTGGAAAAGATCTCTAAGATCATTGAGTTCACCTGTTAACCCTGCACTGCCAAGCCCATCACAAAGCCATGTCATTTAAATACCTCCAGGGATGGTGACTCAACCTCAACCACATCCCTAGGCAGCCTGTTCCTCTGCCTGACAACACTTGAGGTGAAGATATTTTTCTTAGTATCCAATCTAAACCTCACTGGCACAACTTGAGATAATTTTCCCTCATCCTGTAATTTATTTGGGAGACTGACTTTCACTTCAGTACAACTTCTTTCAGGCAGTTATGTGATAATGTCTCCCCTGAGCCCCCTTTTCTGCAGGCTGAACAACCCCAGCTCCTCAGCTGTTCCTCATATGACTTATTCTCTAGACCCTGCAAGGGCTCCATTGCCCACCTCTGGACACACTCCAGCACCTCAATGCCTCAGTGTTTTCTGAAAAAAGGGAACAGTAAAGAAGGCTAGAATGCAATTCTGCTAATACAGATCAATCAAAACTAGAGGCTGGGTTGTTAGCCTCTGAGTGATCCTGGTGAACAGTTGCTTTTCTGCATTTGTTATCATGTTATGTTAATTCAATTAATATGCACAAAGAATTGATATTTATTTATATTTATTTATTAACTGCTCTCAGCAGAGGCTAATTTTTTTTTTTCTGCCAGCAGCAGCTGAATTTGTCAAAGTCATGAATCATCTCATTCTTCAGCAATGACTGATTTCAGAGTGTGACCAAACCAGCCTCCATCTACTGGTTAATAGTTAACAGTTTATTTCAAGTGCCTGATAATTTCTGGGCCAGATCTCCTGAAAACATGTGAGGGGTCAGAGTTAATATTTATCTTAGCAGGGTGAAAATACAAACGACTTATTTCTGTAGCCTCTTGTGATTTGTTTTCATTTCCTGTGTGAAAAAATGGGGCACAAGCAGCCAGGGAGACAATAAAAGAGCTGATCAGAAAAGTCTCTCAGAAACAGAGGACCAGACAGGAGGAAGCTACACGGACCAGAATCAAAATTTACCACCACTAATCAGGTAGTTTAAGAGCAAACGTCTACCCTCGCCTAAGTTTTGATCAAGTTATGCAGATTTTGCAAAAATGTTTCCTGTCTAAAATCTCTAGCTGCTATCTCTGTATTTCTTTGCTCAAATCCAGTATAGATTACACCACTTCTGAAATCCACATGACTTAATTTGTTTTTTCCTTTCAACTGCCTGGATCATGACAATATAAGTTTTATGATCCTTCCAGCTGGGAAGCAAGAGGGCACCTACAGCTTGAAAAATAAAACCTTGAACAATTATTAGACTCCACGTGGGTCATGTGGGTCCAGTAGCTTTATACTAGAGGATGTGGCAGGCCAGAATCTGGGAGACCTTTGCACCCCTTTCTACAGTCACCTCCTACTCTGACTGCCTCAAATTCTCAGTGTCCCACACAAGGGACAAATGAGCTGTCATTTTTATCTCCTGAAATGCCACACCTGTTAAGTTAATGCTTTAAGACAAGGTAGACCAAGTTTCAGTTTATGATTATACGTAACTTCAGCAGCTTGGGGGCTGCTCTGTAAAACCATTTCATTCATAGAGGTGAGGAGGGTTCAAGTGGGAAACAGAGCAAGCATACAGGAGCTCTTTCCAGGTAAATGCTGCTCAGAATTAGCAGCTTTGAGACTTTCTGATTTTCATTAGTCTAATCTGCTTGCTTTTTTTTTTTTTTTTTTTTTAACTTTTAACCTCCACAAGGCAAGAAGTTCTGCAATGTACTAAGCATGCAATGTATTCTTATCATGCATTGAGAAGAAACAATTACTGCCTTCTATTTTAAACCTCCTACCACAAGACTGCAATGGCTTCTCTCACTGTTGGTAATTTCCTGCTAGTTTTTCATCCTTTTAATTGGCAATTTGAGGACAGAGACAATGAGAGGAATGTTTTATTTGGAAAACAAACTCCTCTTCCACTTCCTGAATTGCCAAAATTCTTCAGTTTTAAAAAAGTCCTTCAGTTTCAAATTCTTGCAGCTGTTGTACCTTCATGCAAAGGTTTGTTACAGATCTTTTCTCCTTCATGACCACAAAATATACTTGCAATGAACAGAAGCACATTCAACTTGTGTGCCTTATGCATCAAAACACAGGCACCATCAAAACATCTGAAGCTCACTGAAATGAATGGATTTTTTGCTACTCGCTCTGAAGAACACAGCTAACAAGTGTCCACTGCAATTTCTCCATCTGTACTCAATTATTTCTTTTTGTTAGTATCCATTATCAGTGTGTCCAGAAGTTAGCTAATTTATAACTCAAATCAAAAACTTTAAATACTTTAAATTCAAGTCCATCCTTCTTCACTGAAGAATTTTAGCATAGGTTTCATTTAGGTATGCTTTTAACTGTTAATGGTATTCCCAAGAGCCAAGAAAATTTTTCAGCACCCAGTTGAATATGCCATGGGATTAAGTCCATACTTGCAATTTCACTGAGAATGGAATTTTTTTTCTAGACTCACTGATGTTTTACAACCAGACCAGGTATTCCTATTTCTTTTTTATTTCTATTTTACCCTCTTCCATTCTTGTTTCCCATGCATATACTCTATAATGAAGATTTAAAACAATATTTTGTAATCTTTCTCTTCTCCTTTGGACACACCCCCTTCTGATTCACATTTTAATTTCAAGTACTTTTTCCATTCAATGTCATTTGTCTATATTAAATTAATTCTCCTTTTTCTGATTTATGAATAGCAGTGTTGCCATGTTATTTTATAGTAATCCCATCTGAGCTTTAGAGAATTACAAGCTTCTTTATTTGACTTAAATAGGAACAAGCTTACTCCAATAATAATATCTTATGTTAACATCTCCAGTATGTTCTAAAAGTTTTCTTTATTCTGTTATTTTTACTCATTAAACAGACTAGCTTTGACAGAAGCAGGTGCTTGAAGTAAATTAAATTATATCATATTATATCTGGAATGAGTTTCACCCAGCACTTCTGTTTAAATTAGGGATTTAGATTAAATATCAACTAGCATTAATAATTTCTGCTATGTCCTCTATCTCACAGAAGGTGTTTTCTCAGTGTCTTAAAAGGATATATATAATTCAAATTCACTGAAAAAATCCCAGAATATAAACTTTTTCCTTGAGTATTTTCCTTCTTCTTTTATCCTTTAGGGTTCCAAATTTTCCCTCTTGATTAAGAGTTTCTTGCCCTGGGTGTGAAGAAGGGTTAGGATACTTTACAATCAAAGCTCTGGAACCAATCAGTGATGTTGGAGGCCAAATACAGAACTGATTTGCTCCCATAAGCAATTCAAACAGAGTTTTAGTGAAGTTGACTTAAGTGAAAAAGAGCACAGACTGTGGTGCTGCATTTCTGCAACGCTCTGAAGATGGAATGACAATACTAATTAATACTCGTAACTTAATGCCAAAGAAAGCAGTCCCCAATTATAGTCACCTCCTGCCTGGCATTTTAAATGGAAAAAAAGCAAGCAAGCAAGAAAGCATACTTTTAAATATTTTCAGAGCTGAAGCCAGTCCAGGAGGTACTAAATCAATTAGTTAAGCAACTTGCTTTTGTAAAGGGAATCCTTGGCAGCGGATTTCATGTCTAGGTGACCTCCCAGGCCCCAAGAAACACAGCAGCATCTACAGTCTGGAAAGATGTCAAAACAGCAGCATGCAATGCCTAGCAACTCATAAGTGCCAAAAAAATATACTGCTTCAGCCAACATTGCAAATTTTCACATAACAGAACTACATAGAGAGTAACTATTATTGCAGGAAAAAAGAAAAGTTTAAGTTTCAGCTGCAAGCACTAGACACTGTTTGTCAGAGGAAATTTTAAAGTATTTTTGCTCTTGAATTTACAGCAGAATTTTCTCTACATAATTAGATTGGAGAATATTTTTTTGAGATGACTGAAGGTCAAATTGCATCGTACTTATTTATACCTTGGCTATGAATAGTTCCACTGATCTCGGTAAGATATCTGGAGGACTACCCAAGGTGAGTAATGATTAAAATCTTGGTTATTAGAAAAGAAAGCACAGAAGCAGAACAGCAATCAACAGCAATTTTTTGAATGGTGAAATTGAAAATGCACTCAAAAGAATAACACAGACATTAATTCTCAGAAACACTGTGATGTGAAGTGATGTGCGGGGGAGAGGTGCACTTCATTTTAATCATAAATACATGATTAAAGACACAGGAAAAAGTAGGAAATTCTGACTGCACCATCTTTATGGAAACTCTCCACAGGATATCATGGTATGGCAATGTTTCAAAGGTAATGAGGTTGCCCTCATGCTGTGTTTGAAACTATTTTAGTAAAACTTAGCTTATTTTTAGTAGGCTTTAATGCCTAGATATAATGTCTGAAACGGTGAAAGTCCAACTAACTAGCTAGCAACTAGAATCTGAAACATTGTGGGTGTTTTTCTCTCTTTATACAATTTAGAAAGCAGCCAGGGAGTCCTCTTTCATATTCTAGGAAGAAAAGATTTTCTGTTACAGAAGCAACTAAGAAAATCATCATAACTTCCTTTTTTTCCCTAGTTCTAAACTAGGACTAGCAGAAGACTGGAACATTTTATGCACTAAGTTTCTAATTTGAAGGCTACAAACTTGGCAAGAATTTCCAGTATTGCTCTCCAAAAGCATGCTAGTATAAATTATATTTGTGTATTCTAAATTCTACTTGGATCATCCTTTTTTCTTCTAATTTTGAAGTCACATCTTCACACGTGTAAGTATATCATTACTATCTTTATCCTTCTAATTACATTAATATTTTCTTTGTAAATAGGTTCTCTTAATCATGAATAGCTGGGGCATCTCTCATCCAAGGGCCAGACACGACTGGATGAAACGAGCCCATGAAGGAGTGCAAGACTTTTAGGAGAAACCATTGTGATGAATTCCATCTTATAGTGATCAATTTACACTTTGAAGGCCACAGTGTTGTCTTTCTGTAAGGCAAGAAAAAGAGGGTAGCTCTTTTTTCCTGCCAAATTCAATCTTTTTTTTTTTTCACTTTAACATGCATCAGGAGGAGAAATCCCACTTCTCTTTACAATTGCCAGTATGGGTGGAGAGGAGTTCAAAGAGGAAGGAGAAAAGGAGATTGCAACAGCTTGTCCAGCCAAGAGGTGAAATGAAAGTGTAGTAGTGCTCCCAATGAAACACTTTATGCCCTGTGATCACTCCCCTGTATCCTCTCCCTTTCCCTGCAGGGAGATGGAGAATTGGAGGCTCAAAAGGGAAAGATGTTCAGACAAGAAAAATTATTAACAGCAATGAAATAAAAAACTGGAGAGGAGCAGCCACAATATCAATAACAAAGTGTCTAAGAGGCGAACAATTCACATGCGCATGCTCACCACACAGAAATCCCTGACAACACCCCACCACATGGCCATGCTTTGACACCAGGAAGGGATCCCTCCCCCAGTCCCCAAAAAATAATGTAAGGTGGTATAGAATTACCTCCAGGCCCTAGCCATGATCCCTTCTCGCTACTGCAAAAATTAACCCAGTCCTGTCTGGAACCAGGGCAATGGGATTTTGCCCTGAGGCAAATTTGTCTGTGACACACTTCAATGGCCTTTTCTTCATGACCAGAAACAGTGATGGCATGCTTGGCACCATGTGAATTTATTCATAGGGAATAGCTATGGCTACAGCCTAGAGAAATGACTTAGGGTATAATATACAAAAGATACTTGATATGCATACATGTCATTCAGAATGAGGTGATTCAACCAAAAACACACATCTGTTCTTCTGTACGTGTCACTTTAACAATTCATATGATGACAATATTGAACTTGCAAATAAAAACTAAATTCTTTCAACTGTCACAAACGTGTTGTGAAAATAACTTCACATTTAAAGGTCACAAATTGCATTTCTTTTGACTCCCATGTCATCATTAGTCAATAGGATCATGCTTTCTGATTCTGCCAAATCTTGACTCAAATTCGTACTGTGGGCTGCTGCAGTCCATAAGGTGTCTCCTAGATACATGGGTCTACTTATTATGGACAAGAATCTCAATGAGTTTATAAAAACTTAAGCAAATTCTGTCTTACTATTGGCTAACGTATTCCATCTCCTTCACGATGTTAGTAAGAGTGAAAATCGAATGCATTTTTTATAGGCCGTAATTCTGTAACTTCTTGTAAGCATATGTGTACCTTTGTACACATCCACACACAGTGCCCTATTAAACTTCAGGAACATGATAGTAGGACAGCCTTGGATTCTCGTGTGCTAGTGAAGTCAGACTAGACCTTAAAATGCTGCATTAAAAAAAAAAAAAAAACAATCTATGCAAAACTCACATTTTGTGCATTTACCAGAAATTCTTGCATCATGATCACTTTGAATCACAATGCTTATTTTTGATTGAATTTCCAGTCCCACATTTCTGTGTCCTTTATTGAGTTTATCCACACTAAACCCTTGAAACTCAGGTTAAAAAGAAGTTTTCCTTCATATATTAGGAAGCCTAGAAAAATGAGAGGAACTGATTCCTTCATACAGGGAAACTCATCAGTCTTGATACAAGATACTGGAGATGATTTTGGTGAGCAGGAAGTACTAGCAAGGAGAGAATTGCTCTGTCTGGTACAATGGGCACAGCAGGGCTGCTCCCTCCACACAGTGCCAGCAACAAAGACGAAACTAACCTCCTATGAAAGAAATGGGTGGGGAGTTCCTCCTGAGATCCTATTTTCATCTGCATCTCAAGCACCTGTGCATCAGGGAAGAGTTTAGTTTTGCTCACTCAGTGGCTGCGTATATCTATAGGTCAGGTTGCTTTGTGGTTTCCATCTAAGACCTGCTATTCAACTGCTTGTAACACAGGCAAATTCTAATCATCTAGGTCAGGCTTTTCTGTGATAAGGATGTCTCTCATTGTCAGTGTGGTGTGATTCAGACACCAACCAGGAAGAAGTTATACAGTAAAACACTTTTCCAGTCCTGGTGCTCCAAGACCTGCAAGATTTGAAAATGAGGTAGAGCAGGGACACTTGCCAAGGGAAAGTAAAGTTCTGTGAGCAGCTAGCTCTGCTTAGCTGAAGACCCAGGGGACTGAAGCTCAGTGGCTCCAGCCATGGGCTGCCTCATCAGCCTCCTCTGTGCCAATCACAAAGCCAGCAGAAAATTATTCACTGTCACTGCTCAGCTGGTTTATCATCAGCTCATCAAACTCAGTTGTCATAGGGAATGGCCAAGGCAAAGCCAGTGCCAACCTAAGAAAAATACCAGGGAAAGGAGAGGGAGAAAGGTGTGAACTGTAACCCTAGAGGAAGCAGACTAACTTTTGACATGCAGTACAATTTCCCTTGATTAGGGCATCTAGGTTGTGGACTAACGTGTGGGGTGTAGAGGAAGAACCTAGTATATGTTAGAATAAGTATGTAGGCAGAGCAGTGGCAACGTGAAGAATCGCATTTTCAGACTACACAGCTACTCATCACATTGCCACTGCTCTGTCTACATATTTCAGGCTTTATAGCCTGAAAGAAAGCACCCTGAGAGTGAGCTCTAGTTACAGCTGTCTGGAAGATGATGAGGGCAAATATTTCTGTTTAATGAACATGCATACTCATTTGCTCATTTAGAAGAAAGAAGTCATAAAGGAAGGCAATAAGCAGAAACAAAACCAGAAATTGTGGTGGTTCACCAAATGGTACCTGTTTGTAGCTTCTGCAGTGACCTCATGCTTCATGAAGAGGTGCAACTGGAGTGACACCTGGTGTGACACACGTATTGAGGACAAGGAAAAAGCTTCCCTTATTGTCCTTCTCTTTGTTTTGTAAAGCCTTGTCTAGGACTCAGTAGGCAACTGAGATAGAGATGGCTCTAAGTTAAGGATTCTTCAATGTTTTAAAAGGAGGATGAGTTTGTGCCACCTTTATCATTATAAACAGTCCCGATGATGTCAGCTGTGGTACCTCCAGAAAGCACACATCATGTCATGGAGATTCGACATCCCAGAACACAGAGACACTGACAGAGGACAAAAAGGAGGCGGGTTGAGATGCTGAACATCAAGCTCACAGCACACCTGTGACATGTTGGGGGCAGCAGTTAGTAGCAGACGTGACATATCCTTTCAACTGCTTGCTCAATTTGTCTCCAAAATAAGATCAGCTCAGCAAAAAACAACCCTGCTCTGTGACAAACATTTCACCTTATGTGAACTTACAAAACATTGTTTGCCTGAATGAAGATCATAGGCAGGGAAAAAAAATACATATCTAGGGAAGGCTGGCAAGAAAAAAATAAACAGGCTCTAATTTTCTCCTGCAATACTAAGCAGCTTTCATACTGCAGGAGACTAGAAAGGTTGAGTTACCCTGACGTCAGTATAGTCATTATTGGCTCAGGTTTTTGGCTTGTGTACCAGGCTAACATGCTTACTCTCAGGAAGGTCTTACTCTAGCACAGAAGTGGGTAAGAAACTTTAATGTTTTGTGCCTCTTTGTATCCTAATCCAAGTGTCTGAATTTCAGAACATCTGGAGACCAACCATGGTGAACATGTTGTCATGCTGTCAGGAAGGCTAATGAACAACCTCATTGTAATTAAAAGTGTCCTCAGATGCTCTAAAATGAAAAACAAACATGAGACATGCATGTAGTCCACATACATGCACTACTGAGAGAGTAAAGTATTTCATATTCCTTCCTATCAAGCAATTTGACATTCTTCATGCCCATACTGACTACTGTGGAGACCTCTTGCTACAGATGACTCAGTGATTTGGGGAAATTATCTTGCAACAGGCCAATACATCTGAGTGCTAGAGAGCAAATTACAGGCCCTTAATGTTTTCCCAAATATTTTCACATATGCTCTGTTATTATTTATATTGCATTACAGACTATCGTGAGCCATTTGACTTTAACAAGAGGTGACTTAAATTGTATGCTGCAGTTTGGAGTGCATTCATCCAAGGCTACGTCAGCACTAATAACAAAACACACTGTGCTCTGCCTAGTGAGCTTGTTTTCCTGAGGTCAGTGGGAGCTCAGGCTGCTCAGCACTCTTTAAGGGTTTACCTCAGAAGCCCTTTGACATACCTTGAGCCTGTTCCGATCACCACTGTACTAAATGCTCCCAAGGATCTGAAATAACACACAGCACCCTCCAGTACTGTTGCACCTGATTATTAGGGATAGATTGCTGTGAAAAAGAGACAGCCCTTTAAGTAAGCAGTGAGTGGGAGATGAATACTAGTGGGATAATGCACATCCCTGGCTGAATGAGAGTTGGTAGCTGTGGCACCAGATCCAAACCGGTACTGGACCAGATGAATTTGGTGCCTCGTTGAGCTAGACTATGTTTAACTTACAAAAGAGATACATTGCCATCAGTGACATTTGGCTGGTGAAGCTTTCAGGAGAGTCCCCTGTCTGCTGCTAGTTGGAAATACACCCATTAAATATGTGAGGATGTAGATTTCAAGATGTAGGATGTAGATGTTTCAAGAAACCGTGGAAAACATCTGTGAAGGGAGTGGGCTTCTCTTTTCATAGAGCATGTTATTAACAAAGCCTAAAATCCCAGTTGCGTTTTCACCCTATTGTCTGCTTTCTGTCCTAACTTCTCTGCTTACTTTTAGAAACTGTTGATACTTGTTTTGAATATCAGAAAGACCTACATTTCACTAGCACTTAAAATAATTCAAACACAACTGAATTTTGGTAAAATTCAGAAATAATTGTTTTAAGTGCTTTAACTGCTAGGATTTGGTAGCAGAAGCACACTGCTGTAAACCAATAACTGTGTTTAAGGTGTTTTGTTTTTCTGTGGAGAGTAAAACAATTCATAAGGTAAGAGTACACAAACTCAGGATTTTTTTTTTACGGGTGCAGATCCTTATGGTCTGAACTCCTTGATACAAGATTCTTCTTTTCTCTTTCTGAAATAGCATCTGCCACTTCAAAAGGGTGAAACATATTACACATGGGAATTTGCAAGCAGTCTCCATACAAAGAGAATTTTTGTTCTTTTTACACTTTCATACCAAGCACCCAGAAGAAACCTACTTGCTTTGTGGTATGTCAGAGAAACACTTTTATCCAATGAGTATTTTTTTCCCAACTCTGGGACTGAGATGGGAATCCAGGCAGAAAATCGTAATCTGAGGCAAAGGCTGCCCATGCCACATAAAAATAGTGCCACACAATTACCCAAGTGCAACAATTCCCCCCCTTACTTAGTATTGCACACAGCCCTGAATCACATCCCATACTAATATCTTGAAGTCACTTGTAAGACTGTGACTTACCTGTGACTTGACTGGGTCTTTTTTTACCTAACCACTTAACATCCCCTCTCTTTGGGTGCCTCCAGTACTTTAATATCTGGAGCGTATCTTATTCTGAACCAGAATTACTTATCACTGGTTACAGCTGCAAGACTACAGATCCGGTCAGCAAAAGCAGAATAAGCAAAAGCAAGTAGGCATGGTTTAAAAACCCACGCTGTCACACAGCTAATTCTTTTTAGCAGGCAGGCAAAAATCAAAGCATCTCATAAATATAAAGCTGACTGGCTAAAGAAATTCTAGCAGTTTCAGCATGAGACATGCAAGAATGAGGACGCATGTTCAATTATTAAGAAAAGTGCTTCTATCTGACCACTTTTCTGTGGGGAGGGAGAGAAAATTTGTGAATGGTAACATCTCTTAAGAATACTGTAGCAGTTTCCCCCACCCCATTTGTCTACAAATTATCCCTTATTTGCCTAACTTTGTAGCATGTTTATATTTTATTACTATTTTCCCCAGATTTGCTTGACATAAAGAGAACTGATGCAAAAACGATAGGCTAGATCCCTGGGTAATTTAAATTATTTCAATTTCGTCACCTGCAATGGAATTAATCTGAATTACAGCAGCTGGGCAACCGACTGTGAAATTGAGTAGACCTGCCCCTCGGAAAATAATCCCCAATCCCTCCTGTCACCAGGGCAAAGGTGTTTGCCTGGCAGCTGTCACAGCTCTGTGAGCGATCTTAATTTCGGAGCAACTTTCTGCCCCTCCACGCACACCCCAGGAGGGGAGCGGGATGAGCGGGCTCTCCCTTGGGCTCCAGGGGGCTGCGGGGATGGAGGCTGTGCCACGGGCAGGCTGTGCCATCCCAGCTGGAAGGACCGAGCATCCCGGGACGCAGCGGCACCCCCCGAAGGCTCAGCTCAGGCTCCCGGACGCCCCCGCGGAAACCGGCTCTCGGCGGCCCTGCCCCGGGGGCCGGGACACCTCCCCGGGCTGAGGGCAGGGGCGGGGGGCCCGCGCAGCTCCGGCCGCTTCCCCGCCCGCGTCCCCTCCCCCTGGCGGGGCGGGAGCGGGGCCGGGCCGGGGAGGAGCAGCAGCCGGAGCCGGGGCCGGATCGCGGCGGCTCCAGCGGAGCCCCCGAAGTTTGCGCTGCCGGCGGAGGCGGCTCTGGGCCCTCGTCCCGCCGCTTCCGGGGCCCCGCCGGCCGCAGCGGGCCGGGCCGGGCAAGGGGAGCGGCCCAGGCAGGGAACCGAGCCGCGATGAAGAAGCCGGACGGGAAGGTGGTGCTGCTGGGGGACATGAACGTGGGCAAGACCTCCCTGCTGCACCGCTACATGGAGCGGCGCTTCCAGGAGACGGTCAGCACCGTCGGCGGCGCCTTCTACCTGAAGCAGTGGGGGCCGTACAACATCTCCATCTGGGACACCGCGGGTGAGCGGGACCGCGGCGCGGGGCACGGGCGGGATGCGGCTCCGGCGCGGGGCTCCCGGCGTTTCCCGGCGGAGTGGGGCTCCCCGAAACCCGCGGGTGTTTGCTGCGGGCTGCCCCGCACCCTCCGTGCCTTGGGCTTTCTTTTCCCTAGTTCTGGCTCGGCCCTAGCGTAGGAGCTGCTGGTGGGAAAGGCTGCGGTGGGTGACCCGGCTCGGGACAGCTTGGCGGGCGGGAGATGGAGCCGTGAGCCCCGCCGTGCCCCGGAGGCGCCGGCAGCCCTGCCCCGCTGCTTATCGGCACTGCGGGGAAGTCGGAACCCTGAATCATCGGGTTTGGCGGTAGGGCAGAGTCTGACGAGACACGGGCCATAAGGGGCCTTAGAACGGCTCATCGCTGGTATTATTGGAATTGCTTTGCGAAATGTGGATGTACAGGAAGGACTGCGGTGCCTGGTTGCTTTCTTTTACCCGAGTAGACGGCTGCTAACTACAAGTTCAGCCAGGAGTCAGAGAGGCTGCAGCTCCTGTTCATCCCTTCTCGTTGTGTGCTGCTGAGTTTGGTATCAGCTGGTGTGACACTCGGCTTCCGAACGCGTGCCGCTCGCAGCCCTTCGGACGTGGCGTTCCCTCACCGCAGCTGGAACAAATTGGTGCACAAAGAGCGTGGGCTGCCCGCAGTTCGTGTCTGGGACAGCAGCGGGGGATTCTGCTCCATTCTTGTGACAGGCAGCATCTCCGGGATGCGGGACTGAGCGTGGGTTGCGGGTTGGAGGCCTGGGCTGGAGGAGGTGGAGAGCACGGGCTGGAGACGTGGTTTGTGGTATCAGTCATATGAATGCCTTGCTCTTGATTATTAAGGCAGGAAGCTCTCCTCTGTCGTGCAGGACCAGAGTGTCCTGCAAAATTAAATCAATGGACGGATGGACGGTCTTGCCTTTAAGTTGTTCTTTGCAAACATAATCTTGTTACTATATTTTTTTCCCCCATGCTTAGCTGGATTTTTGAAACTGGTTAGTGGCAACATGAAGAACATAGGTTATATGTCCTTGTGAAATTTGTGGAGCTGCAGCATCGTGCAATATTCCAGTTTCCTTTTGATGAAATTTGGGAGGGAAGTTCATTTGCTGTGTCACTTCATGTCACAATCTAGTTTAAAATGGCTTTTCCTGTGTCAGGAATTGAGAAGGAGGAGGAAGGGGAGAAATGAAACTGGCAAAAAGTTACACAGAAACTCTTTTGGGAAGTGTGGGGAGGAGGTGTTTCAGAGCTTTTTCTTGCACTTAGTAATCTGTTACTATTGTGAAAGCTCTCTACCAGTAGCTCTGTTTTAAATATACTTTCTGTATAATTTGCAGTATTTCTTTTAATCTACTTTAATTTTGGAATTGATATGTTTTACTATGGGGAGTCTCTTGAGGGCAGTTGCTGCTTGTTTCTAGTAAGCCAGACCCCCGCGGGTGATTAGCAGTGGGCTTTATTTCAACAGAAAAACTGTCTGTCTTGGTGAGATTGTTCCTTGGCAATTTCCATTACACCCTTCTATTTTTTTTTCAATCATACATAAGTCCCTCCAAGGCTCATCTGCTGGTTTTAGAGCCCTTTATTGTCATTCTTTTATTCTTATTGCAATGTTTTATTCTGTGTTAATTGAGGAATCAGTTTCCGGTTTTATGTGGAATCTGGAAAGCTGCAGAGTTGGAGTCTCCGTGTGTCAGGTGAAGCACCCAGGTGATATCTGTCTCAGGACAATGCAACTGTTCAGAGCTCAAGTCTTCCCCGGTGACACAATTCCCTCTGCACCGTGGAGCAGGGCCACTGCCAGTGCACAGCTGTGTGGCAGAAGTTCCTGCTGCTCAGCAGGACTTGTGGAGCAGAGTTGCTGAAGCTGTATTTGCAGAGCAACAGTTGAGAAGCGTTTGCTGTATAGTACCAGGGTGGCATAACACGTCTTCCTCATTCTTCTCTGTTGTTGCAGTGAGCACTGAGCCTGGCTGTCGCCTCTCGTGTTTCGGGGACAGGCAAGGGCTCTTGCACTGTTGACTTGTGCTCTTGCAGAATGATGGAAGTAAGTTGACAAAACTGGGCTAGACTGTTGGGCCTGTAGGTTTTTGTTTATTAACAGCTTCCATTAATCTTGGGAGAAGCAGAAGCTCCCAGGGCACATATGTGCTTTCTGCTGTCCTGGTGAAGAAGTAAAGGACCTTGTTGACACTGTAACTGGTGTTAAGTCACAAGGGGATTCAAAAGTCAGTGTTATTTGTTTATTATTTTTGTGTTGTGTGGACCTTAAGCTTTTGCTGGCCTCAATGTGTCTGGAGACCTTGGTTTGCACCTCTTATCTCTCTATGGTCTGGTCTCACTGTCTTATCTCTACCAGGTGGGTACCAAGTAAGCTTGGAATGTGTAGTAAGGAGAAGTTTAAAAATTAGCTCTTTTGTCTGTTTATTAACCTGATGTTGCTAACTACTGGATTCTTGTGTAGGGTTATCAAATACTGATACATTGCTATCTTTAATTATGTGTTTGTAGATATACAGAGAAATCCAGCAACAAACGATCATCCAGGAGATTTAAAATTCTTTAGCACAGCAATGACAAGAACATGGACCAAATTTTGCACCCGTCCCACCTATCTAAATGCTGAGTGCCAGCTCAGGATGTCTGTCTTAATACCTCAATAACACTTTATACAATGTATGATGATGTAGAAATATTGAAGATTTGGCCTAGAAAAATTTGGGTATGCATGGTAGTAGCTACTGTACTAGCTCAATATGTAATTAAACAAGTTAAACTGGAATAAATCTTCTTTTAAAGTTTTGTCCATTTATATTATATTTAGTGTGTGAATGTATGTTTATTTTTGTTGTTGCTTATTAATTTTGGGACTTCTCTCCACAGAAGTCGCCTGTGTTTTACTTGCAGCTCCCATTGTGTGGTTGTTTGTTTGCTATGGGGTTGGCATTTGGCTGTAACAATACAAGCTTCAATACACTGAAGCTTCATTCTTGTAATACAAAGTGATGTTTGTGCACGCTTAGACTTCAGTGATTGATGAGAATATCTGCAGTAGTGGTGATGGATCAAAAGTTAAGTATGCATGGTTACTAGTATTAGACAAGTTTAATTGGTGGTTCTCTGAGTTATTTAAAAATGTGTGTCATTTTCACTAATCACTCTGTTGATTTTGCATGACTTCCTGCTCTGAATTTAGAAAAATTTTGTTTTCCTAGGAAGAATTAAATTTCCTTACCACAGTGCTTAAAATGTGCATTTCTGTGTTATCTTTAATGAAATCACTGTGATCACCTGACCTATTCTACCAAGTTAGATTTGAAGTGTAAATCAGTTATTCTAGGGAGGACTCTCAGCTGTACATTCACACCCCTCCTTATCTTGGAAAAATCAGCTACTTAGTCTAGTCTAAATCTTTCATGTTCTTATCCACAATCCCCGTACAATGGGTGTGCAAAAGTTGTCAGACTTGATTTTTTTAAATGTAAATGCTCATGGCAAATAGTTCAACATTTCCCGTTTCCAATTTGATGATTATGAGAGAAGTTATTTGAAAGTTGCATTCAAGTCAAGGAAACAAATAAGCCACAGATGGAGGAATACTTGGGAGAAGTATCATATGCTTACCATGTTTCAAAGCTCTCCTTTTCCTGCTTTTGGCTGTTTCTCCATTGTCAGAGGCTTGGAAAGAGTCTTGTGTCTGACCTAGCATGGCTGCTGTTGTATTTGTGGTTGCTGCATAGAATTATTTACTTGTTATATTCTGATGCGACAAGTTACATTTGTTTGTTTTCTTTTTGGATTAGTTAATTCAAATGAACTAAAAAAAAAAAGAGCATTAACTGTACAAAAGAAGTAACTCTTCTAGCATTTTAAAGAACTAATTTGCTGGATAGAGGCCTAGTCTCTAAAGCATTTGCCTACATGCTTTGAGACCTTTGTACTATTTTTCTGAAGTAGTATTTTTCTGAAACAAGGAAAGTAAGCAACAACATCCACAAGAACTTCCTCCTGACACAAAATGATTGTGGGTCAGGATGCCAAAGCTATATGTATGTATTTCTGTGTGTGTATATACATGTGTGTGTGTGTATATGTTTTCTAGGCAGTGCTGACAGCAGCTGCAGGGTAAACTAAAACTTCTTGCTGGGTGCTGATGGCCTGTAGCTCAGAGCTAGTATTTTATGTCTGGCAGCACAAAACCTCCTGAAGTTTTGAGGGTCTTCGTCCTGTTCTACAATTAAACCTGGAATAATGATATTGCAGGAGTCTTTGGGATGTTCAGGCATGTTTTCTTATGCCTTGGTATTTCAAAAAGTAAAACTTTTTCTGCATGTTATATTTCAGTCTCTTTAAGTTGATATTTGTTCATCTGACAGATAAGTGGTTTCTTAACCCCAGCACCAAGGTTTCTTAATTATTAGTGGTCGTGTTCTGTGTTGCTGGTGTAGTATGAATGAATGATCAGTACTTTAGAAAGTTCACATCAGGGTCCTCTAGTTCAGTTTTAAGAGGCTGAGATTTGAACTTGCCAGCAGATATTCATGCAGCATTTTAATGGGGAAACATAAAGTTAACTTTATGGAAAGCAAGCTTTCCTTGTTTTCCTTCTCATCTTGAGCTACGGGTCAGCAAGGACTGACTTGATTTTTTAAATTCTGTGAATACTCAGCTATCGGTTCATATTTTTACATCTTCCACCCATTTACTTTTACCTGTGTGTGTGTGTATATATATATATTTAAACACTTGTCAGAGCTAGTATAGTTAGAGTCAAAGGAGATAAACATTGCCTAGAAAAGGCTCGTCTGTGCCTTGGGTCAGCTGCAGTGTATCTGCCTAGTGAGTGCTTACACCTCTTGTGACCGGTTTGCTGGTGTCTGATGTTAATCAGTGCTGGTGAGCACGTGTGAATTTCTCACAGCTTCTGATCTCTGGCTGCTGGGGTTTCATAGGCTGCATGCAGGCAAGCTGCCTGTGCTGAGCTCTCTCGGGCAAGGTGTGAATGTTTAGTTGGTAAAATGTGTTAGTTTCCCCTTAAAAAGGATTAGGTTCCTCTCTTGATTAATTAGCCTTTGAAGTTTTTGTGGGTTTGGTTTTGTTCTTTTTTTTTTAAAGAATTTATCTGTGTTGATGAACACTTCCCTTGTGCACACTGGGTCAAAGAATATCTTGAGCTGAAAGGGACCCATAAAGACCAAGGTCAATTCCCTTCTCCTTGCAGGTTTATTTAAAACTAAACCATTACACTATACAACCAAGAGAGACCTCCCTGAACTCTGACAGGCTTGGTGCTGTGGGGGGCCTGTTCCAGTGACTGACCACCCTCTCAGTGAAGAATCTTTTCCTAATGACCAATTTGAACTTCCCCTGATGCAGCTACACTCCATTTCTTGGTAAAGGCAGTGGTCCAGCTTGGTTCTCAAGGGAAATCTGATGTAGGGTGTGGCTCAGAATGTGAGATCAGCCCAGGAAGCTAGAACCAAACACTGCCCTGTGGGGTGAGCAGTATGCAAGTTGACAGTAGGTAGGGAGGAAACATGGTCCTCCATCATACTGAAACAGAACAAAGCAAAGGAGGATTTAGGTGACGCATTTCCTCACAAGTGAACACTACAGTAGCCGTTCTGTTTGATATTATTCTGGTTTTGACTTTGGGAAATAGAGGATTACAGCAGAAAAGAAGAAGCTGGGATGGTTGGGTAGATTTGTTGAAGCCGAAGAGGGCTCTGATGCATGTGCCTTTCTGCACCTGATGAAATTCTGGCAGCGGTTAGGGTTGGGTGTTGCTGAATGTGTAGTGAGGTATCTCTAGTCAAGGAGGTTTCTTGTTGGAAGGACATAGGGGATATCACCTCAAAAAGTGTCTTGGGCATCAGGGACCGTCAGTGAGCAAGGCTCCTGAGTGTATGTACCTGCACTCAACAGGTGAGAACTAAACAGCATCTAAGTTGGAAATTATGGAGAATAAAATCCCTCAAGTTTGTTGCTGGTGAGTCATAGCTTAGGGGCCAGTTACCGACAAGTCTTTGATTTTTAATTTTTAAAATAAATTTTTAAAATATTTTTATTTCCTCTCTGCCTTTGGGAAAATTATTTTGCAGAATATTACGTTGGCCTCAATTAGTTGTTCATGATTGCTGTATATAAAACAATGATCTATGAAGATCAGTGCTTCATACACATATAGTGTGGCTTCCTTGAGATTACTGTGTGTGGTTATAGGTTATATATTTGCATATTTTGAAAAGGAAACCATAAGAGTGGAAGTTCGAAGGGACAGAAATTCCTAAAGAGACTTTACTGTCAGTGAGCTCTGTATCTAAAGCCTCTGGAGCAGATTCAGTGGAAGAAATAAAAGTTTAAGCTTTAGACCATCCTTGAAAACATGGTTTTGTTGTTGTGAAACAATGTTCTGGATTACTTTTTTTTGTAATGAATGTTTCTTGAAAAGAGCAGAATAAGCTGGAAGGTGATGAAAAATATGAAGAAATAATGAACTGCCTGGGGAAAGACCTGGAGGAAGTTCTATTTTCTGTGTCCAGCTGTTGAAAATACAATGATACACAAGTAAAGTCAAAGGTAACAAATTCACTGCAGCTGAAAGTGCTTTTGTATGCAAATTAAATAAAAATATGGAAATACCTTGTCAGAGGGAATTGTGAAGAATACATATCAAAAAGAAACAGAAGACAAAAGTAACACAATTTATTCAGCTATAGCTAACACACTTTATTGAAAGCAGAATTTTATTTCTAATGTGTAATTTTAGTACTGACTTGCAGAGGCAAGCTAGTGGGGAGGTTATTGGCACCTCAAGAGTGCTTGATGCAGGCCAAGATAAATGTTGTGTGCAAACCTCTGTGCTCCCTTCTGTGTTCCAGCCCCCACGTTGCATGTGGTATTTAATGATAGTGTGCAAAGTGACTGAGCTGTTGTAGCCTAAGTGGGAAAGTCCTCATCTCTCCCTGAGTAGTATCAGTGACCTGAGATGTGTGCCTGGCTGAAGCTGTCCAGGATCATGCCAAGGCGTTGTGGCTCGACAAACTTGAGCAGCTTTGGTGTCCTCAAGAGGACTTGAGTTTGTTCAAGTTCTTGAACTGACTGATTATGCCTTTTTTTTTTTCAAAGTCACAGGTTCTAGGCTGGAGCAACATGGAGAATCTTCCGAATGAAGAGTTTGCACCTCTGGCATTACATTCTTCTTCCCTGGTTACTGAAGGAAGAGGTGTATTTTGCAGATGTGCGTCAAAATTGACTCAACAGCTGAAAGATTGGTTTAAATACTGTCTGCTTTGTGAGAGCACTGAAAATGTGTGAGGGAGGGAGGCATGAACACGGGAAATGGTTAGTAAAACAGTGTAAATGTAGTGGCAAAGTTGCTGACAAAAATTGTAGATATATGGAAATTCATCCTCCTAGTGGATCAGGATCTGGTAGGAGAGACTAGAAAATAAAGGTGTCCAAGAACTGGATTATTGGCTTCAGTTAAACTGATGTCCTAGAAGGTATATGCAAAGGCAAGGTGTTCTGGGCAAGAAAACAAGTCACTAATGCCCTGTTGCATTCTTTAGTTTGACTTTGTGAAATGTGTACCTGAGCTGTCTAAGAAACAACAGTTCTTTCAGTTTGAGTGTAAGGGGAATAGGATAGGATGGGATGGGCTGGGGAAGGCTTTTCCCAGTAGTTCTTCTGAGTAAATAGTGTTGCATAGAACAGCAGAATGCTTCATAAGCTGTAATGTAGAGATAAATGAATACAAGGAACACACATTGACTCAATTGTGTGTGTTTTTTTTAAATTGGGATACAGTCACATTCTGTAATGAAATGCAAACAGGTATTTAAAATTAGTATTGTTTGTCTAGGTGCCTGAACTTGGGCAGTCAGGGTTGTGGTGTCTTTCTGTTGACTATGCAATTTACTTTTGCTCTCTGTTGCAAGGAAGGGGACTGTGGATACTTAAAATATAATGTGGGGCAGGTAACTGGCTACTGGTTGTTTTACAGTTGCTACTTTGAGTGATCATGTTTGGTGTGTTTCTAATTTCACCTCAGTGCATGCACATGGTGACGCCAATATCAAAACCAGGGAAACTCACAACAACCTCTCAGTGCCTTGGCTGAGCTTCTCCTTATGCTCTATGGACTAGTTCAAGTATCTTTACTTCACACTGCAATCACATCTTAAATCGAGATGAATTGTTTCTTCACTGCAATTGCTGTCTCGTGTTGAAGCCACTTCCAAATGGCACAGTTTTACTGCCTGAACTGAAGGTACACATAGTAATCCCTCATCTGAGTCACATTTTGCTATTGCAAAATATCCAAACAAATAACCCTTGTTTGGGTCTCCATCTAGAAAAACGCTGACTCTGTGCTGGATACATTTGGAACCATTAAAAATTGTGGAATAGAAAGAATTTTTTTTTCCATGTCTGAATGATTTCCTTTTTTCCAGGGAAACACTGGGTACGACATCCAAGGGGTTGATCAAAAGGCATCAAAGTTCCTTTTCCTGTGCTTGATGAACTGTAATTTCATATTCAGTACCTGAAGATATGCCTAGGAAATGAGATTTCAGGTTGTGATTAAACTTAACTTATGCAAGTGTATTGGAGAGAGCAGACGTGGTCAAAGGAAGTGAGTGGGTTTTTGCTCTTAATTTGAATTCTTAGCATAAGTAATTTGCCATCCTACATCACAGGAGATTCAGGATAGCTTCATTTAGGGCAACCAACTCAATAAACATACAAGATTTCCACACCTGCCTGGGTGTGGAAAGAAACAAATTTAGAAGAGTGCTTATTAACATGGTTTTTGAAGGGAGATAGATCATCAGATGTGTTTGTGAATTTTCTAGAATATCTTTCCATCTCTTAGGAAGCAGATGAGAATTGAAGCTGGCTTTGCATGGGCCAAGAAGCCATTAATGGGAGATCCCTGCTGAGAGTCTGGAGACCTGTGTGAGCATTTGATGTAGATACTTCTCACTGTTCCCTCAGCCTTTCTTTTTCATTTTTCTATCCTCTGTTACATCATTTAGTATTCCTAACTCCTGTTTTTGTACTTCCGGAGATTCTTACAAAATACAGAGAAAATGTGTTGTCCGGCCATCCAACCACTTTTACATAGTTTAAAAATAATGGTCTTCAGTACAGTTGAAATAAAAGGACAAATTTTGATTTACATTCTCTAGCTGATGACTACTTGTGAGATTTTAGTCATATAAAATATTCAACCATATGTATTTAAATATGTGAGATTTTGTTGTTAAAGGCCTCAAAAATTCAGTTTCTGTTCGTCATAGTTGGATCTGTGATCTGAGCATATAAATCTGTTGTTCTTTTCTTAATTGTTGAACGTAGAAATAAGGATCTTATTAATGTTCTAGAGGGGTTTTTTTTGTTTCTTTTCCACCTATCATTTGCTCTCAAAATTCAGGTTCATTCAGAAAAGGGAGAAATTACCAGAATCTGTAGTGGCTTAGAGTTACAAAAATAAATGAAAGAAAAAGCTGTGTTGAGTCAGCATCTTCCAAGCCTCATAAAAAGGATCGTCAAATCTTGTGGTTTGCTGCAAGTGAGACTTAGGTGTTTTAAAACAAAACAAAAAAATCCCCTCTGGTATGATGACTGATTTTTTTTTTTTTTTTTTCCCTTCCTGATACAAGCTGTTGCTTTTTGAAAAACTAAATCTCTAATTTTCTGAAACTAAAAATGTCTCAAACTGGTCAACTCTTCCAACCCTTACCAGTATGATTACTTCTTATTTTTGTGGGACTGTAAGACTATCTTTGGGATATGAGTTTTGCCTTCTTCAGCAGATAGCTGTATGTATGACATTAGTATTGTTTCCCTTATCTCCCTTCCTCTTCTAGTGTTTTTTGACCCTTTCCACATTGTCCTTTTTGGCTTCTTTTTTCATTTCAAGTCCGAGAACCGCAGTGGAAGTGGAATAGTTGGGGTCTATCTTCTCTTTGAGTGTCAGGACACTTTGTGACCTAGAGAAACTGCCCTAATTATGAAAGAAAAAGATACAGTGCAAGCAAATCAGTAAGCAGTTCCCTTTCTGTAAATAGCTTCCCCTCTTGGCATGAGGGTTGAATGGGCAGACACTGGACAGTGGTAACATTGCTCTTTGTGGCTTATTTTGTTTAGGAAGCTCAGAACTGAGTTGTTTATGATTTTTAGTGCTGCTCCCTTTGTACCAGGTTGGAGAACGATAATGAGATGAGGTTATGTACCATGCCTCTTGTCTGATTACAGTTTCTTTAATTCTCAATTAATGCTCCTAAACTGTGGCTATTACATATGCTTTTAAGTGTGTAGGCAGAGAAGCTGGAAGTAGAATTAAAAGGGAGAAGTAGTGCTGGAAATATAAAGGCAATTTGTTTATCTTAGTTAGCATAAGCTCTGAAAACGCAAGTCACGTGTCGTGTGATAAAATTATCTTAATGATTTGAACAAGTTTTAAATACATTCTCGTAAAACCCAGGTAGCAGCACGGTGTCTGGCACAGTCTCCCACTTCTCATACTTGCTGAAGGCTGCCCACTGGATACCCAGAACTGCCTCCTGCTTTTGATAAAGAGCAGCTATTTAGAAGCATCCAGTGAAGAAGATTTCAGCAGAATAGAAACTGATGGTAGCTAGTAAGGAATAGAAGCAGCTATAATTTTCTTCACGGTTAGCTATGCATGAATTCATTGCTTGTGTTCTTGGTTGAGAACCTGCCTATAAATCATTGAAAACATTGAAACAAATCACAATCAGTGAGGTTAATTTTATGTCCCAAGTTATTAATATGAATTTCTCTTCAAAAAAATAAAACAGTAGACTTTTAAATTCAGTCTGCAGGATCCATGGCCTTTATTTCTACATATTTAGCAAGGTTTAAATATTTTGCAAATTGCTAGTGAAAGCTGGTTTGAAGTTAAACTTGGACAAATCAGGAGCTCACATACAGGTATCTACTGTGCCTCAGTTCCATTTCACCAAAAGGTGATTTAACCTTAAATAAGAGGCACTTGACAAGTAACTGCTGGGACAGACCAGCTGGGGGTCCCTGCTATCGATCTGATAACCAGAACTTTCTGAAGCATTTTGGACAACTGTGTTACTTGCTATGTGTGCAAGAATCATTCCTCACTGTTGAAACATGTGACACAAAAGGTCACTTCTTACAAAACAGCCTCCCAGCTCTGTAATGTGTTTTAGTGAAACCTGGACTCTGTTTTCTGGAATGTGAATGTTGTGATTTGTAGATGCCTTTCCTTCCCCCTCCTCACCTAATAATAGTGATCAGTGATGAATACCAGCCTTTAGCTGCTCTCTTGCGCTAACTTCAGTTTTGTAAAAGCTAGGACTCAGAAGTGCTTCTACTTCTCTTCTTCCTGTCCTCTACTCCTAATCAACATGGAAACATATTAGTAAGATAAAAAAATTATGGAAATAGTGCTTGAGGTGCTGCCTGCATATGAGCCCAGCAGTGAATTTTGTCTTGAAAAGGAAGTGTGGCCAATATGCTTGGGTCCCTCTCTGCACTGCAGTGCCCCTGCATGTACTGAATAAAGCTGGGCTGCAGCCGTGGGAGAAGAGAATGGTCTCTGGCTGTGTGGTAGGGTTGGAAGGTGCATTCCCATGACTCTGTGACCTTTCAGACTGATTACTAAAGGCTAAAAACCTCTTGCTTCCGTTGGCCCAATGCTGTGGTAGAAACAGGCTGGAGATCCCTGAAACTGTCTAAATACTGAACTTCGTGCAGGCTCTTAAAAGCCTCTGGCTGGTGTCCTGGGATGGCCCTGAAGTGGGGCACTGAGGGGTAGGGCTGGGTTCTGTTGCTGCTGCTAGTGCTTTTTAAATATTAATGGAAAGAATTATCATGAAAGTGGTGCTGATGGAAAATAGGCACTGCCACAGCTAATGCTCTTGTACAAGAATTGAGAATGGTTTGGATTGAAAAACATCTTAGAGGTCATCTAATTCCAACTCCCCTGTCATGGACAGGAATACCACCCACTTGATGAGCCTACTCATGGCCCCATCCAGCTTGTTCTTGAACACTTCCAGGGATGGAGCACCTACAGCCTCTCTGGGCAACAAGCTCTGAAGCTCTCCTGTGGGTGTGTGGAAGAAAGCTAACTCACTGTGTTACTGTGTGTGACTCCTATTGGGTGGATGTGCCAAAAAGAGTTTACAGCTGCTTCATAGTTTGGCCTCCTATACATGGGAGGAAGGGAAATGACTGACAGCCAGGAGGCAGAAATACATATATTGGGGTTAAAGTTACAATATGGAAAAAGCAGAATGTTTCTAAAAAAGTAGACCATTTAATTTTATTTATGGTTGGATACAAAATTTAATCCAAAGAGGGTCTGCAATGAGTAACAATAAACTCTTCTTGTCGTCTCTAAAATGTCAGTTCCCTTAACTTAATTAGGATGTTTATTAAGTTTATGGTGTTTCCTTGTTCAAAAAATGGTGTGGTACATTGTACTGATTGACTTGGTATGTATGTAGTTTACCCTTCCCATGGGGAATTTTGATTTTAGTAAAAGAGATTGTAAAGTGCTAAGGCTATGGCAAAGTATCCAATGAGGAAGTTAAAAAACCTAACTCAGCTTAAAACAGGAATAAAGAATGAAGAAAAACAGGAAGAATTTCTTGTCTGTGAGGTAGTGGTCAGACTCTGACTTAACAATTCTTTACTGAGAGCTGGTAGGAATGCTGACAAGTGGTAGGATTTCAGAGTGCTTATTGAGATATGTTTAGGAGGGCAATCTTAACTAAGCTCCAAGCAGCCTCCTGCTTACCCTGCCCCACTGGATGGGGGTGAGAAATGAGGGGGTAAAAGTGTGAAAAATTGTGGGTTAAAACAATAACAGTTTAGTGGGTAAAGCAAAAGTTTTGTGTGCCAGCAAAGCAAAATGAGGAATCCATTCCTCATTTCTCATTGGTAGGCACTTCAGCCATCTCCAGGGGAGCTGGGCCCCATCATGTGTAATGTTGACTTGGGAAGACAAGTGCCATCACTCTGAGCATCACTCACTTCTTACTCCTTTCCCCCAGCTTTATCTGCTAATCATGACACCATATGGCATGGGATATCCCTCCAGTTAGTTGGGTCCAGCTGTCCTGGCTGCATCCCAATTTCTTGTGCACCCCTGACCCCCTTGCTGGTTGGGTGGTGCCACAGAATCAAATAGGTTGGAGAGGATCTCTGAGATAAAGTCCAACCTTTAAACACCACCATGTCAGTCACCCCATGATGCTCAGTGCCACGTCCAGTCTTTCCTAAAACACCTCCATGGACAGCCCATTCCAATATCTAATGACCCTTTCTGTGAAGAGATTAGTCCTTAATGTCCAACCTAAATCTCCCCTGGTGCAGCTGAAGTCTATGTCCTCTTGTCCTGTTGCTGGTTACCCGTGAGAGGAGGCTGACCCCCACCTGGCCACACCCTCCTTTCGGGTGATTGCAGAGGGTAATAAGGTCCTGCTGAGCCTCCTGTTCTCCAGGCTGAACACCCAGCTCCCCCAGCCTCTCCCCATGGGATGTGCGCTGTTGACCAGCACTCCCAGGTCCTTTCCTGCTGGGACCTTTCCCAGCCCTCTGTCCCCAGCCCGTGCTGCTCCCTGGGCTTGTTGGTGCCAAGTGCAGGACCCGGTGCAGGGTCTTGTTGAACCCTGTGCCACTGGCCTCTCCCCATTGATCCAGCATGTCCAGGTCCCTTGGCCAAACCTTCCCCCGCTCCAGCAGATCGACACAACTTGGTATTTTCTGTGAACTGATGGTGATAGATTCAATCAAGTGCAGGTAAGCTACATTGTCTTTCAGCACATAGGGGTGGCCTGCTTGTGCATGTTCAAGATTTCTTTCTTAAGGTACATATTGGTTAAAGAAGGTATTATTTATTAATTAAAGTTAAAATATGTATTGAAGTATATGAGAAGCAGGAAATTTTCTAGTATTGTGCAAGTGCTGCTCAGCAATAGTTAAAATATCCTTGTGTTATCTGTGTGGTTTCCCAAATCATCAGCACAAATCCCAAGCCACAGCCCCATACTGGGTACTGTGAAGAAAATTGACTCTGCCCCAGCCAAACCAGCACACCAAGCTAACCTGCCAGTTCCTTGTTAAGCAATATAAAACATCCAGTAAGTGTGGAGTGCCCTCCTGACCCTGAAGTGCCAGTCAAACCACGCTGGAGTACACCTGGCCATGCATTCCTGCCTGAGCTGAAGATCTACTCAGTTTGAAGAGCAAGCTTTGGGAGGGAGCGTGGGCTTTGGTCTCCTTTGAGTGACTCTGAAGTTAAGGACCTGGCAAAACCCTCTGCTTGGAAATTGTGTAGGGAAGTGGGCTCATCTGCAGTGCCTTTACCCCTGTGTAAATGAAGGGAAAAAGTATCAGTTTTCAGGTACTGCAAAGAAAAAACAGCTGGTTTTAGAACTCACCCTGTGGAAAAAGAATTGTTTTCTGTAGAAGGTACTTTTCTTTGAGGAGATGAATTGGTGTTTCAGCAGGTGTTAAAGCTGAAAAGCTTCTCCCACAGTTCAGAAGTGAGTCTCACCTAGGTCAGGTTGTACAGCCCTGTCCTGTCACTGGCCTCTCTGTTGTTCTCTGCTGTGCAATATTTAACCGTCAAGCTCTGCTGCTGCAGTTAAGTGTTCAGTGATACTGCTTCCTGCAGAACTCTTCCAAAGTAAATCCAAGGGTTTTTCCCCTCCCCTTATGATTTCTTTCAAATCATATTTTCCCTAAGGGAAGCTACCAAATGGCCACTTCTTTCTAAGCAGCAGTTTCAGCTTTTCTTTTAGACGCATAGTTTCACAAGAATTTTACATCAGTGCTTTTTACTTATGCTGACTTAAACTTCTAGTTTCATTATTGCATTCCTGCTCTGATTTCAGTAGAGGCATATTAGGAACTTCTTAAATTTAGCTTAATTAGCTCGATTTAGCACCCTGCCACATTTTCAGTAGACGTGGTGTTGATGCTAGATTTCACCTGGAGTGCTGGTGGAGCATTTGCTCATAGACAGGATGGCAATGTCCCATCAATCTGCCTTGCCTTTGTTTCTTTGGTCAGATAGCAGTGTTGAGATAAAAATCTCCCTTCACAGCTGTGAGATTTTAGAGAGAAACAGTTAAAAATTGCTGTCATTTTTTCCCTTTGTGTTGAAGGTGCACTTTGGTACACTTGCTGGTCTGGCATTCTAAGATTATTTCTTTCATCTTTTACAAGGCACTGCCCTTCCAGGCAGCTGAAAACACATGAAGTGCTTGAACCTTCTGGGGTTATCTCCTTTTCCAAGAAATGAACACCGTACATCAAGAGAACTGAATAAAATGAATGGTTTGAAGAAAGTAAATCCAGCTAGCTAAATGTGAAAGTTATTAAGGATTGTAAAGGTAGCAGTGGAATCTTTAACTACAAATAGGGTTTTTTATTTATGTGGGTCTAGCCAAAGTTTTTGTTGGCAAAAACATGTTATGTAGTGTGGTCAGGAGGTTTTCTCTGTGTCTCTGTGTGCTGCTTTGTATTGCTAGACATAATATGGTGAAGTTTAAAACTTTGGATAGAAAGCATATTTGTGTTTTTATGAAATGTGATAGCTTTGGATAGAAAGCATACTGGTGTTTCTATGGGAATGTCTATTTTGAAATTGAAATTTTTGTGAGTTTAGGAGCTCAGTCTTAATTATTAGAATGGTAAGTTCTGATTTATTCTTGGCAGCAAGAAAAAGAATTTTGCATTTATGCAGCAGAACAAATTGCAGGTGTTTTTTGTGCTGAAACTTGTGGGCTAAATCTTGTAAATAAAGGAGAAGCAGTATCAGAGAAGATTCCTATTATATAGGCACTGTGCAGCTGAAGACGTTGCTGATTATACAAACCCTAAATATGTTAGTCCAAATACACTGTGTTTATAAGTTTCTTTATAAAAATACAATTACAGCTAGAAATATACAGACTAAACAAATGTATAAAGCTGCAAATGAAGAGAGACTAATGTTAAGGGGTGCTGGCTACAGGTGAAGCTAAATTCATTGGGCAGCGGTGTGTTTGGCACGGTCCATTGAGTTGGTAGCAAATGGCAAACCAAACTCTTGGTACCTTGTGCTGTCCCAGAACCTAGGAGCTGTTCTGGAAAGTACAAGTGCAGGGAGAGGTAAAAGTTGTCAAGAATTTAAGTACTTCAGTGAGATTCTTTTTACATTCTTGGTAATAAAATAATATGGAAAGATGGGAGAAAGGCCCTATGGGTAGGGTTTGTAGTTTAGAGAAATATGCCAAAGAGTCTGAGTGAAAACTATTCACTTCTCTGACCTGACAAGAAGGAGGTTAAGTCATAGGGGAATACCTTTTTGGAGGAATGTGGACTTTTTCTGGGGTTTGGGGAATGTCGTGTTTCTTAGATTGGTGTTTGAGGGAGGTGTGTTTGTATTTTGAACAGATTACTTTGTGAAGCTAAAAATATATCAGAACTCAGAATCTGAAAACTGAACTCCAACAAACTAATTGGTGGGATACTAACTTCCCTTTCTTTAGATATCTTATAGAATACAAATTCCTTCTAGGTCACAAGACAAGAACTGAGTGAAATTCTATCATCTTTATTATGCAGGAGGTAAAACTTGCATGAAGATTACACTTGGTCTCTGATCATGTTCTGTATATTTTTTTTCTTCCCTTTTTTATTTTCTCCCATAAACTTGATTTCCTCCTCTCATTGAGTGTGTCTGACAGGTCTGTCATTGGGAACCAGAAATGCAAGCCTTCACTACCATTATGGAATGAAAATTGACAAACTACTCTTCAGGTCTGGATTTCAAAAGTTTCTTGGAATATTTAAAATAATCCATGATCGAATGACACAGGATTTGACAAGATGACTGAGGAATGTTTATTATATTTGAGCAGTGGGTGAGAAGGCTTCATCTGTGGTAATCATCATTTTTGGATACCTCTGGAACTCAGAATGCTCTGCAGGATATAACTGATTGGCACCTGTGTAAGGCATCTGCTTTTAGTTTAGCTGCCTTTAGAAAATTAGGCTTTTACTTCAAAGCAGATTTGTCCATAAACTATCACACTGTTAACTGTCAAAAAAACCAGGAAATTTTTACCCATGTTTCAGTTGTTGTTTCTTTGGAGATAGGCTGTGAATTAAGGCTACGCACATCAGAAAAAGATTGTGACTAATTTTATTTTGGAGCTTCTATCAGACATGCCTAGATTGATAATCTTCTTGGAGAATATGAAATAAAACTAATCTGTAGAAAAGAATTCCCATTATTTTCTGTTTTGCAATTCTTTTTCAATAGGGGTTTGTGTGTGCCTTTTGTGAAGAAAAACAACCCATCTTCTTCAGATAATGCTCAGATGATCCTGTAAATCATTAACCACATCTTGCAGAGTTTGACATGTGATGTGCAGCACACCACGCTGACATTCTTGCATAACTTCTCAGTGTGCTATTTGTCCTAACAATAAAAGACCCATTTAAGTGAACTTCTTTGGAAGAATTGTTTTATGTGAATTGTGCCAAAGTATCACTTTTGGAATGTTAATTGAATTGATGTTCTAATAAAAATTAGAGTTGGTTAAAACTGCTTGACCTACTGGTATACTTCGAGTTTGACAAGGAAAGGGTTTTCTTTGAAAGGTCAGGGACATAAAGGACATTTTTCTCCCAACAAATCAGGGCTTTCTTTAGTGGATTGCCTATAATCATTCTGGGGTGTATGGCAAAAAAGAAAACAGGAAACACTGCCAAAATGGAATGATGAGCACTTTTTACTTGTGAGAACTATAAAGAGAAGCACATAATAATAGTTGGTGCTGTCATTTATTTTAGGCAGTTGAGATGGGAATTGCCGCTGCATACAAATCTTAAGGGCAGGTGTCAAGATGGTGGGGCCGGACTTTTCAGTAATGCCTAGTGACAGGAAAAGGGACAGAAGGCACAAATCAAAACACAGGAAGTGTAATCTAAATATTAGGAAAGACTTCTGTAGTTTGTGTGTGATAGAGCACTGGAACAGGCTGTCCAGGGAGGTTTTGGATCCTCTTTATCTGGAAATGTTCTAAAACCTACCTGGAATTATCTTGTGCAACCTGCTCTAGGCAAACCTGCTTTAGCAGGGAGGTTGGACTAGATGATTTCCAGAGGTCCCTTCCAACCCCAACCATCCTGGGATTTGTGTAACTTTCCTTTTGGAAATGCTCTAAACAAGCAATAAGCTTGCATCTGTAAAGAAATATAAACAGCGTTACTTTTAGCAAAATTATTAATTCTTTTTAAGGGAAGACTTCCCTTTCAGGAAAAGAGAAGGTGAAGTGGGTAGAATTTTAGTGCAAAATCTTCTATATATTTTGTATTTGTTGATCTTGCTGAAACATGTCCTTCAAATCTTATTTATGGCATATTAGTTAGCTTTATTTTAGTAGTTACACTTTAAGGGGAGAGGAAAGAAGTAGGCTGAAAGCAATCTGCATAAAGCTTTTTTCATTAAATGTATTACTATTATGTATGAAGTACAGTGGAATTTCCATTTTCAGTAAGTAATCACCATTTTTCTTTGAGATCCCTTCTAGTGATTCTTTTTGTTTATACTTACTCTGAATTAATTCCTTTCGCAGACACACTGATTGTGGTGGGGTTTTAATTTGTGTAGAAATGCGATTTGTGCTTTTGGTACCCTTAGATAAAGCAGAGGAAGAGTGAGCTGCATTTCTTAATGAACATAGTAGATATTGGTGTAGACTAGTCTTCTAGGGGATAGTTGGCTTCTCTTGGCAGAATCTTAATAGCACATTTAGATGTCCAAAAGGATGTTGGCTTTGTTATGTAAAGGAATGGAAATAAAGGATGAGTTTTATTTTTTCCCTTGCATATTATATTAGAGACAGAATCCCTGGTAAAAGACCTTGATGCTTAGTAATGCTTTTAATTTCATCCAGCTTTTCCTGCAACCTGTTGTAGATTTTCCTCTTATTCCATGGAGAATATATTAATATCTCTTGAGTATTCCTGCATAAGTTTGTTTCTGAAGAGAAAAGGTAAGATTTGTGCTCTCTTAAAAAATGTGTTTAAGAATTAGCCCTTTCTCACAGGCCTTCACTTATCTCTGTGTATTTTTCCTTGATGTTTATTTCTGTCATAATTTAGATCTCCTAGTAACAGAGTTTACATATCTTTTTGGATGTATTTTATCCCAGACACTATTGGATCACTGATGGTAGTTTAGTAGTCTTCTAAAAAAAAAAAAAAAATCCCTTTAATATTTTTATGTAGAAGGGTACAGCCTAATCTCTCAGGATAAAAGTCATACTGAACCATAGCTCATAAATTCTGGATAACAGTGCCAAGGCATTTCCTGTTTTATCGAAACTTTGTCTGCTTCCAGTAAGATGACTAGTTGGATTTTCGTGAGTAATTTTATCTGCTTGTCCAGACAAAAATCAGATGTATTAAACTGAATTTTTAATATTGGATAAAATTCTGTTCTATAGACTGCCAGTAGATTGTATGAAATTTCAGAATGTGAATTCAGGGGGGACTAGTTTATTGTGACATAATGTAATGCCACCTCCAGATCAGGAAAATAATGTTGCATTCCTCCTGTAAAACAGCACACTGCAGTCTCAAGATCTACCTTTTATTCAAATGTCATGGAGGTAAAGGTATTAGGTAAAGCATCTTCTGCTTCACTGCTTACAGTTCATAAAGCTTTCTCATCTGTGGCAGTCAGCTCAAATACATCGTTGACTCCTCTGAATCTGGGACTTGCCTCCATTGGGATATTATGATCTTTTTTATGGGAAGAGATTTGTAGCACTTGGAACTAATGTCCAGAGTATATTTGCCTTCCTGAGCACCAGCCTCCAGGGGAGGAGAAGCAGCTCATGCAGTATATTTCCTTTATCTATATAAAAGCAGCAGTATAAATACCTAAATGCTGTCAGGCTTGGCTCTTTGCTTTGGATCTAAGCTTGTGTATAACCTCTGTGCTAAGGACTCTGTGTGTGTGTGTGTAAATTGGTAGGAAGAAGGAATCATGTGCAACAAGAATGGTGCTTTTACATGTTCTTGTGCTTTAAATCAGAGTGAAAAGAAAAATGTTATGAAGACTGAAGCTGTGTTGTTTCTATTTATTTTTCAAGCGTTTTTAAAATAACTTCCATTTTCTAAGACAAGACCTGAGGGTGCTTAAGTAATTAATAGAAAATGATTGTGCAGTGTGCAAGTTCTAGTCTTTCTAGTCACTGATTTTGTGTCCAAGTGGCACATTTGTGTTAGTGGAAATGTGATATTTCTAGTACATTAATTAAAGCTGACTGGAGGACAGGGCTCAGTTTGATCATGATTTCTTGTCTTGCTAAAGTGAGAAGTGAATGATTGCTTCTGGTTCGTATAGTTGTTTTCTCACACTGAGCTGCTGTTTTGCAGAAGGAGATTTAGAAAACTAGAATAATTCATGTTTGTAGAGTGGGAATGTTTGCAGGGTCTTGGCAATTTCAGACTCCTTCAGAACTCAACGTATTTGCTCATTAAGTAAGACTTGCACAGATTTAAGGGAAGAGATGGTTTCTTTCAGAAATTTAAGTCTTCTATTACGAGGTAAAGATTCTTGAATTAACAATTCAGAATAAATTGTGTTTAGAAGTGGAGTAAGCATATCTGAATTGTATATTACTTTGAGCCCACTTTCTTGACTGTTTTTTATGTTTTCTCTTTGGAGAACTGTATTAAAGAATTTTCCTTTGTTCATTGTTCAGTTAACCCATGTGGTTGTTATTTTCTTCCATGTGTAGCTCTTTCTACTTTAATACATGCAGCTAAAGCCCTTTGGGTATTAAGATCACTACTCTCCTATGTTTGTTATATTCTGCTTTGGCCACGACATACATATCTAATTTTAATAACTTAAATAGAAGCTGCTAAAATAGGGCACAGTTCATGCCTTGAATGTTGATTCATATCTAAGTAATGAGTATAAACAAAATAAACGTCATCTTGTTTTTTTTAGCAGAGCTGACATCTGTTGAATTCTGAAACTTCAACGTATGTGTCTCCTGCAATGCAGCTTTGTGAATGTATAGTACTGGGTGATGGTGGATCTTAAATGAATTTTAATTGTTTTTGTGGTTGGTGGTTGTTTTTTTCTGGGGAGGGCTAGGGTGTGTTGTGGGGGAGTTTTTTGTTTGCTTGGATTTGTTGGTTCAATTATTTAGTTTCTCTCCCTCTCAGATTTTCATTCCATGGGGAACTTTGTCTTGAAGAAAAACCAAATGCTGGCATTTTTCTGGCAGATCAGGAAATCATGTATTCAGACAACTCCTGGACATGTAGAAATTGGACTCTCTGGTGCTTTGTGGCTCGTGTTTCCACTAATTTCTACTTAGTCCTCCTTGTTGATCCTCTGGGATGGAGAGCTTTATTTTTATCCCCCAGTAACCACAGGTGTAGTCCAGTTCTTAACACAGTTCCTGACTTCAAGGGAAATATGATAAAGCCTCCTACAAGAAATAAATACCAATCTTGAACAAGTTAATGAAGAACTCTGACTTCATCACTGTCAAAACTTGACAACCTGACTCATATGTGGGCAGGAGAATTTTCCTGAAACCTTTAGGGACCTTTACTGTTTGTTCTTTGGTAGTCATTACATACGTTGGTGTATGTGCACGAATAGAAATCTCAGTTCCTAGCAAAATTATTTCCCCTGATGTCCTTTAAAGGGTCACAACTTTACTGCCTTGTCTGTGAACAGAAAGAAATGTTGTTCCCTTTTCAAAATGGATCTTTGTCTACTCTCGTGATCGTGAGGATGTTCCTGCTGAGGTAACTCAAGAGCATAAGGGTCACCCTTTGAACCTTCATCTACTGCAGCTGAAACCTCAAAGCTCATTTATTTCTAATACTGGTTTCTGTGTTGTGTAATGGGTGTCATACTTTTTCTTTTCTTTCCTCTTCTAGCTACCTCCCTAGGGTACAGTTCCTGTCCCTCTCTGTGCACACTCAAGTTCAGACTCCTGTAAAGCAGAAAAAGAATCTGAAAGGCAAAACCTAGCAGATACCTTGTATTTCTGTTAATCCCTCTCTACTAGTACTGTGCAAATCCTGGTTTATACACTGAGCACTTCCTGGACAATTCTGTGATCTTGTGCAATTTTAATGTAATTTAATGTAACATGCCTCTGTAGCCCACCTTTGTGTACTTTTCCCCATTATGTATTTACCTTAGGAACCGAGTTATGCTGCTACTCAGACTGTGTTATCAGAGTAGAAGCAGTACTTTTTTCGTGCTTTATTGAAGCCCTTTTTAACTCTTCAGTATTTGTTGTTCAATATTTATTAGCCTCCAGACTGAAAGTAACAACCCGTTTTGGATTCTTGTGCGTACTCAGCACTGAGAGATTTAAAACTTCTTCCGATAGAAGTTTTCTTGAAATGGTGTGTCTGTGTGAAGTTGTGCCACTTCAGAAGTTGTGGTGAAAGCCTTTGAAGAGGTGGTAGGTAAGGAGCATTCAAATCTGGCATCTGCTCTCATAAACATCCACAGCAACTTCATGGGCTGCTTTGGACATCACCCTCAGGGGCTGTGGGCAAGCAGAGAGCTCCAAGAACAACACTGAGGTGCTGCTGTTGTCAGTGAATCCCACATCTGAGAAGTGATTGGGATGCTTGGATGGGCTGTCCCATCCAGAGAAAGCATTCACAGGGGCTGCTGCCTTCCAGCTGAGAGGTCAAAGTGCTGTAGGAGTCCTTAAGTTCAAGTCTTAGTACACTTTAAATTTAGTCTTGCTTATTTGTCAAGCCAACCTCTCTTGCAAGGTCTGCTTTTCCCTTCTTTCTTTGTTAGGTTCATTACAAACTTTATGGTGCTGAGGTCCTTTTGGCTCAAAACTCTTTGATTTGTTTATGGCAACCACCGCAGTACTTTGAAAATGCTCATTGCTTGTGCTGCCTGTGAGTGTCTGAAGTCTCCAACAGGACTTTGTATGCTCGATGGAAGACCTTCTGGAAAGCTAATGGTGCTGCAGATACAGCTGTAGGGTTGTTGAACTGCTCTAAACGTGGCAAAATACAAAGATGAAAAGAAAATTAAAATTAGTTTTTGGTTCCTTGGTTTTCAGAATTTTCCCTGATGTTGTGCCTTTGTGGTTGATTTGGTGGTTCTCGCAATTCCTTTGACTGCAAATTATTTAATTGTTCTGTCACTCTTCTGTTACCTTTATTTTTTTGAAAAGGCAAAATTGTTTAATTGCTGGATTCAGGCCTTACCATTTAATTTAACTAATTGTTTTTAAAAATATATGTTTGGAGCAGGACCAGGTGGGTCCAGAGTTAAAAATAACTGGCTATAAGAAGGGGATGGCTGTTCTCGTGCAGTGAGTTTTTCATCCTAATGTCTGATGCTATTTTGCCTGACACCTTGAAGACAGATATTAGTTGAAATACTTTGTGTAGTTTTGGGGTTTTTTTTCCATAATTAGAGTTGTTCCAGCCCTTAAGTGTCCGAAGTGGTCTGTACAAGGAAACTGCTGCAAACTCCACTCTTGTGGAGTTTTTTTTTGCATGTTGATTGTGTTGTGAGGGTGAGCAAAGGAGACTATCCATAATTCCTTTGACACAATTAGTCCCTTATGCAAGGTAAATTCTTATTGTTTCTTTCCCCCTTTCAACAGTATACTACTTGTAGAAGTAGTCAGTTGGTAGTTGCCATGTAAAAGTGTCATGTTTTATATTGTGCTTTATATTATATATTGTGCAAGATTAGATTAGCATATAAATGCCATTAAACAAGTAATAGTATTGTTCTAGTGCTTGGTTGCTGTAGCAAACTATTCTGGGGGCTGCGTTTTATGGCTTAGGCATCTGAAATGGGAGAGCAGAGGGAGATACATGTTCCATTGTGATTTACAGACCACAGTATAATCGGGGTTTGTGTGAGAACAAAATCAGTCACGGTGCAAACTTTTATTGAAAAATTGGGGACATTAAAAAACCCTGTTGTAGTGCATCTGAAGTGCAACTTTAGCATGAGATTGGTGGAAAAAAGCATAAAAGGACTGACCTCCTCACTCCCCTGTATCCCAGTCTCCCTTGCCCTTACTCAATGTACCTAAACAAGGGTATAGCTATTCTTTTATTTTTAAACCTCCTTTTTTCTAACCTCCTAGATAATAAGTTAAAAATTTTCTTTGGCTGAGGGAAAGCAAATCAGAGGTTATACAAAATTACACCGGAACAAATTTCCATAAACTTTGCCTAATGATTTTCTGGATGCTGTTCACTGAACTTTTGACCTTTGCAATGTTATCTAACTGCTATTAGCAATTTTTCACTTTGAGGAAAGTCTTTAAAATACACGTGTTTTTGATGTGAAATCCTCATTTTCTGTGTGACAAGAAAGTAACTGAGGAACAGCTATTTGTTTTTTTCTCAGCATTAGGCCTGAATTTATAGACATCTGTTTCTACCCTTTTTTTCAATCATCCACCATTCTGAGAGATCCCACAATTTTTCCTCATCCAAATGTTTCACATGCTTGTGAGCATTCCCACCAGCTTGCTTTTACCCCTCTTTCTGTGCCTTTCCAAATCTGTTTCTCTGGGAATTACCAGAGTTTCACTCAGTGTTAAAAGTGCAATGAGATTTCGATTTCATGTTCTAGCTTGAGGTTTCCCAGATCTATTTTACTGATAGCGATGAGCCCTTTGTCTCTCTTCTGGCAGCTGTGGAGTACAGTCCTGATGATTGTTGAAGGACTTAGTGTAGTGACTGTTCTGTTCCCAACTGGAGGTAGATTCTGGTTTCCTTTTGCAGTGTGTGTGTTCATGTGCAGATGTGTTTTCCCAATGTGTGCTGACCTGCATTTTTCAGCATTAATTTCTTGTGATTTTCATGTTCCATGGTCATTTACAAGGATTTCATGATGAATCACTGATGATGATGAAATAGCTCATGGTGGTCAGTAGCTTTGTGCAGAAGATGGATGTAACCAGATCTCTTCCAGATTTTCTATAAGTGAAGGCTCTGTGCAAAAAGATTGTATGAAAAGAGGTGGGAAATGTTGATTTTTAAACATTCATAAGTGTGTAGTTGACTTTTTTTCTCTTTTTAATTTTTTTATTTTTTTCTTTGTTCAGTCACACTTACGTAGTGACCTAAAGCTGACTCTGATGGCTGGTTGAAATCCAGTGTGTTTTGGCTTTTTCTTGATACAGTTTTGGATAGTAAAACAAACAGCATATTCTACAGGTAACAAGTATCTGGGCAGTAGCGGTTCTCAATAGGAAGGAAAGCACAGTTTGTCTTCTGCCTCATTTCCCTTAGTCCTGTTGCAACTACTGAAGAACACTGTTTTATTCCCAGGATTTAAAGAAGAGTCAATTTTGTCTTCCAAGAAATTAAGTTCAAGGACACCATCAAAGTTTAACTGGATGTACTCAGAGATAGTGCCTGAACGAAGAGAAAGAAATGTTTTATCTGTTGGTTATTGAGTCAGGGTAGATTTCTCTTAGAATATATTAGTATTTTCTGTATGTTGTGTGTTTAGCATTCTAAAAAAATGTGTGAAAACTGGTTGTGGGACAGATGCATATCACTACAGGCTGGATACCAGAAGAGAATTTTCCTGTAAAGCCAATGCATTTGAGAACTGTGGGCATGTAACATCAGACTATACAGCTTACAAAATCCTTCAAAGCTAGGAACAAGTGGATTGATGATTTTGATACAGATTTCTGGACTAGATGTACTTGAAAATGCATGCTGGATTTATAGGAGCAATGAATTCCAGCAGAACTTGAAACAGTAGAACTTTTTTGTTTGTAAATGGTGAAGTAGATGGATGGGCCATCTGTGGGTGCAAGCAGGGTTGTAGTTAATGTGATGTAAATCAGCTAGCATGCGATATATCAAAAAAAGAAACCAGTTTTTTTTTTTCTCTCTGCAAGTATGAATGCTGCATGAGCTTCCTCATGCAGAAAGAAAAACCTCTTCCTCTTCCAGAAAGAAAAACCTGAAAATGCTACAAATAACACATTTTTACCTTCACTGCTTCATCCAGACTTGTGAAATTGGTTTAAAAGTCCTTAAACTCTCTTACTTGGTTAATAATGTGTTTTCCAGCACTCTGACATTTGTTGTGTTTAAACCTTTGCCAGGACGGGAGCAGTTCCACGGCCTTGGGTCCATGTACTGCAGAGGAGCGGCGGCTGTGATCCTCACGTACGACGTGAACAGCCTCCAAAGCCTGACAGAGCTGGAAGAGAGATTCTTGGCACTGACAGACAGTGCAAGTGCTGACTGCATTTTTGCTATTGTTGGAAATAAAGTTGACCTCAGCGAGGACTGTACTTCACCACCGGATGAAAATAGACCTGGTGCCAGCTGTGGCTCAAAGGTGCGAAAACAGGTCCGTGCAGAGGATGCAATTGCACTCTATAAAAAGATACTGAAATACAAAATGCTAGATGAGAAGGATGTTCCAGCAGCTGAGAAAATGTGTTTTGAGACCAGTGCAAAGACAGGATACAAGGTGGACTACCTCTTTGAAACTGTGTTTGACATGGTAGTCCCAATAATTGTACGGCAGAAGGCTGAGGGGCCATCACAAACTGTAGACATCACGGACTACAAGCCAGCCAAAAGGACAAAATCAGGTTGTTGTGCCTGAACCATGTTGTGACATAGAAAAGGGGAGGGATTTTTCACTCCAGCTAAATGAGGAGTAAGAACTGCTTGCAGTTGACCAGAAAGAAAAGTCAAGGAATAAATAGACTAAAATGGTGTATGCAAAGAAAAATAAAAAAACAACAAACAAATAAAACCCCAAATAACTCTTGTGACCATTAAAGGCTTCTGGGAAGCTCTGTGTATAAAAAAATGGGAATATGAGTGAAAACGGAGTAAGACTTGCCAGTTTCCATGGGCTCTGAAGACAAATGGCGTTATTACAATGGATAGTGACAATCATTTGGACAGATTGGAAAGATTCTGATTTTTAGTGATTTACCATTTTGTGTTGCATGTAAAAGATCTGTTTGTGTACTCTTGAAAACTTTCATATGATGATCTTCTTTTCCCTTATGATTCTAACTTTGGAAGATTGAACACATGGTACTTTTTTATTCTTAAGGAAAAAAGAAAATCCAAGTATATTTATATTTGTATCTAATAAATCAATTGCAATCTTTTTATGTCAGACATGACATACAATTCAGAAGCTGAACTATTAAAATCATTGTGGATATGTACTGTTCATTTGGAGACTTTATTAATGAAAATTCTTCTTCCATAGTGGGCTTGTGTTAACAAGCAGTATCCCAGCTCTTACTGTTCTAATTGCAAGTTGCAGGAGGAAGTTTTTTACTTTCCTTCCATTTTTCTCTTGTAATTCTTTTTAATATAGGTGAGTTTTGGGGAAGAAATCAATCTTATTTTGTCTGTATTTTTGTAAAAACCTCTTTTTGGTGCCTTTAGGGGTATCATTGTGTTTAGTACCTGTGTGCTGTCTCCTTTCCCGCTCCTTAGTTGTTCTCAGGCAGAGCTGCAGCTTTGATTTTTATCAGCTATGCATGACATTACTACCTGGAGTAGTAATTACCTCTACCTGGAGGGAAGTGAAGACTGATGTTTTCTGATGTGAAATGGGCTAATGCAGGAGGAAGGGAAGAAAGTGCCTTTTGTAGAGTAAAGGGCCCGTGAAGGAGCAGTAATGAGGTACATGGTTTCTCTCCTGACTGCAGTAAAAAGGAGTGGCTAACACTTAATATAGCTCCTAGAGGTTTCCCAACCCTCTCAGCTACAAAGAATGTGTGTAGTGACCCAGGAACTCACACAGAACTGAGGCAGAGTGAAGAACTTCAAGCTTTTAAACACCCTCGCCCCTGAAACCTCCCCATTCCCCCCAAAACCAGCCAAACACTCAACCCCAAAGATGCAGCTTGCATGTTTTCAGTTTTGTGAGCTCTTGTGTGGGGCCTTCATCTTCCTTTGGATGCCTCTGGTACAGTTTTCTAAAACTAAGGGTTGGTTGTTCTTAAACTTTGTCATTGCCTCTCTCTGTTCCAAATCACAGTTGTTTTGTACATAGGGAGAAAATTCCTAAATAATAAATTATTACTAAATGTATTTCAGGTTTTTTTTTTGGAAGTACATCCTCTTGAGCAAATTGCTGCAGAGCAGTAGCTTTATTTTCTGCTTTCAAGTTTAATTCATAGTACATGTGTAGTGGGGAAGAATGGCTCAAGAGAGAAACCACTGAGCATTAAATAATATAATCATAAGTTTGAGTTGGAAGGGACCTTTAAATGTCATCTAGTCCACTCCCCATGCATTGAGCGTGTAGGTCTTCAACTTAATCAGGTTGCTCAAAGTTCTGTCCAATTGACACTTGAATATTTCCAGGGATAGGGCATTTACCATCTCTGTGGGCATCCTGTTGCAGTGTTTTACCATGCTCATTGTCAAAATGTCTTCCTTATGTCTAGTCTGCACCTGCCCTTTCTTGGTTTAAAATCATTACTTCTTTTCCTATTGCTACAGGCCCTACTAAGGGTTGTAATCTTTTGGGCTTGCTAGTGGCTTGCAGACACCTACCAGTCAGAGACTAAACAACACCTGGGCTGTGGTATTTTAAAATGTGTATAATTAGAAACCTTCTAGCTACTAACAAAATTCCTGGGTCAGTATGTAGTCTTCCTCCAGGACTGGGAAGAGACAAACAGGCTACACCCTCATTTTTGTTTGTGACCAAAGGGTTCTGCTGACACATCTGTGAGAGGTCCAGCACTGACTTTCCTGCATCTGTTGACAACTGAACCTGCAATACATGCTGATTGCAAGGTCAGGCATTTTGGGAGATGTACATCTAGAAGGTACAGAATAGGAAAAATATTTGTAATTTTAACATCCCACGCTTCCTAAGGTATAAATATTTCCAATTCAGTTGCACCCGCATTTGATTAATGAGATCTTAAGTAATTCTTAGAGTCCTTCTAAAAGCTCTAACTTGGGTGTTTTCACCAAATGAGATGACACAGGAACCAGTCTTGTGTGCTGCACTTTTGCCCTTAAGGCTGCACTTGTCTGGTATGATGTTTGTGGCTTTTTAGTGTTGCTGGCTATTGTTCCTTGAGAAATTTCTGGGTTAAGATGGGTTGACACTGTACCTGCCATTGTGAGATCATGGGGTTACACGACAAAACTGGGAAGTTGTGTAATCCATGGGAGCTGTTGATGAGAGGTCAGTTGTCTGCAGCTGGGCACGTAGTGGTGATGCTGCTGAAGCCAAGGGAAATCCTCCTGCCAGGATTGGTGAAGGTGGGTGAAAGCATGGACAAAGGACTCTGCCTGCCCTGCCAGGGAGGGGGAACTCATCTGGCAAGTATTTATTCCCCCGTACCTCCCTCCCTGTTATGTCCGGATTATGTGGAGTGATTATATAGTGAAATAAAAGAGGTGCTACTTTTGGCCATGCTGGGTGAATGTGGCTGCAGTGCCTGAGGTGATGACTGAGCCAGGCTGGCCCGTAGGGGAGGATCCATCCTTCTTTCTGCCCCTCACAGGCACTCATGGTGCAAGGCACAGGTTGCCATGGGCCTCTGACAACCCCAACAAGGCTTCAAGTCTTGGGGGGACCAGAAAAGGAGCCAGAACCCCCTCAGTCCCCATAGAGCCTCTTAGTTATATCCTAGCCCACATAATGGTGGGAAGCACTCCTGCCAGTTTCTGTTTGTGAGCCAGGGGGAGCAGTGATGTTGCTTCTCCCCCTTGTTCAGTAGGGTTGAACTGCTGTGTGCTGAACAGCTGCAGGACCATGGCCCTGTCCCCGCAGTGCGTGGCCGTGTCTGGGAGTGCCACTGGTCCCCATGCGGGCACAGGGGCAGCTGCTGCCTGCACTGGGACGCTCTTGGCATATTGGCAGTGATGCCTCAGCCTCTCCTCTGGCAACAATCTCACACCTTCTGTGCCAAGGCCATGCTTACTGCTTGCTGTTTGCTAATTTTCTATTTCAGGCAACCATGGACAAGCACAGTCATGTAGGGTGTGAACAGACTGCTCATTTGGTCAGTACACTCTGAGGGAATAATTGGGGTCAACTCACATCACTATGTTAACTTCACTGTATCTGTATTGATACATTGATGCACTATTACCTTTAGAAGGGCAATATAATCCATTTGCCTTCTCCAGGCTCAGCAGCGTGTTATACTTCAGCATGTTTTCAAACAGGAAAGTGTAGGAAGCATACACCATGCTTTGAAGCAAAAGGCAAAACATTTGTGATTTTTTCATCCTTTTATTTTAATGAAAGGATTTTTTTGCTTGGTTGTAGCTGAGTTTTTCCTGTGTAAAGATACAGTAATTTCGCGACCATAAGGCGCACCGGACTATAAGGCGCACCTCTGGGAGCCAGCAAATTTCACAACTTTGTACATTATATAAGGCGCACCGGACTATAGGGCGCACATTTTTTTTGCTGCGAAGATCCGTGCTGCGCGCAACAAAGTAATGAATTAGTAATGGAATCCCGCGATCGTGGAGTTTGCTGGCAGGTGCTCAATTTGCAAACATTTTTCACAGATTGGCATAGCCTTTAAGCACAGTCCCAAGCGCCCTCCCCGTATGCGGGGCCCGGCACTCCCGCCCGCCCCCAGCGCTGGCTGCCAAGGCAGGGCTCAGGGCAGTGGCGGTTCAGGGCAGCACGGAGCAGCCTGGGCTCGCGGCGGCACAGAGTGGCCGGGGCTTGCGGTAGCTCGGAGTGGCTGGGGCTAGCGGCAGCTGGGAGGGGGCAGTGCTCGCAGTGGCCGGAGCTCGCAGCAGCACGGAATGGGCACGGCTCAGAGCGGCCAGGGCGAGCAGCAGCACAGAGCAGCCGGAGCTCGCGGCGGCATGGGACGACAGCGGCTCGGAGCAGCTCAGAGCAGGCGCGGCTCGGAGTGGCCGGGGCTCGCAGCTTCTGCGGTAGCCTGCTCCCTCCCTCCCCACGCTGCCCTGGCACTCTGGCAGCCCTGTGCGGCTCCGGGAGCCCCGCGCACCCCCAGGCTTTTCCCCCGCGCCGGCACAGCCCCGATGCCGCTGGCTTTCCCCCCTCCGCTCGCGCTGCGCCACCGCCGCCAGCTTTCCCCCATGCCAGTGCTACCCCGATGCCGCCGCCGGGCGGGCTCTGCTCAGCTCGGGAATGTTGTGGGCTCTTGCTTCTGGGTTGGCGAATTTCGCAACTTTGTCCGTTATATAAGGCACACCGGACTATAAGGCGCACTTCCGGGTTCGGGGGAAAAATTTAGTCAAAAGGGTGCGCCTTATAGTCATGAAATTACTGTATTTTAGCTTCCTGAAAGTGGGTTCTACAACCACTGTGGAATGGTTTAGGTTGGAATCATCTAATTCCAACCCTCTGGCCATGGGCAGGGATGTCTGCCAGCCACTGAAGCAGGTTGCTCAAAGCCCCATCCAGCTTGGCCTTGAACACTCTTGGGGATGGGAAACAGCCACTGCTTCTCTGTGCTACCTGCTCCAGTGTCTCACCACCCTCACAGTAAAAAATGTCCTCCTTCTGTCCAATCTAAACCAACCCCCTTTCAGTTTAAAATTGCTGCCCCTTGCCCTATCACTACAGGTCTTGTTGGGTCTGCTTTAGGTACTTTGAGGCTGCTGTAAGCTCTCCCTAGAGTCCTCTTTTTCAGCTGACCAGCTCCAGCTGTGAGCCTGTCTTCACAGAAGAGGAGGTAAGAGGTAGTTTGACGAGTCAGTCTCCTTCCATGCAGGGCTCTGGATTAGCTCACCAGGTGAAATCTGTCTGCTGTGAGTGTTCCACGTGTTGTGTGCACGAGCTCTCTCCACTTCTCAGAGCGATTGCGCAGGCTTTGGAGGAGCACAGCTGTGGGTACACAGACCTGAAGCACATGATGGGCACAAAGTGCAGGAGCTCAAGCCTGCTTAGCACCCTGTGGCTGGTTTTTCCCTGCACTATGATGATGTGTTCCACTTAATGCTGTGCTCTGAACAAACTTGTTAAGATCAGTTTATTGAGTCAGAGAAAATGAAGAGGTAAAGCAACTGTTGGTGGAAGACCTATGTGCTAAAGTTTTATCTGCAAAAGCAATGGGCTTTGCAGGAAAATGATGCAATATATTAGCCATGAAAATCCAAATAATTTGCTGCTGTTGTTGACATAATCAGTTTTTACAGATTTAACCTTGAGTTCTCTTGAGACACTGAATGTGCTGCATTGCCAGAGTTGCATGCTGTACAACCCACAAGTGATAGTTGTATGATCATCCCACAAGCACTGCTGTGGAAGAGGCAATTGGGTATTTGTTCCTGCCGTGTTTAAGAGAATTGGCAAATCTAGAATAGATTTAGCTCGTGTTGACCACAGTGCTTTCAGTACTTAAGAGTTTTATTTAGCTGAAATAAATAAGTGTGATAAGTTTATTCTTGGGGCTGCCTTTCAGAGCTAATGCAGAGTCAGAGAACTCATTTAAAGCTCAGGTAATTTCTCTGTTTATGGCTATATCTAATTCTATGAGCAATTAATCTACGTCAGACAGTGTGCTAGGTAAGTACCTGAAGTCAGCCTACTACAAAGATGGCATTTTTACAAGGGCATGTGCCTGGACAAGGGGGAAAGGTTTCAAACTGAGAGTAGGTTTAGATTAGATACTAAGAAAAAATTATTCACTGTGAAGGTGGTGATGCACTGGAACAGGTTGCCCAGAGAAGTTGTGGGTGCCCCATCCCTGGAATTGTTTAAGGCCAGGTTGGATGGAGCTCTGAGCAACCTGGTCTACTGAAAGGTGTCCCTGTCCATGTCAGGAGGCTTGGAACAAAATTATTTTTATGGTCCCTTCCAATTCTATGGAATATGATTCCAGACCTTTAACTTAATTTATATATTTTTTTTGTGGAGGTAGCACTTGTCGAGTCTGGTAAATGTTGGTTTCCTGAGCATTATAGAGCATGAATAATTGTTGTTTTAATCTGCAGTGCCACAGTTTATTTGCTTTAATCATTCTAACAACAGATTAAATACTATTTTACATGTTCAGCTTAAATAAGTGATTTTAGAGACAGCTTGCCTCTTAGATCTTTTGAAGTGCATGAAATAAACAAATGTGTTCTAGTTGAAGAGTTTGAGTTTCAGTGGGAGGAGTTTGCTGGGAGTGCTTTTCTAATTCCTTAGTGCAAATGAAGTATTTCAGCAGAGTAGTCCATATGCATTGTATGGAAAAACACAGCTTACAAAACAGAAATCACCAACTGATAGAGATGTAGAAAAAAACAGGTTTTATTTATGATACAGTGAGGTTGGAATGTAATAATAAAAGCCAAGAAGCACCTGAAGCAGGAGTGAGGTGACTTACTGAAAAATCAACTGTCGTTGTTCATCAGATTATGTGAACGTGAAATTTGTAGCTGATCCTTTTTTCCCTCCTCTCTTGCAGTGCTGACAGATAACTTTGGGCTAAATTGTTTCTACAGAAGGAAAGAACCAGCCATTCTGGCAATTATCAACCCTTTTCTACAGGAAAAGATGGTGCCAAATATATGCCTTGCTTCCCTCCCCTTTGGTTTTGCAAGGATGACTGTGTGCAGGTTGGGATGGTGGCCATCCCACTGCTACTTGTCCCCAGCTCCCAGGACAGGACACATTCAGATAGCAGCTGGCAGGGCTGCAAATTCTGTGTTTGGAGGTCATGTGGCATCGAGCCCTCCTGCAAACCCTGCCCTGTGTGCTGCTCCAACATGATGTGGCTAAAGCCTGTTTGTGATGAGTGGCTTAAAATTTCAGGGGGGGAAAAGTGCAATGTAAAAACCAATTGCTGCTGTGTGGGTGGTGTGACACAGATGAAATGTCCACAGCACAGTGGAGTAAGGGATCCTTTGGCTTGGGATATATCTAGGAAAAAACATCATCAAGCTTATAAAATAAAATGCTAATTTTCATCATGTAGACTTATAACCAAATTGAAAGAGTTACATTTTGTGGTTACTGTTTTTGGGAGCCTGTGGGCTTTGTTATTGGCAGTGGTTAAATGCTAAAGAATGGTGAGGCTTGGGAAAAAAAAAAAAAAAAAAGACTCTGTTGGGTGTGTTTGAAATGCCCAAGCACAAAATACTAAAATGTAAGTTAGGCGTCAGTGCTGGACATCAGTGTTTTGGACCACAGTATATTTTCAGTATTTTGCAACAATTTAGGACTTAGATCATCCTGTGTTAATTTATGGAACTGCAGCTGTTAGTGTTCACTGTTGTGACAAATAAAGTAAATAGAAAGATACATATATTCTCTTCAGGTAAATGTGGTAGATATCTGACCAAGGAAACTCTTTGTTACTGAAAGTTTTTTTTGGTGTTTCAAAGCTGTGAGTATTTCTATCATTTGGCAAATGATGTAATATTAGACTAGCAAAAAATGTGTATATATACTCCATAGTGGGAGAACACAGCATTAGGTCTGTTAGACTTAATTTCTGTTATACTTAACTTGCTTTTACAGACTTTCAAAAATTAATTTCCATTCAGCTTTTGAGGTAATAAGTTAAAAAAAGCACCAACATGATTTATTCAATTGTCTAACCACCACAGAAGGCTCCTCTGCATAAGAACTACATGACAAGGCGGTTCCTTATACTGTCAGAGACTTCTATAAGTTTTTCATACAGACTTGACATCTGCTGATATGGCTTCGGATGAGTCCTGCCTTGAGTGTGTCTCCCGAGGGCTTGCTCTGGAAGGGCTGGTCGACAGTGGTGAGCCAGAAGCTGTATTTGTTTGCAAAGTAGTGACAGGTTCCGCGTGCGCCATTGCATTCGATGAAAGGAGTTGCCCTGAAATCTTCCAGGCAGCTCCCAGGAGAAACCAGCGACTGTCCTCCACCTTCATCACCAGCAGCAGTGTGCTAAGGGAGACAAGGAGGGCAGTGTTCAGAGTGCAGCCTCAGGCAATGCTGTCATACACTGACACGTGTGAAAAGAGAAAAACCACTAGAATTGCTCCTAATTCTTATCTCCAGAGCAGAAAGTTGGCCAGTCCTGCAACTGTGTAAGGGTTTGGCTATGCTGTAACTGCATAAAGCAGCTAGCCCTTATGCTGATATCCTCTTTGAAATCTTCTAACAAGTATCTTTTCTATAGTTAGGATTTTCACTGTTGGAAGTCTTAGATTTGGAGAATCATTTAGGTGGAAAGACCCCAGTGAAAGTAACTCTCCCCAGTTCCCTGCTCAAAGCAGGGCCAACAGCAAAGTTGCCCTCAGTTGCTCCAAGGCACAGTGAAGTTGTTGATACCTCCAAGGATGGACCTCCCACAACTTGTCTGTGCATCTTGCTCCTCTGTTGTATTACCCTCACTAAGAACAACTTTCCAGCATATATTTAATTTGAATTTACCAAATGTTAAAGTCTGCGTTGCTCTGCATTGCATGTGAGGAGCACTGTGGAAACAATTAGCTTCTATATAATGACTAGTTCCCTGTATGACATGCTTTTTTGACAGCAAATTACACCAGAATCATGCATCTTTACACCTCTCAACTGTTGCCTTTGTCAGGTTCCCTGATAATGAACTGAATCTTACTTTTCTTCTGTAAAAGGCATTACTAACAAAATAGGGATTTTCTCTGTCCCTTTAAGAGCTGTACAGCTGTATTTTTAAGTTATACTGTAGAATTTTTGTTAGGAACGGAAAGAATCTGCAATACAAAAGAAAGCAGCTGGAAAAATAAAGTTTTTAAACAGTTTTTTAAATGTAGGGAATATAAGAGGCAGCATAAATTACTACAACTTAGAGGCCTCTGCAGTTGGAGCTGGAAAGCAGATAGTAAAAACTGCTGATGCTATTTGAGCCCTGGCATAGGAGCAGCCCTGCTTGGCAACCTCAGGACCAGCACTGGTATTCCATGCTTGGTCTGTAAGCTCCAACTCTATGCCTGTAACATCTCTTCTGGTATTGACTGTGGCTTTTTATCCTCCTGCAATGTTTACTCATATAGGATGTATGGTCATGGAGTGCCCTTGCTACATGAAATCTTACTGACTTCTCTGGCTGTTTGGGCAGGGTCTGTGCTGACTGAGGATTGCACCTTACTCAGGGGAAGGAGGTGACAAATTTAAGCCAAGGAATTAAAACAGCATGTACTCTGAGAAAACCACAAGTGTGCTCTACTTCTTCCACAGCTGCCTGAGAAGCAAAAATGCATACACCAAACACTTCATTTGTTCCACAAGCTAGCTGGGAAAATGGGAATTCTTCTCACAGGGTGTACCACAGTACTGACAGACTGTCCTGGCAAAAAGTTCTTGCTAAGGTGACAACTTTGCTCAGTGTTTACATGGGGCTTTGCAAATATTTAATTAATTCTTGGCATTCTTGTGAAGTAACTATGAGATTGGTATCAGAGCTTTTTATAGAAGCAAAAGAAAGGTCAAACACAGAGATGGTAAAAAATTTGACCTTCTCTCTCAAAATGTGGGGATTTTTTTTTTCTGTACCTAATTTTGGATTTGACTGTATCTTATTTTCTGAAAAATATAAGTTTTTGGCTTTTGACATACAAATGGTTTGTAGGTAAGATTGACTACTGTTCTTTTATGATGTTTTCTGCCACAGAAATCTTGTTTCTTTTCCAACACTGTTTACTTCAGGATTCAGCCCAGCATTCAATAAGCTAACACCATGAGCATGCTGCTGCGGGTTTTGTCTCTCATGTTCATCAAGCAAGTCAGAAAAATGAGCATTTGTCAGAGCATTCACTGACATTTTAGCTGCTCTTTACCATGTTAAGCCCTCTGGTGCTCTTATGATTCCTCTGTACAGTTCTGCAAAAAAAGTTCAGCCCCTTCAGTAGGTCTTCTGCTGCACACCCAGCACTAAGTTTTTCTGTAACAGCCCATTCCCTAATTAAAGATCACAAGAGTGAAGAGCTCCTGTAAACTTTGGGATGTACAGCTCAGCTCTTATTGCCATCAGAGATACAACACTGAAACTAAATTTTTGAAACAACCAGAGGCTGTCTCTCTTTCCAGAGTAAGTGAAAGACTTTGGCTTCAAAATCTTTGACCAAAACGATTTTTAAATTTTGAAAAGAAGGGGAAAAACGTGTTGTTGCTTTTCCTTGTTTTCCTCCTAGATCAACTTCTTAGTAGTGATGTATGTAAATAACTCCAAATTTTTAGCTGTGAAAATGCTTTATATGCTCCTGTTGCACCTCAGTGTAATTTTATTTGTTAAGTCACAGCTGTCCTTTTGTTCTGTTCTGAAGTGCTATTTTGTACATTAAGTAAAGTCTCCAGATGCTACTCTGACATGAGACAATTTTCTCTGAAATTCACAGAAATTTTCATCTTCCTTTTCTGCTTCCTAGAAATTACTTTTGTAGTTCCCTGGTTCCCCAGTATGATGCATGATTCTGGTCTTGCTGGCTCTGAAGCAGAGCAGCCTTACTAGTACCAAACACTCAAATTTAAAACCCATTGCTGCACAAAACGTGACACTGGAGACCAAATACCATAAGGAAGGAATATCCAATCCACAAACTGCGCCAGCCTTCAGGGCAGCGAGGAATAGAAGCTTCTTGGCTGTGAACAGCAATTGCCACAGCTGGGGCCTCACAAACTGAGCAGCGACTGATATATGGCTTAATGTCTTCTTCTGCCACAGGCATCATTGGAAGAGGTGCTGTAGTTGAGAGCCAGTAGGATTTATCATTGCGACTTGCATAGTAACAAATGTCCCCAGGGTTACAGTAGAGGAATGGCATGGTGCTAAAACGAGACAGACATGAGCCAGCCAGCCCTGTTAAAATAGAAGAAGAAAAAAGCAATCAATCTCACAGAAGACAATGCACATCTTCAATTTCCTGCTCTTTCCCAAGTACCTGTCAGGAAAGCTCTGTGGTCCAGAATGTTTAGCTGGCTTTACAGGTTCCCTCAAACAACACTTATGACTTTCAGGAGCTCTCTCACGGGTACTCCATGAAGACATGTAGTTTTTATATTCTCATTTTGATGCTTCCTAAGCCTGTTTTCTGTAGTCCCAGCTTTTGGAATCGAGCCTGCTGCCAGCAATATTTGTACATACCTAGATCCTGGTTGTGTGCTTTCTCTTGTCCTTCAAAATACAGCAGGCTGTATCCACTCCAGAGTTTGTTCATGCCAACTGGGCACATTGGCTCCTGGTCAGACTGGCTGTGCTTCACCAGCAGGTAGCCCATGCTGACACTGCGACCCGGCATGCCTGGTGGCCCAGGGCTACCGGGGCGGCCTGGCTGACCTTAGAAGGGGGCAGAAAAAGAATCCAGCTGAGTTTGTGCTCCCACAAATGATCTGGTGCTAGCTGATATTCCAGCTAAGCTGCTAATGAACAGCTCAGTGGCATGATGCCTTTTCTTTATGGTAGGTTATTGTTAGAAGAGCTACAGTTCCAGGATTAAAACAGTTCCTTTTGAAGTAGATTGGTGCTGGATCAGGCTCCCCAGTTTCTAAGATAATGTATTTTGCACCAGAACTAGGGAAGGTCACAAATAAAGTTCTGATGAATTTGAGCATACTTTGTACAACACAGATGAGCAGATTTTTCCTTTACAGTGTTTCCTTAGTCCAAGATTAACCAATGGGTTGTTGGACTTCTTGCATTTGATTCATACACTTGAAACTATGCTCTGCAAATACCTTTTTCTTTGTGTGCTTAGCCAACTAAGATAGTAATAGTTTTGCTCTTTGATTTGATAAGATCACAAGTATTTCTTTTACAAATACATTCCTTTAAACTTCATCTATCCAAGTATCACCTACCCAGCCATTCATCTCCATGAATGTAACTGTTAGTTAAACACTAGACTGAAAAACACTTAAAAGGTGTAAATACACTCAGAGCAAAACAAACTCATGAGTGGACTGACATCTACAGCTATCAAAATTTATTCTGAAAATATTGCTCTAAGGTAACTGTTAACATTTAATTAGCTGTCCCTTGCGCAGCATCTATGAAGACAGAAACTCTCCTCCCCTCCCTTCCCCTCCCCTCTTCACCTTCCTTTTACTCCCTGCTCCCTCCTCTCGCCCCCTCCTCTCTGTTCTCTCATTTCCTTCCAGTGAAGTAGTAACTAGGGAGTGATTAAGTGCAGAGAAGAGGGAAAGAGGAAGAAAGTGCTGTATGATATCTCTTACCTTCAAATCCCACCGGACCCTGAAATCCCATTCCTCCTTGTTCCCCTCTGGAGCCAGGAGGAGCTGGAATGCCACCCCTGCCCTGGAGTCCTGGCTCTCCAGGTGAGCCTCTGAAACCTTATACAACAATGGTTGTAAGCACAGTGACTGCAGACATAACAACATGCCCATCCCACTTTGTTAACATATGCTCTGCTTGGTATGTTTGGTGCTGTCTGCTGGGTTTACTGATTTGCACTGAAGGTGAGATCCTGCGGTACTTGCTCAGGCAAAAAGCACCAAGTTCTTTGGAAAAGGTTGCTAGGATCAAGAATACATGAGTCCCACAACCCTAATCCTTCACTCTTGGCACTACTTATCATCTGATGAGGCTCAGGGCAAAAGCTGCAGTGCATCAGCTCTACGTGTCACTAATGCTACATTATTCCCCAAGCTGACAGCATTCCCACAAGGATGTGCACTTTTCCACCAAGTCTTGATTTGCATGAGATCCATATCTGATGTTGCTTTGACTATGTGAGTGTTACCATGTAGATTTGCTGTGTGAGTGTTGCCAAAGTTATTTCTTGTTTTGCTTAAGTTCTGAATGCTAGGAGGAGGAAGAAAGCTGAAGCCTCAGCTTTGGAAGACTGAAAATTGACTCTCCTTTCTGGATTACAGACTTTTAAGTAGAAGAGCATCAAATCAGTGACCTCACTCTGCTAAGGGGAACAGCTTTCAGTCTGAATGTGTGATTCCTACCTGGATCTCCTGGTGGGCCCTGAGGTCCCATATCTCCTGGGCTTCCTGGAGGTCCTACATTTCCACGGGGACCTGGTGAACCTTGCTCAGCAACCAGCCTTGGAGGAGGACCAGGCGGTCCAAGAGAGCCTGGAGGTCCCTGGAAGCCTGTCATTAGAAGCAAGATGAGATAGTTTAATTGAAAAAAAAAACCAAACCCAACCACCCAATATTTCTCCTTAAGGTACTTTCATCCAGAGACATGTTGCTCTTACTTGGCTGCATATGTATGAGAGGTGTATGGTCTGCAACTCACCAGCTTAGGTATAGCAGCTATATTATATTGGGGAAATATGTGTGGGTGTGGGATACCCAAGATGAGACAATCTCTAAGTATGGGATCATTTCCAAGAGATTGTCTTCACTTGGACATAGATAAGCAGAAAGAAATTAATGATGCTACTGCTCCCTCATTTATGACACGGGGAGCTGGGAAGTTCCCCCAAATAGCTGCAGCTCTCTGAGGTGCAGCACCATCTCTTGGTGGGCTTCCAAAGACACAAATACATGATGGTATAGATGGATTAATGGATTTTAAAGCTCTCTTTAAATATTCAGTATGTCTACTCTGGAGGATTAATTTAGACAAGAAATCCTTCTTTTGATTAACCCCAAAAGTGGCTCTGATTTTGGAGTTGGAACCTCATACAAGTCAAATTAAAAAAAATTAAAAATTGACTACTCATGTTAAATTCAGGCATCTGCCCTCTGGAATTTCCCAGGATTAGAAGAGTCATGCAGGATGGAGGACTCTGGAGGTCACCAAGCCCAACCTCCTGCTCAAAGCAGAGCCAGTTCTATCAGCTCTGTGGAGCTGCAGAATGAATGAGAGGTTTCAAAAGGAATCACACTTCTGACTGCCTGCACTTACCAGTCAGTCCTATATCTCCCTTGGGTCCAATAGGTCCCAGATCTCCTGGAAATCCTACTGTGCCCATGAAGCCGATGACACCTTGTTCACCCCTAGGACCTTTAATGCAAAATAATAAGTGGCATTATTGCATTTCAGTACAAATCAAGTGAGTGCAAAAGTCATGGTGTTAAAGCTGCTGTAGCATAGAAAGCCCCCCTGCTTCCTGCCACGATCAGCATTTCCCACCCTTACCTTTTGGTCCGGGGAATCCAGGCAGGCCAGGTCTTCCTGCCGATCCAGGATCACCTCTACTTCCTTTTGGGCCAATTTCTCCAGTCCTACCTGTTTGTCCACTTTCTCCTTTGCTTCCAGGTGGAGCAGGTATTCCAGGCTGCCCTTGTGGTCCTGGATAGCCTGTTTAGAGAACATATAGATTGTAATCTGTTTATACATAACACCTGGACACAGAGGACAGTAACAGAACTACCTAACTGGATCCCATCAGGTTCTATTTCCTAAATTTAAGCAGAGGATAGACTTATTCAGCACTCCTGCTACTGCTCTCAGGCTGGCAGCAGAGGCAGAGGAATTAGAGTATGAAGCTCCCACAATACAGTGTTATCTCCAGCAAGAATTCAGCAGAAATAGGGTGCCTGCTGAGATACAATCTTTAATGAGCTATTCCTTCACCAGCAAATGCCCCACTTCACTAGGTGCCTCCTTGCTTCATCCTAAATTATCCAAGTAGATAGAGAGAAATCAGAGAGCAGCAAGTATCTGACTTAGAGCCAAGGATTTACTGTTCTATGTATCTTAGTGCTTCAGATGAACATCTGGAACCAAATAAGTACTGTCTTGGGAATTATGGGAACAACTTCTTTTTCTAGAATTGCATATTGCCTGAATCTAAACCTGGCAGGTTTCTCTGCAGTTACCTCTGCTGCTTACAAGACATTTGGACCTTTTTTTTTTTCTGAAGAGAGAGTGACTTACTAAGTGGGGCATCTCTTGTGCTGCCTTTTTGAAACTGGATCACATGAGGATATGATTGCAAGATGTATGTGGCAAAGTAAGAGTAAGCCACACTTGTGTCACTATTTTGGATGGGATACGGTGTTTCTGTTTCCACTCTCCTGACTGCTTGGAGAGTTGGAATCAGTATGGAGAATCAGGCCAACTAACATCCATTTTCAACTTGGAAGCCTAGGTATTTTGTTGGTTTTCAGCTGGTTTGTCTAAGTTTTTGCTGAGTTTACATAAAAATTTCCATCCATCATACAAAGATGTTAGTGGAACAACTTGTGCTACAAGTTCTTCACAGTGGCATCACAGTTTGAAATTATTGTGCAGTCCAATAAGCAACAGGAATTTTTAAGAAGGAAGAGCTAATACTTTCCAGTGTAGTTTATCTTGCATGGTCATTTCACTTAGGAGAATTCTGTAAATGATTAAGACAGTATTTAATAGACTTGAAAGTCTGCCACAGACCTCAGATTTTAGAGCAGTAGATTAGCATAATGCTTCTGAAAGATGTCAAGAGAATTCTGCATTATTTAATCTGTTATTTGCATGAAGATCAAACCCTTCCATCAGGACAACATAGAAGAACTGCCTTTTGCTTTCAAGAGATCTGTATCTATTATCTGATGGAGCATGAGTTCTGTCCAACAATTTCAGTGTTGTGTTTAATAGGGCCACTTTACTGAATCAAGACAGAAATAGCAATGACTGCTGTTGCATGAATTACCTGGCACTCCATCTAGACCTGGGGAGCCTCTGTCACCAGGATATCCTGATATATTTGAAATCCCAGGAGGCCCTGGAAATCCTTCCTGCCCAGGAATACCAAAGGCTCCTGGGACTCCTGAAAGGAAAAGAAGAAATAATTAATACTGCAAGAAAATGCACAATTGCAATTAAAAGAACTCAGACTAAGGAGTGGGATTTTCAAAATAGAAAATACCTGCAGTTCCCACTGATTTTTGATTTTTTTTTTTCCCAGAAGATACTGTGGAAGTTTGTTTTCTTTTTTTAAAGAATAAAATACTAGTTCTCTGCCAAAGCTCTCTGGGTAGCTAATTACATCTCACTGTGTGGAATACAGATAATCTTATGTCTGCCAGGTAAAACATTATTTCAAGATAGGAAGTACTCAAAATATCCTAGGTATACTGAAGCAGGCAGGAAAGCAGCTTAGTTCTGTGCCTGCAGGGTGAGGGCTGACACTTAGCATTCTTTGGGGTCAGTTAAAACCAAAAGTTCAAATCCAAAAAGTTCTCTAGAGATGAAAAATTGTTAAGTGATCAGAAATCTGCCCTACCAATTAGAGATTATTCTTTTAAGTATATTGAAATTGTTAGGAAGTTGACCTTTTGTTTATAATTGTGACAAATAAACATGAATAAGCTGCTTTCTTGAATGCTTGATAATAAATCTCCGAATAGTGTTTGAGATGACACAGCATGTTAGTAACAATAATGTGTAACACAAAAGAATATGAATGAGCCATTGAACCAAGCAGGCTAAGGCAGTAAGGATTTATATCTCTGTCAGTCCTTAATCCTTTCAGAGCAAAAACATCAGAAAGATTTAAAAAACAAACTCACAAAATAAGTAATTAGTTTATTTATTCATAACATCAGTGTGATGGCTTCTTGATGGACCAGGTGGTGACCCATTCTGAGATGAGCACAGCCTGTTACAGCACAGAGGGTTGGAGCTTACTCTGTATAAGGGATAGATGGCACCAGCAAAGCACTGGGTATGGGAACAGAGCTCCCGAGGTGCCAGCAGGACCATCACACACTGAGAGACAGCGAGGCTTTCAGGAGAAAGGTTTGCTACAAAAACAGAGTGTTTGTGTAACTGAAATGTCATTAAAAATATTTGGGGAGCTGATGGCTGAGAGCAGCCTCTGGAATTTGCAGCTTGCTGAGCCCAGTGGGTGCTACAAGATGGGGAAGGACCCAGGCTGTCCAGCACTGGGGAATGAATACACACTGCTGTTTCTGAGCAAGCGCTGGCTGAGCTGCAGCACAAACTCCAAACAGTGATCTTCCCAACTTCGGGAGTTCACTGATTCAGCTATCTACACCATAGTGTATTTTGTGACATCTCTAACACCCACAGATGAAACAAAGAACAGGTGGGTCCCATTCTCTGGAACACAGACCTGGAACACCTCTGTCTCCCTTCTGGCCCGGAGGTCCTCGGCTGCCTTCCACTCTGCTTGGCTCTCCTGCTTCTCCTTTGTCACCCACTGCACCAGGGAAACCTGCAGAGCCGTACCCATCTGGACCTGTTGAGGTGTTCAGAATAAAGAGGAAAGCTGAAATGTTTCTGCATATAACAGTGCATTCTAAAGTACATGTGTGGAGCATGTGGATTTACAAAATACAGGAGTCTGTAATCGCTCATTGAAAAAAGGGCTCATGATGAGAAACAAGGCCTTGAGGTTTTAACTTGATCAGAGGAAAGAAGCTATGATTTGAAGTTGTGTTTTAATCCACCCGTGGGGTAGCATATAGTGTATGAAGTTGTTTGCCAGAGCCCACAATAATGAAGCACATTCCAAAGTTTTGGAGGACACAGTTAAAAAAGGTTGTGCTTGTGAACAGGCAGAGTAACAGCCTCACTTACCTGGTGATCCTGGTAAGCCCTTAGTGCCTGGTAAACCGTGCAGTCCACTGATTCCTCTTAAGCCAGGCTGGCCTGTTTTAAAATTATATTCATGATTATCATAATACTTTCTTTTATTCTGTTTATATTCCTGGGCAAAAAAGAATCAAATGCTTGAATTTTAAATGCTATTCTATGTTAAAATATGCATTATATGCAAAAGAATTAATTACTGTAAGTTTATTATGAAATACACCACACTATGATTTTGTGATTGGCAAATATTTTTATTATCCAATAAACTCATTACTCCAGAGATAGTTTTTAAAATATCTTTGATCCATCTGGTAGCATGCCATTAATTCCAGTCTTGCAGCTATAGTTTTTTAATACCCATTTAGTTTCCCAAAATGCTCAAGCCAAGACAATTATGACATAATTGCAGACTCTAAATATGGTTATAATAAAGCTGTCTCTGAGAGGAATTCACTCTGTGTCATTTAAAAACACCCCAACAAAACCCTAAAAAAATGTGTCATAGCTACTGTTACTATTGTTACAGATAAAATTTATTCCACCTATTTGTACCTGTCAAAGTGGTAAGTATGATGTTAAAGCTAGACAAGAACCAGAGCTCTGAAGGACTATTCAGTCTCAGAATAATAACTATCTGTCTCTCTTCACTGTCTAAAAAGGCAGTCTTCATAACTGTGTTAGCTTAGCTTTGAGGTAGACTCAGATAGAAGAATCTTACTAAAAGCAGGATGATTTCTGGCTGAAATGTAGAAAAAAATCTGCTGACTTAATATATTAAGGAATTAAGTGGCAACCATTGAGATTCTGTATCCTGTGATACAAACAGCTTCATTTTAAACTATCACCTGCATTTTGATAGCACAATTCTGTCTAAGCCATAAGTCATTTATTCTCGAAACCAGATATTGAATCAGTTAACAGTTTTTGGTGATGATGCAGGACAAATATGTTGCTTGCTATCTAATGCCACATTATAATATTTCATATTGTATATTACTACCCTTGTTGCAGGTTTGGCAATTTTTTATTTTGTTTTTCTTCTTAGCTGTCATGAAAAATGAAAATGTTTCTTGAAAACTGCTTTTCTAGTTGAAGAGGTCTTCAACAGTTAAAATGAGCTGAAAAGACACCAGCCATAAATCAGCAACCACCTCTGTCTTTGTTAATGCACTTGGACTTTGTGAGAAACAAATATTTTAGCACAGGAAGCTCTGCCACTGTGAACTGCTAAAACCCCCTTTCTTCTTCTCCATCCCAAAAGAACATTTGCAAGTGCTCACACAGAAATGATTGAATAGCTGACGTTGCATGAATACCTGCTTGTCCTGGTAAGCCAGGCCAGCCGGGAGTTCCCTTTTCCCCTGGAAATCCAGGTGTCCCAGGGTTTCCTTGCTGCCCTGGGGGGCCAACCAGTCCTGGCAAACCTGTGTGACAACAATGAATCATTGCTCATAAGCATCCTTAAGACCAATAGCCCAAACGCAGACTTGTGCTACTTTCAATCTCCAGGCAGCAAAAAGACTTGCCCTTCCTATTATCACTGTGTGATTGCTCATCCAAGTGGAAGAAAACTAAAGAGAGCACAGGTAGGAGAGACAAAGTACAAAATAACAACTCATTACAAACGTCAGGTTTGTGACAACCTCGGAAAGACAGTGGGCTCCTCCTATTAAAATGATAACTTGACTTCTATTGCCAGTCGCTACAAGTGATTTCATTGCTGTGCCCTCCTTTTCTGCTGCACCTGTTTTGCCTTTCCCACTGAGAAGCTGATCAGACAAGAACTGTTTCCCAGTGAGGCACCTATAGAAACTCTTCCAATCTTGGCTGGAGTTTCTAAGCCCTCTAATGAGAGAAGTGTGGAGCAACTGTTCTGAAAGAGCAATTCCATGATCCTCCTTCAATGGGACATGTTCTTAAGCCCTGGGTGTGTGATCCAGCCACAACTGAACCTGACTTGGCTTCTCTTGTACATTTAGCCCATGAGCCTGGCTCAAACGCTCTGTAACTGTGTCCTGGGGGATACTGACTTCATTTATGGCAGAAAAGGGCATTGAAAAGCCCACTCCTTTTTAGTACGAGACATTAGAATACACCTAAGAATGCCAGCAATACAACACTTTGACTGGACACTTGGTTGCTATAGAAAAGGAAAAACTGGCATGAAGTAGAGTTAGGTTTTTGCAATTTCCTCAACTTCTGCTGCGAGTTCCACATCCTTGTCACTGCTCCTCACCAATTTACAGAATGATGAACATATTAAAAAAACTTTATTACTTTCTTTTGATGGAAAGAATATTTTTCTTTTTCCTCTTAAACAATGTTATTCTTTGGAGTGTTAAAAATAATATTTTACCTTCCTGTCCCACAGATCCAGGGACACCCTGCGTTCCCTTGAGGCCTTCAATGCCAGGGAAACCAGGATCACCACCTTCTCCTTTTGGTCCCACACCTCCTCTTATGCCTGGAAAACCACAAAACCAGTATATTCTTTTAATAATATCAATACAACCCTAAGCAAATAAGCATAACATGAACTTGGCTACTGAATGGGTCCTGGTCTTGCCACATAAAGACATTCTTCTAGTCAGGGTGCTTATATAATCTGGGAGCATGAACAGTCCTCTGGCCAAATGACCAAAAACTTGTTTGTAAAAGTACTTCCCAAATTATCTGGAATATGTCACTGATGTTCAAGTACACTGCATGTACAGGAAAATTTAATACATTTAATATTGTTTACCTAACAATTCAATCCAAAAACTGCAAGATTTTGCTATCCCACCTCCTACAATCATGGCCTGATAATGCTTCTTTTGCCATCAACAGCAAAATAAATTATATAGAAATGTTTACTGGAGTTGCCTGTGATGATGTTTACTGCTATTAATGCTACTTTCAGTTGAAGAGGTAAATGTAGCACATACTAATTTCAATAAGGAAAAGATGAACCTCTCCAGGAGCTGTGGTGACAGCACAGGTTCAAGAGCCATCAAAATCCCACAGAAAGCTCTCCTTCTCTTCCTCTGGGAGTTTTATTATGTGAAAAGAAATACATACAGAGAGCAAGTGTGATATTAATACCTGTTAAGCCTGGCACACCAACTTCCCCTTTAAGGCCTGGCATTCCTGGTAAGTTTATAGTATCTCCCCGATCACCTATTTCAAACAAAAATGAATACATGAGTGGTAAGGCTTTAATTTAAACAATACTTCCTGTTGTTTTGAAGGAATTGCAACTTCAGAGGCAAAATTCAGCAATTATTATCTTTGTAGAATAAAAGAGAAGTAAATTAAAGACAGCAAGAAAAGTGCCTAGAACAGCCTCCCTCCTTGCCACAGGTGGATTTATCCATGGACAGCACATGTTGCATGAAATTAACAGTTAACCTTTTCACAGCCTTCCACATCTACAATATAATTCTGTAAAACTGTAGAAAAACTCTTTCAGATTGAAGACACACTGAGACCCCTCAGAACTTAATGTCAAGTGTTTGATGGGTGATGAATACAGAGTGCTTAGATAAGAGAATAAACTTACCTATTTCTCCATGTGACCCAGGAGTACCAAAATGGCCCGAAATTCCTGGAATGCCCTTCTCTCCCTATCATATGATTGAAAACAGGCACCAGTTAGTGAAGATGAAGATTTATTCAACCTTCCAAGCAACTGACTGTGGAAATACTAAAAAAAAATACTATTAAATGTACAATTTTTGAGCTTCTGTAGTACTTTATAGAGTAACTTGTCAGCAGTCAGTTAATCTAAATCAGTACCAACCAAAGGACAAGTTATCCTTGCAAAGGTTTAAGTCTGAGATTGAGGACATCCCATTACGCATATATAGCAGTGAGTCCTTGTGCTGCTTTTGGCTGGGGTACAGTTATTTTATTTCATAGTAGCCACTACAGTATTGTGCTTTGGATTTGTGCTGGAAACACTGTGGATAACACAGTTTTCATTCCTACTGAACTACGGTTACACAGTGTCAGGACACGTTTTGCTTGTCACCCCACCCAGCCAGTGATCAGGCTGGGGGTGGGCAAGGATTTGGGAGGGGACACATCTGGGACAGGGACCCAAGGGAAATCTCACACTGTATGGCCTCATGCTCAGCATATAAGGCAGGGAAAACAATGGACTGGGGGTTACAATGCTTACGGGCTGGCTGGGCATCAGCCAGTTGGTGGTGGGCAGTTATTTTCATTTGTATCACTTGTTTTTCTTGGGTTTTATCTATCATTGTTATATTATCATTATTATTATTACTACTACTACTACTACTACTATTATTATTATTATTATTTATTGTTATTGTAGTTTATTTCAATTATACAACTGTTCTTATCCACAAGTTCTCCCGCTTTTACCCTTCCAATTCAGTTCTCCCCATCCTGCTGGGGTTGTGTGGAAGAGCAGGCAACTGGGTGGGGCTTAGTTTCTGGCTGAGGTTAAACCATAACAGTCCTGCAGTCCTTGGTTAAAAAAACCAAAACCTTACCGAAACCTAAAGGCAAAGAGAACCTGAGAAAGGAACATAGTTTTTATCCCTCTTAAATAAATGGTGTCCATGAGTCTACTGTCAGGCCTTTTCTAAGTGTTTCTTTCTTCCAGTGTAACTTATTTTGCAGCTAGAGTGAATTATGGTGAATTACCTTCTAGAAGCTAAGATTCTTAGGCTCTTTTACTATTAGATAAGTGACAGTAATTTTCAGCAGTGATACCATTAAGTCCTGGGGCAAAGAGAAAAGTCAACCCAACACTGAGAATAATTTTTACCAGCAGCTGTGGCAACAGGATCAAAGAGCTGGAAGGAACCATCTGGGTCCTCACTGGCAAAATGCTGGCATATGAAGTTTGGATGTCTCACAATGAGATAAGAAATTAATGAATGCCACGTTGGAGGGAGCAAGCAAAAGTATTTGATCTATTAATTCAACGCTTACGGCATTTTTATCTTTGCACTGCTGTTATTCAGCAAAATTTCAAGGGGTGAATGCCACTTCCTGAGAAGCTGAATGTGAGCACAAGGACACCCTTATTCCCTCATGTGCATGAACTCACTCTGACTCCCGTGGTGCCAGGGAAGCCTCTGATGCCAGGAGAACCGGCGGGGCCAGGATACCCTTTCACACCTGCCAGCCCTTTCGCACCGATGTCTCCTTTCACACCAGCCACGTAGCTGGGATGCCCAGGGGACCCTGGGGTTCCTGTCTTTCCAGGAAGGCCTGGCATTCCCTTGCTACCTGCAGGCAGGGAAAAAGAAAAATAAATAAGCAAAGACTGACGTGCAGTTGCTTGTGTGTAAGAAATTTTCCTGCTACTGGCCTTCTCGAAACATGGCAGCACAATGTACAAGGCAACACACACACACACACACACACACATACACACACACACACACACAGAGTCATCCCTCAAAGCTTTCCTCAGGGGTGATTCTGTGAAACGCAGCCAGGAGCTGTTTCTGCTTTCAGAGACCTTGCTGGGTTGGGGGCCGCAGCCAAGTGGTACAATGAGCAGAGAATATTTAATATGGTAGCTGAGAAAAAGCTGAGAAAGAGAATGACAGCTCTGAATGTGCTTGCCTTGTTTTACTGTGACCACTGACCTTTTACGCCAAAGAATCCCTTCGTGCCCCTTTCTCCAGCATCTCCTTTTTCACCTTTAACTTCCATCATCATGCTGGGCATGAGCTTTGGAGGGTCTCCAGGGGGGCCTTGATCCCCACGGTCACCTAAAAGATAAAAAACCCAACCATGATACAAAATGCTAGTCAGCAGCACTGCTGGAAAAAGTGAACAGAAGAGTGAATTAGGAAAAAGGAATGACCTTGCACAAGCTGCAGAAAATCCACTAACCTGTGTCAATACAACAAGGCAGTGGAAGAGTAACATTTAAGAAAACATGAAAACTGAGTTAAACTTTTGTACATACAATCCTGGGAGTTGGAGTCAGACTCCTGATAGATAATTTATCTCTCAGCAGATCAGTTAGGAATCATGTGTTTATAAAAAAAGCCCCAAAACCGTGGTTTATAAAAAAACCCCAAAAAAGACATTGCAGAAAGCAAAGAAAAGTAGTTTTGTCCTAGTGAAAAGGAAATTCTCAGTCAAAAAGCCTTGGGCAAAAGAAAGTGTTTGGATTCATTACCAGTTATAGTGTTCATTTTCTTGACTTTATGGTTACTTGTGGAATCAGTAAATAATGTCCTGAAGAATGGACCCATATATACTCTATGAGTGTCTTTAGCTCTTCATGGGGTGCAGAGACAGGCCAGTAACCCAGACTTGTCTCCTATGATTATGCCCTGTCTTACATTTCTTTGCCAAGAAGCATATTTGCACTTCTCTTCACAGGGGCTACTTTCACACTTGTCTTTTGCTGAGCCTGTTGCTGGGATCACTGTTCTGCAACCTCTGAACAGCAGACACTTTTAAAAAAGACCCCAGTCTCAGGGTCCCTAGAAAGAATATTTTAGTCATTCAGCAAAGGATTTATTTAAAGATAATTGTGTGCAATCAAAAGAGGACTGAGTTACAGTTTTCATTTCACCAACAATAATACCAGCTGAATGTCTGTGACTTTTAACTACTTAATTTTAACTATTTAATTGCCTGGTTTTCTTAATATTTAACTATCTTGACAGTGTAACTGGAGAAAAATCCAAGTATTCTCCCTGAAAAATCTTATGCTTCCTGGGAAAATGCTCTCTTGACTTTTGCCCGTGTCCAGAGGTGACACTGTCTGAATTCAGATGAGTAATAAGATTTTTGTCTCCAGCCTTAAGTGTGTAAAGAAGTAATCTTTCCGTGGGTCTAAAATCCAGGCTTCTTGGCCAGAGGCCCATGTATCATATAGGTGGAGGAATGTCTGAGCTAAATTTACCATGTGAAAAATGTGTCTTCTTAGTCTTTGTGTCCTTGTGAAATAGTTCTGCAGATGTGAAGAGCAAACACACTAGTACCACCCATAAGCAAATACCTTTGAAGCCACGTGCGCCCTGTGAGCCTTTATCTCCCCGAGCCCCAAGTGGGCCAAATTCTCCTTTGATTCCCTTGATGCCTGGTCTTCCTTTTAGTCCTGTCATGCCTTTGAAACCATCAACACCACGTGAACCTTGCAGGCCTTTAAGAAAGAAGGGGAAGAGAACTGTTACTTCACTCAGATTTCTGCAAACTAATATGAACCAGCAATACATGACTGAAATGGTATGAAAACTTCAGTGCAGCAGTACCTATTTTTTGGGTGCCTTGATGCTTACAGCAATCTGTGTGTCTGGAGCAGGCACCCAAGCTCTCTGAGAGGTAGTAGAGCTCCTGAGGTAGTGTACTGTCAGAAGTACATGAACCTGCCTCAACTGGCCGAGAAGATGTTGTGGAGATGATCATAACTTACTGTATTCTCCTGAAAGATCAGTTCAACCCCTCTCCAAGAGATGAGCTTGAGATATGTATCTAGTTCCACATAAGGTTTGTAGTCAGCCTGGTCTACATGTAGATACAAATCATGGGTCTAGGACTGGCTGGTCCTTTCTCACCAAAAATTCCCCTACTTTTCTTTTCTAAACAAGAGAAAGCTGTTTTACATGGGTAATGCTAACAAACAGATCTTAATTTCTGTCAAATGAGAGCTGATCAGTACTTCAGAGCTAGTCTTGTCCTGTCTTGCCAACTGATGAAATTGCAACGTGCATTTTTAAAGCTCAGTTTGGCTTCACATGGAGTTGAACCCTGCTGAAACTCCCTGTGTGGGGTAGGCAATGTGCATTACACATATGTGTTTTCTTGTGGCTGGCAGGTGAGAATCTCACCATCTCAGCATAAAGTCACCATCGAGGTCTTGTGTCTGGCATTGCTCAGTTCACAGTTCCCAGCTTTAAAAAACTTTAAAGTCAATGTTTGGGGAAACATCTCTTAAATTTCACTGAGGACCAATGGGACTAGGATGACAGTAAGACTTTTAGAGAGAAAACAGTAAATACTGTGTATTTTTAAAAATGAGAAATAAAACAGCCATTGCTCTTCTAAATAGGGCTGGATATCACAAGCTAGCACTGTGCCAAGCCCAACACAGGGAAAACAGGCAGTGATTTTGGAATATATTAGGTACATGGTCTTAATTCTGCTGTTTTAAATAGAGAGAGATTAGCAGAGAATATGTCTGGTTTATGTCTGCACAAAACAGCTTTAATCAACTACTGTTTTCAAAGTAGCAGTCCAGAGCTCACCTTTATCTCCTGGAAAGCCATCCATTCCACGTATGCCAGGGGGACCAGTCACACCACGTATACCTGGTAATCCTGTGTGACCCATGTCACCTTTGTCACCAGACAGACCCTTCAGGCCCACGGGGCCAGGAAAACCTTGCTCACCATCTTCTCCCCTAGCACCAGGTGGACCTGTTGTGTAAATGTGAGAATAGGGAGAATAAAAAAGGTTTAGACATAGACGATGATTTCATACAAGGTAGCTCAAGAAGGTGAAAACTACTGTCCTGGCAACTTCATACTGAAGGGAGAAATTTAGAATTTTTTTCATCGAAGAATTGCAGAAATGATTGTAAAGATAAAGCAGCTCATCAACATGAACCAGTCTCACTATCAGTTTGGTTCCACACCCACTTGCAACAGGACCTTCCCCTCCTCTTTAATGTAAGGATTAAGCCCCTTTTCCATAAGCCAACCCTCATTTGGTGGGTCCCTATTCCCACTTGTCAGCAGCCAGTACTAACCTGACTGGGTTGGTGGCTATAGAAAGAAAAGCAGCTGCTCTGCCTGTAAAGATCATCCCCGTACTTAACTATCTGCTGTGTAAACTATGCAGTTGCCCTGCCACAGAGGACTACCAAGAGGAATGGCACAGGATTACTTTCTCACCAAGAGGTCCTTGGGAGCCAGGCCCACCATCTGGCCCCCGGTTTCCTGGTGGACCAGGGAATCCATGTGTTCCTGGTGTTCCTGGTAATCCCATCAAACCAGGGAGACCTTGTGGCCCTGGATCTCCTTTGGCTCCTGGCAAACCTGGGCTACCATCCACTCCTAAAAGACCAAAATCATGCATTAGAGCACATCATATGTAGAGAACATGTTTTTACATATTTCTTCTGTGTATACCCCAGGCTCCCAGAGTGTGTTTTTCCTTTGAAAATTCAGTGAGAACAGGAAAAGCAAATTAAAGGACTGGTCTTTAGATTTAAAATAATTGATGTTACCAGCAATGATTTCAATATTTGCATCAGATAGGTAGATTGACTCTTTCAAATGAATAGTAACCACTTGGCACCATGGGGATATACATGGAGGTCTCTCTCAATTTTAATCCAAATCTTTCTATTTTAATCCACATAATTCTGTTATTCCTGATCTCTCTGTCCCATATAGCTTAGTAAGAATTTAATCAAGCAGCTGACTGAACCACGGAAATAATGCTATGTATCTTTTCTAAAATGTTATAAGTAGGAAAAGTAACATTTAAGATAGACGGTGAAATCTGCATCATTGTTTAGAAATTTTCAGGTAGGATGTTACAAGAGATTGCTGTAAGACAAACTCCTAAGCAAAAAGGCCCTAATTTTACATGACTTAATGGACTGGGTGAAAAAGTATGTCTCTACCATATACAAGAAAAATGGGTATTAAGTTTTAAAACATAATGCCTGCTTTTCATTCAACTTGGAGAAGCAACAGCATACAAATAGTACATGGCTTTTAAAATCCAGGTCAAGTGGATCTCCTTCTCTTTATTCAGGTTTTACATCAGTGCAGGTCCATTGGCTTGACTGTAGTTAAATAAGCTTTATAATTGTGGTGACTTAAAGTGGGTTTTCTAAACAACAGCATACAGACTTTAGTTTGGTATTCTGAGTGAGGTGGCAGAAGTGATATAAAGGAATCCCTAGTCATTTCATGTAAAATTAAAAATATCCACACTTGTAGAAAAATTCACATGCTATCTGGAGCCATTCTGTCAGAACTGTAAAATAAATCAAGAACAGAAAAACTAGTAAGGCTTTATATTTTCACTGTATTTTTTACTACTGAAAACTTAGTTTTACAAAAATGTTTACAAAGAGGGTGCAAAGTCACACCATATTTTTTGTTTTCAAATGTGTTAGTGATGTTTTCTGCCTTTTCTTGAACTTATTAAGGGCCACAGAGCTGCTTTCATGCCTTTCCTTCATTCTAGGGCTCTATTGCAGGTGAAACCAGATCTCCTTACTTCAAAAAACTCTGAGAAGATGATGCTCTTCTTTATTTATTTTCATCAAAAATCATGAGAAGGTTATCCAAAACTAGTTCCTATGATAAACCTTGCTTTGAGCTAGTCATATAATTACTACTCCTTTCTCAGTTCCACACAGGGGAAGGGGGTAATCAGCAGTCCTATATTTAATTATGAGTCCAAATGCAATTGAAACAGTGTAGCAGGGTATGCTAAATTCCCACATGTGCTTTTGAAAATCCTTCACAGAGTTCAGAGTGAAAAAATCAGATTTTGTAGATAAACTCTGTTTTCTGCAGGGATTTTAGGGTGTTTTTATGGTCTGTGAAATAATAAATTAAATTATCACCCTGAAGTTATGGTGAATAAGTATATAATATTATCTTTTTCTTATTTGTGAGAGCCCAAAGACTGACAAGGTAAAATAGCTTATTAGCAGTTAACCTAACTCTATGTCCTCTTAGCTAAAATTTACAAATTCAGCACTCCTGAAATGTGCTGATCAGCAAAGCCATGCAGTACCCAGACATCTTTTGGTGTGGGAAAAAAATCTCAGTATTATTGCTGTATGTAAGTGAAAGGATAACAACACCACCACCATTCCAGTACATCTGCAAGCAACAAAGATGAGCAAAGTCTGGTTCTCTGGTATCCTAGTGCAGTTGCTTTCATGTAGAGCAGTGTGAAGGACAGCTGAACATAAGCAATGGATCTCCAGAAAGTGTTCAGAAGAGCCAGGCATGTTGGCAATTAGCTGACACAGAATTGGGAAGAAAGGGAGATCACCAGGACTGGGAATTGATAGTGAGGACATCACTACCTCTGACATGGTCTCTTACTGCTCTCACATCCCTGTGATTTGGCTGCATTTGTCTCACACTTACACAAACCTTTCTTTATTTGAAGAAGCTGTTACCTCTAGCTCCTGGTACTCCTTGATCTCCTGGTGCCCCTTTCAGCCCTGGGAAGCCGGGCAGGCCGACATCCCCTCGGGAACCTGCTGCTGCTCCAAACACGTCACCAGGAAGGCCCTTTGGTCCTGGTGTTCCTGGAGCTCCCGATTTTCCTGTAAGACCTGGGTGTCCCTGCAGTCCAGGTAGACCATTTGGGCCTCTGTCTCCCCTGGGCCCAGTAAAACCTGCAAATAAAACATGGACTAGGCATCACAGAGGTCACTACAAATGTTGGAGCTCAAATCCTAGATATACCAACACCTTGTCCCCATTACCACAAATGACAAGGTAAAGGCTTCTTGTGGACTGGAAAACTGGAGCTGGACCAAAGGTTAAGCCAGAGAAGTGGTGAAAGATAGCATGGAAAACTGCAGAAAATTGCTCCCTGTGGCCTGGGAGCCATACGGGAGCCCTGATTTAGCAATTAGAGCACTCTGTAGAGCTTACCAGGGGAGATAGAAGTTCATGGTCCTGTCTATGCTGCAGAGAGTCATGTTTTATCATCATCAGCAATGATGATAACATCACAGCATGTTTTATCATCATCCCTTGCCTGCTGACCAGGACATGTATCAGCTCTTTTGCTTTCTCTGTTGCTACTACAGATGCTGTAGATGAGTCTAGAGAACACTGTCAGGCCACGTGCTGCCTGAGGGGAAAGCACCACTTGGCACAGGATTTGGGAAAGTTTGCAGCACTCAGAATCTTTGAAATCAGACAACTCAAAAAATTTCCAGAGACCTCATAAATTAAGTTCTGTCAATGGTTTCTGTAATGGGGTACAGAAAAAACCCCCCAAACAACTCATTACCCATTTGTCAGACCAAGTAAACTTGGTCAACCACAGGGAAGTGGTAGTTTCTGGAGATAATTCCTGTAATTCTTGCTGGACTGACTGACGATTTGTGAACATCCACACCCACTGCAGCTAACATGTGCATGCCACTGCATGGATCATGTGTGCAGTGGCATACACAGAGGCTCATTTATACTAATGTTGAAAAGAATTAAATGAAAGTACTATCACTATTATTTTCTTCCTTTCTGTATCATCATTATGATTATAATGAGGGAATAAATATACATAAATACATGAGTAAACTTGGAATCCAAAATATCTAGTTATTGAATTTCTTTATGAGAATTTTAGTAATTTTTACCATCACATTTATAATTTTGAATAATAAAGCAGATTTTAAAAGCTTAGCATCTATGAAATTTTTTGTCATTATGGAAGTTGCAAGAAATACTTCTGGATTTGAAATGTAGTATTTTTGTCTAATGGCTTATTGATTCAATGTAGAAGTGAAGATAAGTGAAAATTACCAGGAATCACATATTTGTGTTTAAGTGACTGCAATAAAAAGGCCAAAAGTATACAAAGAATGACTAATTATTTCAAGATACCTGGAGGACCTGGGAATCCTTCCCGACCTGGATCACCTCGGGTACCATTTAGCCCTGGGTAACCCATAGGACCTGGATCACCGGGGAATCCTCTTGCACCTTTTGCACCTAAATTATATGAAAGAAAGTACAAAAGCATGATCTGAACAAACAAAACAGAAATATCTGTATAATGTAAATAAAAGGTAGTAGTAAATATCATCGTCATGTATTTCTGGACGCAAAGATGAAACCTTGGAAAAAAAAATTAATGGGGCTATACAGTAGCTCTTTAGAAGTATTCAAGATCCCAAAACATGGACCAAAAATCTAGGTTAAGTGCTTTTACAAACATGGATTAACCTGACTTAAAGACTAATAATATGGAGACTACTAGGGTAAAGATAATTAGTTTCACAGACTTTTGGAGCTTTTCAATATTTTGTAAATTAAGGCTTTTAGATTAAGGTCAAAAGGCAATGTCAAAAAAGAATGTTCACAGAAATGGGCACAGATGAGATGCTGTAAGAGGAAAAAAAAAGTCCTTTCCCTGCTAAACTGATCACAGAACAAGAGCAGACTGGTTTAGATAACTAAGAAGCAGAAATGTAAGGCTAAAGGTTAGATCTAATAATCCCTCAAAAGGAATAGAAATTAACTAGCCTACTTACTATATTTGTAACATTACAGGTCTAGAGATTCCCTAGTAAAAGAAAGGATGTGCCCTGCAAAAAGAAGGATGTGCCAGTTCTTCTGGCACTGACCTCTTGTTCATACAGATTTTTCTCCTGACAGCTAAAATGATACTTCACTTCCCTGTGATACAGTATTTGACATTTCAGTAAGGGCAAATATTACTATTTTTTAACATCTCAAACCCTGCAAGCATTTTGTAGGATTCCTTTGTTATGTTTCAAAAATTATATTTTTTTTCCCCATGCAACAGTTTCATTACATGAGTCTCATTAATCCACTGTATTACAAGATCAAGATTTTTTATAAAGTTCTTTGAAAATAATTACTGTGGAATGCTTTGTTCCCCTACCATCCCCAGCATTTAGAATTTCATAATTTCCCAGCTCAGACCTCAGAAGGTCAACAACATGCTTTAACATTTAAAATGTTGTTGCTTAGCATCACCATGAATTACAGCTCATTTATTCATTACTGAAAGTAAGTTTCTTTCCACCCCTAACTATGACAAATCAAGGAAAATATCACTTGGATTTTGATTTTTTTTCCACTTCAGTTTTCTGAAATTTATACTATGACAGTGAGAAGGATCTGTCACAGTCCTCCATGGAAGCCTTTTATCACCCTGCTCTCAGAGGACAGGATTTGCCTTGTGAGGTGTGCAGTCAGCTCTGAGAGACCTCAGCACACTCTCTAGCACTAAACCTGTAGACTCTTTATACTCTTACTTGCATGTGGAGAATGGCAAATGGGTTATTCCTGCCTTCTGTTTTGTGGCTGACACTTATTAGCAAAGGCAGGCTTAGCTCAGGAGGGGTAAAGTCACCTGGACTGCACACTGCTTAGATCTCTCTAGCAGGGTCAGATTAATGCTGTGTTCCAATGTAATTCCTAAAACTTGCTGTCTGCTAAGGCTCAGTTATAATCAATACGGCAAGATATCCTTCAAATGTAGTGTATATGAGAAACACAATATGGGTAAAGGTAAAACATTACCTGTGGCTCCTGGCACTCCTGGCTTTCCTTGGGATCCCTTTGGTGGCCTTACACAGCCTGCACCTGAAAACAAACAAACAAAAAAGTTGCACTGTATGTGCTCCTGTGCTGCCTCTCCATGTCTCTGGTCCTGTAGTTGAGACAATTTAATTAAAACAGGTAAAGTAAAATTATCAAGCCAACTCCCAATTTGAAAAGAAATTTTATTCTTCTGGCTATGGGTGGCATTTTCAGAGGAGCACTCAAGCTGATCTCCACCCCAAGAGCTGCTCTTCTGCTGATTTTGCAGGGGCTATCGTGGCAGGTCCAGTTGGACCAGTGCAGGAGGGGTAGTCCAGCTTCCTGGATGACTGTACTTTTCAGAATAAGAGAAATGCTTTCTTTCCCTATGGTTGATTTATACCTGAGAAGCAATCAAGTCAATTTTTGCAAAAATCTGGGTTTTTTTTTCTTATATGTCATATTGCACTGAAAATCTTCACTCAAAATTATTCTTTAAAAAAAGTTCCTAAAATCTTCTTGGGCACCTGATTTCTGGTACTGTTTTTACAGATTGCACAGTAATCATACAATAAACTCAGGAGTGATGAAATTAAGAATCTCTGAATTGTAGAGCTAGAAGTGCAATCATTTTAGAAAATGTCCAATTTGATAAATTTAGTTTAGAGCTACATAAAGTATTTGCCAGTATTTGTGGCCTAAAGTTCAAATAGTTTACAACTAAGAAGCAGTCATCACAAAAAAAGGTTTCGACCCACAAAAGCAGCATGATACTAAAAAGATACTCAAGCCACTTGCATGTACAGTACCTGACCATACTGGTTCAGTTGCATCTCCTCTAGGAAAGTCTTCAGTGACCTGCCCGCAGTCTGTGAGCAAAGAATCAGAAAACATAGTTACTTAAAAGAGAAGAATTGCAAAAAGACAAAAATGTTCTCAATTCTAACCAAAATGCCTATAAAATCTGCAGATAATGTATTATGCACACATACCACACAAATTATTTGCTATACCATACTGAACACTCTATCCACACATTGATTAGATCTGGACTTAAAATCTATCCTGTCCAAGTTAGGAGGCTGTCCCATATACAACCATGTGTGAGGTTGACATGTGCTTGCTTTAGTTTGAATATTCTGCCAGGCTTCTCAAAGTGGAGGAATAAAACTCTGAGCCTGAGCTCTTCTGAATGTAGCCCTGGCATTGCTGTGCTTGGAAGGGACTTGAAAAGCTGCAGAAATATTATGAGGAGCTCTGAAGGGTGGAAACATGATTTTCTCTGGTCAATTAAAAGATTATGTTGGATGGGAAAAATCAGAGAAAACCACCTGTGGGACTTCAAATGGCAGGACATTGCTCCATTGCCTCCAACTGCTTGAAACCTGAATAATGTTACTTGCTGGCACTATCACATTAATTCATGCTATTTCAATACCTGACATGAAACTACTGGGACTTCTGAAGTATCTCCTTCTTTAAGATTTCTGGAAAATACCAGCATTTCCTTTTACCCCACATACCCCCCATCAAGCTGTCCCTTTTCAACAGTGTGCTGGATAAATGCTGCACACAACTCAGTGCTGATCTCCCATGGCTCTGATGTAAGACAGAGTGGTGTCTCTTACCTAGTTGGCCAGGCTCTCCTGGCAGACCAGGCAGACCTGGAGATCCTGGGTTTCCAGATTGTCCTTGGTCACCTGGAGAACCCCGGAACCCTTTTGGACCAGGAAATCCTTCACCTGGCAGGCCTGCTTCTCCTGGAAAGCCCTTTGGGCCTAATTCACCTGGATAACCAGGATCACCAGGGAAACCTCTGATAGCATCACCCTGTGGGAAGTGAATGGAGGTTGTCACTCCTGACTTTGCTGAGAAAAAAGACAACTCAAACAGTTGAACTACCCTCATGAATAACATCTTATAGGCAATCATTTCCCAAGTGTTGCATCCCAGCTCTTTAAACTGACATTAAAAACAAAGTATTTTTGAAATAACCTGACTTCAATGTAGACCACATGCCACTAAGGGCATTAGAGAAGTTCCTTGAGGGAACATTCCCCTAAAAATGTAGGCCCATGAAAAAGCATGTGGGCAGTATGAATCAGTGTTGTGGAGGGGATCCTGGTCCTCCCTGAAAAGCTGTGAGTGATTTTGGGGAGACCAAATGCATTGTTAGAGATGTTTCATTGTGGCATTTACATCTGAGAAAAGCTGACATAAAAATGCACCCAAAAGAATTTTTCTCTGTCTGCACTGTGATATTTCTACGCTACTGAATCAACATTTTACCAACATCATTAGAGAATGCCCTTCTATCTTCAGAAGCAATATAAAGTACCATCTTCACTGGTAGGAAAAGTACTGTGGTCTAGAGTGCCTAGTATAGCTCTTGCCCATCTTCAAATATGATATATGAGCATCCCAATGCTTCAAAACATCAGTTATGATGGGATGCAGGAATCCTTCTTGCAAGGTATTTTTAATTTTGCCTATAGAAGGAAGTTAGAAGAAGAACAAAGACTACATGTCTAATTTCTAGATAGCTACAGTTAGGTGAGTTACTATGACGCAATATGATGACATAACGTATATTTTAAGGACATAAAATTGAAACAAATTTTGCTTTTCTTCAACACAGTTCTACTAAAGCTATTGTAGTTCAGTCACAAAGAATCTCAGACTATATTAGAAGGAGTCACTAATACACTATACACTACCACTTCTTTAAGTAAAATGGAAATAAAAATTTTCTAAAAACCTGAGAGTAAACCTGATGCTTAATTTATCAATAACCAGCAAACCCAGTCTAGTTTTGCATCATAATCTGTGCAAGAAGGACAGGCTGGTGATGATAACCCCAGAATTAGGTGCATTAGTAACTGGGGGTGGTGTATTTGCTGTTTGGTCGCTCACCGGAAGGCCAGGTTGTCCTGGTAACCCATCTAATCCATCTCTGCCTGGGAAACCATCTTCACCTCTGATTCCAGGCAGCCCGGGATCTCCTTGGATTCCTTTGGTGCCTAAGGAAAATCTTCCACTGTGAGACCAATCTTTCATTAATACTACAAATAATAGGAAAATACAGGTGATAAGAATTTTCACTCTACCTTTTGTCGTTATGTGTAAAGAGTCTCCTTTTTCGCCTTTCCGTCCAGGAAATCCAGGTGGACCCGAAAATCCCTGATGTTACATTTAAAAAAGCCCAAAACAAACCAGAACTGCTTAAGAAATAAGTATCAAGATTTGCATTTCTACTTTAAAAAAAAAAGGCTCCTTAAATTTTACTGCTTTCCTGCTCCTTTTTGTGAGTGATTTCCTCTTCAGTAATCCCCTTCTTGTGCAGAACCTTTATTAATATGTTCTAATTAGGACTAAGGTTTCTAAGGCATGGTAGAGGAGATTCTGCATGAGGATGGATTGGGAAGTATGTGGCTTTCCATGAGTCCTGCAGGTGACTGCTGCTACTGGAGAAAACATGGTGAATTACTCAGTGTCAGCCACTAAAGAAAATGCCCTAAGCAACTCCTTTCCACCTTGGAAAAAACCTTAGGGTTCTACTGATGGGAAATTCCTCCCGTGCACTGCTCCCAAAGAGAACAACCTTGAACCTAGCAGTGGATTGCGATTCACAGCACCATTCTGGGGCTGAAAAGTACCACCACCCTTCATTTATTTATCAAGACAAGAACTTGGGCACAGAGGGATTATGTGATCAAATCACTTAATCAAATCACAGACCTGTGAGTAGGTTTTGGTTAGAAGGGAGGGCTGGAGGTCTCTGGTCCAGCCCAGCACTTGGAGTTGAGTGCTGATAAATTTGAAATAAATATATTTTGTTAAAACACTCCTGTGCCAAACAGTATTTAAAAGTGTGTCTTTGGCACCATTGTATTTTATTGACATTCTGGGTGAAAAGCATGTGTAAAAACTGTATCTCAGCTGCAGATCACCACAACAATACAGGGTTGCACTTCTAGTTAGCCAAAAGAGTGAGATTAGTTTTGATTATAAGCATTCTGCTTTACCTGGGACATAGTTGAAAACTGCATTTTAATGGTGAGTGAAGCCAATCTGTACTCCATGGTAAAGCTGTTTCTTTTGGTCATTGATTTTTTTTCAGGCCAAAAGAAATCTCACAAACTTAAAATAATGCTGAATTACTGCATTAACACTGCACTAATAGCATGCTCTTTACATTGCTATCTTTTTGTTCTCAAGATTTAGTTGTTATGTATAATACAACTTAGCACAGAGGTATTTTCAAAATATTTTACAGCTCCACAGGGAAAAAAATCCTTTTGCTTGGGATAAAGTTTTATTTTCTTTAAACCGACATAGGTCTCATCAAGATTAATTGTATTTATCATCCACATATGTAGCTTGTTGAACATACTACAATAATTATGGAGTTATTTTTGCTCCAGAATGAGGATCAAGAATATGTAAGTGACATTATTTTACTTTTTGAATTTGCTGTGCTATGTCTGTACGTGTTTATACTTCTCTCTGTTCTACAGTAACTTAAATTCTGGAATGAAAAATCTCAAAAGCAAAAAGCCTTGTAGAACTTAGAGTTTTAACCAAAGTACTGAGATTACATTTTTTGAAATATTTCTGTTAATTTTGTCATGACTTCTAGAAAGTATAGCTATCCATAAAAGTATTTTGAGTTTTTGCAAAAAAAAAAAATCTACCTTTTCTGCTTTTTGTTTTGTTGTTGTTAATACAGCCATAATATAGTCAAAGTCAAATGTATTATATTTTAGTTCTAAAAAATACCAAACTTTAGATAGTTGTGAGTGAGCTTGGTTTTTCAGATGTTCAGAAGAGCCTAAAGTACTAATTGAAAACATGTTTGCTCTGACATGTTTGGACTTTACAATGGTATGCAGTGATAGGAAAAGAGGAATGGTTTTAAACTGAAAGAGAGTAGGTTTAGATTAGATAAAGAAATTCTTTACTGTAAGGGTGGTGAGGCACTGGAGCAGGTACATAGACTCAGGAGAGTTGTGGATACCCCATCCCTGGGAAGTGTTCAAGACCAGGTTGGATGGGCTCTGAGCAACCTGGTCTAGTGGAGGGTGCTCCATCCCATGGCAGGGTTTGGAACTGGGAGATCTTTAAGGTCCCTTCCAATCCAAAGTATTCCACAAGTCTTTGATAAACAAAATCAGCCTCTGGGTCAGCATTACAAAGAACTTACTCTAAAACCTTGAGATGTGACTGACAAAAGCCAGTTCTGGCTGTGAGAAGCCATGATGCAGTCAGCACAAGCACCTTTATGTATCACTAACAAACAAGCTGGTGTAAGCAAAGCCCTCTTCTCAGTATTCTTGGATAGTGTTTTTTAGAAACACTATATTGTAAACAAGAACCTTACATTTTAACATATGCATCCTATAAGCAACAACTTCAGGTTACTACTGGAGTTGTTTCCCTTCTGGGTGGTTGGATCACACTCAGTACTACAGCAGCTTGAAAGGATTCTGCTTTCTTCAGATAGAAGGTGGACTTTGGATTATGGGGAAATCTTTCACTCTCCCCAAAATTTTCTATTTTCACTTCCATCCTAGCAAGTTTTGGCCTTCAGTATTTTATAGATAACCTCCTGAGAGCTACTGAAGTGGGAAGGAAGGAAGGAAGGGAGGGAGGAAGGGAGGGAGGGAGGAAGGAAGGCAGGAAGGCAGGAAGGCGAGAGAGAAAGAGAGAGAGAAGAAAGAGAGAGAGAAGAAAGAGAGAGAGAAGAAAGAGAGAGAGAAGAAAGAGAGAGAGAAGAAAGAGAGAGAGAAGAAAGAGAGAGAGAAGAAAGAGAGAGAGAAGAAAGAGAGAAGAAAGAGAGATCATACTTTTCATCATTTTTCCATGGAGAATAGCTTGAGGTTTTGGATTTTTTCCATAGTAGGCATATAAAAGTAAGCAATAAAGAAACAACTATCTCACTTTTGCTCCAGGGTAGCCAGGAAGACCATGTGGTCCTTGATCACCAGGTTCTCCTTTCCTTCCAGGCTGGCCAGAGCTTCCTGGAAAGCCAGGAGGGCCACGGGGACCAGTAGGGCCCCTTCTGAGCTCCTCAGTCAAAAGGCATGTTGTGCAATCCCCTTCTTCACCTAAGGGAAAGATTGGAATGAGAAGAAAGAAAGCTCTATCAACAACAAATAGATGTGCAGCTGTATCCATCTTATATATAGACTTGAGAATACTTGAGTAGTTCCTCAAATACTTGAGAAAATGAATTTTTTTTTTTTCTGATAAGAATCCAACACAGTGTTTCTTTGCCATGTTAGCTCCAGATCAAATTCATCAGTCCTCATGTACATTTATAGTTCAATAAACTCAGACTGAACACACTGGGCCTTTACATAATGAATAACAGCAGATTATCTATTGATTTATTTGTTATAACCTACCTTTAGGTCCTTTTTGTCCTCTTGGCCCAGGGAAACCTTGTAGACCAAATCTACCTGGTGTTCCCTCTCGTCCTTTTAATCCAAAGAGAGGACCTGGAAGTTTAATTAAATAAAAATATAAATTAATCTACTGTAGATTTACTGTTTTTCTCTTTCATTATTTTTTCTTTGAGCTGCAATGCATTTTCCCTTGTTTCCCCTAATGTCACTAACTGTCTAACCCAACCTGTTGAGATGTACTCCCTTCTCTCTTCCTCTCTCCATCTTCTGACAGCTTCTCACACTCATCCTCAGTAACTTCCATATGCTGTGGCAGACAATCCTTGCTATTCCTTGCTCTCTCTAACACTGAATTCCTCCTCTCAGCCCAACCTACTCTGCATTAGCACTGCTCTGGATCACCTCCTGCATATCCTTTTTTCCATTCTTTCAAATGTTGCCAGGGCTGTCTAAAAATCATGCAAATCTTTTCTTCACTGATGAGTATAGAAGACTTCTCTGTGTGTTCTCCCCACCTCTCATTTAATTTCTACTTCATTTCATTTCATTCTGTCAGTGTCTCACTTTGCTCTGCCAACAGCTGTCTTTAAAACAATCAAAGATGTTCCTGTGAATTCTCATAATCTCTGTTTTTGCACTTACCAGGGGCTCCAACAGGACCAGGTGGACCACGAATTCCTGGTGAGCCGTCCTTACCAGGAAGCCCAGGTGGTCCCGGAAAATAAGCAGGAGATCCTATTTCACCTTTTTCACCTTTTGGTCCCATTTCTCCAGGTAAGCCTGGCCTATCCCCATCCCCTGAAACAGAACCAAGGAAAACAATTTCTTAACAGTGCTGCTCAAAGAGATGTGATGTAACAGAAGAGAAAGTTCGTACAACTGCATCAAACATGCGAGGAAAAATAGACACATTTAGCATGGAGCAAAAGTACTAACTGCACTTTTCACTTCAGCAAATCAACAGCAGTTACAGAAAAAAGGCTCTGTCATCATCTCTATTTCAGCAGTTTTGCAAGAGTCCCATTGGAAAATGCTCCTCTTGTTCTTTCCCCCCCCAGTTATTATATACTATTCTGCACTGTGTATCACACGATCAGCATAAAAATTTTCCCCACTGTGACCCTGTGTCAGTCAAAACTCCCTCTAAAGTTAAGCTGTTAAACATGTGTTGCTGGGGTATTACCATCAGAAAATCCAGGAAGACCAGGCAATCCACGATCTCCCTCATCTCCTCGGTCTCCTGGGAGTCCAGAAGCACCTGGGAAGCCTGGATCACCTCTTGCACCTGAAAGACATCCCCAATTCCACAAAACATGTCAGCGTGATTCTGCTCTTTTTAGAAAAGCAATTATTAGAATCTTCAATTGGAGTATTAGAGTTTACAGTAGTTTCTGAAAAATAGCTTTTGAATGGTGTGGAGCCCCAAGCCCAGAAAGAAGGATAGTATCTTTCACCTTTTACTAATGTGCAGCTAGAGCTCCATTGCTCCTGGGAAGCACAGAAGAGCACCTCTCTGAGGAGAGCCCCTCTTTTTCCTACAGGAAGTTTCTGTTGTAACAGATGTGTGGTGTGTGAGCTTTGCTTCCCACTACCAAAAGCATTGGCCTGGCCCCAGCTATTGCCTGCAGAAAGTATTGTGCTCTTCTCAAAGATCAGTGATAGTAGAGGACATGTGGTGTGCTCAGCCCCCTGCCTGCTTCTTTCTCTCTCTACACAAGTCCCTCCTGCTTCTCAGAGGTTGGCAGGGTATTTGGAGTGATTTGACCAATGATTTGGGCCTCTTGCCCCTTTTCTCTGGAGGAAGGGAACCATTCACTGCTAGTCTCTCTGGCTTTCAACAAGACTAAGTAAACTCTGTGGGATGAAGACAAAGGCCAAGGCAATGGCATGTGATCACTCTTGCTGTTTGCTGGCACCTTCCCTTGAATAGTTTTGGCCTTGGCAAACTGCTATCACCTTTTATGTGTTTCTAGTCTAGCCATGAAGAGCCACCACAGCTCTGCAGAGCAGCTGACACTGGGAGCTGCAAGCTTAATGAAAAGATCGCAATGGATTTTTGTCAATTTAGAAAAGGAGAAAAACCCCTCATATTCATCAAGGCTTTTTTAATGTGTGGGTTTCTTTCTTTCCTTCTTTCTTTCTTTCTTTCTTTCTGTCTGTCTGTCTCTTTCTGCTAGATAAGAATGCTGTCTGCTGTGCTGTCACTACCACGCTTTATCCAAAGTCTGAAACAGGACAAAGAAGACTGACTCCCATTTCACTGGACAACAAAGTCACACGATTTTTTGCTTGCTTCTTCTCTGTGGATACAGGCATGCATGGAAGCCTTTTGTATAGCAATCCAGCTCCAGTGGGAGAGACAAAGAAACCACCTGCCTGCAAAAAGGTGATTAGGGCATTCTCTTGGAAGGCAATTACAGCTTCTGGAACACTTTAGCAAACATTTTTTTCAGGAGTTGAATTCTCAGAATGTCATGCTTTTGATCTATGCAGAAGGTAGTAAAACAGCTAAGATAAACAATCTAAGCAAAGAAGATGTACCTTTCCTTGGGATGCGGGAAGGAAAATAGGAATCTGGCCCTGGAGGACCCATCTCGCCCAGCTCCCCCTGTCAACAGAAGTTGAAGTATCACACCCAAGCACATTATTATTATAGAGAATTTCTTTTAAAATGGAAAGGTAGGCCCATGAAACACAAAACCCCAAACTACCAAAGGCACTGACATGACACTTAAGGAACCTCTAAGATATCAAATTAACAAACCACATAGCTGGTTCTACAATGACATGATGACATGATGACAGAAAAAGAAAGAAGGCAAAATGACATTAGGTTTACTGCTTCTAGCAAATGAAAGTAAAGCAGTACCTTGCTTCCTCTGGGACCATGGCCACCAGGTGGGCCATCAAATCCTGGAATACCCTGTAAGATACATAAAAATTATTGACTTTCCTTTGCCAAAGAGAGACTAAAATTATTTGGCCTGTAGCAATTCCTGTAACACCAATAAGGTTCCTTGTCATTTGATGTCCCACATCTTGGACCAAGCCCAACTCTTGCCAAAGGCCATAGGGACCTGCTGTGCTGCAGGCTCTGTCACCCCTGGCAGTGCTGCAGATGGAAGGAGCACCTACACTCACATCATTCCACAGATGCTGCAGGGTGCAGGAGGAGGAAAAGGGGTCCCCTCCATGCCAGTTGACCCTGAGATACTTGGGCCAGGCAGCCAGACCACACCAGCCTGCTGCAAGAAAACTAAATGAGTCAGAATCGTTAAAAGTAGACATATTTTCACTGGACTGGAAACAGTGAGCAGTGAAATAGCACTGAAATACACAGCTCCTTTTTGCTCTTTTCCGGGTGGCTGGAGACTGACTGAAGAAGGGCTGAATGAGAAGAACTCAGAAGCCACCAGATTTCAGAGATGCTGATGAGATGAGATCATCTCTTCTGTGTGTTTTACTCGGCTTTTTGGCAACTTTTGTTCTGAGCAGAAAATGTTTATGTGTACTCTAGAAAGAGACTGGTGTTAAAAAGGTGTGCTTTTAATAGAAAACAGTGTTCAGATCAACAACTGATGTCAAGTAACACCGTTTTGCTGAAAACAGTAGTTTTGCATAATTCACACTTATAATTAGATTATTAGTTTTTTAAATCTCAGCATGTCTCAAGTTTCACAGTGGGTACAACTCTTACCCAGAACTTGAGTGTTAATAACCATCTCTGTAAGTCACTCTTGAAGTAGTTTTGAAGCACTGAAAATACCATAGCTCTCAACAAGTTGCCACAAACCGGATCACGTTTCAGATACTTTTCCATAATGGCAAGTGTACATCACACCATTGGAAAAAGAGCCTCTTGATTATCAGGTGTAAAATCTCTTTACACTAGGTGGAGCTGGTGGTCTAAAAGCAAAGCCAGCAGCTTCCTACTTAACTGCAAATTCATCTGTGCACTAGCAGGACTTAATCATCCTTTTTTCTCTCTTAAGGATAAAATAACTCAAAAATCAACAAAAAGGAGGTTGTGAATAGCACATAGAGTAGGGAGTCCCTCTCAGACACACATTATACAATGATAGTCCATCCAAACCAATGTACCTTCTGTTAAAATTATTGCCAAGATTCATCCTCAAAAAGGAGCAGCCACTTGTCTCATCTGACTGGAGCATGAACCCCAGTTAAGGTCAACCAGTGGGCTTTAATGGGTTTTGCATGAGCCTCTCCCTGTATGTATTACTAACAGCAATTCCCTTCCACACCACCAGGACTGAGTAGCTGTGCAAATGTTATTTTTCAGATTTCGTGTACTTTCATGTCCCATGTGTTTCATGTTATCATTGTTATGCCTTGGTGGCAGGACAAATCTTTAAACAACTAAAGATGGCAAAGCATGGAAAAATTGTGCATCCCACAGCTATTTACCTCATGGAAGTGATTTCTAATGCTGACTGAAGAAGCCTTTTTCTGAGACCAAACAGAAAGTCTCTGTCTGACAGAATGCTATTTTAAATATTTGGGTGTGTTTCCATGGGGACAGAGATTTAAGTGGTATATTTATCAGTTTCCATTTCTTTTCCCTTTGTGATATCCAAGATAACCGTCCATCTCAACCACATCTGCAGAAAGCTATTCAAAAAAGTTTCTGCTTGTAGCAAGAAAATTACAGAAATCATAATCACAGTAATTAGAATGATGAAAGTGACACCTCCCTGTAGTGCTCTCAAATGATGCTCACGGTTTAAGCAAAACTGGACTTTAATCATAGGCTATTTTTTTCTCACTGATGAGAAAAATAACTGACCCAAAATTAGAATGATGGATGAACCCACATGATATTTGTTAGACTACAGCTAGTGTAATTGCAGGCAGAATTTGTCATCCACAGTTTACTTTTCAGACAGATTGTCTACATATGTGTTAGAAACAACAGTCTTGTATGAAATACTCACTCTTTCTCCACTGAGTCCTGGAAAACCATTGATGCCAGGCAGTCCCTAATGAAGGTACAATAAAATTAACAAAATAAAATGACATTCTAACATCTCATGGCAAAGAACCATTATTATTTATTAGATTAAATAAATCTAGCAGCCTGAAACTCTAACAGGCACACATCAGATATATCTTCAATTAGATTTTTGTATGGGGCAAACAGTACAAGTGTGAAATCTAATATGATATTTTCTTTTTTCTCTCTTAATCAATACATTGTAAATTGACCATGAAGATTTTAAAGATGACTGAGATTTTTTTAAAAAAAATGTATTCTTAGTACTGTTCTTACTTCATTTAAGCACTTCAGAAACACTGCCCCAAAACAAAGATGCCACAGGGAAGCATTTGGATTGACTTCTGTTTCAGTCCACCAGTAAGTGGAGTCAGACTCATGTTTGTTAACCATGGTCTGCAGACAGCTCAGATGGGAACAGGCTGTGCTGAGGACCAGGACAGCAGCTGTGGCTAGTGAGCACAGCTTCAGGTGAGAGATGCACAAGGCTTCCCAGTGATGCACAGGCATACCTTGCCCTCCCTTGGCACACCTGTGAGTCCCGTGGGGGCCACCACCACCATTTCAAAAGAGCCTTTTTACTTTCTGCTTCAGGCAGCGCTGAGCTGGCCAAACTACTGCTCTGAGAGACTGCAATTTCTATGATTTGTTCATCTGTGTTTTGTTCCAGAAGGCAGATCCACACATTCAGCTGAGTGAATTCCACCCTTAATAAGTGACTCACCCTTTGTCCTGGGTAGCCCATTACCCCTTCTTCACCTTTTTCCAGAGGCCGGAGAAGTACACCCTAGGAAAGATTGCACGTCAGTTCAATGCATTTCTTCATTATGTGCAAAAAAATTGCAACACTGTTTTATGGAAGCTAAACAGGAAGAAAGCATCATTGTAACACAAGGGTAATCTAATAATAGCTGCATGTGAAAGAACTGTTGTCCTTAAATTAAGTGTAACATGCTTGCTTCATTACAAGAGCAGGAGCAGGCCATTAGAGAGAGGACAGTGTCTCCCTCCTATCATCTCCTTTATTTCTTCCGTGTCTGCAGCTCTGAAGAAGAGCCAAAGTAATTATTCAGCTATACAACCAATTAAGCAGCTCAGCTTATGCCCAAACTGTAGCTCCAGAGAGCTGTCTGGCAAACACAGGCATGCTGCTATCCATGCTACTATACAAAACAAAAGAAGGGGAGAAACACATATCCCCTTTTGCTACATCAGCATATAATCTACAGTTTTCTTAATGAGTAAAGAAAAATTCTGCATGTGTAAAAAATGACCAGCAGCTGAAGAACTGGCTAGCAACCACACATGGAGGGCATCAAGGCTCACAATGTGACCTTCTCCCATAACCTCGTGGAGCTGCTGACCAGACCATCTGAGAAAATAAAGCTCTACAAAATGCTCAGTGAGGCATCCCTGCTTGGTAAAGACTGTGTTTTAAAGCCCTCTGGGAAGTCAAAAGGAACCACTCAATGGCAAAGCTATTTAGTCAGTCTAGAGGTTGTCTGTGAATTATAACTAAACCATGTTCAGTCAAGCTGGGTTGACAGCTTTACAAATTACAGCAACATATGGGATTACTGCCCACTTACTCAACAGATCTAAAAAAACATGAGACAAAAAGTCTGTATGTGTTGGACAGCAGGCTAAAAACAATTTTTAAAATGTCCATATATTCTTATTTAATGAAATATAGTGGAATTTTAAAACATAGATCAGACGAATAAGTAAAGAGATTTATTAATAATTAAAACTAAAATTAAAAATGCGTGAGGGAAAATCTTATTTTAGTAAACTAGTAAGAGAACAACTGATTGTGCTGTGGAGTTATTACACATCTAGTTCATTTTTCTGAAGCATTAGAACTGGTGTCTCTGCTTATAAAACATCTGCATTGCTCCATATCTATATTGCATCACATCAGTGAAGAGCACACAAGTATTAACTCCAATATTATTATTTGACTTTGTTCTTTTCCACATGACTTACTGGAATTCCAACTTCCCCTCTTGGTCCAGGGTCTCCTCTTTCACCCTAACAATAAAGAAATAGTATTCAGATAGGTTTGGCATTCCCATTTACATTTCAATAACTTTCATACAACACAAAATGACTGATAAAGAGAAAACCACTACTCTTGTGCTGTTCTTTATTCACACACTTCTCATAAGAAATGAATGCTTTTATAAGAATTTTCTGAAATTGTTTTTTAAAGAAACATTTGATAATTTCTATGAAAAGGTCTCCAGGAATGTGAATGTTCAGCTCTTTCCAGGCTTGTTCAAGAGATATCAGGGTGGTGAGTGCCTAAGTAATGCCTATGAATAAATGCACACACTCCCATTTTTACCTACTGATTATCTACAAATTATTTGATCAAGAGCTCCTGTTAGGGTAAGACAAATCATAGTCTAAATTCCACTCTCTATATTGATGATATCTCCATTGAATATAACAACTCTTCAGGTAAGTAGCTCACATGTGGGTATCTCTGCTTAGTCATGAAAATCTCAGCATGTATGTTATTTAGGGCAGACTGCAGAGTATTAAAGGTGTTTTTAGATCTTCTTTTAGATCTTATCTTTAGATAGCAACTTACTCATCTTACTGCAGAAATCATATGAGCCAAGTAAACTTTCTAACTTCAAATATGGGAGAAAAAATAACTGGCCTAGAGGTTGGTGTCTGATACGGAATATACACCTACAGGGTATGGCTGCCTCTGCTCCCAGCAAGAAGCAACAGATGAGAATAAACTGCATCTTCCCTGTGGGAATTTCTCCAATATGTATGAATAAGCCCTAACTCTAAGTATATAAATATCTGCATCACACAGATAAGTTATCTAAACAAACACAGTAATGGTTCCTCAGCAGGCATTTCTGCTGAGATGTGAGTGATGGCCAGTAGTTGCATGCTTAAACAAAAAGAACCTCTAAACTTGAGAAATACCTTCTGAATTACTCAAGCCACCATAGTTTCAATAAATACTGTATGGTCCAAGTTTCTGAAATCAGCAGATTTTTCTTTTGATATATTAAATTCTTTTAAGTTCTGTATGTTAAAGCACGTTTGAACAATATTTTAATTTTGGTAGTGCAAATCTCTTAGTTCCTTGCTTATTTCAGAAAAATACTCTCTTAGTTACCTTGTGTTTGTCAGTGGGGACACCCATCAGTTCTCTTGTAGGAAGCCCAGGTGGACCTGGAGGACCTGGGGAGCCCTGCAGGAAAAACAGGAAGGAACATTTACTGACAGCTCTAATACCTGGTCAAGCTGTTGATCAGCAAAGGCTCAAGGGCACTGCAATCAAAGGAGCACCACAGATTTGCCCCTGCTGGGAGTATGGTTCTAAACCATATGCAACCATACTAAATAAATTTATGGCAAGATATATTAATTTTGTGCTGGATTAACAGATAGCAATGCTTGCTCTTGCCCTGTGTGTTTCCAGAACAACAGCAAAGATTATTGCATTACATAAAGTGGCCTGGCTTTATAAATTTCAGAAGTGTTACCTCTGTGTCAGTGTAAATGAGAGCACAGGGAGACCTAGACACGTAGGGGTTAGTTCAGCTGTGATGTCCCTTAAAGAGATTATAATTACTTTCACACCAATACTTCATTTTCCTCTTAATATAATGCAATTGCAAATGAAGAGAGTACTTAAAATATGTTCATTTATAAATAATAGATAGCATCCACCTGTCCTTTAGTAGTGACAGTTAGTAGATACATTAGTTTTCCTTTACCTGTTCACCTTTTTCTCCATAGAAGCCAAGGCCCCTGTTGCCCTGCAAAAACAATAGGTCAATGTTTACCAAGTGCACAACTCTAACCTAGTCTGAAATTAAAATTTAAACATGCTTAAAGGCTTTTTCAGGCTTACAAGTCTGTACGACACCACTGAAAAACTGCAATCAAACAATAGTCTAGGTTTACCTTGAAGTATTTTATAGATTGAAAAGTAATTTTACAGACCTAAACTTTTAGAAAGACAACTCTATTTAAAATCTCATGCTACCAATTCCTCTTTGAGTCATCCACTAAGTAATGAAAAGATCAAGCATTTCTTCTGCAAGATTTTTAATAGCCTTGAATGCTAAATAAAACCACCTAAATGGGTTGGAACAATGAACTCATATATTTTTTTCCACGGAAATAAAATTGAATATTGTGAAGACTGCAAGGATTCTCTGCTCATGGGAAGCTACTGTGACTACAGTAGCAAATTAAATCTGGCTCTAAAACTAGTTTAATCTTTTCAGGGTAGGTGATCCCAGTGTAAGATTAACTTCCCATGGTATGCAGCCAACACAGAAAGTCTTGTGCTGCACAGTCTTTGGTGCAGCCCCTGGTTCTTTCTTTTACTGCCTTCAAGTAGGTCTTGGATAAACCTCAGCTACACAAAATCAACATTAATGACTCTGACACAAAGACTTACTTGTGGTCCTGGGGGCCCTGGGGGTCCTGGTGGTCCCTGAGGAAGCACAATAGGGAAGAGCAAGTTACTTGTTGCTTTCTAATCAATGCCTGCAGGAGGTTAGTTTCTCTCTGTCTGAAACCTAAGTATATATATTTAGCAGGGAGTGTATTCCTCAGCATCCCATGTGCTATTTTTACTATATCAGCTGTATTTACTGTTCTAAAGAATACCTTCCTGTAATTGTAATCTTTCTGAACAGAATGACAATTACCCAGCCTAACTCTAACAAAAGCCCATTTTTCAAGTAATAAGAACTTGTACTTTTGGATCCTGACTAAGCAACATTTTAAGCTCATACCTAAAGTTGAGGACATCTTTAATCGTTTCACTGGCTGCAGTTTTGGTGCTGTATTGGTTTGTAAGGGGGCTGAACTACCATAAGCATCTCAGATTACCTATTTGAGATTGCACAGAAAGAAATCAAAGGAAGATGGTGGAAAATGAAATTTAAGCAGGAAACATATCTGCCACAGGCTTACAAGAGGCGGGAAAGCCATTAATTGCAGAGATAATCTCCCTTGATTCTGTCAGCTGTGGTAGTTAACAGGCTCCAAAGGGCTCTACACATTAAAAACTCTGTCAAATGAGGGAAAGCTGGGGTGAATAAGAAGAATGAGCTGTTTAGCTCATGGTGAATGAGGGACATAGAAAGGAGAGAAGGTTGCAGATGGAACCTACTGAGCCCTGAAGGGGATGTTAGCTTCATAATGTAAAATGAAGCCTAACCTGCAAGCAAACAACAGTAACATTCTGGTGAGACCTGAACTTGCTATGTACCTTTGTGTGCACAAACACTAGACTTGTTCTGAAAAAAAACCTGCTGTGAGCTGCTGCCTAATGTACTGTGCAGATGCAGTGCACAGGGAATCCCTTAGCCTGGAGAGCCTGCAGGGAGCAGGGGGAGCCCTGCCTGCCTTGCTGCACTACCCAGCACTTAGAGAAGAGCAGCGATGCAACTCAGACCTGTGAAGTGCTCCCAGGTATCTCTCACAGGTGAGTCATAGCTTCAGAGGCAGTAAATAAAGTCTTTAATTTATTTTATTCTATTATATGTATTTTGTTCAAAAGAGATGTTGCCAATATGGTAACCAGAGGGATGTAGTCGTGGGGTCTCCCCAAGACAGGGGCTCCAAAAATGCACAGTTCACAGCACTCCTAATGTCCAAGAAAGAGCACTGGGAATATGAAACACTGCAGGCTGGCCTCCTGTGTGAAGCTTCTGTGGGCTTGCTCTAAAGAAAGAGTAAGTAAAGGACTGATCTCCTTTCAGGAGGACCAGTGAGAAAGAAAAGGTGCAGTTTACTCCAGGTGATAAATCAGACCAGTGCGGAAAATTACAGTAATTTCACGAATACAAGCCGCACCAATTTGACTAAGATTTTGCTCCTAAACCGGAAATGCGGCTAATAATCAGGAGCGGCTAATACAACCTCAGAAGTGCCTGCCAGAGTGCTGAGCCGAGCAGCTGCAAAGTCGGCATTTTGCGATTGTTACAAATCGCTACTTTGTTGCACCGCAGGTGGAGCCTGGCTCCCTGTAGGCAGCACGGGGGGCGGGGAGAGAGGCGGGAGAGCTCTCTTTCCTCCTCTGCCACAGCCCAGGGGAGAGACGGGGGGGGGGCCCGGCGCCGCCATTGCTGCGGCCCGGGGAGGAGAGGGGGGACCCGGGCCGCCCCTACCGCGGCCCGGGGAGGGGGGGGGAAGCTCGCGCCGCCATTGCTGCGGCCCGGGGAGGAGGGGGGAGACCCGGGCCGCCATTGCCGCGGCCCGGGGAGGGGGGAGGAAGCCGGCGCCGCCATTGCTGCGGCCCGGGGAGGGGGGGGAAGCGCGCGCCGCCATTGCTGCGGCTCGGGGAGCCGACGGGAGCCCCGCGGAAGCCATTGCTGTGGCCCGGGGAGCCGACGGGAGCCCCGCGCAGCCATTGCCGTGGCCCGGGGAGGGGGGGGAAGCGCGCGCCGCCATTGCCGCGGCTCGGGGAGCCAACGGGGTGCTTTGTCCCCGCCCGCCGCCGCCGCGGCAGGAGCGGGGAAACGCCGTCCCTGCCCGCCGCCGGCGCCACGGGCACGGGAAAGCTCCGTCCCCGCCCGCCGCCGCTGCCGTAGGAGCGGGGGAAGCTCCGTCCCTGCCTCCCACCGCGGGGCAGCGCCGACCCGGGGTGACCGAGCCCAGTGGCAGCGGCAGGTGGCCCCGAGCGGCAGCACCGGGCTGGGCCATCTGGCCCCGTCAGCGGCCCCTAGCGGGCCGAGCCTGCACAGCCTTAGCTCAGCCGGTAAACCCCGCCCTCCCGCGGTTCTGTTACTAATTGCACGCAGGTCCTCGCTGCGAACGACAAAGCGGCTTATATTCGGGTGCGGCTTATCTATGGACAAAAACCGAAACGTTTGCCAAGACCCAGAGATACGGCTTATAATCAGTGCGGCTTGTATTCGTGAATTTACTGTAACTTCGAAAGGCTTAGCATGCTATGGATTTTTTTTTTTGGTTGGTTGTTTATTTTGTTTATTTATTTATTTAATTTTGGTTTAGTTTGGGTTTTTTGGATGTGGGAGGAGGGAGGGTGTCCCTAAAAACAGCTATGGAGGCTGTGAGTGAGAAGCCCTGAATTATTTTTTTCCCCTCAGATCAGGGATGTAAAGCAGGTCCGAAGTAAATTCTGACAAAACAATGCAAAAAAGCAAATGCTACAAAGTTGTACTACAGGAAAATAAAAGAAGCTTAAAGAAAATTAAATCTGTTGAACTTGCATACCTGCTTCTCACCCATAAAGCTATTAACCATGAAAATAAGAAATGTGGAAATTGTATCTAGAGAGAACACAGTCTTCTCAAAGAACTACACCACAAGAGTTGAAAACAACAATGTTGTAAATGACAATTTTGGGAAAATCATCATGGAAAAATAGTTTAAAAATAAAATTGCACTCTAAATACCATTCAATCTCCTGTGGGAAGTATAGAGAGGTAATATACATATCTATTATAGGCAGAAAAGATAACATATTTAAGTCATCATATTTCTGATACATCAGTGTAGGGATACGTTCCAAGGAGGTTAAAAAATACAATTTGAATCAAAAGCCTCTGACAGCACAGGGTAAAAACCCCTCTACCTCTTTCTGCAATATTCATCCCTCAGTGTCTCACAGTGCTTTTTAAAAGGTTTTGTGTCCATTGACACCTTCTTGTTATTTCTAACCTAGGTAACAATCTAACATCATGAAACTTCCTGAGATAATTCTTCTGCTTGGTTAATTTTCTAGAGAACATAATTTAAATATACTTACTGGTCTTCCTCGCTGTCCTCTTGGACCAACAGGTCCCTGAATACCCATCGTACCTGGAGGTCCCTTTAAATAAAAAAATCCACCAACTATCAATAAATGCTGTTCTGATATTAATTACTGTTGACACTTTATCACATCCACTGTAACACTACTTACTGGAAAACCAATGAATCCTGAATCCCCAGGATCTCCCTAAAAAAACCCAAAAAGAAGTAAAAAACACAATAAATTCTATATACAAAATAGAATAAAATATTTTTATTGCTCATTTTTTTTTTCTCTTACAAACAACTAATTATAGCATGCAATGCTACTCAAACCCTTCCATACAGATGCATTTCACAGAGATGTTGAGATAACTGAATATGGGCCACACAGATTTCATACTTTATAGATATGGTTTAGTGGCATGCAGTAGAGCAGCAGGGTACAAAGCTGGCTAGTTAAGTTAGGGATTCAAACTACAAGGCTGAACTATACAACAGACCACAATGAATTTTTTTGTTGAAAAATCCTATCTAACCAGTGGCTTAATTAGGGCTATAACCTTAGCTGAAATGTCCAAGCTCATTTTTGTGAGTTGCATGGGAATTACTGAATCATTTTGATTCTCTTCTGAGTCACTAAAAGCATTTGGAACATACTGTTTTCAGTGACCACATATTTTAACTTCAGTACATGCTGAAATGTTTTTGGAAATTAGATCCAAAAATGTTCTAGCCCAAAGACCTTTCAACACACGTAAATAATGTGTTACTCAGTCCAAACACCTTCAATCATTTTGAGTAGCATCTTAACTACCTAGTTAATTTGGGTTTAGTTAACAGAATAATTTGTGGAACCAAGTCCTTTGTGAAATGAATACAGGTGTCAGTATCCATCCTTGGCCAAAATACAGTTGAGCATTTCTTAAACATTACTTAATCACTCCTGATTACTAACAGTGCAGATCTGAAGATTTTCTAAAAGGAAAAGAAGTTTCCATTAAAAATACAGGCAACTTACAAATATGTCAAGAAAAATACCTATTTTGGCACTTACTGCTGGCACAAAATACACACAAACCATGTCAGTAGATCCCTTCTGTGCTGAGTATAGCTCAGTTGAAACTTTGAAATCACCCACGATTTATACTCTACATAGGCAATCCCTCATGTCCTTCTTATATCTTCAAATTATGCAAAATTCTATCTATCTATCTATCTATCTATCTATCTATCTATCTATCTATCTATCTATCTATCAAAAAAAGATGTAAGGGACTACAAAAAAGGTTTTAAGGATTAGACACAACAAAAACAGCCATTGGAATACTTGGGGTTTACTAAATAACTAAATAAAATATTGAAGGATATTTTAACCTAAGTCAACCAAACACTTGCACAAAAATTTTACAGGAAAGGTGCTATTTTACAGAATCATTCAAAGGACAAACCTATGGCAAATAAACGATTTTGCCATGCATGGAACAAAGGTAGTCATTGAATAAAGAGGAAAATACTTGACCTACATCATCTACAGTGCCTTTGCAACCCACCTATAGGCTGACATTCCTTAGAAATAACTAAGTTCAGATATTTCCCTTGGACATCATAAAAACATCTCTGCTACCAGAAGCTGCCTTTCAAAGCCTACACAGAATCAAAGCGAGCCTCATGGGATGTGCCCATAGGAGTATAAGAAAAATTTACTGTCCATCATGTGGAGAAGAATTTTGGGCAAGAGTAACTGGGAGTTACAGACGTACCCTGTGTCGGCTGATGATCTCCGGCGCTACTATGTACGGCTCTCCCTTCTGGCCCTTGGGCCCCTGCACTCCCTGGAGGTGACCAGAAAAACCAAAACACAGTGTCAGCTCTCACACCATCCATGTTAACTTGTAGACAGCTAAGAGTGAAATGAAACATATTTGTTGGTGTTTTCGTATGTGTACATAAACATATTGCAGTTCAGAGGTAGAGGCTATGCCTAGCTTTGGAAATTTATGGTTTAGAAAAAAAAAGGTAAACTGTCACAAGCACATAAAAGAATGAATTTCTAAATTTTGGGGAGAAACCGCCCCATTATCAGGAAGTGGTATTAGGGAGTAGAACCTCCTAGCTAGAACAGATGCTGCACTTCCCAGGGCTGTCCTGTGCCCACGTAAATCCAGGAGCTGCTCACCTCAGCATGAGCCTGTGTATCTCACCATGAAAAACCAAAACTCTGGCCATGGGGCAGGGAAGAGAAGGATACATTCATCAGTAATTTTGAGTTTAATATTAATTTTATTGCTGTTGATTAAAGCTGTACAGATTTTTTTTTCCTACAGTAATCTCTCTGCAAGACCTGTGTGCCAGGTACAGCTTTGAGCAGATCTTCTGGCTCTGGCTGCAGTGCAGTGACTAAACACATTGCAGAGTGTCCACGATGAGTCTGCACAAATGCTTGCTGGGCCAATAAGCTCCACATTCCCTTCATTAAGAGATGTCCCATTAACCCAACCCACGTGTGAATGAAACTCACTCCAGCAATGTTTTTAGCTTCAGATTCTCACTTACTGCCAGCTACTTACAATGCCACCAGGGAAACCAGAGACTCCAGGAATTCCCAAGTCACCAGGGTCACCTGCTGTCCCATTACAGCCATCATGACCTGGCTTCCCCCTTGGTCCTGGCTGGCCTGGATGACCCTGTTGAGGAAAAAAAAAAGTGTTTATCTATCCATCTGTTTCTAGTTTTCCTTTTCCTGTAGTCACAAAGTATTTAGACATTCTCACATTAAGCCCAAGGCTTGCATCCATGGGAAACTAGGATTTTCAAAGACAGAAACAGACAGTGCCTTTTTTTAATATAGCTGCAGCTTGAACCAGATGCCCCAGACAGCATGAAAAAACGAGTAGTGAAGGACCTCTCAGAAAGGGTAAGAAAGCTATGTTCAATGCAGTCTCTGTTATGCAGATAACTAAGCCAGATGAGGCTGCTGTGCAGGGATCCACCAAGAAAATTTCAGTGCTTCACACTGGAAGAGTGAGAAGAAATGTTCCTCACTGAGTTTGAACAGCTTCCAAGCCAGGAAAAAAGTCAAAGATGCTGTTGGAGCTAGATTGAGTGTCATGATGAGGCTGTGAATACAGAAGAAAACAGCAGGGCTCAAAGGTAGTGTGCTGGGGACACTCCAAGGTCTTGACACAGAGCCTCTGAAAAGCTACTCCTGTCTCAAACTGTATTGCTGTTTCTACATTCACCTTAACTACTGTTGCTTCTGGTTTGCACTGAGGCTAATGAGAACCCTGTTCTAATGTTCACTAGAGCAGCTCTTTTTATTCCAGTGGGCTCAGTCACAAAAAAACCCAGAAACTAACATAAAACGTTTCTCCCTTCTCCTTTATCTACAGCAAGAGTTTTCTCGTTGCTTTTGCTCCATTGCTTAGGAAAAACAGAATATCCATGTCCTTACTCAGCTCCACCAAATACTGGCACTCCTCATCCCAGAAGAGACTCAGTCTTGCCACCATTCTCTCTTGGCTCCCAGTCCCATATCCCAGCACTGTGCCATTGTGGTTTGTTCGGGTGTCTATCTACCTGCCTTCCCATGGGAAGTGAAAAAACTGGTTGGAAAATGTAAGGGTGCTTGAAGGGCAGGGGAGCTCAAAGAGAGTACACAACAAAAATACAGGTTCAAGCTCTGTCTGAAGGTATTTATTCCTCACAATGCAATGTGCAGAGGTCAGGGAGCCAGGGCTGAAAAAGAAAACATGTCCAGGTAAGAGACCCAGTCCAGCTATAGCAACACTGGGCTTCACAGGGGAGTAGTTTACTCTGCTTGCCAGGATGTTACACTGCTTAGAAAGAAACTCAGCATGATGCAGTGAGATGAACAAGATCCTTGGCTCAGGAGTGTTAATAGAAATGGCAAATATGGTCTTCTACTTTTCCTTAAAGAGTGAGAAAGAGGGAGACAAGGAAGATTGCGAGAGAGAAATCCCTGAAACTTGATAGGAAACTCTTCTGGAAACAAAAGAGGGTGAAAGCAGAGTGGATGTGGATGCGTGGGCTGCAAAGCAGGGCTCCGGTGTCAGGGAGCACTACAAAGGAAACCCAAGCCTGGGAACTCTGTCCAGGGATTCCAGTGACTCAGATTTCTTTGTTATTTTATGACACAAGATGTAAAGAAGTGTAGGCTGGGAAAATACTGTGCTGTGAACTTTACCCAGTTTTCCTCTTTGAGTGTTTCAGTTTCATAGACCTGGTCAATTTGTTCAAAGTCTTACATTGTTTAGTGCTCAGTAAGATTTTAAATACAATCTCAAGTATGCCATATGAGCTATAAAGCAAATTAACCATAGTTAGTATTCTTAAAATCACTGGTTGTTGTAAGAGCTTAACAAATCAGAAATAATTAGGAATGACCAACTCGTGTCCTTTGTTCACCAGCTTAAGAGTTGTGAAGCACTTATGTCACAGGTCTTTCCTAAAAAAGAACATACTTAGCTGGGTAACCTCCAGAGACACAGGAAGTCTCTATCCTTTTCTGCCCCTTTTACAAGGGGATTTCTCCATAGGACAAAGTAAATGGACCTTAATTATCTGAGGGAATGAGAGGGAGCACAGATTCTGCTCTTTTGTTGTGTATCTGTAGTTCTACTTGCTTCAGCAAATGTCCCTAGTTGAAAAGTGTGTATGTGGCTGACACAGAATTTAACCCAGACACTTTAATTAAAGTACAAAGGCTTTAAGCTAGCCTGCAATATTTGCATCTGGTGATTTCTTAAAGATGAAGTAACCTGCTACTTACAGGAATGCCATCTGCCCCGGGGAATCCAGTGACTCCTCTTTGTCCCTAGAGTGAAACAGCATAATTAAAATGATGTTCTGACAGCAGTTTGCTTATTAACTAAAAATATTTGATATTCAAAAGTTACCACTTCTCCTTTGGGTCCAGTTATTCCTGGGTATCCTCTTTCTCCTTTGTGACCTTTGGGACCTTGCACTCCTGGGATTCCCATCAATCCTGGTGGTCCAGTGAATCCCTGTGATCCAAGGAGTCCTGGCTGGCCCTGATAAAAACAATAAAACAGCATTTACATAGGAACAGTTGTGATGCATGAAGCTGGATAAGTTATCACTGCTGCAAAGGAGTCAATCTCTCGAAGAAAAAACAAACACAGAATTTCCATCGCAGTAGGCTAGGCTCTTTGATAAAAGTCATCTTTAACACCACACAGAGAAACTCCAGCTGCAGTGATTATATTGCACATGTGGTCACAAAATTAACACATGGATATTACCATTCAAATCAATATTCACTACTTCAGTATTCATGGCCACTCTATCAAAAAACTGCTTTCTTTGGAATGAGATTTCTCAAGAGCAATTCTCCTACAATGTATGAAGCCCAAACAAGTAAAATATGCTTAACCGTGAAATTTCATTATTGGTCGTATTTATTACAAGTGGCATCTGATATTCAATGGCAGGAATTTCTGCCTCTTTAGTGACAGTATTTCTATTCAGCAGTGGAGCCTGAAAATGATGGGACATGCATGGATCCACATAGGTTGAAGAGCTGCACACAGGGCTGCCTGGTCATTCTCCCTTCCAGCGCTGGTTTGGCTCTTCAGGCCACTTCAACCATTGTTTAAAAATAATCCCTGCTGGCTGCCAACATCACAAGGCTTAAAGGGGGAAAAAACAATTTTGAAATGACACAGTGATGGTTTAAGTAATGGATTGTGACAGTGTCTGAGATCTATGAACTGAAGTATTTGAATATTGTTCCAGACGTAGCATCACTGAAGGCACACATGTTTTGCATGTACTCACTGCACTGATGACATTAATAGTACATTGCTGCAATCTTTTCCAGAGAAAGATGTTTTAAATGGGGCAAAGCACTGTTTACCAAGACACTCAAATTAAGTCAAATCTAATGAAAGTTGTTTTTAAAATGCAATTAGATTTTTTACACAGACCAGGCTGGAACTGCATCAGTATCTCACAAAGGAGAAGAATTACAGCAAACCATGAACAAACACATATATATTTATACCAAAAAGTGATTAAAAAATACTACCTTCTTTCAGTATACAATACTTACAGTCTTGCCAATGTCTTCAAAGAAAGAGCTAGAAGGTGAATGCAATTCCTGTTCAAAGTTCAACTTCATTTAATGTCATTGACATGGAAAGGGGGCAGTGTGAGGACTTTAAAAAAAGTCAACCTGAAGATAGCCTAATTTCTTTGGATCAGGAAGTTGTACCAAAGATACTGAACAATGCTGTACTGATAATAGGCAAAATTTATTTTAGTCTCATAGGCCCATTTGTGATACACTTTAAAAACTTCATAGTCAACACCTATCTAAAATAAACATTTTTCTGTGCTACAGTTGCCTTCATACCACATACCCAAACTAATGCTATGACTGAAAAACAGCTTACTTGTAGCTTCAAAACCAAATCAATTTTCCACACTGCTTCCATGTAAAATGGTTGTCACAACACTTGGGGTAGGTTTTATATTTTAAATCTTATTGTATCACATCATATGAGTCCATATTGAGACACAGCTAAGCAAAGTTAAGAACTGAATGCAAGTCCTTAATTTTGGAAGAAGACTAGGAATGAGCCAATATGAAAGCTGAATTACAAGGAATTCCTTGGGACAAGCTGCCAGGATGGATCTTGTACAGTATGGATCTTTTGCTCTATTGCTATGACTGATTTGACAAGACTGATGGTTTAGATCAGTGCCAAAGGACAACACGAATTTAAGTGTTTGAGAAAGAGAATTCCCTCTGCTTACAACCAAATCTGATTTTGTACAGCATCCCATGTGGATTATTAGGTGCTAAGAGGCCAATGTCTTCTCAGATTAACAAACTGAGAAGGAACAAAGATAACATGAATACATCTAAAATATAAAAGAACTCAGCAGGGGGTATATGCATCTGAACAAGCAGCTGCTCATTTCCTTATACCAAGCACCACTGGCTACTACAAATGCATCTACCTATACCAACAGTAGTTTTTAGTTTTTTCAAAATGCAATGAATCTCTACAATTTATTCTGTGGATGTGCAGATCAGAGTAGACACATTTTCTGAGTTGCCTGACTCAAATGGAAAGATGCTGATTAAAAGGACTAGAATAATGACTTAAATCTGAACCAGAAGTTTTCAGTGAGTTCTGAGATCAGGAAAAAGAAAATATTTCTTATGCCACATTTTATCCACTTTTCTTACCTACTATGGCTCAAAAATTAAGTATGTAGGAATTCACAAAATACATATGAGCATGCCCCATGAAACTGCCTTTTTACGGAAATAGACAATTCATTCATTAAAAAAATGGAGCCAGTGATCACTTTTTTTGGGGGGGAGGTGGTAGTTCTTTTGGTAGAGTAATATAAATTCTCATGCAAATATCAATCAAAAAAATTAAAATACTTCAATTTTACTATAAAGCCTTAACATATTATTCAACGCTTAAGGTAGTTTGCTCTTCTTTATGCAGTCAAACCTAGAAAAGAACCTTTAAAAAATTCAAAAAGGATGAAAACATATCCATTAAAGAACACAGAAAAATTATTCAAATTAATTTGTAGAGATTTGAGTTGGCTCCAATTGCATTTAATTTCTGAAAATACATGTTTCAGCTGATTCTGCAAAGAAAGGAATACATGGGTTCTGTGCACTGAAAATGCCGCTTCATTTTTGGAGCACCTGAAAGCCAGAATAAATCATCTCAATTCCAAAAACCACTCATCCTCCCGAGATAAGCAAACCATCTCTTTAGTGCTCCTCTACACTCCTTTAGAGGGTAGCTGTCTGGAGGTAGAACACATGTAAAACTTTTCACTGGAGTTTCTGACAAAAGACTGGTTGTGCTCAGAATTTTCAAATCTGTGCCTGGCTTTCTACAGGGACCATACAGAGCTGTACAGTTCAAAGGTGGTATTCCATGGAACATGGTTACCTCTCTAACTCCTACATCAGACACCACTGTCCCACTTCCAGTCCCATTTTCCTGTCTGGTGTGGAGGAAGAAATAAACAAGGAATGGAAAATAAGGAAGACGACTGGGCATCAGCATCCCTTCTCCACGCTTTCCTGGTAGTTATCTGGTCATTTGTTTGTTGAGGAATATGGGTTATTTAATATAAAGACAAGAGAATAGATCCTCATGGGACTAGTTTAACACAAGGCTAGAGAAAGAGCTAGGGAAATACTTAATATCATGACAACGTTTGTGCAATTCTTCAGCCAATTAGTACCTTGGCTTGTTAACTGAAGTAACTTTGTTAACCTTCGTTAACTCAGACACATCAGCTTTAACTCTGCTTTCTTTATCTTAGATCTTTTGTTGGACAAGTATGTCCCCTTTTCATTAGCAAGTGACCTAAGAACATTCTCTCTTTGGCAAAGGTCACCGAGGAGATTTAAGCAAAGACAATCAGTTTGAAAGGTTCAGTCAAACAAAGCATGACTCAATTCCTACTCCCAAATACCCCAGTGTGACACATGCCATGCATAGTACTATTCTGCCTGTGCTCCTGGAGGGTCAGAAATCTTAGAAAATTCTCCAAAACTGTAAAATTGTGCTTGACTTAAAATTTCCAGGTCTTTAAAAAAAAAGAAAAAAAAAAAAAAAGAAAAAAAGAAAAAAAGAAAAAAAAAGCAAAAAAAGCAAGCCTAGGGAAGCATATAATCCAGGTTATATTTTTGAAAACTCATAAAGTACTTTCTCTTGTACAAGCTCTGGCCCATAGTGCCCTTCCCATTTCACTAGGGTGAACTGGACCTCTTCCCTAATCCAGAGCGTGGCACCATTACCCCATGTCACCCACCACAGGCAGTGCTAAGAGGGTCACTGAAGTGTGTGTGGAATGCCACAGCCAGCACCCCTGAGAGAGCACACAAAAAGAAAAGGAAAAAGAGGCCTGATGGAATATCTTGAAGATTAACAAGAAATTCTTTCATTGTTTTTATACAAAACATCCACAACAGTTTAGTTGAGTTACAAAGCTGTCAATGTCAGGATACACACCTAAATAGGCAGTCCCTGCTTTGCTCTTCCTGCAACTTCAGCTGACTGGAAGAGGTCTCACAAAATTATTGTGGCCAGCTCAGATACTGTGCAAAAACTATTTACAGAGAGAAGCAAAGGTTGGAAATTAGAAAGCCTGGAGGAAATCTCCCCAGAAAATATTTGTCATGTTATATATACACTGTCACTTGTCCAGTGACATGCATGAAAGAAAATGCTGCCAAGGTTGTGACTGAATTCAGTAACTACATTTTGCAACTAAGTACTAGTGGACGTAAGAAGATCCTGATCAGACTTTAAAATTTGTACTCAATGTTCATGTTTTGCAGCTTGGACTTTAATTTCCAGTTCTTTCATGATCAGTCAGATGAAAGAAATGTCATGCTGCAATACTTCCTTCCTCCTAATTTACTGTTAAATTTACAGTGTGGAAACAAAATTGACAGAGGAGGGTGTGCTAATTTTGAGAGTAACCAAATGTTTGATGTGCTATACAAAGAGAGATGCAATAAATGACCCACTCCAAAAGTTTTAAAACACAGGAATTATGAATTGCTGAAAAATTCACCTGCCAGGGTCGAGATACAAAGATAGGAGAAAACTGCTGATTTGCAATAAAGAGGAGACAGAATCAGATTTTCTACAGAGCTTCCCAGCCACTGAGCCCATTTCTCCGTGTTTCATTACAGATAGCCATTTTGCAATTGCTTCTGGTACATGGAATGTGATGATTCAGTATTCCCCACACGGAAACGAGCTATGTAGACCATCATTTCTTTTAACAGTGGACAAAAAGAAAGGAGGTTAATTCCCTGACATTTTAAAAAGGTCACTGGTGAAAGGACAAGTTCATTTCCTGTGGGAAGGGTGATCTGACCCTAACAGACAAGCTGGAGCTGGGATTTTTTGTAATAGCTCTTAGTCTGGAATGGTCCCTGTAGGATGGGGTAAGGACATGACAGCAAGGACCTCAGTGCTCAGTGAGACCAGCAAGTGGAACAGACAGTAACTCAACAGGGAATAAAATAATTTCTAAGGAAAATGAGCAACTTTTGAGCTGACTAAAAGTGCTAATTCAGGAAAAGACATACTCCCAGGCACACAAGAAAGAAACAGAAGTTTTTAAATGTATTGCTGGCAAACTGTGGAAAACTGGGTGTAAATGTAGGGAATTTGTGATTATTTCAGCCAATTTCAGTGAATCTAGGGCACTAAAGCAATCACTGACCACAAATGAAACATATGATCTTAGTGCTCCCATCACCCCCAAAAATATAAACTACAAGGAGAACCTCAAGAATCCTGCTGTGGCGCAGAGTCAGACTAGGATGGGCTTATCACCTGGCTTTTCTGCTGGAGCATAAATCCAGGAGGCTATCTTGGAGTTTATGGATTAAACATTAGAGGTGAATATGTATGGGAAGGGTTTGGGGTTCAGCTCCACCAAGTGCACACTTTGTCAGAAATATTTCACCTATGGGGCTGCACCACCTTGGGCTGAGAGGCAGAGGAAAGCAGACCACATGGAGCACTGCTGCCATGGCATGGTTTGACTCAGCAGCTGCTCCTGGTGGTGCTGGGCTGCCCGGTACAGACAGATTTCCAGAAATCTTCAGACACTGATGAGTGCAAAACCTACCACAACACAGGAGAAAATGAAACATTTCTGTACCTTCCATCATTATGTTGTACATTGATGATGTAGTTTGAATGGCTTCATCCACCTCAGCAACTCAAGATTTTTGTTTAAGCAAGACTTAACATTTTTGTAATCCCACCTAGGAAGAATAGATCAAAATGATCCATGGAAGGCAAACGATAGATCAAAATGATCCACAGGGCAAAACACAACCAACGCTAGCCACTGGAGAAAGTGATCATCTGAGAAAAAAATCCTGAAGTTTGTGCAGGCTTGGTTGTTAAACATACTATCATGTTACTTTACTTCTGCGTCTTCAGGACTGTAGTAATGAATTCAGAAGCTCCTCACTAGATGGCACCAGCCCTTGCTGCTGCACACAGCCCCCACCACTGCAGGTGCAGGATTCCAGACCACGGTACAACCTTCAGGAAATCTGATAAGGAGTTCACATAGGGTCAAACTGTCCTTGAGCGAGGTCTGAGGCAACAAAAACAGAAGGTTTCTGCCAAAATGTCTGTAAGTGAGATAGCTGGGGAAGTGCAAATGAAAAGGGATTAAATGCATCATGCCACTGAGCAGCATGGCTACCTGAAGTGAAGGTGCTCTGTCATTCAACCCCTATTTTGTGTAGTAGGGAAACTTGGTCTTCTATGAGTAATGAGAAAAACCTGTTATCTTACTTTTTGATTGGATTGCTAAATTTACATTTACTGTCACAGGCTTGAAAATTCTCAAATTTATCTTCAGAATCTGTATTTTTAGTGTAGGGCTGGCATTAATTTCTGCCACCAAAAGGGGAGTTTTATTCTGATATTTTGGACATTTCGTAACATGGTTACCAGTGTACCACAGTACCAGGAGATGAGACTTCTGTTGTCTAACTAGAATATTGATTACCAAATCAAACAAACCTCTCTCTCAAGCTGTGTGATATTCAGTTCTTAAACACAGAGTAGCACTGAATCATCAGGCTTTAACAAAAAAGTACATAACTATCAGTTATTTCTCCTTCTGTTTTTCTGTTTTGCTGCTTTAAAGAAGGTTATTTAGCTGAGTTTCACATACCAGCTCTTATTCTCAGAAAATACTTTCCTTCTTATTTGTTAGCAAGCTTTTTTATTTATAACAAAAGTAATACAAAATTATAAAATTCTTTAAAAATAACTAAAAAATGAGGCTGTTTCAGCCTAGTGGCATGGTAACAATCTGCTGTTCTTTTAACTTCATTGTCTGGACATGCGACATTTTCTCTCAGGACAGTGGTGACCAAATGACATTAACATTAATTCCAGAGCAGTGATTCAGCTTGCAGAAGGGTAGAATTTTTTTTTTTTTCATTAAGGAAGGAATACACATTAAATCTTCATTTAAAAAAAAAAGAACTATGAAAGCATTCCCTTTACCAGAAGCCACATCCCTTTTCTGTACTCAGTAATGAAATAATTTTGTACTGTTTTCTGTTCCCACGGTTTGATCTAATTTGTGATCTTCCAGAAAGCTGCTATGTCACCCAAGAAGATAAAACATGTGCAAAAGTAAATATATGATGGAATGTAGGTCAAGAACTCAAAAGAACCAGTTAATAGTTTCTTCATGTCACAAAACACACAGGAGTAAATGTCAGAAATGCTTCCCGTGCTTTGCAGTGCTTCTGTAGTAAGAACAATACTGGGACCACAGCAATGGTCCCTCAAAGAAAAGCATCAGAAAGGGCAAGTCTAGACAAAGCCACAGGAGGATTTCCATACTAAACCTTCCAAAGGTAATTCACAGAGGAAAGGAGAAGAGGAAAGTGGACAAAATGTGGGAAAGAATCATTGGGCAGAGGCAAAGGGTGGTTCTGTTTTCAGACTCAGGGATATCTCTGAAAGTACAAAGCAGTCTTTGCTGAAGTATGGCTAAACAGACAAACTAGGAAATTTAGGATCAGAATTAAGGCATACATTAGCAAATACATCTCTCTAGTAAGCATTCTCTACTGAATTATATGAGAAGACCTGGAATGACTTGAAAGGCACTGAATTTTTTAAAGTATTGTATTTATAGAACAGATGTAGACATTTATCTACATGCAGTGTAGTCATCAAAAGCTCCCATCAGGTGCAGGTGATATCTCATGGCATGATATCCTAATGCTGATATTAAAACTAAGTCAAACAACTGCACCTGAATGTGCCCACTTTTCTTAAGTGTCTATAAAAGGAGCCCAGGTCTCTAGCTCAAAAGTTGACCTCACATCATTCCTTTCTAAACTGTGCAAGAAGGCAATACCCCAAAAGATCAAGCCCTGAAATTGTGGATTTAACAGTTAGAATTAAGACTGGAATAAAAATCATGCTGCATGAAAAGGAAGCTGATATAATACGTTTACTTAACCTGACAGGTAATATATGGCAGAAATGTTGCTACTGGTGGTACAAAACAGTAGGATTTTCTCAGAAGTTAGAAATATTTAATCATTAAAGAGTAATCAGATGATAATGGTGTATGCTCAAAAGCATATCCATTTATTCCAGGTTAGCCTGAGAGTAGAAGTGCAGTTAACAGAGCTACTCACTTCATGGTGGTTAAACTGAGACTACCAAGCTAAGACAACTATAAAACCAGAAAAAACTTCAGGGACATGTAAATACTGTCCCTTTGACTACCAGCTAATTTCTCTTTTTGAGAAAGAGGTAACTAAAGTTAAATTTGGAGATGTCTACTTTGAACGAACTTGAATGAACTTGAATGAGCTAATGATGTTTTACAGAACACTAAAATGACATTGATTTATACTTGTCAAATGTTCATTACTATGTAATTAATTGGAAAAGGTTAGTTTGACAGCCAACCAAAAATTCACCAGAGAGGAAAATGACCTTGCCAAATATGCTCTTATAACCAGACAATTATCACATTCATGGGTGTGGACAAAGAGCAGGAGGAAGCAGGGAACTCCCAGTTACTCCTTGACATCTTCTGTATCAGGCTCATGTAAAGGAGCAGACTTTGGTCATGATTCCTATTAAATGTGTAATTAAGCACTTGGAGGACTGCAAATACCTTATATGTTTTTAGCACAAAATGAGTATATGATAGAACAAAATTCTGTTCATTCAACGTGGATTTTTACAGGATCAAAGAGCCAAAAAATTTCCAGGGCACCATAGAAAACAGTGCAATCTTCCTACTCTGCTAGTATCTGCATCTAAAATATTTTTTTAAAGTTCTTTTCATTCATTCCATTCATTTTATTATCATCATAATATTAAGATCAACTGCTTTCTGGGACTTTTTAAAAGCACACTTCACACATATTGCCAAGAACTTGGATAACACAGTCAGTTGGATAGCTGTAAGGTTGCTGCTTGGCTAACTGACCTTCTCAAGGCAAGACAACAACCAGCACCTGCTTGAGTTAGAACATTCAGTCATAGACACAAGAGCCAATCTGCCAGCGCAACTGCTTTCAAATGGCTTTCAGTGGTGTGTGGGAGTGTTCTCAAGATCCTAAAATTCAGGAAGTTCAACACAGATGTTTTCTGTCAGTAGGCGTTGGAAGCACCAATAGTAACATCTGTTCACTTTTCATATTTGTGAGAACATTTTTTTTTTTGGTCCAAAACCCATTCGCTGTTGAAATTTCCAAATTGTGCAACTGGCCAAAATGTTAAGCTCATTAGGCTCCATGAGTTTAAGAGTATGTGAAAATTAAAACCCCTGCAGGAGTTCAGCCTATCGTATGCCAATTTTTCCATTCTGTGTTCTTCTGTTTAAACAAAAGAGTAACTATTTTTGTGGTGGGAACAGCTATCAAAACTGACTTGATCATGCAAATAGAAGTTACTACTGGCTGTTTTAACTATAGAAAGAATTTAATTCTCTTACAGAGGCTGTGACTTTTTAGTAATTTGTGTACTGGGATACCCTCTCCACATGGGAGCCCAGAACACATGTTCTAGCAGCATGTACAAGGGACTCGGTACAGACCTTCGCGCTCCGGTCATGGGAATTTACAGTTTGGGACAGTCTCCGAGTTCCCAACGAGGCCAGATGATTGGCTCTGAACCACCAGGAAGCATGGCGGCCTTTGGGGCAGATGTGTGCAACAATATGAAGAATCATTGTTGATACAGAATCAGAACATCTTTTTTTTCTCCTAACCCTTCTAGACAGATGAGTCTCAAGAGCAGTGGGGTGCTGTGATATCATCTGAATGGAGTTTGTACAGTTGTTTCCTCTACATGATTTCCCAACCTTGATGTACCCTAGAAATTTCAGTAACTGGGATTCTGTTGAAACCTGCTGTTGAGTCAGCTTATACTGAAGCTAAATCAACCCTTAATGCCATGCAGTGTATATGGCTTGTTAACAGCACGAATATTCATCACACAATCACTTTGATGGTCGATAAGCTGAGCCTGTCTTCCTGTTGGGGTTGTCTCCAGCATCAACAAATAGTCTAAATAATTTGTAATCTATGGGAAGTCTTCAGTCAAAAAATAGAATACTGAAAATTATCAGCAGTTGTCTTTATATCATATAATTATGCTCCCTGCATAGATTCACAATAAGTTTTTACAAGTTGGCAGTACTAGATCAAGCTGAATGATCATCTAGGGAAGCTAAACTATTTGGGGAAAGTATTATTGCAACCAATTACTTGGAGAACTCTCAGTGATTCTGTGAAGTCTTCTTTTTTTTTTCTCTGAAATCAGGCAGAAGGAGAGAAAAAATATTTTCCTTGAATCATGAAGGAAATAGCTCTGTCTCATCTACTTGAAAAAAAATGAATGTAACTTGTGATAACAGTCTTGGAGAGGGGTAAGGGTGGAATATAAACTTGAACAGGAAGGTTCTCCAGAACAATTGCAAAATATCTAGTTTTTCTGGGAGACTCAGTTTGAGGTAGCACTAATGGGGGCCAAGAGTGCCCACACATCTTCTGCAGATTCCAAAATCTCATCACTCATGGGAAAGGATGTTCGGGAGAACATCAGCAGCAGACAGTTCCACAGCTGTTCTAGGAGAAAGCCTATTTATCATTTCAAATGTTGATTTCAAAAGCTACTGGAAATTTCTTAACCATTTATTTTAGGCAGTATGGGCTATGGAGCTTCTTCAGCAACAGATCGGGATAGTAATCAGAGCAAACCATTTTGTTTGATCATAAAATCATAGAATGGTTTGGATTGGAAGAGACCTTTAAAATCATCTTGTTCCAAACCTGTAACCAAGGGCAGGAATATCTTCTACTACACTAGACTGCACAAAGCCCTATCCAACCTAACCTTGAACATGGCTCCTGTTAATCTGGTCATCCCCCAGCCTGTATTGATTGGGCTACTCTGACCCAAACACAGCTCCTTGTTGAACTTCATGGGCTTTTCACACTGGATGGCATCCCTCCCCTCCAGCATGGTGACCACACCCCACAGCTTGCTGTCATCAGGAAGCTTGATGAGGGAGCACTTAGTCCCACTGTCCATGCACTTGATAAGGATGTTGAACAGTTCCAATGCCAAGACCAGCCCCTGAGGAACATCACTCACCACTGCTTTCCACTCAGACATTGAGCCATTGACTGAACTCTATGCGTGTGTCCATCCAGCCAATTCCTTAGGCACCAAGTGGTCCACCTGTCAAATCCCTGTGTCTCCAGTTTAGAGACAAGGATCCCTTACTCCTTTTCATTCTGCAGATACTGAGGGACTGTTAAATTGTAATGGCAAACTGCTTTTACTTGAAGGACATGCCATTAGTTTGACAGGTTCTGGAGAAAATTTAGGTTGCTCTCTAACTGATAGCAAATGAAGGTAATGTGGAGGAAAAGAGAAGACTTCCAGACAAGGAGAAACAACATAGGCAGCTATCTATTTTATCAGAACACCAGACAGACTGCTAAACAATTTGTCATAACTCCTCATCTAGGTCCCATCACTGGGGACTGGTTTCAGGCTTCAGCTTGAGGAAAGTATGCTCAGTATTTCAGATTCTGATTCTAGAGTGTCTCTGAGCTTTGTTAAATTAGTGCCTTCTTGGCTAAAACATAGTCTGCTTACAGGATTAGTTGTGTCAAAGGAATCACTGATGTGCTGTCTTTGTGAACTTACAATGTACTTGCAGAGATGCTTCCATCTGTCTCATGGGAGAGGTTGCATCTATCAAAAGGGAAATTGAATTCCTGGTGGTGAGAGGTCAGAATGGCACAGTTCACAGGTCAACCATGACCCCAAACTTCTGCTAAGATGCCTCTCTTGCTTTACCATATCTGTTACAGGGATAAATGTGAAGCTTCTCCTCCTTTCCAAAACACTAATTAATACTGGAACATCTGTACTTGAGATTTATAGAGCCTTGATCCTCCAGATCCCTGAGAAGATCTCAACTGCCACACAGAGTGTCAGTCTTCCATATTTTTGACAGAGAGAATAACAAAAGCACTTTATAATATGTGGTTCCTGTAAATTTTTGGCCCTCACTCCTCTCTCTTTAAATAAAAAAATATTTTTGACTTTTCTGACTCTTCTGCATCTGGAAGAACCTAAGGCTTTTATCTAGCTACTGAAAAGAGCCAATGCTAGCAGTCCTGTCCAAGTTCATGCTTGTAACTTTTATTGCCTTTTTTTTTTTTTTTTTTTTTTTCGGTCAAGACATAAAGAACATTTGCTATATGGAAGCAAACAAACTGAGCAATAGTGTTTGGAGGCTACAGGGCTTGGTACGGACTGATGATGTGGCTGGCTGAATGAGCTACAATGGCCTGGAGGTTGGTAATCCCCAGATTACCTGGGAAATAAAAAAGACTAAATATTACCTGCTCTAGCTGACCCTGCTTGAGCATGGGTGGTTGGACTAGATGATCTTAGAGCCCCTTTCCAACCTCAACCACTGTGATTCAGTGAAATATGGCAATAGTGATGTTCAAAATCCTCTTTAAGACCCTGCAATTTAGCTGTTTACCTATTCTATTGCTTAGATTTTTTGCTCTCTGTGAAGTCTGTAGAATTTTTCTGTCTGTGAACATATTTATTCCCTCTTTTGTTTGCTGTCTTCAGATCTCTGTGTATTTAACACAAGCCATAAAGCACTTCAGTTTCTTTAGAACAGATAAGGGGTGGGAGTCACTGACATGAGGTGGAATACTTTCCCACTGTTAAAAACACTGGTAATTACTATGAAGTGTTTGGTAAAGTTAGCATTATTGATAAAAGCTAAGATGCAAGTTTATAGCTATCTGCTTGTGGTAACTACATTATGTGTTTGTTGCAGACATACTTATGTATGTGTGAGGTCTCCCATGTCTTTACAGTTTACATGGGTATTTACAAGAAAAAACAGCCTTCTGGTCCTGCAATGCTTTAATAACCTTACTAAAACCCTGCCAGACATATCACTCTACCAACTCTACTGATTTATAAAGTTCTGAACTAGACTGAAGAAGTTTCTGCTGTTATTTGTTTCCACAGGGAGACACCAATAAGCACTTCTAAGGATAAAAACCAACCCAGATTTCTATGAACACAGCCTGATACTTCCATTATATTTTAACACAAAAAAGAAGGTGCACTTAAAAGGAGATATTTGAAGAAAGAGTGAGTGTAAAAAAAGATGACAGAGCTATTCAGCTTCCTCTGAATATTTTTAACTTAGAGTAATATTTCTCTTGCTACTCCCCCTGCCACCTCCAAACAAACAAGAAACCCACAACAGATACATGAAAAAAAAAAACAACCCAAAAATTAAATTTGTCTTAATAAGGCTGACAGAATTTTCAGATTGTAAGTTTCTAGTAACAAGGACTGAAACAAGAATCAATGAAAACTCACTTTTAATTATGCTGGCTGGGGTAATGCAACATTACCTCCACAGATATTAACCCAACTACCATGAAGGAAATCAGAAATTTGCCTGTTTGCATATTCTTTTTGGTCTTGATGATTTTATCAATCTAATTCCTATACATATCAGATACCTTTGGAAGATGAAAATAATTAAAAGAGATCATGGTTTAGTAACTCCATGGAGATGACGCAGTTCAGGAAGAATTTTAATGAAGCATCATAGAGAAAGAATTTGAATTATTAACTATGATAGATTGTGGGCAAAAAAGAAAATCAAATCTATTTCCTCTCAGCAGTCAATAAAACTATTTTATTTTGAAGAGAAATATGATTTAATATGATTTTCCAGTTAATTATGATTATTTATAAAGCTCTGACTAGACACTGAGCTATGAATGTCTAAGATTTCAAGTTACCACAGAAATTTAAATAATTTTAATTATTTTATGCAAAGTAGTTATGAGATTTCTGTAGAAGTTCCTTCTTTACTGAAATTTTCCCAATAAATTCAATTACTAGTATTCAGCAAATCTGACCAAAAAAAAAAAAAAAAAAAAAAAAAAAAAAAAAAGTGAAATGAATGTACAGTAATTTCATGATTATAAGCCGCACCATATTGACTAAAATTTTGGTCCGAACCCAAAGTGCGGCTTATAATCAGGTGCAGCTTATATATGGACAAAGAACAAAAAGTTACTGTTTTAGTTTGGAGGACAGGTGTCTGCTGAGAAAGGCAGGAACTTCTCTTTGAAATGGAGAATGTAAACCCCCTCCCTCCAAATTATTATAATTTTGAAATCAAGGGGCTATCAGGCAAAAATATGGGAATTAGGAATAACAGTTCTTTTCTAGGGAAATTAAAATAGAAATACAGTACTACAAAGAAACAAACCCCAAACCCTGACAAAGTCAGAGTACAGCCTGACACCCCGTCAGGCAGGGTGTTGGTAGCAGTCCCATTAAATGGTGGCTGCATCCTCCTGCAGTGACAGATGTGGCTCAGTTGGAGCAGTGCTCCTGTAGAAGGTGCAGTTTCCCTCTGGAGGTCCAGTGGTGATGTGGAGAAATCCAGTTTTCCTCTGGAGTCCAGTGGAGAAAGGGGCTCCCTTAGTGTCCCAAAACCTCTGCTTTTATCTTGGTAAGAAATGTTGGGCTCTTCCCCCTGGCTGGAGCAACTTCCAATGGGATGCAGTAATTTTATCAGTCACACAGTGGACTCAATGGCCATTAGCAGAAAATGACTCTCTGGAGGAAGGATGGGTTGTGAAAAGATAAAGAACAATGCCCTGCCTGGTTTCAATGGATGGTCCATTAGCAGAATATCTGCCGTTGAGATAAGGATCACTGCCCCCACCCTCAACAGATGGTGATAGAACAGATACCTTTTATCACACTCTGTATTGTAATGTGCAGCTTATAATCAGGTGCGGCTTATGTATGGACAAAGAACAAAAAGTTGCTGGCACCCAGAATTGCAGCTTATAATCAGTGCGGCTTATAATCATGAAATTACTGTACTTTGAATGTACAGCAGAAGCATTAAGGAAAATAGCTGGAAATATATTTCCAGGAATAGCAAAATATAGGCTTAGATCGTTTTCAGCTGTTAGACTAAGCAACATGCTACTTCATTCAGTTAATATCTTAGATGATGATTTTGTTACACAATTGAATGCTTAATCCTCGACAGCAGGAATCAGCAATGACTTGAAAAAATAGTTAAACAACAGGATACAAAATTCTCCATCACATTGAGAATGCTGCTGCCATAAACTTTCCTTCAGATACAAGAAACAGCTCTTCATTGGTGTGTTTTTAAGGAATGCAGCTTTCCACTTAGAAAGGTTAATGACACTACCATGACCATATGCAGGGTTCACTTGCTTCACTGTAGATGAACAAATTAGTAGCATTAAGAAACCAGAAGCTTTAGGGAAAAAACCCAACAACTATGGCAAAAGATTTATCTTAATTTTGGCCTGATATTGAAGAGTGGTTGTGGGATAAGCATGCAAAACTACAGCCTTCTCACTCCTCAGTAAACATGTGCAGACACGGATGAGGGCTTGAGGAGGGTCTGCACTGAACTAAAGGGGTGCCACTCCAGTGTGCCAAACTGGAGATGGGAAGCACCCAAGGATGAGAACACTCCAGTCAATGCCCAGCACCTCCTCACACTCAGCTCTCTGAAGCCCACAATGAGCTCCCTTCCACCTTTTTGCAGAAACACAAGTAGGTATCACAATCCCTGTCACACCTCAAGGGTGCCACAGGTCTCAGACAAGCCCTTCTGAACTGAGGTGAATTTTGGCCAGTCTAGTATTTCTAACTATTATTCTCCTTCAGCAGCAGCAACCCTTCATCACAGAGATAAACAGAGTCTTAGAAAGACATTTCAGAAGACAGTTTTTGTGCAGCTGTTAACAGCTTCAGAGAAGAAATGCAGAAGATATGTGTTGGGATAAAACCTGCAGTGACAAAAATGTAAACACAAAAAGCCAGGCTGTGACCTAATTTAAGCCTTGTTCAGTAACAGGCTAGCTAAAACATACTTCCATGCTCATAATTAAAAAAACATCCTGAAATTTAAAACAACTGAAACCACACAACAGTGGGACATCTTGCACTGTTCCAAAGATGTGTAGTGAAAAAAAAAAATCAGTTAAATGTCTGAGAGTAAATAGAAAGTATCCAATAACCCATTTAAAATGTTTTTACATTATTAATCACTTCTTTTCCTAAACCTAATGGAGCATGTATGTTACAGTAAAAATGTATCAATATCCATTCCAGATTTTAAAAAACCTGACAACACAATTGATCTCAAATTTTGGGAAATTAATTAAAAGAACTGTTGAAAAGTCTACAGTCTAGGTACAATGTGCCTTGTTGCACACCAGGCACATAAAATGGCAGAGATTGAAACACAATGCTCTAGGCCAACACAACTATCAGAGGGCACCTTGCAGGCCATTTTGAATGAGCACAAGATGAAGAAATCTGAGAAATACTCCAGCATGTCCTCACAGCAAAGCTGACTATCAGCAGCTGACAGTTTGTGGGTACACAAGAAGCTACTAACTGGAGTAACTGAGACTTTCCTGACCTTCAAGATAAGGCCCAAAACATGCTTGTCTTTTCAGGAAACTTTGGTAGTGCATTAGATGAGATTACACGATGTGATGGTCAAAGCCTCAAGGTCAGTGCCTGCAACCAGACCTACTTATGTTTTGCATGCAGTGGCTGAGTGGTGTGAGAGGGTCATGGGAAAAACTGTGAAGCAATTTCAAGTACCTCTTTTTAAATGCTCCTATGAATCCTTCAGGATTCCTTACACTATACCATCCTTAAATAGTATAGTATAACACAGAATAATTACTTGTAATAAACTTGGGCAATAAGCACTTCCAAAAATTGTGCTTAGATATTCTTTCTCCAAAGCTTAAATTTTGTCTTGCAGAGACTCTTGCACCACTGCTGTTCCTGACACACATCAGCTCATGGAGAAGCCACCAACAGGCATTCCTGGTGGGGCTGCTGCCCTAGGAGTCAGGAAGCCACTTGTTACTCTCCACTGCCCTGCTGCTTCAGCCTAAAGAATGCAAAGTATGAGTTACTTCTGGTAAAACTGAGCCCATGCGAATTCTTTGGCTGAAGCTCGTCAGTTCCTTTTCAGGAGAGATGGGTGTTATGCAGAGTGGCTGCTCTCCTCACTGTCCTTCCTAAGGACCACAGGAATCCAACGGGACAGTTGAACTGTAAAAATGAAATCAGTGATTTTTGGGGTGCCTATTTTACGGGTCTGCTCAAATAAACTTTTCCCAAACTGTCAGATGCTTCTCACAGCATCTGCCAGAAAAGTTTTGTCAGCTTTCTCTGGGAAGCAGAAACAAGGCATACAGCACAGTCATCTCCGTACCACCTTCTGATGGGATTTCCTTTTGCAGGGTGGAAGCAAGGGGTGAACACTGGAGATCTTCCTTGTTGGGGAAGCTGTTGATCTGTCTTGCCTAAGGGAGTCTTTGGTGACTCTCTGGATTGTCAGCTCTTCCCTCCATTGATCATCAGGTGGACTGAGAGGAATGGGGCAGCACCCTGCACTCATGGCCCTTCAATTCTGGTCAGTGCTGTCCATCTTCCCCAAGTAAAGAACACTTTCTACCTCCATGCTATTGATCTCCAATAGGCTCTACAAATGTGAAAAACTTAACACCTCATGCACAGCACTTGTGGTTTTTTACAAAGTTATGTAAAATTCACACAACAGTTGGAGAAATTCATTTTAATCCTCTGCGTGAAGACTACAAAACTAAAAATGAGCGTAAATACTATGAAAAATTAATGTCCCAAGGATAGTTGTTATCACAAACATGAAACACACAGCTCCTTGTCTAAGTTCTCCTACACCATTGCAGTCTGTTCCCTCCTCATTATATTCACAGAAAGACCATTTATGATAAGCTAGTTTGATTAGTTCAGATAATTTTTCATTGCTGTTCCATGCAGTCATGGCAAAGAGAAGAGTCACTCTCATGATTTTGGTCCAAAATTTGTCTGTGTTGTCCAGTGCCTAAACCCATCAAAACAATTATGATAATGTTTGCATGTGGTGCTATTGGTTAAATAATGAAGCTATAGCTGGAGAAACAAGGATTAGAAGCTTTGCTAGTAATCATAATCAGATGCCTGTAACAATCCTTGTGGTTTTGCCTGCTTGTTCAGTTGTTGCTCACACAGACTATCCACAACATGAGTGGGAAATTCCCGTGAGAAAAGATTCTGGAAATGAGGTCCAAATGGGGCACTCTATTGGTTTGAATGAAGAAAACAAGTTTTTTTTGGTCAGTTTACTTTGATTAAGGCATCACAGAATAAATTGAATATAGCCCAATAAATGCAATATCTTTTATCACTGAAATGTATTCACTTTTGCATTATTATATATTTTTATAATTTAAAAAAATGGATAGAAAAACTTACTGGAAACCAATACACACATACTTGATGTTTTTATCTACATTTTATTGGTAAACAAATTTTAGACACATCAGTAAGTAAATACACTGTAAAACATATCTCTACATAAATATCAATGTAGATAGATAAACAGTCTTGAGAGAGGAGGTTTCAAAGCAAAAAAAATCTTAAGCTTCATGTAATATTAACAGGAATACAGTGTGCTTTCCACAGCACTACTTGGAATGAAATGTTATGCCCATGGATGGTAAAGCAATGAATAAGCTGCAATGAATAAGTCCTGGTCATGAAGGCTGAACATGAATGCCAAAAAATCTGTACAATTAAGTGCTACTAGTCCTACAGATCCCAAGTAGGCCATATAAGAGCTTATCACTCTGCTTGCTGTGGAAAATCCAAATGAAACTCCAGCTCAACCACTGCATACTTGCAGCTTTTCTAGCTCTTAAGGGCTAAACAAAGCTGGGAACATGAAGCCACAGAAGCCACCCATCCTAAGGGCAGTCTGAAGAGAGTTCAGCATTGGACTCAAAAGAGCTTTAAAACCAGAGCTTTGTAGGATTATTTTGCTGAATGAAAACAGCAATATATCAGAAAATGTTCTTTGTATGGACTGGTTTAAAACATAGTAGGAAGGAAAAATGGGACAGAATTCCTAATGACAAAATAAGGGTTTTAGTCAAAAGGTGATAAGATGCCAACTCTTGAGCTAGTGAGTGAGTACAGCCCTCATAGGACAGATGGCAAGCTCAGGTTTGAGCCTAGAGCACAGCTGCGTTGGCATGTCTGTATTTCTTTTCTAAAACTGTTCATCTCACTGAAAAAAAAAAAAGAAAAGAAAAGAAAAGTTTTGCCTTATTTAGAATAAAATATCACAAGTCTTGAAAATATTTCAGGTCAGCAAAACTGGCTCTGTTAACATTTGTTCTGCCATACACTACCCAAGAGCAGTCTCCTTGCTTTTATGCTGGAGGACAGCATGTTTGGATCTTGCTGTCTCCTGCTTTTTACATCTGCTATGCTGTGAATGGAGTCAATGTCACCATGCTGGCTCTGCTGGCCCTACTCCAGACGAAGATTTCCTCATGCTGGAGGGAATTGCTTCAGCTGCTTTTACAGACCAACTTTAATTCCCCTTTCCTCTGCCACAGTTTACCAAAAGGGCATTGTGCAGAAATTTAATCTTCCATTTTTTCCATCTTCTTCCCAAGAGTATAAATTCTTACTAATATAGCTTTGACAACTAAAGTAAAGGAAGCAACAGTTTGTGCACTTATCTTAAACCAGGCTTTTATTGTAATTTATTTCCCATAACCTTCATGATTGAAATGCATGATTGAAACCATGAACTGAAATGCAACTGTACACAACCCACATCAAAACTCAGATCTTGATATATTTATTTCTGAAAGATTTAGTGAAAATGGAAAGGGCATTCAAAAGACAGAACAGCCTGGATATAGTGCTAGAATAGGACGCTCACTGGCTTTCAGCAGTGGACACAGAAAAGGTTCCCACTGCAAAGAGAGATTGATGCTGAAAGTCTGCTAGAATAAGGCTCCCTCTGGGTCACCTTCTGGCCATTCACAGTTTCTTTATGTTAAAAGCTGTAATTCTTAGATTTCTCTGCCTCTCACCACACGATTTTCCTAATTTGTGATTATTTTAGTTTTCAGTATACTGCCATCACTACTATTTAAACAGTAGGTGTGTTGCAATAAATGCTACTCACTTGTCATCTCTGATTAACTCCACTGAGTTCAGTTACACCACCCCAGTACTAGACCAGAACAGCTGAACCGGGAACATATTCGGGTCTAACATTTAACAGATGTTTGATGGGAAAATTTCCAACATCTCTCCTTTTTTTTCTTAGAAAGTAGTTTAGAGAAAAAAACAGTTTAACTCCAGTTTCTCAAGGCTCAGAATCTCTCACAATAACAAGCTTTAGGAATAACATGGGAATGAAAGAAAGCACAGTAATATAACAAGAGGGAATAGTTGCTCTGCTTAAAATACAAGCTAATTCACATGCTTATTCCTATCTATATTATATAGAATCTTTCCGCTGAAAGCATTCCAAGAATGTGCCATTTACTGCTAAATCAATGAAGTCAAAGAGCATGGGAATGTAGTCTGAGATCCCAGAAGAATCCATCCAGATTGTGCTATCAACAACCTGCAATGCAGTGCAAGGTTGAATCCAAGCCTGGTACTTTGTCCAAAGTCCAGCGATTATTTTTTTTCAGGTTACAAGTGCAGGCATTTTCAGAGTACCATTTGTGGCTGTTTGCCTTGGGAAAGTTAAGTAAAGTTGGAAAACAATGCTTTCTTAATGAATATATTTTATTTTCTCTCAATCTATATACAAGTGTCTATTGCAAACAAATTGTGTGTAAGCTGTTCTAAAATAACCCCTAAAAATACGTAATTGAAGCTTACTCTAATACATGGCAGAAACAGGAATTTTGCTGAGTTACTACATGCTCAGCTTTTTCACCCCATGCCTTGTCCAACGTTAAGACCACAGCTTCTGCGATAAATATGATTCTTATATAAACACATTCTTTCCAACAATATTCATCTGGCTCTTTGCATCTAAGAGAGTATGAAACGTTACAGAGCTCTCAGCACTTCATTCTCTCTCTCATTCAGCGAGCAAAAATAAATCTTTGCTTCTTCTGTTGGTATATAACATGCAGTGCCAGGAGCAGCAAAATCCTTCCCTTTTCTAGTAGTGTCTAGCGCACTCGAGAACTCGGCGTTAGCCACAGACGTGAAGAAATGTTAAACAAAGTTGCTACTGCATAACCGCCTCCTCCTACATGAGCTCTTGGGACAGGTTTAATCCTCAGCTGCGCTTGAAGAATACACTTGCTGAGATTAATGTGGCATCACAGCCAGACTGCATGCGTAGGTTTGTTTAGAGCGGCGTCAGCATCCCTGCAGAGCCAGCCAGCCAGCCTGCTTGAAACACATCTCACCAGGGCAAGAAACCACAGTTTCTCACATTGAATGCAGTGAAATGACCACAGGGGACAGCGGAGATCTCGACTGCTGTTGGTCTTTGCAAGAAGTCCTTTTACATGTAGGATGGAATTTAGCTCCTCCTTTTCAGGCAGGGCTACAATTAGAGAGAGAAGGACCCATCACAATGCCTAGCTCCCGGATCCACATGCTTACCCAACCCTTTCCTTGCTGTGTATCAGGATGAGACACAGGTCTTTTTTGTCTCCTTTTTCCCTTTCTCTGCCCCATACTCTAGTGGAAGAGCACAAAGCTCTTGAGAATGCAGAAATACAAATTGTAGGAGCACTGGCACCGCAGGGCTGGCTGCAGGAAGACCTAGAGTACACTTCAATTTAGACACCACTCTAATGAAACAGCTGGAACCAAACAGGTACATGGAGACCAAAAGCAGAAATTCAGAATACTGTCAGGATTTCATAGCTTAAATAGTGGATTAATACTCTGTAGATACGAACAATTTAATTCTCAGCTCCACCATGTCTTTTGTTTAACACTGCAAAGCTGTTACAGCTGCATCAGTGGGTAACACCTCCTTTCTTCAAATATCATGTTTCTTCACGTTCTTTGGTGGCAAAATTATCTCTTCTCATTATTTGCATCACTTCAGTGAATAAAGTCCTCTTTTCAGATTAGAACCAAATTCCTGTGTGAATAATGACAACAGTAGAATAGCTGCAATCCAGTCCATTGTACTAATTTGTAACTGTTCGTTAAAGAATTCCATGTTTATCTTTGATCATTTGAAATCAGAAAGGAAACTTCACTAGGACTACTTGCATGAAATTTCTTCACAATAGCTAATTGTGAGAATGATTTGCTCAGTAAAAGTTTGAGTCTTGCATACATACACGAACAGGCACACACATACATGGAAAGCTCTTCATGCCCAGCATGTAGATATCCATTTCTGTAGAGGAGAGGAATCACAGTTCTTCCACATTTGCTCATCATCATCATCCTTATTGTGTGCCTGCTGAGCTTCATTCTCTGGGGTCCACCTCCAGGGATAGAAATGTGATATGGGCAGTTTTCTGTATTTAGACCCGAGAACAACTGAGAAACCCAACGTTGGCTGCACTGAGCAGCTTTTCCTTCTACTGCCAAGCCTACAGCAGCCTTGAGAATTCACGCTCTGCATAGCAAAGGGATATGTTTCTTTATCATCTGAGTTGGTTTATTCACACTGGCATTTGCAGAGACAAGGCAGTGCACAGATAAAAGCCAGAACCTGATCCCCAAAGCATCCTTTCCAAAGCTACGTTATTCCAACCGTAACGCAGCACTCCACACAAAATCAGGGCTATGTCTTTTTTCCTTTAGTAAGAATGATGTATGTTTATGGCTGAGCTCTCCATCAGTGTCTGTTTCTGACACAGGGAACTTAAAAAAAACCCCTTTCCTGTTTCTTTGTCTGTGTATATAGACATGTGCCAAAAGGAAACATGTTTGGACACTATTATGCAGCTTACTGAGAAGCTATCTTAAACATGAGGTTTCTTCTTCCCTACTAGCCATTATGGTTTCTTATCTCAGGCATTCAAACTATTTGCTAATTGCTCTCTTTTCTGTTTTGGAATTTTTTTTCATGGAAATTTTTTCTTTTTGGGGGGAGCTTTTTTATTGTTTTACAAAGTAGTTGCTATAAAAATAATTACTTGTGGACAGGAACATTTCTGTTCATATTTTTAATACTGAAAGACCCTGCATTTATTTTGTAGGAATGTTAGCATTTCTCTGGGGATATCCTTGTAGAAAGCAGGTTAAATTTTGCTTGAGATTGAAATACTGGTGAAATAAAAAGACTGAGTAAGTCTTTGTGACTAATTGCTGCCAGGAGTTATACTGAAGCCTGATCCATAAACATAAAAACAAGTAGAAAAAAGACCCCCATCTACTTTACATTATAAAGGTGTATTAAGGATAAAGGCCTCAACTATTTTTCATTGCAAGATCTAGTTCCCCTTGATCTTTTATTTTGCTCTAACCTTAAGGAAAATCCAAATATATTTAAATATGCTTGCTATATTTAAACACATTTAGGGTGCTTTTCAGATATATCATGCCAACAAAGTTGCTAATGTGGCTATAAGGGGAGAGAAGAAGAGATGTGACCTGTAAATGGGGACAAGACTGACAAGAACTGTGCAACATTGTGCTCTACCTGGCACTAGCATTGCTCCCCTAAGGCACAGCTGGAATTCAAAACCAAAAAATGGAGATGGAGTGGTTGTTTCTTTTAAAAAGAGGTAGATGGTATAAAAATCAGCCTCTAAAATCTCCCAACAGAAACATCTTTCCATCTGCTGCTATAGTTTCTTTATCCTGAAATTGTTCTGTGGAATTTCCTGTTTACTCGCAATCTCCTAATTTATAGATCATGTCCTTCACCACCAATGGTAGAGTTTATGTAATTCCCATTCACTGAATTCCTTCATTATGTTCTTTTAGAACAAACTGGGTTATTATCTTAATGTGTGCAAGTTCAGGAGGTTTCACATTTTTCTACCAGCTTCAACTTAATTGCAAGTTTGAGCTTCATACTGATAATTGCCCAACTGAAAGAGGAATGTTGAATTCCAAGCACTGGAATAAAATCTACAGTCTATCTTACAGAGTTCCTCATTTTATTGGTGCTGCCAGTATGTATTAATTCTATCTGAAACACCAACAATATGTAGCATCTCCTATTCAGTTACCTGAAGAATCCCTCCCCACAACACTTTCATGGCTGATCTCAAAGAACAGGACCAGCCTGGAGCATCTCAGTGTGACAGCTGAGACAGCTATAGGTGACCGACTAAGAAGGGAGAAGTTGGTGAGTACTTCTGCAATTAATTTCCCTTTCATGGAAATGGTAGGTTAGGCAGCCTTTCCACAGGGCAAATGGTGGGACTCAGCAAACAGATGCTATTTAAGCAGCAAAGACCAGGACTCATCTCTTCTAGCAACCTCCCTTTTCCTCCTGCCACACTTCTCTTACAGAAAGGTCTTTACAGAAAAGGACAGGCACAAAAAGCCTGCCTGTGCTGTCCTTCCTAGGCAGTGCTTAAGGAGGAGGATGGATGAATCACTTTTTCCATCTCACAAAAGCATGCACTTCCAACCTCAGCCCAGCCAGTGCTGGCAACCTTCCTGCAGCCTGGGAAAACCAAGGAAGAGAGCACTGGATCCTGGTGCACACCACTGTTTCTGTCACTCAGGAAGTCTTACAAAATCCATTCGTGGAGTGGCTTTGGAAAATTGTGGTTCAGTTTATTTACTAAAATAAGATTAGTTTTGCTAAGTCCTCCATGCATTTTTAAGTGGTTTACTGAAAATCTTCCAAAGGTTGACTCGGGAACCAAATTAATTTAAACTTAGCAGAAACCTTCTGTTCACCAAATATATAAGAAGCAAAGGCCATTTGCTGCTGACTGGCCAAACTCAAGATGTAATTAAATAATCCTCATGAGCCTTTGAATCCTCAACTCCTCCACCTTCTCCTCAGAAGTAACAAGGCAGGAAAGGCTCCTTCATTCCTCTGCTGACACCACTGGGAGAGGGATGGATGCTCAGTGCCCACAGCAAGAGCAGTTGAGACGGCACTGAGCCACCTATTTAAAAGAATTTTGGCTGCACACAGCGAGTGAGCTGGGCATTGTTATACCTCACAGGCTAACCTGGCCCTCAGACAAACAAAACATTATACTGATAATATTCCAGTTCCCTCTATTTCCAGCAACTTCATTCAAAGTGGGAGAGGAACACCAACATGACAACCTGCTCCATGACAGCTTACTGAGGCTCATGTCCACTACATTAACACTGACAGCTTTACCTTTAACAGAACAGCTTTACCTTCCCCCTGTGCAGCCCTGAGCCCTGCTGCATTTAGAAGGGTCTCCTTTACTGCCCAACTCACTCTTCCCTCCTGCTCCTACTGTTCATCTCCTCCTCTTCTGGCCTTAATTCCAGCCATATGCTGTCAGCTCCTAGACAAATCACATCCACAAACCTCCTCTTTCTGTCTCCTTCACTGTCCACTCCCACTCTTTTGAAGCATCTTCACCAATTAGCCACCTGACAAGAAAAGCATCTTCAAGTTCATTAGGTGAACATTCCTGGATGGAAAAGCACCAGTAAAAAAAGAAGGGTGGGGTTGGCATGGAATAGCCAGCGAGAAAAAGAAAAACAAACAGGCAATGAAAATAGGGTAGGAAAGCAATGTACAGACTTGGGAAATTCCATGCCTGGTAGTATGAATGGCCAGCTGAGTTTCAGCAAACCTCAGAGTGAATAAAACATCCTGCCTTACTTCTACTCTATAACCTGGTCTTCAACAAGAGTACAAAAGAAAAGAAGAAGAAAGTGGCTGAAATACTTAGATAAAAATTTTATGGGCTGTGAGATGCTCTAAAATCCATCACTAAAATGATCCAGAAACACAAAGAGCTAATCTGAGAGCTTGCATTTTTTCTTTCAGCAGAAGAAATATAAACTAGACCAAAATCAAACACAGCTCATTTTCAGAAGACACAGGGTGGTAACAAGCAGTTGTGTTTTGTAAGAGTAAGCCATCACAAAGAGGAATGCATCCTACTTTTGGCTTTTTTCTAAACATGGATTTGAGGTCGATAAAGGCGAATGAGCTCACCTCCCAGCAGAGATAAAATTCCACTCATACAACTGATTAGCTATAAGACAGTCCTCATCATACTAAAACTATTCCAATCAACCCCTCCTCTCAAAGCATTCCCACAACCCCCAATGCCACCCACAGTTCTCAGTGCATTGGAAAAGTAGTTGCTGACAAATTGGATTGCTGTCCATCTACTAAGTTTTCCAAGTGTTATGTTTTGGCTATTTATTGGCACAGTTACATTGCAAATGAACTTCTCACTCACTGATATGTTCCAGCAAAATTTGACCTAAGCAAAGCATACCCAGTCATTTTGGCCAATTGGCAAGGGTTGATTAAGATTCCTGTTATTTTTACTTTGTTTTGACTGGCTTTGAAAAGTCAGTCTTAAACAGGCTTTTCTCACTTTCTGGAACCTTGGGAGCCAAAGAGGTATCGTCCAGTACATGTAGAAGCTGTTGTGTGTCCAGACAGCGCAGTGCCATTACAGGCTGCTGCTTGCACCTCCTCACTCTGATTTACCACACAGATATGAAAACAAAATGTACTGTTGTGCAAGCATTCCTTCTAAACTCTGATAAAGGAAATGATATTAAAACCCAAAGGGGCATACATAGATTTCCACAACTCCTAGTGAATGCCGCATTGTTCTCATGCTCCCCACCTTTTAACAACTCGAGACTGAAGTTCCTACCACTTTTCTAGAAATATTCAGAGCCTTCTAGATGGTGATTTTCTGACTGGAAAATAGATGAAACCTTCTAGAGATGGAAGAAAATAATTGTCATGCAGACTGATAATCCCTTTAGTATTTTTTGCAGACATAGTCCGTGGAATAATTCTTCACCTCCTCAGACTTACATCCTGTAGGTGTAGCTTCCACCAATAAGAATTGTTTGGCAGTAAATGTTGCATTAAATATTGAATTGCAATATTCATCTATACACACATTCATCCAACACCAGATTAAAATGTGAAGAGATACCACAGCAACAACATAATTTACGAAGAAAATGACAACTGTCTCAAAGAGCAGTAGAGAATTTTGAGTTGGAAGAACCTTTTAAAGGTCATCTAGTCCAACCCCCAGTCACCCTTCCAATGACCTTTCTTGCCTCTGAGATTTTGAACAGTCTAGACAAGCATAAGACACATTAAATAATCCCTATCCTCTTCTCAGCATTGACAGGTTTGTGGTCAGATGGTCTAAGTTCAGTTCTGGACACTGCATCTCAGCAGTCAAAAAGAAAACAATAAAGAATGGTCAACGGTACAAGAAACTTCACCTTCAAGTAATAAATGAATGAGTCAGCTCTTCCTAGACTGTAGCAGCAAAGACCAGGTGGGGTATAAAAGCGCAGATACTAGCACAAGAACTTCAGCTATGCTGACAAGCTTGCTGGAGGACTGTGGAATCTCTATCACTGGAGGTCTTTAGGGGAAAGTTAGACACACCTGTGTTGGAAACAGCAGCAGAAATGGCATATCTTACAGTTTATTGGGACATAAGGAAAAAAAGCCCTGCCAAATCTATAAGTGCTGATTAGTTGTACTATGTAGAGAGTCACCAAGAGATCCACGTCTCTGTGTCAGAGACGTTTCTATCCACAATGAATAACCGAGTAACAGAGCATGCACTGCAAAGAAATAAGAAGGCTGAAGGAGGGAATTAGTGATATTTTCTTTACTAGGGTTGAGAACCTCAACCACAGTGGTATTATCCAAAAAGACAAGAACCTAGTTTGCAAAAATAGTCAGTACCATACCCTGGCTCCATGTTCCCTTGGGTGCTTTCAACTCTCACATAGTTATTTAGTAAATAAGTGCAATAACCAAAAAATCAGCACACAGTGGATATAACTCCTTGTCAAACGCTTCAAAAATCAGTTTTACTAAGGAGAACTGAGCTCTTGGGGATTTATCTTACATGACTTCCCTTCCAACATCTCATGGCGAAGCCAAGAAAGGAACCAATGTCTCCCGAGAGCCTAAGGCTACAAGCAGGAGGGCTTTCCTGGAGGTTACAGCACCTCCTGCCCCTCATTTCTGCTCTATCACAGGTTGTGGACACAGGTGGGAAATCATGCAGTAATGACTGAACTATCAGAAGTGCATACAGCTGGGCTGGCTGGGCTCATGCTGATTCACTGCGGGTGAACGGGGAGCTGTGGGATCAGCTGCTGCCTCCTGGGCTGGCAGCCAATTCACCTCAGCAGCATCCACAGGTTGATGTATCCTACATAGGAGGGAAACACTTTTTTTTTTTTTTTTGTTAGTAGCTCCTCACATACTCCTATATTTTGCAAAGCTGATAGTGAGGTTTTCTCCCAACAAACAATGTATGTATTGAAGTATTTTGTGCCTGAATAGGCCTGAGAGCTTCAGAATGTAACAAGTACACTTCTGGTAATAAAACAAAGTACTTACATGCTGTCTAAAGATGATACAGAAATATAATCTCTTTGGGGAAAAAATCCCAAACCTATTTTGAAATCAACATTTCTGATTTTGTTTGTTGGGCATAGATCACTCTAAAGGTGAACTGGTACACTATACTAATGACTGCTTTTCATCCTGTGTATTCTTGATTTGCACACTTGATTGAAAAAAAAATAAAATTGATTGATGCTAATAAACTTTGGTGTGGTTTTTTTTTTTTTTGTTGTTATTTTGTTTTGTTCGTTCTTCATTATGACAATACAATCTAATTGATAGGAATGGCAAATGAGATCTAGATGAAATCTAGTGGAAACCATGGGTGGGATGTCCAGCTGATACTAACTGGGGTAGTTCCATTTTCTTCTTGAAGCTGATGCTGATAGTTAGCAATTTTCCTTTAAGGAAATCTGACTACTGTCTACTGTCATCAGAGAGGCTTCAGAAAAAATGTGTGGGCATAGGAATGGGATGGCAGAGAAACTACCTACAGGACATCTGACTATCACTGGTCCAAAAAAGAGGAAGATGCAGTGCAATGACAGAAATTATTTCACCTCTTTCCCCACCACAGGCCTTTATCAGTTTTTCTCCAGGGAAACTACCAACAGCCACCTGTACACCTCCTAAGTTTCATTTCAAGATCCTGAGTGGATGTTCAGAAGCCTTAAGTTTTGTGGCTACTTCTCAGTTCAGGAGTGAATTCAGCAGAGGTGAAGGTGGACTAGATAGAAAAGGTCACATACACAAGTTATACCAAATTCATCTGAGTTTTGGGGCTTTTCACTTAGGAAATCAGAGCAGTCAGTTTTAGCCTAAGGGAGGAGCATGAGCTTAAATCCACAGTAAGGTGGAACATCTTTCTTTTCACACTTTTTCTCAGTGTAAGTTCCTGTTCAGTCTCACTGCACTGTCTACCCTAAAACCTGGAGAAAATCTGCCCTATTTTTGACCTGGGAGACTACAAATAAATGTAGATTATAGCAGATAATTGCATATTTTTACATACATTACACAAAATTACAGCAATATTCTTCCTCACTGAAATGACTTTTCCCCTTAAGCTCTTGAGACCTTTGTACTTACTGAAAATGGCTCTGTGTGTGTGTGGCACTTTACTGTAATGACACAATCTGTAAGTACAATAGTCTAAGTTAAATAATGCTTCCTCACAAAGTTTCAGGCACACAACTAAGGAGTTAAGTAGTTTCCATGTTTGTTTTTCCTGGATCCTGTTCTGAGACTATCTTCCATAGCTGGAAAAGGTCAACATCCTACCATTAATACAACATTATTCCCACAAGTTTCTACAACAAAAAAACTTTTCATAAACAAAAGCCATTTTTTAATGTGGTGCATCAAGAGCCATGTTTACTTGCACTGTTATTTTGCCAGTACCTTATGGTTTAGAAAAGATAAGGCTATTAGCAGAATTTAAAATACATATTTTTTGATCTTATTCCACATTGGGAATGAAAGAAAATGTTATTAAACTGTCCTCCCAACTTCCTCTCTTGAGAGGTCAGATAACTTGGCAATCTATCACTTCTGAAAAAGAAAGTATACATATGTGTATTTGAAGGAGCCAAGACATGTAAAAAAAATTATATACAATCATTCAAGATTTTCTGAACTTTGTTCTGAAAATAAATAATGCTGACATTAAGAAATCAGTTTGAAGTATTTTATAGTCATTAAAGGAAAGCCCCACAAATCTTCTCATAATCAAAATGCTCAGAGGAACTTCTCTGCTTTGACTTAACTCTCTTTGTTCCTATGTACTGGTTGGCAAATACAATTCATCTGGGAAATGCACATACATTTATAGTCTTTCCATTTGTCAGCTTTCTGTAAAACTTCAAGAGTGTTCACAAAGGCAGTACCAAAATACTTGCACGACATCTGGCTAAAATGTCAAAGGAATCTCTTCATTTCACGCTGAAGAGATGTGAGTTTTGTTTGTTTGGGTTTTTTCCCTTCACATACAGTTTCTAACTGCAGCACCTGTTTGGATTGCTCATTTGTTCCCAATGCATATGATTCACATCCTTTCTTTCAACAGAAACAAATGTACAAAACTGCAATGTACAATCCAGAACATGGATTCCACTATTTCTTCTCTTTGAACTTCAAACCTGAAGTGGAAAGAATGTATAGGAATGGTGGTGTCTGAATAAGAATATGCAATGCATGGAATTGAATATGTGATAATCTTGAACTTTTAAACATATAAACTGTTATTATCTGTTAATCTACTTTATGTGCTCTTCCCTATACATGGCTTCCCAGGGCAATCATCAAGCTATTGCACGATATCAGTTACCAGTTTTAGATGAGAAATGCTCCTGCTGAGTTTTCTGACCTGAGGTATGCATAGAAACCTGACGAGCGGAGGCACTGTGTCAGCCTCCTGCACTGCCCACACTGTCTGTCAGTGCTGGGTCATGGTATAGGTCTGCCTTGATCTCTGGGTGCATCTCCTGGGGACCTCTTTCTTTGAAGGATTCTGTTTCCTTCCCTACTCCACTAAAGAAAAGTATTTTGTGTCAGGGAAGCCACTTTTGACCTTTGCCTGACACTTGAGCAAGACACAAACCCTTGCAAAGTTTCATACACTCAGCAAAGCTTTTCATTTTCAGCTCCTGAAATGTGGGAAGATGCCACATGTCCTTTGAAGTGTGCCCAAACCTTCAGAGCTCCTTTTGAGGACCAGGCTGTGGGAGCACAGAGCATCCCTTGTGCGTGTGTGTCGGTGGTGCACCTCTGAGGACCATTTGCGTGGAGCAGCATCAGCCTCACAGACACCTGGCTGGGAGCCCAAAGCTGGGGAACTTCCAGAGAATCATTCCTGCAGCTCTCCTTCCAAACCATGGAAACTGAGAGCAGGTTCCCTGTCCCTCCTCAACAAGTATTCAGGCAGCATGGAGAGTACACAGGGACACACCACACTGGACTAAGAGGTTGGTGGAGGCTGCCAGCTGGAGGTGTCTAAGAAGCCAGAAGAAAGGTTTCTTTTCATTACTAAAAAATGTTTGGGAATGAGAATCAGAGAGGAAAGATGGGCCCTGGTAATGCAGGATGATGTAGCAGCACAAGAAGGGGCTGTGTTTTTGAAAATAAATGAACAAAGATGTGCAACGGGTAGAAGAGGGACTTAAGAGGGACTTTAGGGTCAGATGGTTGTAGATAGTTACAGTTCCAGTACAGAATAATGCATAAAGGGAGAAAGAGTAACAATAGCTGTAATTTTAAACATCTTTTTATACCTGATTCTGGATTAGACAAGAGATGAATTACACAGGATTAATGACTGGACAAGCAGGTCAGGATTTTATGAGTGAATTCCTGCTTCTATCCATGAGCAAGTCAGCAGTACCAGGTGCTGACTGCTGCCTCTTCTGAGGAAAATGCAGAGAGCAGGTGAAGAATGGGTGGTGCCTGCAACTTTAGTTGAAAGATAAGTAAGTTGAAAGATAGTAAGTCAAATCATAGGAGTAAGATGAGGTAAATTTCCTTTAAGAAGCTTTCACAAACGCTCTGTTCTAATTTCCGATTTCTGTATTTGTTTAGCTTTCACCCAAGGAAGGAGTTTTGTTTAGAGTTCTCCATTAAAAGAGCCCTATCAAAAACTCAGGTAACCCACAACTCAACCATTTTGAATACCTTAGACACTACTTCCACATCCTAAAGATTTGGGTTAAAACCTTGGAAGAAAAAGTGCAAGGGGGCTATGCCCAGTAATGTCACCTAGCTGAGACATTGAGACACATAATATCTTGATCAAGGCGAGAGGGGCAGAGCACAGAAAATAGCCTTGTAATGTAGGGATAAAAGTAACAGCATTCTGAAGTGGTTATAGGAACACACTCAGTTGTACATAACAGAAAGCAAATGTGCATATTACTCAAGCTTCACATTCACCAGTCACAAAGAAGTAAAACTGCATCTCACACTGACAGCAACAGAGGAGGTGACATCACTTCAGGGACACGTCTGACACGTAAGAGAATCTGGAGGAGCACAAGTGTCAGGCTAAAAGCTGGTAAGAGCCAATAGAGCACTACAAGCACCATGGCATCACACAAAGGCACATGCTCTGGACATAGACTAAACTGGCCCTAGTTTCAGGGTGATAAACAAAGCAGGGGATTGTTTCACAGTCCCTATCAGAATTATCTTAGCAATTTCATCTCCCTGAGTATTCAGAAGTCAGATAGGAAGTACATGAAATTCATCAGTCATCAGCTGGCTGATGCTCCTACATCCTGGAGTGTTCAGGGGCTGTGCAACATTTCCTCTCCCAGAAAAAGAAATATTTGTTTCAAGCATTAAATTCTTTTTCTTCAGTCACTAGTTCTTAAGAGCAGTTTCTTGCTGAGATTTTCTTTGCTTTGTCTCTGCTTACCTCATGACACTTTTGTATCTAAATATTAGTGTTTTGTTTGAAAGACTTGCCTTTTGTTTGGTTTACATATCGCCATGTACACTCCCACAATTTTTCTTTTTGACTCCATTCCTCTCCTCCTTCCAGCCCATCCTAACCAACTCAAGGAAACTTCTGCTTGTTCTGTGATTACATCAAAAGCTTTGTGCCCAGGGAAGGAGGCACTTCTAGGAAGGAAATCTCAATAATATTTTGCTGTGGAGAGTAGTAGATTAGTATCTCCAGACAATTTTATCTCAATTCTCCCCTGACAGTCAAATTTAAGCAAAGATGGCTATTTCCTATTTCCATTACAAGAAACTGAAAGGTTCTCACAGAAGACTATGCTGGAAGCTTAAGCATTTCCCTCCTGGATCCTCTGGAATGTCTTAGTTACTACTGCAGTTTTGATTTAAAACACCTGGGTCTTCCCTGGTCAAACACAAGGTAATTTGCCTGTGATGCTTTTGCTTTCTTACAAAACACACTTGAGCCTCTCATGAGTTCTTAGATGCTTAGTTAGATCTTAAAAAGCCAAAGCTTACTTCTTGACAAATTTCAGTTCTGAAAGCTAATCAGACCAGCAGCTATAATTTGTGATCAAACTAGAATAGTCCTTTTTTGCAGGACTTCAACCAAATTGTGCCTGGTGGCAACAGCTGCAGTTCATTTGGCAAGCATAAGGCTGGGGCAGGATACATCCCACAGCTTATAGAGACCTACAGCTACAGGGATTAAATTGTAACATGCATAAAAGGGATCATGTACTTGCTTAAAGACACTGGTTAACTGACAGAGGTTACAAGACCCTAGGAATTACTAGATTTTATAAAGAGGGAATTTTGAAGAAATTTTTCCTTGAACTGAATAGCTAGTTAAGGGATAAATTGAAGTTTTACCTGTATTTCACTTCACAATAAGAATAGATTATAATACTTGAGACAACATGAGCTGAACCATATTTTCCTGAAAATTGTGGTATATATTTGAATAAACAAGCTGCAGGAATAGATGAACAATTATACTAGGCATTGTATTTCATTATTGGAATGTGCTGAACTGAACTGAAAATGCAATAGTAGTCCACTGGATACAGGTAACAACTATGCAACCTCTAATTGCAGACACTTCCCGAGATTTTCAACAGAATTTGGTGTAGAGAACTGGGAAAATAAAAAAAAAGAAGAAAGAAAATACAGTATGAAAGATCTCTTCTTGAAGAAAAGGATTCACAAGTGGCTGCAAGAGTGTTCCAGTGACTGTAAATACATGAGAGAGAAGTATGTTTATCCCACAAAAATGAAAAGGACTCCTGTTGATTTAGTACACAGAGGCAGGAACACATTCAGCTTTACAATTATGCCTCATTGCAAGCAGGGTTTATTTAGCCAGTTGGTGCTCTGATTTACACCACACAAAACATCTTTGAAGTCACTTAAGTTACACAACATATATAAATCAGGACAGTTCTCTGTCTAGGACTAAGAATAAGTAGAGAAGGAAAATCCTTATAGGAAAAAAGCAGAACACAATATTGTGAGAGAAAGAGTAAACAACAGCTCAAACGGCAGCTGTGTAAATGCACCAAGCCACAGATTCGGCTGACAATATGATGTGTATATTTATTTATACCAGAGTGTTGGGGCTTTTTAAAAAAAGTATGCCTACTGAGAATGGTATTTAGTGTGTATTTAGCTTTGGTAAACATGAGGGGCCAAACTGCCATGCTTAGGCAGGAGATTCAAAAATTATATCGAGGATTTTTGCTGATTAAATGTATACATGACTGATACAATTAGCCCTGTATAGCAGAAACTACTACTTAGTAAAGCTATTACTGTGGCAGCAATGTATAACCATGTTGGATGGGTATACATGCACTTTACCAGAGAGGGTAGCAGTGCTGCCAGTGAGACTGAACACACTGAGGAGGGAGATGCAGGGACAGGAGGGTCTCCATCCCCCTGGGGGTGCACCCTCACCCCTCTGCATGTTTCTTGTTCTGCACACCACACTGCGGCATGACCTGAAGTGTCCTGCTGAGTTGTCAGTGCTGGACCTTGGAGCAGTGTCAGGGTCACCTGCAGGGGTAGCCCAAGGACACTACTCTGTTTCTTCCCATGGGTGCTTCTTCATGAAGCAACCTGATCTTCCTTGGCCTTGGTGGTGGTCATGGATCCAGACTAGCCCCAACAGACCTGTTCTCCACTTCCCATGTATCTGGAATAGCTCAGGCATCTTTAGAGGTATGACACAGAAGGATGTTGGCAGGAGAAGCAAGCCTGTTCTCTAGTTCACTTGAGTTACCACTGCAGATCAGCCCCAGTCATGCTTGATCCCACGGAGTTGCCCTGGACCTTTATCATCACTCCAGCACATACCATTCCCTTCTCCAGAGATGCTTGAGCCATTGTGCCAGATTGAAAATATGCCTCTACATGCCTGACTGGCCCTGAGAAAATAGCTTTAAAGATGCAGGGGTAAGCAGCTCCCTGCTGAGACACTGACTCTGGTTCTGCGCACAGATCCATCCATGACCTTGGGTCTACAGGTCTACAAGGTCTGCTTACCCTCCTCTGCATTTCTGCCTGAGGGCACGGGAACAGCTCATTTTTTAGGCAGAATTTTCTATGGTGGTCAAAGCTGTATCAGCAGGTATATTTTGTGATGGCTTTACAGATGGTTTTACAGCTCACTAAGCATCTGTCTTTCACATGGTTTCTCTCCTTGGGTTGCTCTGCTGTTTTGGTTTTTTTTTTTTTTTTTTTTTTCTGTGTGTGTGTGTGTAGTATTTTTCTCCCATCTCCTTTGATGATAAAACTCTATTCTGCCTCAAGATAGTTTTCTGGCCTTTTCCCTTCCTCCACTGTGCTGAATTCTGGATCTCTCCATCAACTTCTCCAATTTTAATGCTGTTGTTTAACTGGATAATCCGACTTCTTCCATTTTGCATTTATATTTCATAGCACATCTGCAGCATTTGAGAGTTCACGGCATGGATGTTTCAAACCACACCATAGGAAATCTTGGCAGTTACACATGACTTCAGAGATTTTATACACATATATCTGATGTACAGAGGAAGTAATTACACCATATGGACTTCTCCTATACAGTAGGAAGCACAACACGAATCTTCTCACTTGATTTATTACAACCTTATGTCATTTAACAAAACCAACACTGCAACTGTCAGAAGGAGGGAAGCCAGCTGAGAGGGAGGACCTGTATGGGGAGCTGTGGCTCAGGCAATCCTGAGCAGTTCTACGTGCCTGCAGCTGAACAGGGCAGTCAGGACCTTGCCAGCAGCACCAGGTATGAGGCAGCTGAGCATAAACACTGTTTGGTTTGCAAGGTCTTGTAACAACAAGAAAAACAAATGGATCTGTCTTCAGCCTCCACATTCACCTCTGCCTCTGGTCCAATGGCAGAGGCTAAGGAAGAGGAGCTGCAGGGGACAGCAGCAGCAACATCCTTCTCACACAGGAGCCCACCCCTCCTCTGTCCTGCAGCCTTGCTCTGTGAGGAGGGGCTGAAGGGCAAGACTGGGCTCATGCAACCTACCTTGTCCTGTCTACAGGGCACACTGATGAAGGGGAATGGTCCCATAGTGTGAAGTCGCTAGCAAATACAAATCGAGTAAAATAAAAGCTGTGAAAAAGGGTGCAAGACAGTGTTACACTGCATATCCATGCCAGGCACATGGAGGGGTGTGCTCTGTAATGGAAAGGGGGTTACTCTCAGTGGTAAGGAATATTCTGCAATAGCAGCACAGTCACATTTGAACTGAAGAGTTTCCTGTGGGAAAAAATATTTCATCCATAAATCTGCATGCCAGTGCATACCCTCATTAAATACTGGAATAAGGAATATATATGGGTCCAACATTCACAGTGTGGTGTGGTGCCTTTGAGCCCTTTGCTGCTGGAGTCCCTGCCCACTGGAAAGAAGCTGTCACTGTGCTCCTCTGCTTTTGGCACTGTACAAAGAGCCACATGCAAACAGCTCCAGCCCAAGGAGCTCATGTCCTAACACAGACAAGCCCAGACAGCTGCAAAGACAGCATCCTGCATTACAGGAGGGAGACCTCATCTCAGAATTAGCTTCCCTCATTCCTCTTCCATGCTATCAAGACAGGAGTCCCTTGTAGGAAGCCTTAAACAGATAAACAGTGGTGAAATGGAAAAGGAGAAGATGTTGCATGCTTGAGAGTGGCTAACAGAAAGTTCATCAAAGAAAGAGAAAAGCAGGGGATCTAGAAACTGAAAAACAGCCAAAAGGTGATTTGTAGGAAAAAAGGGGTATTTGGATCAGAAGAAATAATGCAGACATATCCAAGTCTTTATTTGACTGGACAGAGAGACTACAGAGGTTGCCATACTCTGAATGGAGCGAAACAGTTTGTACTGGGAAGGATAGCAAGTACAACTTTATTTTTTGCTCTCACACCTATGCTAGACAATCTTGGGGACTTGCTTTAAACAAGTTTATAAGGGCTAATAACATATGTTTAACCAGTGATACTGTATTTACAAAAAATAGTTTTGCTAAGTAATAAGCAATACACACAGAATTTAATTGAAAAATCATGACCCATACTGAAAAAAAAACCACAAATCAAAGCAAAAAAAACTCCAAAGTGCTTTTCTTTGCTGGGCATCTATGATAGCACTAGACAGAAAGGAATTTGACAGACTAATACAGTCTTTTAATAGAAAAATAGTTTTAGCCTGTGGGAGAAAAAATGCTGCATGGATGCTTTATTTGTTTGGGCTTGCAGCTTTATTCATTGTCTAGAGCTATTCTCTGTGCCTAAAACACAGACTTCTATCATTCAAGACCTTCTTACTGCATGCTCCCAAAGTTCATATCTAATGACCAAAATAAGATAATTTAACATTTGCCATCCATTTACAGATAAATGTAATGGAAACACTCAGGTATACTTCAAGTCTTGCTCATTATGCAAAGACACTGAATATGATTTGGAAACCTTATGTACAAACTGAGGTTAATAAAGAACATTTATTTTCTTAAGTGTCAGTAAGAAAATGCTGAGAACAGGCTCAGTCTGCCTCAGCAGATACTGTTTGAGATGACAGCCTGCCCATTCCCACATTCCTGGTCTCTCCAGGTCAGACTCAAAGGATTCCACTAATAGTTTGGTACTTAGTAAAGTAGACAAAAGGAAAATGGGTCAATGTTACTTGCTCCCATGTGACAAAAATACAGAAAATAGAAACAAGCACCATTTGAGAAATTTGTAAAGCCTCAGACATATGTCATGAGAAACATTTACAATCTCTGGAGTATAATTTAAGTGCTAAAGGATGACCTGGATTATCCCTCTTGAATGCCTTTGTGAGCTACCCAGGCACAGAGTAGAACCATCATCCAGCCAGTGCTCTATCTTTAAACTCCTTCTCACAGTAAGCAGAAATTACAAAACTTGGCTGAAATAACAAATAATACTTTTGTGCAGTAGTTGTACTGTCTGACTGCTAGAAGTGAAAGCCTGAATGTCTAACCAAATGGACAACACATTTTTCCAAAAACAATCCTGACAGTGTATTTAATTTCCTTAATGAAGTGTAATTCATATGAGGAAAAACCAAACAAAAAGATCAATGATACAGAATCACAGAATATTCTGAGTTGGAAGGGGCCCATAAGTACCATGCAGTCCAACTCTTAAGTGAATGGCCCACCCAGGGATCAAACCCTTGGTTCTAAGAGCACCCCATGGTGGGAAATTTCCACCCAACTGAGCTGGCATACATACATACATACATACATACATACATACATACATACATACATACATACATACATACATACGTACACACATACACACACACATAAAAACATAAAGGAGGATGTGCTGTGCAGGCACTATTGACACAAAGGAGTGGAACCCTTTCTTCAGGCACTTATCCACTAACTTCCAGTACTTATTTTCTAAATAAGGTAAAATATGCTTGCAGGATAGGGAAGACATAAAGGACAAAAAAAAAAAAAAAAAAGCCATTGAAGAAAAAAGGTATGGCAATATTTTTAAACGGTGGTGAATTGCATCCAAAGGATTCTTATCCCAGCATTGGCTATTATCACCAAAGTTAACTTTGCACTATTCATCTCCAGCAAGTTTCCTTTCTATTAGTTCTTCACTACAGTTAACTTTTCTAGAGTTAAATTTTAAGTCTTGTTTTATTTTCTGAAATTTTTCTTGATTCCTTACTGTGATTTCTCTTGCATTTTCTACCCATCTCTCATTAAAATTTGTGATATGCAGATTTTCAAATACACTCTTAAAAATTCTGCCCTCAAAATAAATTCCTGAAATACCAGTGAAATATCTTCTTGATTTATTAGTAAGCTGCCATAAGATTTGTTTTTTCAATGAGTGCAACAAGGCTATAAATCAACAGATCACATAGGTAATGCAAAAGGAATCAGGTGGTGTAATTTCAAACAGAAGAGCTGAATCTACAGTGCAAATAGTTAATCCAGCATATTGACTTCAGTCATAAATTTGTTTAAACTGCAACCTTGGTATTCATTTTGACTGATGACACTAATTCTTGTGCTTTGTCCAATGCTGTTGAATTGTTTTCTCATCAGAGCAGCTGAGATTGCAAACGTTTCTGACACAAGGTTGTAGAAGTATCTGCACAGGTCTAATCTTGGGCTTTAGGAGGAAGGTGCAGTATCTGCATGAATGCTACATACCTTGCACTTATTTTGCTGGGGATAATGTATGTCAATCCAGGGAAGGTTAAAATTATTAAACTGAAAATGCAAATAAAAAGGTGAATGTGTCCTTTTGACTACCTTTCATTAAAGTGTCATTCTTTTCTTCTTCTGTACAGTTCTGTATAGTTGATTTGAAAAGGTTTTGAAGGAATTTTGCTTTCAGGGCTGGAGCAAAAGGTGGAGCGTGCAAATTGTTACCATGGGATGGGTTTAAAAAAACTTATATTCTTTTAGATTACAAATAAATACAATTTCTATATGTTATGCATGGAAGCAAACAATCTTTCATATCTGGTTGAAACACAAATGTTCTGCAAAAGAGCAAAAGGGTAACAAGGAGTGAAAAAATAATTTTTGGTCAATATGTGTATTTTGACTTGAAAAAAGGTCTCCATTTGAGTTTATTTTATCTTTTAAACATACTTTACAATGTTCTGAGCATTTACAAATGAAAATGTGATTTCTAGGTGAACATTTAATTGCATTCCTGCATGTACTGAAATAAAACACCCTGCTTTGCTTTTTAATATATCTTGCAACTTTTATTTGAAACAGATTCTGAGGAAGACCTTTCACTGCTTCCCAAATCTCAGATTTTGTGTAGAATGCATATATGGGAAATAGAGCTTTTTACTCATGGGAAAGTTATCTAATCTCTGTCCACCAGTTCAAAAAGATCTCTGATGTTGATTAAACATGTATAAACAGAGCTTAGGGGGGGAAAAAAAAGGAAACATGCATATTTCACTCAAAAAAAGTCAAGACAAATGTACTAAAGCACAGCAATTTGCAACCAACACAACTATCCCACTACATGGCTGATTAATTGCCAGCGCAGCCCAGCAATGTTCATTAAATAAAACATTAGGTCATACACTAGGTATCAAGTTTCAGACTGACACAAGTTCAAGTTCTGTCAAGCCAACCTGTACACTGCCTGCCTTTGCTAGTGAACTCAAAAGATTGTGGGCCTATTTGCTGTGAATATTCATGCAATGAAGCCTTATATCCAAGATTTAGGTGCCTATGGAACAGTATCAAGACTTCAGGCATTTGTGTATGCTGGCAAGTCCTTGAAAGGCTGAGTTTTAAAATTATAAACTTTAAAAAAGCATGCATTTGAAATCACCGTCACAAAGTGCAAAAGAAAACTACATTCATGTATCTGAAAGCAGAATTTAGCTTCACACTGGTAAACAGATTTTACAGTAACACTTTTCCTTTCTTTTGCCAGTGGAGCTGCTCTCCACCATTACCTTGACTAGAGGAAAAAAAATAAATTAAATCTTGAAGTACCACACCAGACACTGATTACAGCATTGAAATAATGAAGAGTGTCATCCTGTCCCATATATAGAGCTCATTAATATCATAGGCACTTTACTCTTAAATTTGTTACCATTACAAACACCTCCTCCAAATACCTACTTTTCCTCTGGGAATCTTCCAGAGACTTAACCATGGTCTATGAAGCAATGTGAGAATTTGAAGCACCAATTTTTGGTACTTATTTATATTTTGTACAGATTCTGCTGCAAAGTCTGACAATACTTCAGAAGATACAGGATCAAGTTTAGCCCCAAAGCCTTGTGTATGGAAAACACTGGAGAGCAAATAGGACATTTTCCAAACCATTTCTGTTGTGCTGACCATAAAACAATACCCCTCAAAAACTTGATGCTGATCTAACAAGTATTTAGGGGTTTTCAGTCAGAGGGAAGGTGGACAATCAGCCTGGAACAAGGGATCAAATCTCTGATAAACTCTAAGCTCTAGTTGATTATAATGTCTGCTTGGGGTGAGGATGCTCCTGGGACAGAGGGAATCTTCCAGGAGAGGACAAAGGAGGTGATGGCAGTGGGAGGTCTGATGAGTTGACACAGAGAGCTGGATTTGGAACAGGTGAGAGGACTGAAAGGTCTGCTAAGTGCAAAGGGAGCAGAGCCCATGAGATGGGCCAGATAGGTATTTACTCTGGTGGAAGGGACTGGTGACCAGTGTGACCAGCAATCATAATTCTGTATGACACCCCTTGTAAGGGAAAAGTAGAATAGATGTGTCCAACTCCCTGGAATAGGTAGGGTAAATAGCAGCATTTACAATTCCACTTGACTGGTGCTTGCATCAGAGGTCAAATGGTCAAAAGTTGTAAATGCTTCTAACAGCAATGCTAGAAATCAAAAGAATAATATTATGGAGTTATACTACCTGGCAATAAATGACAACCCTGATATAAAATGCTGGTGAAAGGAGGATAATTTATGGCAAACATAGACTAGTCCATCTACTTTACAGGAATGATAGAAAATGAGATATAGTCAGGGCAATGGCACAATATGGGAAGGCTACAACAAAATGTTACAGAAAAAAATACTTGGGGAGGAGGGGAACATTAGCAGTCCTTGTGGGTGGAAATAACAGAAAGGTAGGACTTGGTATTTAGGACTCCTCTGTAAAAGACACCAATCATTAAATACTCAGTGAAATTAGAGAAGCTGAACAACTAGCAATATTGGCCAATACCAACTACCCACATTGTGTCAGGCACAATGCCTCATCCAGATCTGATGAGTAAATAAAAGTTCTGGACCCACCAACTGACTTTTTCTTAGCACAATAAACACTGAGACCCATAAGAAAGAATGTTGCTGTGGGTTTGGTCTCAAGTGCTGCACAGGACCTGCTTCAGGAGGTACTATTGGGAGAACTGCTCTGCAAGTGCTTTAAAATACAACCAAATTTAATGTTGTAGTGTACTGGGACAAAGTAAGCCAAACAAATATATCACACAGATATCCAATTTCAAGAAGGGGAAATACATAAAAATCACAAAAATAGTAAAAGCCTGAAAAAGCAGTCAAAAAGGCAAGAAGCCTAAAGCAACCTGGAGGTTTTTTAAAAACACTGTATTAAAAATCCCAGTAAACTATGTGTCACATATCAAAAAGAAAGTGAAATGGTTCAATAAAAACCCTGCACAGCTCACAAAAAAAAAAGAAAAAAAAAGAAGAAAAGAAAGAAAAAACCCGAAAAAACCCTAAGGAGGTTATTGTAGGCAAAAGGCTAGGCACTTAAAAATTGTTCCTGAAATGAACAGGAAAGCCCATTAAAAATCAGAAAGAAAATAAATGGCAACTAGGATAGCTAAAAATGAATGAGAAAATTTTGCAGAAGATAACCAAGCTGATGGTAAAAAGTTGCTTAAAGGAAAACAAGAAGCCAACAAGGGAAGTATCAGTATCACATGATGCCAAGGGCTCATCAAGGGCACCCAGGGATAATAAGGACATAGCAGAGGAACTTAGTGACTTCTCATAGAGGTCTTTACTGCTGAAGGTACATGAGAAGGTCCCAAATCCAAGCTATTCCTTGAGACAGAATAATTTCAGGTAAATATGAAGGAAGTAGTAGATAAAACAGGTAAGGCAGGTGTTACTAAGGCAACACGAGTGGGGACATTCACCCATGACTTCTGAAGGAACTCAAATGTGAAGTTGCAGAACTGCTGGCCAAAGTGTGTAACCCAACATTACAAACTGCCACTGCACCAGGGGCTGGTGACAACCAGGCTTCTATGTGGAAAAGGGACTCAAGAGGAGACCTTGAGAACTGTGGGACAGTTTATTTGTCTTTTCTGCTTGGCAAGGCAATAGTCCACATTAAGGAACACAGTAACTCAGCTCAAGGATAAGCATTGTGAAGCAAACCTTAGTGGTTATAATATATTTGGATTTTCAAAACCCTTTTTATAAAATGCTTCACTGAAGCTTTTAAAATAAAATATCTTTGGTTGTAAGGGAAGTGCTCTTATGGACTGAAGGCTGTTAAAGTGACACCAGTGGGTCATCTCAGACATGCGCTATAACTGGTTTTGGCAAAGATTCCAACAGAAGGGACTGAACTGTGAAACACTGGAGTCTATAGATGATATTAATCTCTCTTAGGTTGTTAAATATGATGCTGGTGGTGAGGACTGGGGAGATCAGGTGATTTTCCATGCTGGGAGATCCAGAAGGACCCCACCAAACTGGATAGGTACAGTTCTGGTCTCTTGCAGAAGAGAGAGTAAAGGGACTAAGGGCTAGAGTGTCACCTGCCAAAGAGAACCTAAAAAGGCTGTGACTCACCCTTTTGGACAAGAGAAAGCTGAGAGGAAATATAGCTGAGATTTACAAAATTAGGGAAGCAGTGAGTAACCTAAACATAGAGCTACTCGAAATCTCACAGTACTAGAAGTAGGGTGTATTTGACAAAACCAAAGGAAGCTTTGCTTAGAACAGGTCAGACAGTGATTTATATAATTTATATCATTTGAGTAGTGCCACTGGAGGTAGCAAAGACAGTTACAGTAGCTGTGAAAAAGGATTAGACAAATTCAGGATGACAGATACTGGAGGAGCATATAAATTGGGTTGTGTTGGGTAGAAGTTAATGGACTGCAGAAAATTGATAGAACTCTGTGCTCCCTTTAAATAGCATCTCTTACTACCATTGTTGGGAACAGAATGGTGAGCTAGATGAGTAACTAAGAAGATGCTTCTAATGTTATTATTTTGTGAAGGAAAAGAAGAAAAAAGAAATCGGATTTCATCACATATAACAAAGCAACAAACTTACAAGGAGCTACTGCCATTATACCAACTTGGAAGCCAGTTAATTGTTATACACAAGAATTAAAGTAACAGTTGATAAAATTATTTTATTTGATTCAAACATTTCCCTATAATATAATAATGGAGTTGACTTCAGAATATTTATGTGTTTTATTTTGTTGTTGCTTATTTTAAATGACAAAGAAACACATCTAGATCTAGCCCATGTGTTAAGACTTAAGCTTGTATGGAAAATGCTTGCAAGTAAATATCACAAACTAGATTTCCCAACTGTGTAACATCCAAAAGCAGACAGAAGTGTACTGGTAATAGCTTACCCTTGGCCACTGAATTAGTGAAAGCAATATAACAGCTATCTGTAAAGGAGTTTTAGTGAACACTCATGTCAGTCTAGGTTAAAATGGAATGTTTGGGCATTCCCAAAGAGTGGTCCTCATGGTGGGGGGACACAAAGCTCTTTTAGTTTCCATCATTCCAGCCCCTTGCAAAAACAATGGCTAATTGGCTTGAGCACTGTTAGACGCTTGACCTGGAAAGTACAAAAGAATGCAATTTCTCACTCTGTAGAAAGATCAAAAAGATTTTTACTCACTTCCACTTTCTATAAAGCCTTGTGGCTGGTTATGAAGTGAGGCTGATTATGAACTTCAATAGGTCAAACACTTGGCCATTGTACTGAATGGAGTTATCGTTTCCTACATAAGTGCATTAATGTTTAACAAATTTTAAGGCACATATATTGTTCTCTGAGCAATGCATGGTTTGCAAAGAATTATAAATCTCAAGATTTTACGAGTTACAATAAAAATCTTGAGGAAAAACAAAGAAAACCAGATGTTTTAAAATTTTTTTTAACTTTTTTTTTTAAAATTACTTTAATCCAGGCTTTCCATTTCATTCAAAACAGAACTTCAATACCATATCAGTGTTTCCCTTTACTCTCTTCCAGGCATCTGTGTACTCCTTACATTATGTACCAAATGTACCCTAGGGAAAGGGTGAGTCTGTTGTTGTAGGAGAACAATTTAGGAGAAGTTGCCACAGAAGAAAATGAGAAGATGAATCTGTCTCAGGGAGAAAATAAGTCTGCTGTCTTTCCTCTGCCTTTTCACTCTGTGTCCTCCACTGAGCCTTATACTATGTGGATAGTGTGTGAACACTCCTTCAGGAGCTTTGATTTGCATTGCAACTCCACTGAGGTTCTGCCATCTGTGAGAAGGGGAGATGAGGCTGAGGCTGGTCCCCAGGCTTGGCTCCTGCAGCCCCAGCTCCAACCATTACCTAGTGCAAGGTATGGTTGGATAGGCTGCATATTTGTAACCAGCTAACAGCAAATACAACTGGAAGATAAGTATGCTGCAGTGAAACAAAAAATTAGAGTGTCATTAAAGACTGGGAAAAACAAAACCAGCTTACAGAAGGAGCTTTGCTCCTTCTACTATAAAGATGTGAACACAAAGCAGGACTGGAGGCTGTAACTTCAAGGGGATCATGCACAGCCCGAGAAACATTTCTTTAGAGAAACTTCTCCAAGAAACAACTCAGCATTTGCTGTGAGTTGCAAACACAGTTATCAGCAATGTCATGATTCTCTGAACATTTGGATTTGACCAGCTTTTCTTTTTGGAATGAAGAAGAAAGAGCCATTTGTAGGTATCCTAACAGCCCTGGGAGCAGCTCAGATGAGAGGCAGGAGGTTGCAGGCTAGATGCTGCTTTTGCTTAGCTGCAGCAGCTTCCCCACCACTACAAGGGCAGATGATGCTTCTGCTGTTTTATTTTTCTATCCCCACTGGATTTTAGCTGTGTCTGAGCCCAGTGAAAGTTGCAGCCCAACCCAGGAAAAATAAAGCAGGAAAAACTCTAAAACCACATGCCCCTTTCCAGTAGGCCTGTAGATGGGTGCACTGATTCGTGCTAGGTTGCCTTTTGCCCCTAGAAACTGTCCCTGTGAAGCAGGATCCAACTCTCCTGCACCTTTGTGCCCATCTTTACCAGTCCTGAACCAAAAGCAGTGCAGACAGTAGCACAGGGCTTCCAGAAGCCCTGTACCTGGAGACCTGGCACAAATCACGAAAGCCTGGATGAATCTCCACACATCTTGACAATGCCTCTCTGTCTCAGCACAGAGCTCCAGGAGACATCAGTGGGCATATTTTGCAAAAAACCCTTTTTAAAAAACGAAATTATTGGATTATGACAACAAATAAAGCTAAGCATCTTTTCTTAAATGCTGTATCTAAGACTACAACTGAAGCAATGGCAGCAAATGAAGTAGAAGCACATATAAATAAAGAGCAGACATTTCTTCAAACTTTTACTCCTTTCATAGTTTGTAGTTGTGTTTACCACTCCATTGAATTCACTTCATTCAACAGATGCTGATGTACATTCAGTAGCAGCAATCCAAAGAAAATGCTTTTAATTTGCCTGGCTTTAGAGCTGTCACAAACAGAGGGTGAACTTCCAGAGGATAGCAGGGCTGACAGATGGATGCAGACCCTTGCAGTGCTGCTCCTACCTGAGTTCAGGCACACTTGTCCCTGCAAGTGACAGCTCAGTGGCACCTGGGCTGGAGAGTCACTGCAGAAGCAGCTCTGACACCCTGATTCAGGCACTCTGTCAAGTGCAAACACGCAATACATCCATTGTGCATGCAATGAGTCACCTCGAACAGAAAACGTGTGCCGTGCCAGATTATACAGAGGTTTTGTGAAAATAAATATTCCCATTGAGGATTAGCATGAGACCAGAAGCTAAGCCAAATTTGACTAGACTCTGAAGGCCAATCTTGTACCTTAAACCAGATGTTAACAGGGGTTGTGACAGCTGAAGAGATCAGCAGACACAAAGTACAGGCAGTGTATGCTAAATCAGAATGAGGTGTATAATTTCAGAGTTAAAATACAGAGAGATAAGATTTTTGAAGTATAAAATTCTGTAAAACCCTTTTTCCAATACTTTTTCACATCTTGCACAATTAACCACAAGCAGTAAAATGCAATTTATGTTTTGTAGCATATCCTTTTTGTCTTTTTGAGTATCTATTTAAAGGGAGGCCAATGTCATTACTAAATGGGGTTACTTACTTTTCTGAGGTAAAACTGAGAGTGGTAAGCAAGTGCATATTTTATACCCTCACTTTCCCAGTCTAGCTAGGAAGCAACTCACACGGAGCTTCTTGTCAGTGGCACCTGACTGCTTCTCCACTGTGGTGTTTTCACATTTTCAGCTTTTCTAACCTATGCATTTAGTTTGGTTTAACTACCTCTTTTTTTTTCTTTCACATTCAGCAACTTGAAATTCAAGGTCATTCAGTCAATAAGGAGCATGAAAAACATTTCAGTCACAGAAGTTTGTAGTTTTGCAACAGATATTTTCATGAACTCTAGTGAGCATCTTACAGCATCAGTTTTTGATTTTCAGTCAGAAGTGGGAAGTGGCAGGAGGCACTTGCCAAACTTCATGTGCTGGATGACAAGAGTAAGGCAGGAACAGCTGGAGGGAGTCCTATGGGAAGATGTGTCTCAGGGCTTGTTTGTCCTCAGCTTCATCAGGGTGCTACTGGGTTATTGTAATGGAAAGCAGATCCTGAGCAGCTCATGGTCAGGCCATGGGAGTATAACCATTACAGTCCCCATGGCATGGTAACCCCAGGATCATCTGACTTCCATGGAGACATCAGGACTTCTGCTGTAAACAACAGTGTTCCTTGCCTCCCACCTACACTGTGACTTTCCTACCACCTCTCCCTCCACTCAGACGTGGAGTCAAGCTTGAGGAATGCAATGGGAATGGGAACTGATGGCTGGCTGAGTGGAGGGAAGGCAGAGAACTGAAAAATCTTATGAGGTTTGTGATAGCAGAACAAGCACATGACCGGCCACCACATCTCTTGCCTGACCTATTCTTAGAGATGGGTGGATGGAAAAGGCTGAGTCACTGTCTCAGCTGCAGAAGACCAAGCTGTACAGAAGGAGCCTGCCAGCCAGGGCTCCAAGCCATACAGGATAGGAGCTGCCCTATTTCTCACTGCTCCTTGTGGCAGGTGGCTAATCCCCTCCACCCCATCTTCCTTCCTCTGCCTCATTCCTCATTTGTCCCCAAAATGAAGAACAGACTATCAGCCACAACATAATGCCAGAAATTCTAAACAGTTCCCTTTCAGCAGGGATTTTAGGTTTTGCAGGCGTGGTTCCCTCTTGCTTTAGTGCAAATCACAGAGAATCACAGAATTATTGAACCACTTAAGTTGGAAAAGAGCTCTAAAATTACCAAATGTGTGTATCTCATGCATGTACATGGTATCCTTTCATCATTCTGATCTGATCAGCTTGTCATGGCCATCAGGTCCCTTGGCCCTCATCTTTGAGGTAAGCTACATATGATGACAAGGTATCCACAACAAAGTATTTCTTCAAATCTATGAGCCTGTGGGAAAGTAAGATGAAACAACAACAACTTTTTTCCTGAAAAAGAATAATTGTTTTAACACTCTTAGCAGTTTAGTGCAAGTCCACCTATAGCAAATTATATAGCACTGAACTTGTACCATCAAGAACAATTTACAGGAAAACATGTTACTTACACGGCTTCCTTTTTCAGGGAAACACTGACATCCTCCACTGCAGTCTCTGCCTCCACATGGTCCTGTGTATTTCTTTCCACCCTGCAAACCAGAACACACATAACAGAAGTTAAAAGGCACTAGCTAGAGTATCTGAAACAGCACAATCAGCTTTGATTAGAGACTTGCTGAGAGCTGCTAAAGCAAAGATCAGGATCAAATCTAAGATTTACAGATGAAACCTCTTTAATATATGCTAGAAACAGCCATGAGTGGCTGATCTCTTGGAGATCAGCATTAAGAAATATAATGTTACTTCATTTATCTCCCTCCACATTTTCAAAACACTGCAGCTTGATGCTGAGCAGTATCTCACGTATCTTTTTGACACATGCAATAGATATCATATCACGGAAGTGCAGCTGCTTGGATTCTTTAGGGACATAGACTAAGTCCTAGGTCACAATGCAGCACATCCTTCTATGCATGCTCCAAATGGTTGCTGTATTTTGAAATATTTATTGGTGGACATAAAGGAAGGTGTAGGTATCATGTTCAAAAACATGAGCCAAACTCCTGCTTTCTCCTCTTCTATGGCTGCCTATTCTGGAGGAACAAAAAATTTGCTAGCAGTCAACCACTGTGATTTAGAAGTCACTCCCAGCTTAAGTAAATGTCTTCAGTTACATCTCTCCTGTCTGACCAGAACCACGTTGGCTTGGGCCACAAATATATGGATCACAAAAATCCTTGGATGGACTTCAACAGGCAGGAAAATTCAGATTATATTCCATGCAGTGCCTGCACAGAATGCAGCAGCCACAGTCAGTCTTTCTCAGAAACCTGAACAGCAGACAAGCTGTGCGTGCTGTGGTGTGACTTTTATGAATGTAACTTAATGATTGGGAATGTAGTGAAGACCAGCCTGCAGCCCACCTAAGCTCAGGGTTTTGAGCCTCTGAAAATGACCCAGCAGCCCAGTAAGTAATCTGGGAAAGGAGGAAAGGATTTCTCATCACTATTTCTGAACCTGACTTGGCCCACAGCAAATAATTAATACAGTCAGAAGAAAAAGACAGAAGGACTAAGTCTAGTGGCTACAGGAAACCAGAGTCCCTCATTCAGGGCATTTCACATGCGCTGCTCCTCAGATGAAACCTCAAGGCAACCCAGCTGTAGGGTACAGTCAGGCTCCATGCCCATGCCCCCTCTTGGCTAAAGCAAACAGTGCCTTCACTTTTCCGCTTCCTTCATAGCTTGAGCCCATCATCTCTTGAAAGGGAGGTGAAAGGAGCATAAACAAGCTTCAAAACAGGATGCTTGCTCTGAACTGCTATGCTGTTTCATAAGCAGAGACAGTGATGCTACCATTCCTTTCTTTAGGGCTGACTTAAAGAGCTGAAACGTGGAGGGGACCGAAGCTGGCATGCTTAGAATTTTTCATGTGGCTCTAAGCAATCCTCTACTCAACATCTGAGGTTTTTCAGTCACATTTCTCAGGTATCCATTTCTGCCTTTACACTATCTGAAAACACAGCTCTGAGATTTGGGTACCTCGCTGGCAGTCAGATGAATAAAAGGTATGGAGCAGAAACCAAGCATTGCCTAAGTCCTGCTTTGGTCATATTTGTACAGCAGGCTCTTAATCTTATGACACACAGCAATAAAAAGCTCTCAAACCAAGTTTTTATGCTTGTAATGAGAAGGTTCATGTCTGTATCTTAAGAACTTTTATATACTAAAGCACTTTTGTTTCAGCTTTATATTTAATTCTCATGTTTCATTGAAGAGGTAGAGTTTTCATACTGATAAAAACAGTCCACCAAACTGAAACCATGCCCTGACCTATTTATAGCCTACATGCTTTATTCAGGAAATTATTTAATGTAATAGAGTTCTACAACATGTTATGCATTCTGCTTTATGTTTAAGCTATTCTTTGATAAAATATTGAATCAAGACAATTTTATAAACTCCAGCAGTTTTCCCAGGTTGGTCCATTTTTTAGTTAAATATCTGGATGATCACAAACTCACTGTTTCCATGGAGTTTATTTCTTATTAACCTATTTGCAGATGAAATGTGCATTGTTTTGCTCAGTATCATTAATTTTACGGAGTTTCCCTCACAGTTCCCTGTCTGCAATTGAGTATAGTTCCATTAATTTTTAGAAATGCCATGCAGATGTATGGACTGTGTGATCATATTCCTCTGCAGGATGCAGGTATACTTTAAGCAGCACTGTGCTCTGTAGTTACCAATGCCATTTGTAATTTTGAACTTTTAGAATCTGTTTTTGTTAGTGCTGTAAACAACAGCATATCCTAGCCTAAGAGTAACAGACAGCTACAGTAATTGAATCATGTGAGTTTTCAGTTTTGCCTCCTCAGAAAAAATTGAGAACAATAAGTTTATTTCTTTAATTAGCAGTGACTCAAAATTTGGTAAAATGTTGGCAAGGAGAAAATAGAAAAGGAATTAGAATTATGGTAAGATACTTGTGCACTTGTAAGAAAAAAATGGAGGAGGCTGCTAATGCTTATTTCAAATGGAAGTTCAAGGCCTATTGTTTCTGTCCTACCCACCATCCAATATTTCAATTTGCATGTTGTAACAATACCAGCAGCTAATATGGGGACACAATTGTTTTCTTCCACAATTTTAGGAAGTTTTTTTTTCTTTTCATTATTTTCTCATTTTGTATCCTTTTATGAACACAGATTCTGCAGATAATGAAAAGAAAAATCTGGAAGATTCTCCAAAGGCAGGGAACATAATGAGAAAGCATTTGAGACCAGCAGCAATATACGTCTTCTTAATTTTACCTGGGCTTTCCTTATTACCTAATCTCTACCTTTTCACTTTTCAACTGCTAGTGGAATGACTCTGGGACTTAGTCAAATGCAGCATTTTCTACTATCTTCCACTATCTAGAATATTTATAATTTCTTGATCATCACTGCACTGTTGTTTGATCTTACATTATTGGGGGTTACAGTCTAAAACATTAGAATGCAAAAAGCCTGAAAGTTTCAAATTTAGCAATGGACAATGTACTTTGAAGCGCTCAACCATTTATGTCCTAAGAAAAACAGATTTCTGGGAACAAAACACTAATGATGACAACCCAATGTGGTTGTTTTGATCTGAGCAGGAGCCTTTTTGGTCAGTGGCAAAACCAGTCAGATCTAAGACATCCCATCCTTATACTGGCATTTAAACTGACCAACTGCATCTCTCCCAGAAAGTTCCTACTGCTTTCTCTCAACCACAAAGGTGTGTGGAGGTGACTAGCTTACACAGAGATATCTATCCCCTCTAGAAAATGTAGGGATGGGGAGAAGAATCTCCTGATTTGCTCAGTATGCAGTTAAATTTTAAAAAGTGTGCCTACACCAGAATGATATTCTAGGATTTGTGTAATCAAGCTGGAAGAATTGGCCCTCAATTATGAAGGTGTCTACTGAGAAGGCTTTCACTTCCAAGTCTTTCTCATGTTTTGGATGACACATAATCCCACTAATCTCTAAGAAATCCAGAGTCTAAGTAGAGTTTAGAAATGCGGTTTATAGGATCTAATTTAAGATTTATGCAATATAGGAACAACATCGGGCTGCTGTTTTAGATCACCCAGAGATTCTTATCAGGTCTATTTCAGATACCCGAGCTAAATCTGATCATAGAAGGGTAGGGGGACTAGAGATGTAGCACAGGGTAACTGTTTGAGAGGTGTCTACAGAGCAGATGTCCCGCTTCACATGAGATTAATCCTGTGCTAAGTGTCCAAGTCTTGCCCTCACAGGAAGCTTGTACCCTTTGATGGGAACACTGAGTGTGAAGAACACTGTTTAAGAGCCGACATATGTGCAAACACAAAACAAGATATACCCTGGCACTGGTGTGCAAGCTTTCTGTGCATAAGTTGAGGTGCTGCTTAATTAAAATTAGGCTGGAGAATCAAAAGTAAAGTATGGTAATTCTGTCCAGAAATGTGTAACATTAATGTTCCAAATGAGACTCACAGAGTCAAAAGGCAGCCCTTGGAGGCAAGGCTATCTCATTTAGCCAACTACAATGGTAATATCATTCTAGAGAAAATATTGCCTAGGTAATAGTGTCAGAAACACTAACTTTTGAGTGTAAAAAAAAATGGGACCAAAGAGGAAAAATAAATTAAGAGTAAGCTGTTTATTTGGGAGGAGTATAGGCAAGGAAATGGTAGTGCAAGGGTAGCAAAAACTTGGAAAATTAAAATAAAAAAAGATGACGAGGGCACCAAATTAGGCGAAGAATGAAGGTAGTGAGGATATACTAAGAGCAAGAGCAGGGGCATCTGCAGGCAGCAGTGACGCTGACTTCTGGGAGCCCCTGCGGGGAGAGACCACAGGTCTCTTGACCAGGCATGTCCCTGTGGGAAGGTGGGGTAAGAAGGGATAAGCTTGTAAGGATAGGCTTACTCCTGAACACCAACTGCAGGAGCAGAGGCAGTAGAATTGCAACTGATTAGCCCTTTAATGTAATTAATCAGATTTCTTAAAGTGATTTTGTACAAATACTAATAACAAGATATAGAATTGTAATTCAGTGTTTCTTGCAGTGATGTAGTTGTGAATTATTACTAATAATAACAGCAATATGTTACTTTGCCAAATAAAGAAATACTCGGTTCTTAGAGGTGTTGTCTTTAATCAGCAAATCTCAAGTTACATCTAACACTGCTCACGTCCATACTGTTCAAAGCCAGGCTCACCCAGCCACTGTGCTGGGATGAAAATATTCATCATGTTCAAGGAACATGAACACTACTCAAACAAAAGCAAGAGAAAACATGTAAGTAAGTGCCACCTATGTTTGTAAAGCTTGCATATTTGCCTGATATAAATATTTCACATTTTTATATATAGCAAGCATAAAATGTGGGTGTCCCAACACAAAACTTTTTCTGCCCTCTTGCTTTCTTATCCTTTTTTTTTGTCTCCAAACAATATTATTTCTGTACTTACACACCTTTAGTCAAAAATAGACAACTTAAATGCAGTTTCATTCAGCCAAACTTTTAAAAAACCCAGAAATATATATGCACTTTTCTTTAAACTTTTCCACACATTAATGATTTATTTGTTGCTAATCTTGGCCACATTTGGGTAGTTGTCATTTCTGCGTGCCCATTCAAGTACCTCCACTTCAAGGGCTGGTATTCTAACAAAGAACAAAGGCAACCAGAGACAGACCTCAAAGAACAGTTCTGTGAGTACAGAAAGACCAGGAAATATAAGCCATTTCCTTACATACAGCTCAAAAAATAATTACGGAAATTATAATGAAAATATTGCAACGTGGAATCAAAGACTCCATACACCGACATCTTCTTTGATAACGTTTTGTACGTTGTGGCTGTGCATTAACTTCTGTGCTGACAAGCTCCATTCTGTTCACCCAAGTTTCACTAAGGAGTGTTTTAGAAGGTTTGAGGAGTTTGCTGAAACACGGAACTGTAACTGGAGGTGGTGACACGACACACTGCATGCCTCAGCAGTGGGGCAGTGAACAGCACATTGGAGCAGCACATTCAGATGCTTCAAGTGAGGCTTCAGCCGGGAAGTCCCGAGGGAATTCCTGGCATGCCTGAGAGTCAGCCCTCTGTGCCAGTGCCAGGGAGACCAGACCAGACCACACCTCCAGTATGAACCTCTGCTTTCACATTTGACCTTCAGCTGTTGATATGGACATTAATTTCAAATTCGGTTTATACAGCCCTGACTTAGAAACATTAATTTTTTGCTTCCTTCAAAAGAAAGAAAAAAAATAAAGTAGAAGTATGACAGAGTACTCCTGCTGCTGATCATCACCAGACAGAGAAGAATTTCATCGGATTCAAATGTGACAGCACAGTTGCATTTGCTCAAACCCAACATTTTACTCCTTTAAGAGCTGAAAACATTTGTTGCCTGTTGCCAAACTTATTTCTCTAGAAATATGTATAAACAACCACTTAAAACAAGTATTGAGAATGCTGTCAGCAGAGAAGGCCTGGACTGCCCAGGAACAGGCTTGGTCTCTGAGGTACAATGCCAAAGATGGAATCAGTCATCTGAAATCCAGTAGCTACTAGTGCATGGGACAGTGAGACCACTGTGAAGACCTTAATTGTCCAGGGAAAGGGAGAGATAATTGGCACAGATAGAGAGGAAGGAAAAGATGTGGGTGTGGATCCTCTCTCCAACTGTTCTGAGAATTATTTCACTAAGAACTAATTCTTTCTTTCATATTTGAATGGGAGCCAGAACCTTTTCCAGACTGGATGCATGGCAACTAGAATAATTTAGTGTGTGACCTCAAAATCTTATGAATGTTTACACTTCCCACCAAAAGTAGGGGGAGCCATATATTTACATATCCTTCAATGAAAAAATCTGAAGGAGGAAACTGGTCCCAGGAAGAACCCAAAGATACTTACCACCAGCTGTATGAAGAGAGCTCGTCTCCTAACCACTGGAGTCCTCCCAATGCTATGAGAAGAGCTATACTCGAGGCAATCACTTATGAATTATAAACTGGTGTGAGGTTTCACCTGCCATCTCCCTCTTACATAGTGTATCAAGAAAACTGGGAAACAGAATGCTAAAAAGCAAGTGGCTGCTTCAGCTCTGAGTTCTGATGGGCACAGGAATGTCAACAAAGGAGAAGCACCCAAAGGCACTACTGCTCCCAGGGACTGGGATGCCTTTGTTTGATGTCTGGGGTGAGGAAAGAAAGGCAAAAATTTAAAGTCTCCAATGCTGAGGAGACCCCAATAGACATAAATTTGTCTCCTTAAGTGTGTCTCACCAAGTATGCTGGAACCAGAGATGGGAAACGTGAATTCTTGTATCTCTCTGAAATGAAGCTATAGAAGACTTTCCTCTTATGGACTTGCTTGTGACTCTTGATTATATGAACCTTCTGGCATGCAGCCTTGATTTGAAGGCTGCATAGTTTCATTTCAAAGTGAAATTTCACAGCTCCACATGTTCACTTTATTTGAGGTACTATTTACTGCCCCTCTTCAAATGAAAACGTTCTCTTGTTGCTGTCTGGTTACACTGCCTTGGAACAATGGCCGAAGCCCCAGATTTGATGCAGAATGAAATTATCCATCACGTTTTCATAAAACCATTTCTAATTTTGTGGCTTTCATCCAAACACGTATTTACCCAGAAAACCAGATGAAATCCAGAAAGAGCTGCTGTGATATAGTAGGCATTAAAATAATAAAAAAAAAAAGGTCTTTAAGTGGCCAGGCAAAGAGTAATGCTTAAAAGCTGGCTACATACAAAGCATAGATATTTGAATAACTGTCCAGGATCTTGCCTAGTTGCCCAACATAAGTTTGTTTGCAAACACCACATTTTGAAGCAAGCAGCATATGCTGTGACATAGTTTTCTGTCAAAAAGTCTGAGAATGGAAGTCTCATTTTTTACAGGTAATGAAATTGGATTCAGCCATATTTTTCCTTTTATTATGTCACAGAGATGATTATATGTTGTGCTATGAAAGAGACTAGAACATATGATAGAAAAACCCAGTTAAAACACTTTAAAAGTCAAACAATAAAAAAATGTCACCTCTATAGAAAAATAAATAGCCCTCCTGCTTATTTTTGCAGAATCTGTTATGCCATGGGAAAGGGATTCCTACAAGGCTGCCCCAGGTCTCTGCATAAAAGTGCTCCAGCTTTCAGGAGCTAACCAAGGAGGCTTTTTCTGGAACAAAACTGCATCCAGAAAAGGAAGAAAAACATCATCTGGCACTTGTATATTTGAGACAGGTAATTTACCTGCCTAAAGAAATGACAAATTTTGTCTTAGTCATCAGCTAAGGCTTGAATATATGGTAGCAGGAGGAAATGCATGCTGCAGGGCAGCTAAGCTCCTTGAAGGGTGTGCAACCATGGTTAAAAACATCTCTTACATCTTACAAAGGGGCAAATATTACACAGCCATGAACTGATACCTACAGCCCACAATGATTACAAAAAGAGAATAAAAGTGTTGCTCTGTTTCACCAAGGCCAGAATTTGGTTTGCCTGCAGAAAAAAACAGACCACGGTATAAGCCTAGTAAGACTTTGAAGCTGGAAATTTATTAATAAAGGTAAGCAATACCTGCATTAATTATTACTATTAGTTAAGGCAAACCCATTGGCTTTCTTGATTATAAGGAGAATTCAGACAGCTCCTGAATATGTAGATGCCTAAATTTAGGTGGCTTCATGTCACCTAATTCTTTGTCCAAATGTGATTTTTTAGCTAAGTCGTTGAGAAAGATAAAGGATGCAGCAGTAGCTGGAGTAGTGGTAAGTAAAAATGTGATATCCTATCAAACTTGATCCCATATTTGTAAATCCATACTTTTAGAGATGTGTATTATTTCACATTACATTTTCTTACAAGACAACAGACTCTCATCTAACATTCAACATGGCGTTCCTCATCTAAAAGGATGGTGGTCTTCAGACTAAGAGTGCTGGGACTTTTTAACTTGAGTCCTTCTTCTCAACACCCCATGCCAAGAAATAAAATGCATCTCCACACAAGCTACTCAGGTGGTTTCAAAACCACTATTACAGAAGTGAGAAGAAGTGTTTTCTAGTTATCAGCAATGAAAAAAGGTCCTTTGACTTAATTCTGCGATTTGTTTGTGACTTGCCAAAGTAGACGTAATTACTTGTTAAGGCAGCTGTGACACTGAAAAGCACAGATTGTTCCTCTTTTAATTTTTATTCTAGTATTTTATTTATGCAAACCACTGTGCATTTTTTATTTGATCTGCCCAAGGCTTATGCAAGGTGCAAGTTAGTGGACAGTGTTATCTTGATATGTGCAGTTATACTAGAATATTTTCCAAAAAGGAATGAAGTCAAAGACACTATCAACCCTTAATTTGAATTTGGCTTTTGTGCAGTATCTTATATTACTGGAATAAATCCTCCTTTCCCATCCCTAAGAACAGAAAGATATTTGTTCGCATACTAGTAGCATAATAATGAAACGCAGCATTCACTCATTAAAGTAGCAATTTCTATATTTAACTACTTCTGGTTTCCGAGGTCTAGTCATTTTCAGTTTTGGAAAGACATCCAAATAATGATATCATTTGCTTGAAACAATAGAAAGTCTGGATACTAGTCTATATATGGAGATTTTTTTTTAGTCTATTTATAAACCACGCCAGTTATTTGACCTGTCTAGTTTACTCACCTACGTAAATTGGCAGACTCAGGAAACTTAAGAACATATTATTCTTTGTGACTGGTAAATCTTAAAGGTTGCTAATCATACTTCAGATAGGCAACCAGTACTTCTGAAAAATCATCTGAGCCTATTACACTAAGAACAAACCAACCTGCCAATGTAGGAAATATTTTTTTACTTTTGAACCAGCAGCAGTGCAATTGCATTAGCTCTGCTCAAGGGGAGGGAACTGACAGGAACCAGCTGTTTGCATGGCTGCAGCATCTGTATTTCTTACAGTGCAGTGCAATGGAGCCAGGGTTTCCCAAAATGTGAACATAACCACTGAGATTTTATTCCTGTTTCATGTCTTTCTGTAATTACTTAAAAACGTTTGTGTATGAACTGCTTTTATCAATTGAATTGGTCAACTTTGTTTTCCTCTGGTAACTGTTTACAGACATTGCTCTGTTTACAGTCATGGTCCAGACGTGGCTCAGACATGCTGATCTGGTTCTGAAATGAACACTTAAGAGATCCTGGGAGGTTTTTTTTCCCTTGGGAGGGATGAAGTTGGCAATGGTTTTCAATGGCCTTTTAAAATATTGTTGTGCCTGCAGAATCAGATGCAATAAAGAATGTAAGAAAGTAGAATTTAAATTCTTCCTGCAGAATTACATAAATTGCCATTAGGAATATTTGCCAAGGGCTGGAAGTATGGAACTATCCCTGACAGCATGATTTGGAAGGAATGGATTTGCTCAGGTTTATCAGTAATGGCACAGATGGGCTGATACTGCATTTATCATACATGCTGACGGGTAAGACCAGTCCAGTATAATGCTTACAGCCCTGGCTCAATTTTCAGAGTTGGCTGTTAGACAAATGACTGTAGTGGAAATATTAAATGTGGAAATTTGCTATGCAATTTTTCAGAACTGCTTCTTTGGACCGGACTGGTATTTCCTTAAAAGTAAGAAGAATGGGTAAGAGATTTGCAAACTGGAAAAAGAATTGCATTTGATGATGGAAGTGTTTACTGCTAACTGCTTGGTCAGATGCTTCACCCACCATTTCCTTTCTATTTCAAGAAAAAGCCCATGAGAACTAGTTTTTTTACTGACCCATTTCATTTTCTACTTTTGATTGCAAAACTCAACCTCCTCCCTGAGCCTTATTGCCTCTGCTCCAAGGTGATCAGTGTTGCCAGTGGTGAAAGCTTGGGTACAAGTCTAGCAAATAAAGAAGCTACAGTAGAGGATTTGACATACCAGGACTATATGCAGACATCTGTGAAAGTTTTGCTATTTGCAATGGGGCTAAGGAAGGAAATTTAACACACAGAAGAATGTATTCAGAAAGAAAAGATCAATGTCTTTCTTGTGGATATAAAAACTGGTAGTCAGCTATCATCAATAATCTCTTTTCTCACCTATATACTTTTGATTAGCAGAATGTCTTAAAACATTTTCTCATAAAACACATATCTTTCTTTCTTCTGCTAAAAGAGTTATTTTAGTTATTTACCTAGTTAGGGGTCAAAATCTATATCTCAATATAATGTAGTTGTATCTGTAGATTACAAAATTTGAACCTGGAATGGCTCAATTGTTATCCTATATCCTAAAAAATAAATGCCAGTTTATTCTTTGGCTATTTCTTCATCCTGCATATCTGTTTCCACACAATTTTAATGGGAAGAGTGGGAAGGTTTGTTTGTTTTTTGGGGTTTTTGTTTTGTTTTGGGGTTTTTTTGAGGATTGTTTTGGAGGGTGAAGGGAGAATGGGGGAGGTTTCACTTCCTTTAAAATATCCCCTTGACTATACAAGAACATTACCACAGCCATACTGTGAAACATTGGCTCAGGAGACGGTAATACGGAAATTACATTTATTTACTCAATGAAAAAAAGGGTTCATCTTTCCCATACTGCCACTGACTTGTGACTTAAAACATGCTCTGGTTCAGTTTGGCAGTTGATCTGATTTCTGCAATGTTGCAGAACTGGGTTAAATGCACTTTCCCAGAGTTTGATGAGTCACTGGTTCAGCTTGGTCTAGGACCCAGATCTTCCTGCCTTCCAGTCCACTTCCCTACCAACAGACAAACACTGTCTGCATTGCTGCAATAAGTCTTGTAGCTCCATCTCCTCACCAAAAATGCTCTTATCATAATACAAACTAACACACTGAGATTATAAACAACCAAATATCAAGCTTTAAACTGATTTAAGGGATGTCATCTGGCTTCCCTTTCGCATCCTTTTTCATTACAAGCTTCTCATTTTTCAAACAGATCTACAAAATTCAGAAATGCTCATGTCTTGGCAGTAAGGAGTAGAAAATAGACAAGAAAAAAGTAAGTAGCACATTTATAGCTGACTGCATTAGAAATTATATGAGCTTGACTCATTAAATGAACTTGACTCTTAGGAGAGCTGGAACAAACCACCGTGTGCTCATCAAGCTCAAAGGTCTTAGAAACTGGTAACTGATGCTTTATTCAGAACGTGTTTCTGTATGGGCTGTACACTTCACCTCACTCAGGAAGAATAGCCCTGAATTTGAAATCCAGAGGTAACCAGAAGACTGGATGTATGTATTCAGCTTTGTTATAAGCAGCTTTCTATGAAACTCCTCATAGGTGATGCTAGCTCAACATGATGACATTGAGAAAGAATGCCCAAAGCTCAAGAATGGATCTTAGAAATACTTTATCAGCAGTGGTGTGGATATAACCTGGTGCTGCAATGTTCATGCTCAACAAAACAACAACAACAACAGTAAATCCAAACTCTATCTCCTTTCTTGCCTGCTTGAAACCTCACAGATTGTATCTCATGTTCAGATCTGAAACACAAGATCTGGTTTTTTCTCTGACACAAGATGCAAGACTCTGCTAAAGTCCCAAGCAAGTAGAGGAAAGCAGTTCTCCCCATGGAGATTGAGGATTCAAGCCTCCAGTAAGTCATTACCATACAGATGGCTCAACCATCATAAAGATTATTCTCCAGGGTCCCTTTGCTCTACCGCACAAAACCACAACTTCATCTTCAGGCATCAGAAGTTAACACAAAAATCACGTATTTGTCTAGTCTTTCTTTTCTGTGATCATGAAAAAGTCAGTATCTACACTGTATGTTGTGAACAGAATAGATCTCTAATGCATTCTCTCACCGTCTATTTTATAAAGAAACTCAACGCTTCACCTGCTGAAAGCCTGGTAAAACAGCTTCATTGCTACCTCTTCATTACATTCTAGCTTCTGTGCTCTATATTTCTGAAGTCTAAGAAATTATTCCAGTTGATTTTTGAAGGCAGGTCTTTTTCATGAAAAGGCAACAGTATTGCCACATGTTGGATCAGTAATGAGGTTCTGAGTCTGGTCACACTTTGTCAGCAACATCTGTTGCTCACAGAGATGAATCCCACCAAGCATGCATTTGAGGGGCTAAGTTCTGTTTGGTGTCTGAAAGCTGCTTAACTAGAACTTCATTTCTCCATCTAACAAGCTGAGCAACAGTCCACAGAATACTCCCACTTTCTGTTTATATTACTTAATTTGAGTCTCTTCCCTTTTGCATTTTGAAAGGTAAGAAAAGGGTTTCCCTAGTTGTCAGATCCTGGGATCTGTTTTACTGAATTGGAAAGCTGGTAAAGCAAGTTTTGGAGGCATTTACTTCAAACCTTCCAAGCCTCATCCACTTTATTTCCTTAGTGTGTACTTCATACACAAAGTGTAATTAATTTTCCAGCTGTGAAATATAATAGCTTTTCTTCTGGTTTCTTGTCATTACTTTTCTGTTTTTCCTGATGAATTAGGTTCCACTCAAGAAAAAGCTTCTCAGTAGCGGGAGATCCCAAATAAGCTGCTAACTTGATTTCAATTTCAGTGATGCTACTCAAGTACAAGCTTTTAGCAGAGTTGGACTATTTCTTTACAGTTCTCAGGGTGCTACCCTGTTCACACAGTGTCCATTAAAGAAAATTTATTCTGCTGTTCTGATAATTCAAGCATAATATTTCAGTTTCCCTGGACTTTTGACTGCTGCCCATTGCCTTCCCTAAGCATACCCATGTTCTTTCCTTCTCTCTGTACAACACTCAGGTCACCAGATCATTTAGTTAACTCCCTAAAGTAGATGACAATCACACTAACATTATGCCTTATTTTGTGGCATTAGTGATTCCCACTGCCCACTGCTACACAGAGCACTGGCTTTAGTATCTTAGGAGAGTGCTTGTTTCTATTGGTGTTCCAGTGCTTCTTTATTACATACAAGCCAGATTTTGAGTCTAGGACACCACTGATACAGCAAGGCAAGATACTAAAAATACAGGCATGACAAAAAGAATCTTTGAAGATCTGAATATGGTAATATTTAAGATCCTTTATGGATTTCTCTTATCCTATTTACTCAGAGAGATAAAGGGTATCTATAAGTAACGCATTGCTCAATAATTCTTGTGACATTTCAATGTCTCGCTTTTTCTTATTCATCCCAAAAAAAAATCTCCTACTGCAAGTAGCCAGTTAGCTGAACTCAGTTGTCCCACTAAATCCAATGATATCCCTTAATCATGGAAACCCAGCCTCTTGTTGCCTCCTGGAGAACTGCCTTATCATCATAAAATGTGATGTTCTTCCCTGTGAATTCCTGCAACAATGTGAACTAGGATCCCAAGGCAAGTAATTTTTTCTGCTTCTGCTGTTTTTATTATATTTAGGTAAGTAAGAAAACATTATTTCTTGTGTTTTCCTCATTAAGCCATATCAATAATATAAAAATCATGTCAAAAGCTACTCTTAAAATGTAACAATAACAAACCACTCATCCTCCACAGAAACACACTTCTTTAACTCTTAGGGTCCCAAACCCCAGTATGCTTTTCTTCCTAAAAAACCACAACAAATGTAACTATTATCCCACAGTGGTAACAGTCTAACTCTCCAGTCATGTCTGTCTAGCAACAAGGGACCTAGATGAAATATGAATGAAGACAACAGTTTACGCTAGATGCTTAAAGAGCAATAGGATCCATTATACAAACAATTATTTGGTTTTGTATTTTGATCAAACATACAAGTTATTAGCCACCCCTGTTCCATATCTCACCTTTTTTTAAACTATTCTATTCTTTCAGGAAGAGAGCAGTACAATGCTGACGTGCTTTGCCGTGTCTCTTTTGCTGGCAGTAGTTGGCATAGCTGGCAAAAGTGAGGTTAATTTACTTCTCACTTCGCCCACTCCCCACCACCCCCATCCTAGGAACACAGTAGGAAAAACAGAATTGTCCTTCAGAATTGCACATCCGTCAGCTTCCTCCTGGGAAGAGACAGCTATTCCTTATCTTGGCTGTTTTACATCACTGAAATGTGAATGGAGAATTTGGAGGAAGGAAGTCATAGAAAAGAGAGACCTCTATGTTTCAGAGCACTGGAGGGATTTACCAGAAAAAGGGTGGGAGGGTTGGTAGGGGTGGGAATGAGAATTATGTAGGTAATGAAGAGCTACAGAACCTCCAATGATAGAAAAAGAAAACTTCTTAAAGAAAATATTTTTTGATCTGCTGTCCTTTACCCTTTCAAAAAGACATTTAAATCAATACCTTTACATTATTTCAGTCTCTAAACTTCTTATCCTCTGAGATCCTAAAGGAAAGATGTCTCTCTCTAATGTTATTTGTGCCCCAAATATAGAAAGAAAAACATCCTTTTTGCACTATTCTGGGACACACTGCCCCTGAAAGTAGGGATTTACAGATAAATCTAGTATAAATAATGTCATTTGGTAATACTTCAAGAAATGACAGCAGGGTTAACTTAGTCTTCCCTCGGGACCACAAACGAACACATGGGTTCTCTATAAAGACACAAAGAAATTTTAATCATCTAATTTAGAAGAAGATCTGTTTAAGGGACACAGACTTGAAATTAATCAGGGGTAAATTTCAAAAGATCAACAGTTAAATAAGCATCCAAAATACAGAGTACTTATCTGAAACTTATTAGGACTATTTGATGCTCTGTGAAACAGTACCAGAAATCTTGTACCAGCAGGCCATCTGCAGTAATTTCACAACTTGCTCTCAGGCTAGAAACATGATCTGTTTGGTGGTAATTCCTCACCTCTGGATCTTGTGTTAATGCTGAGAGCACAGCATAAGAACTCAAATACCAGTAACTTTAGAACCTCCTATCATGGAAATGCTAACCAGGCATGTCAGAACTCAAAACTGCTCATGCAACAACAGGAGCTTGGACAAAATCAGTTACTTTCTCCAGAGAAAGTAGATGATATGAAAAGCAGCCCTTTCTCAAGAACTTCTGTGGACAAAAAGTCTTCTCCACAGCCTAGAAAAGAAACATAATCTCTTGCCATCTCTGCTAGTGAGGGAGGGGAATAATGCACCAGGCTTTATCAGCTTTAATTGAACATTTATTTTCTGGCATTTTAGACCTTTGCGTTAAAACACATTAAGTTAAAGAGTGTAGGAAATGGTATGCAAAAGGATATTTGCAAAAAATACAGTACCTATCCCGGGGTAAATAATGATAAATTTCTCTTGTCCCAAAAAGTGGAAAAATGTGTCTATGAGGGGGAAAAGATTCCTAGGAGATTATTTCTTCTTTTCCTTTTTTTTCCCTAGGAAAGGAAAAAAGACTAAATTGGGTGAGTCCGTTCCACCAGCACGGCTCTCTCTGCCCGGCTCTGCGCTGGGATGGGGAGGCAGCACAGCCCCTGCTCCTGGAGCTCCATGTGACGCTGCAAATGCGCTCTGTGATGCCAGCTTCGCCTCCCGCTGTGCGCTACTTAGGTTTTCCAAAATGACGTATGATTAATTGGGAGGTGGAAAGAACAGGGAAGTGTAAAGATTTATTTATTTTGTTTGATTCATTGTTCCTGCGGAGGGAAGTACTGCTCAATAAGAGAGCGTAATTTAGATTGCCAGATTTCTGGGTGGAGGCTCACACTGGTACAGTTTGTTTGGTTCTGCAGGATGGGTTGTTTTTCTTTGGTAAGCAAAGCTAAAATTGATTCTGACCTATCCTGCTTCTTGCCAGAGAGGTTTCCCTCACGCTGAATTCCCTGTCGGGACAGACATCAGTCTACCTGAATGATCTCAGCTCGCAGATAATACAGACCTCTAAAGAACCAATGCATACAAACAGGTATCCAATCTAGGAGCACAGCTATCTGGGACATAATGGATGTGTTGAAGTGTCATTTATCACCTGACAGCTCAGCCAGGAAAGGCTGCTACTGCAATCACACTGACAAATCACACTGCTGCCAATGAAGAGCCTTTATGCAGGAAATACAAATTTGGAACAGCACAGGCTTTACCTTTCTAGCTTCATGTACAATAGAGGCTTTTGTCAGCAAAATGTATGTATGTAATCCTCTGATGGCTGGACTGCAGACCTGGCTAAAGTAAGGATGCTGCTTGGACAGTTTTCAGGAAATTGGGCAAAGACTGCTTGACTTGCCACAGGAGTTAAAGAGACCGTGACCCAAACTGTTCCTGACCCCACCATCCCCATGCACCTCACCCCATGCCTGCAGCCTGGATCCAGCCTTACAAAAGCATCCTCCTTGCCCATATTTCTAGTGCATTAATTAGCACTAATTTGTGGTGCTGAAACCATGTTAGTATGTCAGTCACTTTGTTTCACCCCAAGGAAGCTCTGTTTCCATAGCACAGCACCTGTAGCATGTGTGTTGTAGCATGATTCAATTCCAAAGCTCAGGACAAATACAAATATCCTTCCTATTTGCCCACTGCAGGACAGATGTCCACCCCATCTAAATATCCCTTGCTGCAAACCGAGGAACTGATCAAGGTCAGTATTACAAACATTTCTCTTTTGCTGTTTTTTAATGGCTCTTACAATTCCTATAGTAATTTGTAGGCTGAAAGTTCAATATAGTGCCTATAAGTGCATTTATATGCTTTCTGCTACTGTATTTTTCTAATCCTTGGACTCAAAAATAGCAGAAAATAATTGTTTGTGGTAGGAGACAGCAACAACAACAATATCAAAATATATATAAGCAAAGCTGGGAAAGTTTACTTAACCTGGTTTTAAATTTAGATTTTAATTTTTTTTTAATACAAACAAAAATATAAACTGGGGTTTTTCCTAGTTTTGACTATATTTTAGATCTTTAGAGTCAGAAAAATTTATATGAATGCAACATACTTTCTATGTAAATATGAAGTGTAGAAATCTTTGATATCAAAATGATAGATTACTTGAGTTTCTGAGTAGGAAAAATGTGTTTTTCAGATACTTTTCCATTAAATGTATTAAACATCTTTGAAATGTGGCTTCCTTTCTTTTAGATTAGAAGTTGCCCACACCTTCAGGAAAATATTAGTGGTAGAAAGGTCAAGCAACTTTCTTATCCATGCCTCCATACAGACTCAAGGCGCCTGTGCTGAGACTTCTCTGCCTCAGGGAGGTTGCCCAGGTCTGCTCTGCTGGGGAAGATCTGATAAGGCTTCAGGCTGGACTGACAAGACTGCAGGCAGTGAAGACTAGCCAGGCTGTTCCAGCTGTCTCCCACGCATGGCTGGAGCCTGCAAATGTTACTGCAGTAGCACAGCCTTGTGCATCAGATGGTAGTAAAAGTGGAGGAGCATCTGTGGAATATCAAAAGCAGTTTTGGTATCACTTTGCTATCTGATCTCATTGAGGTTACAGACTTTCCGTGGAGGACTTGTGTCTTGTTTTATTAAAATACTTTCCTGCACTGAAATTTTTTCTCCTGGCATTAAACGTCTCTCTTTCTTTGGGTCATGGCAATACCTACTGCATGAGGAAAACCGGAGATCCCCCAAGCAAGTGGAGAAAGTTCTTGGCTTGCAACGCAGAAAAGAAAAACATTCTTCCCTTGCTCACTCATTTGCAAAAGAGAGAATATTCCTGAGAACTCCCAAGCCTCTGTTATCTCTGTGACTGATCCTTGGTGAGCAGCCGGCAGCAAAATGAACTTTCTAGAGTGGCTGAATATCAAATAATTGTGGGTTGCCTGGACTAGAGAACAGCACCATTACCACTTATCTTGTTATGACAAAATGACTTAGCATATTTGGCATTCTTTGCTTGATAAATGTAAACACTAGGGGTATGTAGGGACATAACATCATTTTCTTCCATGTCTCAAAAATAGAAAAGCTGAAAGTCTTCTCTGTAAGACACTGTATTCAAAAAATAGAAAAAAAAAAGACTGGAGAAAGATTTCTGGGACTTGGTTTTCTAATTTAATAATGGGAAGAATGGTTCCTTCCATTCTTCCTGTTTTTTTGCGTCTCTAAGTTGGCGGTAGATGGAAAGCGATTTAAGAAACAGGGAGTTGAGTTACATCCAAGTTAAAAAAAAATGGAGCTATTGAAGTGAAAGAAACTGAACTTCAGTGTTGAATTAATACTACATAGGGGTGTTCATAGACTTACTTGATGATGGCAACAGCTCATGCCTTTACAGATGGGTGTGTCTATTCCTTGAATTTAAGCTGAGCTTGAATTCATGAATTCAAAGCTGTACAATCACTTTTTTCATCTTCCTGTTACACACACTCACTCCCCTAAAGCCCTATCTCCAGCCTCCTTAGTCAGAGCTGCAGGTATCCTACAGGCTTCTCTGCAGGTGTACCCATGCCAGCAGGCAGAAACAGAAATGGGTGCTTCTGATTTTCCTACATGCTGATGGACACTCAAGTGAGCTGAGCTGGAAGTTCCTATGTCTGGCTGATCCCCATGTACTACTTTCAAGCAGTGTATCCATAGGCTGTTTTATAAAATATAGTCTGTGAATCACATGAGAAACTGTAATAAAAAAAAAAATGGACTGAAAAACAATAGTTACAAACATTTGGCTCCTTAATGCAGCCCAAGTCAGGAAGTAGAGGCCAGAGTGGTCTGTCTGTAGACCCAGTTCTGGAATTACACATCTGGAGTTCCATCACTTGTATTAGCCCATGAAGGGAAAAGATTCATCAGTGTTACTCCTGATACCTGTGTGTGGAAAGACCATAACAATAAAGCAGATAATTTAGAGTATTCAATGGCTACAACCATCATAAAGGTGAGGTAGTTGCAACTGCAAGACTAAGTTGGAGAAAAAATGTGCTGATTTGCAGGAGACAGAATTAGTAAACCTGAAATCTCAAGAAGCACATTAAAAAAATTATAATTTGACAGCTACTCTGAATCTTCTGACTGCACTAAAAAACGTCACATAAACTAACCTCTGTGCTGCAGCTTTTTCTTAAGCAGAAGTATGCAAACTAGCTTTAAACTTATCTCTTATCTCTACACTTGTTGTAATTGGAATTTTCCAGAGGAATTTGTCTAGCAGTTGTTTTTAACTAATGTTCATTAAAAGCATGATGAAGCCCCATCAGGGAAAATAAATAACACTGTTGTAACACTAGGAACCCAGATGTCATTGTTAGTGATGAAAGAAGATAATTGTCTGCACTGGCCAGTAATGTTTTGGTGGTCTCAGTAAAATCTAAGACTGTGGAAAACAAGCTGGATCAAATTCTGTGAACATGGGTATTCCGTCATATTCCTTCACATTATAAAAAGCCTTGATAAGTTATTCACTGTCTACAGTATCAGATTTTAGGAGCACTTGCTGTGTATCTGGAAAATACAATATCTGGGAAAAGGAATTGCCTCTCATCCACTGGAAACTAAGAGTGAAACGCTGGAATCCTTGGACCTTTAAGATGAAAACTGAAAAGTTTTCATCCTACAGAGGAGGACATGGTTTAATGGTGAACATGGTGATAGCGCTAGGTTGGCAGTAGGACTCAATGATTTTATAAGGTTAATTTAAACCTTCATAAATCTAATATTTTTAATAATTAAACTACTAAAGGTAGTCACAGGGGATACAGTCAGGGAGAAAGAAGCAATTGGGTTCTCTGCACATTTCATGCTACCCGTGTGGCTAGTTTCTTCCAGGTTGAGAAAGGAAAATGCCTGAAGAAAGGGGGAGGAAATTCTACAGGAAATCTGGTAAAGATTTCCTTTTCTTGTTTTTCTCATGGAAGAAGGTGACCTGAACTCATAAGGATAAAAAATAAATGCTCCATGAAGCCTCATACAATCAACTTGTCAAAAAAGCCTGCTCTTCTTCATGCAACACTCTTACAAGTTCTAATGGAACAACTTAATGTAATTAGTTCCATCCAATCTGCACAACTCCATCACTGATGTGCTGCTTTTGCAATTCCAGAAGCAAAATTGAGCATGACTGAACTGTTTTCCTGCAATGTCATGCAACTGGTTTCAGGCTACAACATCACGCTGCCCTTTGAGTTCAGGTTAGTCTGTGCAGGGTGGCTGCACTCTCGGGTCTCTTTGGAGAGGCAATGAAAGGACACTGTGGGTGGTAGAGAAAATAGAAAGTAGGAGCAAGAAGTGGAAATCTATTATACACCCACAAAGCTTAAAGGGAAAGAATAAACAAAGCACTATTATTCCTTCTGTTGCTGCTTTTTTATAATTCATTTTCTCACTGGTTTTTTTTTTTACTAGATTTCTTTCATCTTCCTGTCTCCTGATCTTTCCTTACCAAAAACCTGCCACGTTGAGATGCACTCAGGCTTAAAAATCATGAAAAGAACCACACTGTACTTACCCTCCCAAGTGTTCCTTTGTGCAGAGCACTTCCCTGCTTCCCTGCTGACTGGGGTGCTGAGCCAGGTAGCAAACACAATGCACTTCACTTCAGCAAGCATGCTCCCTGCTACACTTGACCCTGGATCACTGTGGAGTGTGGAGCAGGGGCGTCATATCTTTTAGGGAACTCCCATCTCCCTGTCCCCTGGCATCAGCAGAGGCTATGGCAGATGCTGATGGCTGCTAGCAGCTGCCTTCCCTGGTGGGCTCACCCCAGGATGGATTTGAGAAGGCAGAAGACACCTCTCGTTACGGGTGTGTGGCTGCAATGAAACACAGCTAAGCTGTGACCTGCAGGGTCACGGCAAACAAGAGCCTTGGAGCCACAAATAAGTGTCTGGGGATTTAACATGATCAGAGGCAAAGCCTTGAGCCCATTTTACCATGCACAAGCCAGCAGTGTTTTCTAAATGACAAAAGGCTATGGATACCTGGAAGATGAGGTGTGCTGCTGAAACATCTCAGAAGGGTCTGTTTGACACTCACTGCTGACTGCGCAACCAGAGATGCCTCCAGAGGACACCCAGCTCCTGCTGTGCCTGTCTAGATACCCATCCACCATGCAACGGGCTCAGCTGTGCCTGGCAGGCACCTCCTGCCCACAGACAGCCTAAACCTACTGCAGACCCTGCCCAATTAATGCAGGATGAAAGGAAGCCAAGTCCTTCAAAAACCTCACTTCTCTGAAGCACCTCACATTGCACATTTACTCTCCTCAATACTTGGACCATTATGAAGGGGAAAAGCTTGTATTAATGAGTTTATCAAGTCAACAATTTCTATCAACAAGTAGGCAATAAGATTTTCAGGTATAGAGATTACTTTTTCCTGACAATGTGGAGAAGTTCTTGGATTAGCAGCTAGCAAAAGGAGTGATGGATCTGTGGCATACATTCAGAAGCATGAAAAAAAATGCAAGGAGGTAGAAATGCATGCCTGATAAAGTCTCAATTTACATGAGAAGATGCATTTTACTGTCCTAAGTGTGAAATAAGTTTATAAAATGGAGTTTCCAGAAGATCCTATTATTATTTCATCATCACTGAATTTATAGTACTTCAGGGAAGGCTTCTGTTTCTTAGGATACCTCCCAGAAGAACCTGGCATTGGAATGCCTGACTCAGTAAATGCTTAACTTTGGTAGTAAGTGGTAACTTTCTTTCCAGCAAAAGTGTGACCTCTGGTTATTTTTGCAAAAGAAGACATTTGGAATTATCTATCTGCACAGATTTTTTTAATTAGATGAAAGAACCCCAATTTCTTTCCCTAAAAGGAGACTTCGAAAGTGAATTTATTATACAAGATTGTACAGATAGGCCAAATTTCCAGTTTGAATAATCTACCAGCTTTGTCCAAGGCAAGGTAACCTTTCAGAAAATACTTTCTTTATACAAAAAAATAGGACTTGAGCCAAAAGGTGGACAGTTGAATAGGTTTTTAATAGCTAGTAAAGCCAAAAGTACCTTTACTGTGTACTTCTTCATGAGTTCAGACAAAGGTGTGTATGTTTCAATATATGCTGAAGTAATAATTTCAAAAATGAAAATACTAGGTTGCTTGATATTCTTATCGAGACAATCAAACAATCTCTTGATTTGGAAAACTTGAAACTCAAAAGAGGAAAGAGTCCTAAAAGCAATTGTATCCAGAGAGATGAACTTTACAACTTAATAGTTGCCAGTGAATGTTAACCACAATTTCGTCCTTTCAGGCCAAGAACAGCTGCATTTTCTAAGTACACTATGAGTGTTTCCTTGCATTATTTCATCCCTAACACCCCAGTTAGGTAACATACAGCTTCCTCTTTCTATTCATCTTTTATAAACTTAATTAAAAAGTCTGACTGGGGAGAATTGTTTGTAAACAATTGTAAACAATTCTCTTGTCAGTGGAATGACCTTTTTTCCTAGGTATCAAGTGTCACAGTTTGAGTTTCTCTCTTCACCCTGTGAAGCCTGTATTAGGAAACAACAAAGTAAACAATAGAAAGAAAAGAGAAAAGCCACCAAGCTTTAGACCAGCTGAATTTAAAGGACTTAACATAATCTCCAAGGTAATTAAAACAGTGTGGTACCTTTCTGATTAGTCTTATATAATATTACAAGCTTCCTGGAATACAATGCACTCTGTCCCAAAATTGTCCAAAACTTCAAACGAATCTGCATCCATATAAAGAAAAGATGCTGCATTATGGACCAATCCTGATTTGTATTAGTAGCCCTTAATAGACCTACATGCAACCTTTTAATTATGTCAGAATTTTAAAGGAAATGCAATAAAAATAATCTGCCTTTGTGATGGCACTTTTAATGCTGACCTGTGCTGGATGGGAAGATCTGTTGCTACCAGTGTAGAATGCAAGTATACAAGAGCCTCTGTATGACCCCCAAAAGGGGAAAAACCCTTTTATTTGTGAACAGGGATTAAATTCCCACTCCCCACCACTGCAAATTTCACAATGGTCATCACACCTAGCTGAAATGCACTTAGATCTAAGAATTGGGATTTTCCACTCTGTAGAGTGACATTGCATTGACTGTTAAATTTTTAACCTTACAAATGTCAAGTTCTGCTGCTCACAGGAATATTGCATTGGCCCTACTCCACATGCCAAGTAAGACAACAAAGTTAACATTAGGGTAATATCACATTTGTGGAAATAGGCCAATTGACGAATGATACACATCTGAATTTACTCCTATCCTTTACAGAAGAATTATTACAAAATGTAAAAACATAAGAGATCTAAGTGAAAATAAGTAGGATTGTTGGTTAAATAATTTTAAATCACCAAGACTATCTTAAGAGAAAGAAAAAGCAAGAGCTTTAACTGGAATTCATTACATTGTAAGAAGTAGGCACACCAATCTCAAGTTACTATTTTCAGCCTAGTATGCATAATAGGACAAGAGGGCAAAGGTAGAAATTAAAGAAAAACAAATTCCAGCCGTCAGGAAACATTTTTCACATGAGAATCATAAATGTTGGAACACTCTATCTAAAGTAAGGTTAATGAGGCTAACAGCTAGCAGCCAAGGAACATCAAATTAGATGGCATCATGGGTGGATGACAAAAAAAAAGGAAATAATTTTGCAATTATCCTGAAGGCAAAAATGCTTCTGATGCTCTTTGCCTGCCAACATACATAAAAGGCCACACTTGCCCAACAGTTACATCTGCAAAATCCAATAACCATCCCGAGGGGAATTGCACAGCATCAGTGACAGGATAACCTGGTCTATGGGTTTTATGGAAGGTATGCAAGAAATGAGAAAGGAAATATTATTCTTCCCTAATTGGCTGTGATTTAAAAACTATGTTAATTTATATACATAAAGTACCTATATAATGACATAATGAAACTAGTAAACTTGTAACTTCGAGCTCTTTCATCTACCTTGAAAAGGTAAAAGAAAAGCTCAGAGACTGATTTTCAAGCTAGATCAATGTGGTTAAATCAATCTGTGTTTATTCTAAGAGCAATCAATTACTGGATAAATTAAGTAGGGGCTGTGGTAGGCTCCTTGGCACTTAAAACACAAAAAATACAGATGGGATGTTTCTCCAAAACTGGCACTGTAATTCAAACATGAATTAAACTCAGGAAATTCTCACAGCCTACTTTATAAATATCAGTCTTTCTTTATGTATTCCATGTATTTCTTTACACCAATACGCCACGTGAATCAAGTGTTCTCTATCAAACTGAGACTTTCAGCTGATGATAGGCAAAGACTACAAGAAGAAAAACTTACAGTTAGCGCTTTAGGTCTCACACAAGTGTAGTGTATGTGTGGAGCGGTGTCATAGGACACTTTCTGCTTGCATAACTTCACCCCAGACATAACTTCATTGGTTGATAACAAATGTAGGTGACCAGCCTAGGGGCATATTCTAACTCGCTCTTCCAGGACCCCATTTTCTGCTTTTGGTAAATCTTGAACCTCCTTAAAGGAGGGAATGCATTTATCAGCACAGACAGAGAGATAGAACATACACAGGACTCACAGCTACAAAACCAGGAAAGCCAAAAGATGTGCGTGATGTTAAGTCACTCATCATTACCTGAGGGAGACTTGAAAAGCAGAACTTCAGTAACGATTAACATGAAATCTCACTGTCAGCACACACTGGAAGAATTTCTATTAATTGTTACCCTGAAAACTAAATCCAGTCAATCCTATTGTATTCTGTTGCATCCTGCAGCAACTAACACAAAAGGTCAAATGCTTAGAGCCTGACCCAAAGTGTGCTTAAACTCACTGATTTAAAGGGAGTTTCTACAAACATGTTACACTTTAAAACCTGACTGAAAACATTAGACCATTTGATAGCACACACTAAAATTAGAATTTTCTGTTGAAGACATCATGCTGTTCTGCTTAAGCTGGTGGCACGAAATGGCTCTCATAACACTGTAGTTAATTATTAAAAAACAGTGGAGCCGGGGAAGTATTGTGTTTTTCAGCTTTAATTATTTAGACTTAAAGCAACAGGTCACATGTCCTTAATAATTAGACAGAACCCATGCAACAATATACTGAGATCCCAGACCACTAATTCTTTACAAATCATGCTGAATATACTGTTTGGAAACATGTGACCTTTTGGGGCATGTTTAATGCAACACATAGCAATGGAGCACATAGCAATACAGCACAGAGATTTTAAAAACGAGTTTCAAGTGAGTGGCCTTGGGAACTGTATCTGGTCTGAATAGCATAAGTTGCAGTGCATTTGTAAAATCTGCTTCATTTGGAAAGATCTTGCTGCAGATCACAGCTTGTTGAAAATAACTGTCATATTAGCAATGTAGCCAGCTCAGTAACCTGTAGTGGTGGAAATGCCACTTGGATACATTTCTTTCCCTGTTATTTTCAAAGCTAGAGATGTTACAGTTAATATAATGCAACTGCAGCAGGGATGTGTGTACTGAATGCTAAGGAGGAGAAAATGGTTAACCTGCTTATAGACCAACAGGGAGAATGAGTTCTGTCTCCCCTGTATGCTGGGCCAGGCAACACACACCTTCTGCATGAAGCAGATTGGGGCATGACTCACAAATTAGCAGATTTGAGGACAACACCAAGTTGGGTTCTGCAGAGGAGCCTGGACATGCTGGATTGATGGGCTGAGCCCAAGAGTATGAGGTTCAACAAGAACAAGGGCTGGGTCCTGCACTTTGGCCACAACAGCCCCAGACAGAGCTACAGACTGGGGGCTGAGTGGTTGGAAAGTGGCCCAGCAGAAAAGGACCTGGGGGCGACAGTCAACAGCCCAATGAACACGAGCTGGTGTGTGCCCACGTGGCCAAGAAGGCCAGTGGCATCCTGGCCTGTGTCAGCAATAGTGTGGCCAGCAGGACCAGGGCAGGGATTGTCCCCCTGCACTCAGCACTGGAGAGGCCACACCTTGAGTCTTGTGTCCAGTTCTGGACTCCTCAATTCAGGAAGGACCTTGAGGTGCTGGAGTGTGTCCAGAGAAGGGGCTGGAGCACAAGTCCTGTGAGGAGCAGCTGGGGAAGCTGGGCTTGTTTAGCCTGGAGAAGAAAAGGCTCAGTAAGAACTCGATCACTCTCTACAACCACCTGAAAGGAGGGCGTACCCAGGTGGGGGCCGACCTTTTCTCCCAGGTAACCAGTGACAGGACAGGAGGACACAGTCTTACACTGGGCCAGGGGAGGATAAGTTGGACATTAGAAAGAAGCTCTTCACAGAAAGGTTGATGATAAATTGGAATGGGCTGTCCAGAGAGGTGGTGAAGTCACTGTCCCTGGGGGTGTTTAAGGAAAGGCTGGATGTGGCTCTGGGTGCTGTGGTCTAGCTGAGAAGGTGGTGTTCAGTCATAGGTTGGACTCGATGATCTCAGAGGTCTTTTCCAACCTCATTGATTCTGTGATTAACCTGCACCAATAAGACCAACACCACAGGGAGGGACAGACAGCAAGTCCTGGCTTGCTCATGCTCCTAATTATTATTATAGATCTCACCTTGGGGTTATGTTTTCATAGAATTGCTTGGGTTGTAAGGGACCTTAAAGATCATCCAGTTCCAACATCCCTGCCATAGACAGAGACACCTTCCACTGGAGCAGGTTTCTCAAAGCCCCATTCGTATTGCATGGACTTCCAGGAATGGAGCTTCAAAAACTGCACTGGTCAACCTACTCAAGTGCCTCATCACCCTCACAGAAAAGGATTTCTTCTTAATATCTAATCTATACCTAACCTCTTTCAGTTTAAAGCCATTCCCCTTTGCCCTATCACTACATGTCCTGGTAAAGCCTGTCTTCATCTCTCTTTTAGGCCTCCTTCAGGTACTGGAAGGCTGACAGTTTTTAAGAGTCTGTGCAGCTCTGTTGTTGTGGAGGTTGATGGACAGTCTGATGCTCATGGTTGAAGGAGAGCTACAGGAATTCACAGTAAACCCCATTTCCAGGTCTCTCACAGCCTTGGTGGTGAGCTCTGTGCTGCAGCTGGGCTCCTCAAGGAGCTCCCTGCTCCCTTCTGTTTGTGAAATGCTGGAGCTTCCCATTTACTCAGCTCTCCAAGTCTTCTGGTATTTGTCTTGCTGCCTTTGGACATGCAGAAATTTTGGGAACAGATCACCAGATCAAAAGGTCAGAAGTTTTTCCTGCTTGTGCTATGGAGCACAGTTTTTGTGTTCATTAATCATTTGAAAGATGCTGGGACAGCTGATACTACTAGCAAGACTCTACAAAGGCTAACCAGACTATCTAAAATTACATTTGGTTCTGAAGTGCCAGAAAAAAAGGAAATTTCTTGAAGCTATGACAAAACTGAATTAGTCTTTTACCTAAAAGGAGGGAAAAAAAAAAAAAAAAGCAAGCATCAACCTTTCACTTTATTTTAATTCACCATTTTCCCATGTCCTTTATTGGGAGAACTACTCACTTTTGACAGTAGACAAACTTGGAAGTTGGAAGATATAGCAGGATTTCTGAGATTAAACAACAAGATTTCTGCAGCTGAAACAACTTCAGGTCAATCCAACCACAAAAAGACGAAGAATGGCTCAAGGCCTGGCTTCTTAGCTACTGAGGAATAGGACTTTCCTCAAAGAAAACACTAAAATTATATTTACAGAAATGCTGCAAACATTGGGGGATCTTTAGATGACAGTCAAATAATTTTAGGATGGTCCCTGTTCCTGTGTTAAATAAAGAAACCACGTTTTTTCTGTATGTACATAAATGGGTTTGTGAAGTTTCTGCACAGTTGAATGGGATTGTCCATTATGTGCATGCAGCACTATAACCTCTCCACAGACTGTCTGCAGGGTGAGTCGTGAAACTGCCAGGCAAATGCATTTTTATATTCTTTTTTATTTTTTCTGATGAGGAAGAGCTTTAATCTCCCCCAATTAATTATGCTCTTCTATGAAGTTATGTGTTCTTGTCTTAATGGAACACTCTTTTTAGAGCCTAAAGAAAGATCCGTGGCCCCAAGTCTAAGAACACGTGTCCAGGGCGGATCTCAGTCTCCTCGTCATTCACAACGCATGATGACTGTACTTCAGCTCCTCTCTCCTTGTTTACACATGTTACTGACTTTATTGAAGACAGTGAATGATACATGACTAACATGGAAATCACGCTGAATGAAAATAAAACGCCTTGAAGCAGTAGTAAAAATTACATCATCCCTAATTTGAGATGGTATAGTTCCCCTGCAGCTGACAAGCCTCATGGAATCCATCTCATGGAAACTGGATTCTATACACAAAGAGCTCCCAACATGCCAGTATGATGTTTCAGGCTGCCTGTGATTTGGTTGTAGTAACTGCTGTATGTTTTTCCTTGGAAAAAAAAGAACAGACCAGTTGGTTCAAAGCATGAAGCAGCACAGGATCATGCAAGCATGTTGCTGTAGGGCTCACAGGATTCCTTACTCAGACAAATTCAAGACTACAATCTCAATCTTCAACGTGATTTATGATACAGCCTCAAGCTACCTTACTAATCACCCATCTACTCACTTGTGACTCTACATGATACTGTGTCCCTAAGGGACAATCCGAACCTTAAGGAAGAGATTAGAGTTGTAAAAGCAGAGGTAACATTTTCTTGAAGAATGGCTACTGTATTATCCCCTTGAAGACAAAAAAACAATTACGAGCAAGTAACAAGAAGGAGAGTTTATAGTTTCTCCTATTACACAGAAACATAATCAGATCAGTGTTCGGCAGATCATGCCCAACAGATGGATGGTTTGAATCTCAATTTGATGACATAAATTCATAAAAAGAAAAAAATGTTAACGAGAAAAAATATTTTCTCCCTGGATTTTTCCCAGTCCATCAACCATGTAAGTTTATTTAAATAATAATTTCTTAAAAGGCATTCTGGTATAAATGGTCTGATGTGTAAAAACAGTACTATATTTCACTCTTTTTAGGTTGAATTAAGTCTGTTTACTCAAAAGAAAAGGGTACTGATCCTTTTAGTCCCTGGGTCACTGAAGAGATGGATCCCACAAAGTTTTCTCCTTATTCTCTAAGAGGTAAAAGCTAAACAGTAGACTGTAGTCTGCTGTTAGTAGACTTTTTTTCTTTTTAAGGCAGTATTAATAGCTTAATAGTGAAGGTAGAAACGTTGTGATTCACAGAAAAAAAACAAAAACAAAAAACAAAAAAACCCAATCTCTTGCCATAGGAAAGAAGTGGAATAGAAAAGTAAGAAAGAAACCTAGACTGGAAGTTGGCATTGTGTGACTGACAACTGGTAAACCCCAGTTCACATCAAATGAGGACAATTAAAACCCTTGTCTTACACTACTCACCTGTCCTCAACTGTATTCTAAAACCACAAGGTAAAAGAGCATGTCTTTGCTATACTACTCACCTATTCCATGGGGCAGTTGAAAATGTGCTGCAGTGTTGACACTCCAGAACAGATTAAGCTGCAGTTGGGATGTTCTACACAAGCCACCAAAAAAAAAGGTATGCAGCCAATTGCTACATATTCTAGCCACTCTCCTTTTGTTGAGAAGGATTGCTTTTCCTAAAACTTAGGCATGGCACAGAGGATGAGTCGTTTTTCGATAGCTCTGCTTTTGCAATTTGACTTGGGACCTGTTGCCATTCACACCCTCTTATATGCTTATCTTTGTCCTTTATTTTGCTTTCATGAAGTAGGTATCAAGAGCAAGAGATAGGGCAAGATAATGCCATGAATCATCACATAAAGCTTAAAACTAAACTATCAGGAAGGGTTTGGGTCTTCCTTGTTTGCAAATTTCCTGTTCGAATGGGTGATAGTGCTGCTCAGTTCTTTTATTCCATTCTTATTCAGGTAAAACTCCCCAATACAATGATGCATGTGAGAAATGAGAGTGGGTGCTGATTTCCATCCAATGTCAGTCTGAGGCATACATGCTCCATGTCTGTAATAATGTACTAAGGAGCCCTGTGCCCCATGGCCTGACCAACTGTACCATTTAGCTGTCAGAATGGTCTATGAATGCCTGCAGCTTGGGCTAGGAAGTTTTTGCTTTTGCTTTGCTTGCAAAGACAGTTTTGGCCATGGTGCAGGAGTCAGCATAATGTAAGGAACACAGGCAGTCTCCAAGGGGCCACCCTGCTTTGGAAACTAGGGATGCTGTTACTGTTATGGAGATGGACAGACTGTGCCAGCTGACCACAAGGCAGAGAATGCACCTGGGACTCTGCGGTTTACTGTAAGGGACACAGCCAGAGAGGAAGCAGCCTCTCTGCCTTAGCCAGCTAAGAGATAACAGATGTGCTGGCTACCTCGTGTGCACGTACAGGGGACAGAAGATTTGGACAACTTTACACCAACTTCTTCACACCTATTCTTACCCTAAACCTGCAAAGCACCTGATGGAAATGTAGCCTCAATCCCACACTGCAAGGAAAATTCTTACATTTCCCCATTCACTTCTTCTTCCATCCAGTGACACTTAAGACTTTCTGTTTCATGCAGAGACGTTTGGGCTGTTTCCAGCAGACTGTTTCTCTGGCTGCTGGCTTGGGGAGATATGCAGGCTTCCCATGCTCCGTGGCCCCAGCGGCTATTCCCAGCCCTGCGCGGGAGCAGCATTCCTTTCTGCCCACTCCCTTTGCCGAGGCTCAGCCCAGGACACTCCGGCTGCCCTCCTGAGCAGCTCCACTCTCCTCCCGGAATGGCACCCTGGGGTCTCGGTACATGTGCTCAGGATGCCGTGAGACTCAGACCAGGTGTCTGAACATCAATCACACGGGGTCAGCAAGGCTGAATGTGGGAATGCCTTTCCTCATCCACATGCAGCATGCCCGGGGACTGCACAGATGGAGCAGCAGGAGTCAACACTTCGCTGAGAGCAAGACACACACACACAAGTGTGACAGGGAAAGCCTACAAAACTTTCCCAGTTTCCTGTCCCTGCCTTGAAAAACGATTCTGCTCCCCACAGCTGCAAGGCACAGCAAGCATGTTCAGGACCTGACAGTGGAGACCCATGTGGTACAGGCAGAGAGTTGACAATTTGTACAGATGTCTTTTTTTCCTTCTTTTTATCTCCAAGCCTGTGTTTTCACAGGAGGCCGTGGTGTCCACCAAGGGGGTCAGCACTGTGTTGAGCCAGGAGCTGTAGCCTCCAGAGGATAGACAGAAGGGCAGCCACACTGCTCAGACACTGATGGCAGGTACCCAAGCTCCATCAGATGTAAAAACTCATGAGCTCAGAGCTGCGCTTTGTGGCAAGGCTTAAAGCTGAGGCAGTTGTTTTGTAATGACACAAACTGGAAGATGACAAAAAAAACTCATCAAAACTCCCCCAAAACCCCAACTGCAGAACAAAACAAATATGCTGTATCCAAAATATTTCACTTTGCCCAGCATTCCTTTTCTGTATACAGCCTGATTATATATTCAAGTAATTTTGGTCAGATCTTCAAAGATCTGGTGAACTATTAAGGAAAAGTATACTTGGAATAAAGACAAATCATTATTTGGCTGCATCATCCAATAGTGAGAAGAGGTGTGGATAGGATCTGCAGCTAGGACCTGCCAAAAATAAGCCAAGCCCTATTTATCTGAATGATCTTTACTTGCTAACTTCAGAAAGCTACTTCAAAATAAAGGTCGGGATCATTTACAAATAAATAGGATGCCTGAAATATCCCAGTAAGCGTGCATCCTTGGTAACTGATATGATCTAAATGTTCTTCTGATCTCGTGTTTCTAAAATAAAAATAGAACTTGTTAGTAAATTCATATTGGAAATCAGGGGGTTTTCTTGACAAAACGTCCCCTGTTGAGGAACTGTTCCTGGAGAGATATACCAAATGATGCTACCCTTCCAATTAATACAGAAAGCTCTGATCAATTTTTAAATTCTGTTCCGGCCCTCCTAAAACATGCTGGTTTCTGTAAAACTGCCACAAATTTTAAACTTACACATCTGCTTTTCCAGCTTCCTGGCTCCCTGCAGCCAGCTGGGCTGCACCAGGACCGGCTGGCTGCCTCTGCCTCAGGCTCGCTCCCCCATCCCACCCAGGGGAGCCCCGGGTCTGCTCACCGGGCGCACGGCCAGCCCCGGGTGCAGCTGTGAAATGAGCTGTGTGGGAACAGGGCTGTGAGAAGTGGGGCTTCCCCCTTGGCCTGCCAGCAGCCTGGGAGCTTGGGCTGAATGCTGGGCTCAGTGCTGACCTGAGCTGTGGTCAGCCATGCCTGTGCCAGGCTACCCCCACCTGTGCCAAGCCCAGCCTGTCTCCATCCCCATGGCCCTGCCCTGCCCTCCAGGGCTGTGTCTGCCCTTGGTGACCACCTGGAGGGTACAGGTGCTGCCCACCTCCCCATCCTGTCCGTGGTCTCACGCCTCCTGGCTCCCCTGCCCACTCTGCTGCTGCTCAACCCACAACCACATCATCCCTCATTCCTGGGAAGCACAAAAATAAAGGCAGAAAGTGAAAGCCAGCACAAACCCGGGTGTGTTCAGAAAGTGCAGCAGCCTAGGCAAACGCTGTGACTGTCAAAGAGAGGAAACTGCAACAAAAACATGATTCTGCTGAAGTAGGGCAAATTAATCACACAAGTGCAAGTTTGCTCATGAACTGTGAGAGCATTTTTCCTTGCTACATATTGTTTCTAGGATATGAAAACAAGGAGCTACCTTTGCATCAAATCAGCACCTTCAGCTTCCAAATGGACAAAAAAGGGCACGTGGAAACCAATAATGCTGGTCCTTGGTAACTCAGAAATGTTAAAAAATGTTATGTGATAAAGATCACATACTTTCACTGTGAGCTGAGTCAACTGCTGCTATCAACTAGGTGCTGCCATTTTAAAGAAAATAACTGTTGATAAACATCAGGAAATACTGCGAATTCACTGTGCTTTTTACTCCTGAGGAGCGAACAGGGTACAGTGAATAAAGCAAGGCATGAAGATAAGCTACCTTAGGAAAAACAATGGAAGTTACTAAGTTAACATTGAACTCTCAGAAGATCTTGGATGAGTATAACATGATATGAAGAATGTTCCACTCCTTGGCCAACTTTTGGCTTGTCAAAACAAAAGCAAAGAACTAATTAAGAATAATCTGGTCTCAAACAAGAAATGCATTACTGCAAAAAAACCCCAAATCCAACACTAATACAAAATGTGCTCCAAGCTACTGAATTAAAAAATGTATAACAAATGTGTTTGTTTACAGTATAACTGAATGAGCCATAATGCAGCTTTACATTTTGGGTAAGGCAAATATATTTGGACCTACAAATAATTTTTTTTGCGCAAAATTAAAAAAATACATAGTAGGTTTAGTATCATAGTGCATAAATGCTTCCTGTGATAAAACCACTAAACAATAAAACCCAGATGTCCTACCTTAAAAGCTCAAGGAAAAGCAGTGCTGAATTTCTGAATCTGCCCCAGCTACTTTCAGAGTAAGGTGAAAAAACAAGGATATAATTTTATTACACGACAGTTTACCTTGTCAGGGTTCTTGTCTCTCAGTATCAACATTTTTTTAACTCTGAGAATTCTGGCAGAATTCTGTCTATTCTGCCACCAAATGCAGCATTACCATATGATATGACAGTTAATAACTCAACAAAATAGAATTAACTTGAATATATTATACTAAGTATTCTTTGAGCATAATTCTGATCTGTAAAGAAGAAAAAGTAAGTAAAGAACCTATGTGTGACTTTGCACAGAGAGTTTAAAAAACACGTAATGTGCAAGAAACTCCTCCTCATCATCACTAACTTCAGGCAGATACAATATTTTGCTTTTGGTGTACTCTGTCTTGTCCTTGCATGAATAACTTGAATCAGTTATATGATGTACAGGATATGACTGTACACAAAAAATAGACTATTTTTTTTTCCACAAGGACTCAGAGCAAATGACTCTTTAAGAAATCTTTCAAGAAAGAATGATTAATTAGTAAATTAGAATCAATACCACTTTCATAAGTATGGCAGAAAAAAAAGAATTTCAAAGAAGAATTTGAAGAGTAACAAGGAAAAGACACATTTAATGAACTCCCTTACTGATAAGTGGAGCAGACAGCACGCAAGAAAGGAGGGACCAAAAATAAGAGATTCAAAGCTAGCAACCATGACTACATTTCCATGTGTGCAATACTGGCTGTAAATGTGTTTGTCTGTCTGCCATCATATGATGGGAGAAGTTATGGCTCTCAAAAAAAACATAAATAAATTTCCACTCAGGCAGCTGCCCATACACAACCAGACACATCTCTGTGACCCTCATGGTCAGAACAGCACTGCCAGACCAAGACATGGCTGTTGATGGCAGTGAAAATGAAGGGCTTTGCCTTAGGCAGCTGCCACCTCCTTCATTCTGGATTCCTCATAGTTCTTAAGGAGAGCTGCCCCTTCCTGTCAGCTCCATGACTAAACATGGAAAGAGCACTCTCTAAACTATTCAGTAATTCTTCCAGGGTTTAAAGAAATTTTGAATAAAATGATCAGATGTGCTAGGAGGGTCCCCAAAATGCTCATGATTTTTTCAAGGTATCATTATTCTGACTGATGTTCTTATGGAACACCACTCTTACTCAAAGATTGAGCCCAACTATACACTTATTTAATCAGACATAAACAAGCCATCTCTGCCAGCGTGAATATATCTCAAATGAAGTTGTTTTAAATTAGGATCTTTTTGGGGAATCTCTGAAGCAGCCCACAGGGAGCCTGGTATTTCCAGGAAGAGGTGGATTCACTTTGCATGCACTAATGCAGATGAAATCAATACATCAGATTGATGCCTCCTTCCTAGGTCACCTGGGCAGTAAGCCTGCCTTATCACATTTTTCACACTGTGATCCCAGTGCCTACATTTACAGTAGACTCATTAAGCAGGATGGGCCAAGTGATTACTCCACCCTGGCTTCTTTAGCCTGGAAATCCTGTGTTAATGTAAAAAGTCCTCCTGTTTCAACCAGACAAAACTTTCCAGATGGAATAAAACAGGACACATCTGGGAGAACCTGGATGTGAGATAGCCCAGAGCAATAGCTTAGGCACCCATGTCAGCAATCTAATTTCCCTACAAAGCCAATAGAAGTAGTACATAGTTGGTTTTATTTTCTCTTTTAAAGAATTATTGCTTCTCCTGCTTGATGATATCCTCCATGATATATCCCCTTACAATCTCACAGAATTGAAGAGAATTATATCTCATGCACTACTTCAACTGTTTTCTTTCTCTGTATCTATACATGGTCTCTTGTTAAAATGACAGCTGTGATCTGTTACTTGCTGTTATTTTTTCAAATGTTATTCACAATTATTCTCTCTCAATCTTCTTTCTTTGATCTGACAGTTATTTCCTTCTTTGCTGGGATTCTATTGCTCTTACCTGAATATAACTTGGAAAAAACTAACTTTTGTTAGAGGCAGTTTAAAAATATATTAAGAGGACACCAATAAAGTAATCAAATGTTACAAAACTACTTAGGGAGAAGTGTTCTTTTTGGAAGACAAAAGAAAAAAAATCAGCATTAGCAGAAGACACATTGTCTCTGAAGAGAAAAAATAATATCCAAGAACTATATTTTTCACATAATGTATTAGCTGGGAAAGAAAGGGAGAAGAACTCTGTAAACTTGGTTGAACTTTAGGTAGTTAATACCACTTAATTTTGTTTAAGCCATGTGAATTATTAAATCTACAATTCAGAGTAGTTCCAAAGTTATTTAAGGCCTTTAACATCCAATGTACGCCAAAGAGAGCTAAAGATAACTGTGCCTGATCCACTCCATTTGGCTGTCTGTCCTGGCACTTCCATTCAGGGACTTCCCTTCCTTAGCTCTTCAAGCCTGCAACCAGCATCTTCTTCTCTTGCCAGAGACACCACTTTTTTCTCTCCCAGTTCTCTGATATCCTAAACATCCTCCTCCTTTTTCTTCCTCTCATTTCTTTTTCTGCTGAGAAACATCCGTCTCCCTAACAGTCAACAGAAGCCTGCCAGGAAACACATTCAGTCAAACTCTCTTGAGTTCACTCTTTCCCTCTCTCTCTTTCCTGGCCTTTCCTTAATCTCCCTCCAATTTCTTCCTATGCGCAATTTTTCTCATTCAACACTACTTATGTCTAGCAGATGTTACTCATTCACATATATATGGCTGTCAAAGTCAGCAGCTCTACCCGTCTCATTACAGGCAGAACCATGATTTTTAAGACCTGGTCCTACAGATTCTAATAATCCACAGCAGTTTTTTTAATTCAACACTTCATCACATTAGCACATTGATCTATATAATAAATAGGAGAAGATTCAGTGTGACAAATAGGATTGCAATATAGATAATATGACTGCTAGCAACTCTGGCAATCATTCAGGTGCTGCTGCTTCCCACTGACCTTCCCACCCACTCTGTCACTTTGCAAACATATTTGACCAGAGCGATCACTGCAAGGAGCAAGCCCAACCCTCCTCCCACCCCCAGCTTCCAACACCATGCCAGCCCAGGTTTCTATGAATACAAGTGATGATATGACCCAGGATAAAGATAGCTCTCACCCCTCTTCTTTTTTGGGGTAGTGATTGGTATAAACAAGGAATTTTCCAGTTCAGTTCACCACAAAACTACAGAAAGACCTGGGCTGGCCAAGGGAAGGAAGCAGCATATGAGTGGAAAACAGGATAAATATTGTGGTGGCAGTGCAGCTCAATTTTTCATGGAAACATGACCAGACCTTCCCATTCACATTCATCTCCTACACAGTCATCACCTTAGGAACTACTAAATCTGAGAAATTAAACCTTGGAGCAAGCCAATTTACTTTTTCAAGATTCTCTGGGAAAACCAGCCTGTGGAGATTCAAGCAGCCATGATCAGACTGCATCCATTAACTGAGATATCTTGAACATCTCTTCAGTATACCTCTGTTTTAACACCACAGCCTGCAGTCTACTGCAAGAACACGAAGGAGAATGAATTAGTCCATGTTATAGCTAAAATACCGGTATCATGCTATGCACACTACAATACAACTTCGTAAAAGAAGGGTCATAGTACCACTGGTTTATGTCAACTGATCCTAGTAACATCATTACTGGGCATAAAACATTTGCAGTTATCACCAGCCTGCTTCGGGTTTCAGTAGCACATGGTAATTTTATCATCCATTCAGCACTATGCAGCAGAACAATGTTCGTATCTAAATGAGGCAAAGACAAGCAGCACATGACACTTAAGGTTCTTGCTCCTGTCCCTTCCCACAGGGCTATGGGTCCCCAGCCAGACAGCTCTTGCTCAGGCATGATGTGGAGAGATCAACCATCCACACAGGCTGATGGGCAAGCATTACATGCCGACTGCAGCTGGAGTACAGGATTATCGTCTGTCACAACACCTGCTGCGAAAGCCCCAGTATTTCCCATTTCTCAACACAGTATTTCCCATTCCTTAACACAGCATGCCATCTCACCACAAAGATGTGGCCTATCATCACACATCTTAATGGAGTGGATAGCCATAAAGTTGCAGCCAGTAGGATTAAAATGTAAGTAGGATAGCTTTTGAAACATTGTAATCAAGGTCCCTCTAGCACATGACCACAGGGCCTTACTCACACTTGTGGTTGACCAATAAATGCAGCCACAAGCCAAGCCTACCAACCTCAGTCTCATATATTCAGGCCTGACACAAAATCTATTCCCATTAATGACAATCCTTCCATTAAACTCACCAAGCTTTATAACAGGCAAATGTTGCATTCTCCTATACACTATCTTTCACATCCTTGAGACAATGATGCAAGAGTTCAGTAACCTCTCCTTACATAACAACTCAGGTAGACGGCTGCAACACCTATACGGCACATGACACCTATTTTTGGATTTAACAATTTAATTTAAACAACAATTTGTTCATAAACTCTGACTTGTAGAAATAAGCTTCACAGTCCTCAGAAGAGGTTTGAATGTAAATGAAGACATTTCACCTGCAGGCTAACTTTACCAAAGTACTCATTGTATCTACAGAAATGCATTTGCGGCGTGTTTCTTACAAATATAAAGAAGTTGCTTGGTTTGTTTCACAATTGATTTAACAAATTACCAATCTGAGCAAAATTAACAGTGGAATACTTCAAACAACCTGACACTTTGTACTTCTCTGCTGAACATAATTTTGTCAAAGGCAGGAATCTTTAAGGCTTGCAGAGATGATTTGTTAGTTGTTTCTTTTAATAGAAAGATAGATAAACCATCTGGCAAGGAAAACGCAGTTCCTCACTTATTGGTACCAAGGAAACTACTTTTTCCTCCTCTTCTCTCCTTAGCAAAAGTCAGAAGATGTTTTACTTACAGCGTCCACTTTGACGGCTGACAGCACAACTTCCATCAGGATCAGCAAAAGCCCCGTATCCCTGCAGGGAAAGGCGAATAAGGACGATATTGTTTTAAGTCAGTGCAAAACAAGCACGTGATAACATCCTGCAGTTAAAGGTGACAATACGACTTTAAAAAAGTTATTTCCAAAAGCCTAGGGAGCGGAATTACTTACTGACAAAGGAAAGTACGTGCACTGGGAAGCTGCGAGATGTCCATTTTCGCTCCTTCCCTGGCCGGGGGCTCGGCTCAGGGCTCCCTCCCGCCGGACGGCCACCCCTGCAAGGCACAGAAGAGCCCGCTCGTAACTCCGCTCCCCCCGCCGGAGGTCTCGGAGACGCCGCTGCCGGAGCAGGGAGCGGCCGAGCGGGCCGGGCTCCCTCCGGGGGCAGCGGGGGCTGTCGCGCACAGCGCGCCCGCGGGGACACGGACCCGACGGGCCGTGCAGAGCCAGCGCCCCCGGCCCTTCCGCCGCCCGCTCCGCTCCGCTCCGCCGCGCTGCCGCACCGTGCCCTCCCGGGCGGCCCCGCCGTGCGCGGAGAGCGAGCCGCGCCTCCCCCTCGGCCCGCGCCCCCCGCGGCCCGACACACACCCCGGCGGGGACGAGGAGGCGGAAGAACTGCGGCCAGCGGCGGACGGGAGCGGGCGAGGTTGCGCCCTCCCAGGGTCCCCGCCCGGAGGGGAGGAGAGGGGGGGCTGCCACCGCCCATCGTGTACGGCGAGTCGAGTCCTTCGCCCCCGAGGCAGTGCAGGCGCCGCGGCCGCGACGGAGGGAAGAGACGCGCATGTGGGGCCGGCCCCGCGGAGCCCCACTGTGAGTCGGCGGCGCCCCGCCGCCCAGGGACCGACGGCGCGGTGCGGTGCGCGGCAGCATGTGGCTCTGGCTGGGCTTCGGGCTGCTGCTGAGCGCCGAGTTCAGCGCCGTGTCCGCCGCGGTGAGTACGCGGGGGCGGCTCCTTCGGGCTGCGCGCTCGGCTGCACACGCGGGACCCTCTCACGGGGAGACGCGGGATGGGACGGGACGGGATGTGATGGGACCGGGAGCCGGCGTGGGTCGGCGCGGGGCCTCCGCTGTCGGGCAGCCAGGTGCGCTCGGCGCGGATGCGCGGCTGCCCCGGCGCTGCGCGGGCGCGGAGCGGAGCGGAGCGGGGCGGCCGGCACCGCGCGGGGATGGCGGCGGGTCCGGACCCCGCAGCGCTCTCCCTCCGCCCGGCACGGAGCGCCGCTGCCTGGGGAGGGAACAGAAAGCACGTACCCACCCGGCACTGCAAAGTAGAGAGTTGTGTTTCCACGGTAAAAAATAATAATAATTTAAAAAGTAAAAAAAACCCCAATGTTTATGTTAATAGTAGTTTAGAGTTGGCTGCTTGAATTCAAAGTGCTGTGCACGCTCCCTTTGACCCCCGCGATGGGCAGTAGGCTGGGGACTGGGAAGGATCCTAATGTTAATGGTTAAAGTTGAATTTTGGCATCTTTCCGGATGGAACCAGATTGTGGCATAGACTTGTAAAATCGAAAGCATGCAAGTAGTCTGAAAGTTTTGCTAAGGGAGCTAATTTTATCACTGTGATAATAGCTATTAGCTGTCCTTAAGTCTAAAGGGCTCTCTTTCCTGGCGCTCCTGAAGTATTTGGGCTGTTCCTTCTGTACGTCTAAGTAAAGGGCAGTTGACACAATAATTTGAAATAGAGTATCTTTTTGTGTCTCCTTGATCCCTCGAATTTGGCTCGGTTGATACTGTATTAGTGAAATTCAGGAGTGCAGAAAACTTGTCAGTAGCTGTAGACACATGGCTTTTTGCCATGCTTCCTTCTATAAATGTAAGGTCTTGTATTAACATTTCAATTAACAGTGGCGGTATGGGAAAGGGCTGGTTTTGGCTTTTCTGCAATTTCATATGAAATTAAGTCCTATAATGAATTTCAGTATCTCTATGTGACCAATGGGACTGTATGTATGTATAGAATCAACTGAAGTAAGCAATGAACCGAACTTCTGATGTCTTGTCTGTTGCTCCTAGGTTGATAACATCAGGCTTATTGTGATTGCAATAAATCACTCAGTGGTGAATCCTCTTAGGCAATTCACCCATCACTTGGCATTAAGCTGATTAAACTGTATTCTCTTAAGGTTATAATTAATTTTAATTAATTAGTGTATTTTGAAGTAAATTATTTCATTTGAGTTCTGAATTTGGTATATCTAGAGATAAAAATACCTGTCTTTGAGATACATTCCCACCTTGTACTGTGAAGTCATTGGGTAAACCATGACTGTCAATCAAAGACGCAAAACAATGTAGGAATGAGGTGCTGAATAAAAGAAGATACAAACTTTAGTATCAGTTGTACAATTTTAGGTCTTCTGCAGCAAACTGAAGAGGCTCTGTTATAGAAGTGTCAGGCACGTGCTGGATAAATTATTCCATTAAAATCAAGATTTCTTAAAATGCAACCTGAAGCTGTTAATTATATTATGAAGCTATTCCAATGATTAACTGTTCTTTGTGTGTTAAGCTGACTGCAGATTTGCAGTTCCTCATCAGTGCCACCGGGAAACACAAGTATGCAGTGGAGGTTGAGCTCCTTGCAGTTTTGTTGCCTTAGACAAGCTTTCAGCTGTATATGGGTGGCCTTTCAATTAATTCAGTTCTGCAGGCATTGTCCCCAGCTCCACACTGTTGCCTGTCACTAGCAACCACACAAAAGGTGATGGAGATGGCTGCTAGCCTGCACCATACCACGTGTGGGTGTTGATAGAGAGGCTGCTCTTTGGAGGTTCTTGAGCTGGGGTGATGCCTGTGCGTGATCGTGGCAGTGCAATGTGAAGCACTCTACACTCGGGCAGCACCTCTTCTGCTTTTGGAGAGCTAGCAGAGCTGACCCAGTGCTCACATTGTCCTCAGATGAACGTGTTCCCACTGTTTACATTTAAAGAGTAGTTGTATTAGCAGTAGATTGTGTGCTAGGAAAGGTTGCAGCAGTACTTTTTGCAATAGGCTGAATGGAGCAATCACTTTTCTTCAGGAGAAAGAAATCATGCTGTTTCCTTCCTTCCCCAAAGTAGCTTTTATTGGCTAGTCTTTTTTTATTTATTTATTTTTGTTCTTTTTTTAAATGGCAGTTGTGCAGCCACAGTCTCCTTAATTGTACTGTGGCCTTCATCACAGAATTGGTGAGGCTGGTGGGCACCTTGGAGATCATCTAGTCCAACTCTCTGCTCAGAGCAGGGACAGCTACAACAGGTCGCTTAATGCTGTGTCCCACTGAGTTTTCAATATGTTCAGACTGCTCAGCCCCTCTAGGCAACCTGCATCAGCACTTAGTCACCCTCACAGTAAATGTTTCTCCCTATGTGCATCATGGTTGTTCTAGGCTTGAGCCCATCCATGCCTGTGAGCACAAGCAAGTGTGGCAGAAGCAGCTCATGCTGTGTTGGTGGTGGTGATTCTGCAGTGTGTCAGGGCTGACAGAGTGAAAAATTGTTTTTATCTCTGACATATGTGTGATTAAATACATACAAGGAGATTTGGAACGACTGCTCTGACAGAGGCATTTGACGTAGCAAAGCCAGCCCTGAGCCAGCTACTGTCATGATCACGTGTCTCAGTGCAGAAAGAGGGAGCTGCTCCGTTGCAGCTCCTGCTGGTTTTAATGTGGCACTATGAGGTGCCTCCAGATGTGACACTGGAAGTTTAGTCTTCTTTATCTTGATCAATTATAATGGAAATAATAATTATAGCTAATCTGGGCTTTTGTGCTGTTCTGTGTTCTTCTCAGGAGATTCATTTTCAGGTTACAATGAGAGCAGGGTGGAAGACAGGGAAATGGATTAAGATGTTTCCAGGTCAGGATAAAAGACTGCTCCCATGAGACAGTCACAGGAGAAACTTGTTTTGATGGATCTCTGCAGGGGCTCTCATTTCTGACACTCTCCAGGCTGCCATTTCCTTTGGAGAAAGTCTGTTTCCTAGCATTAGTACTGCTTGGTTGAGAGTAGAGAGTGCCATGGAAATGTTTCATGTTTTGGTACCTTGTCCATGCTGCTGCAGTGCTGGTCCTTGTGCTGCACGCAGTGGAGTGACATCTTCAGCTGCACTTGAGCCCTGGGTTGAGTCACCTTCCACATAAGTGGACTGGCTGCCATGTAAACACTGGAGGAATGAAGGAGCTCTCCTGGCCACCACTGCTCGGCAGTGGCTTAGCATTCTCTCCCAACCAATCTCCCTTTTCTGCTTTTAGTCTCGGTGCAGGGACAGAGCTAAGAGTGAGCTCTATGGAGCTAATGGGGAAAGGCATGCCAAAACAGTGATAAAAGCATGCATAAATTTTTCCACAAGGGCAATGCTGATTCCACTAGTGCTGCTTGAGCTGAGTGTGGTGGCAACTGGAGATGCCAAACTGGTGGGAGGCCAGGAGGTTCCTGTCCCTGGATAAGCCTTGTATAAAGAGTGGTCCTGTATGCGGCCAGGCAGAGACAGCTCTGCTGTATTGTCCTCATGCCTTCCTTGTATCACCTCTCCTGTTTTTACACTGTATTTGGGAGTGCATTCTGACACATGCAGTTAAAAGCCAAAAAGCAAAAGGAATACAATTGCTTCCAAACAATCTGACCAACTGTTCTAGTCTCTTTTCATTAAAAATGTGTTTTACTGGGATGGAGATGTACAGATAAAGAGAGTAGATAAAAAGAATGACCTGGGCTTTTGGCATGTGTTTGAAGAAAAGTTGTATGACTGAGTCTGAATCACTGGTAGCATTTCACTTGGGTGTGCTTTTACTAATGAAGTAAGGCAGGGTTGGGCAGCTGCCTTCTGCAGCAGTTCATGTCTAGGACTGCCATATCTTTGATGCTGAGACACCTATTCCCTGAGGTCATCTGACACCCTTGCCCCTGAATGTTCTCAAGAACTTGACAATACCAGGAGCACATTTAATAAACCCTGGCAAGTGTTAATTCAGGAGGGAGAGATGGTCACTATGGTTCCAAAATTATGGCCAGAAGGGGAGACCCAAATGATTTCTGATGAGTGAAGCTCCTCTCGGGCTAGAAGACTTCACAGAAAAACAGGAAATGGCTTTGGTTGCCCCTGCCAGGCTATGGTGGAGTGTGGTAGTCTGAAGAAGATAAGTGCAGTGCTCCCTTTTCCTCCTACTGGAGCAAGGTGCCTTGCCAGGAAGAGGCATAAGCCCCAGGGTGGCTGAGGGTACACCAGAGAGGGTCATGAGAGCAGGGACAGGAGGGTGGCCTTCCAGCTTGCGGCCAGCAGTGCTTGCTGGGCAAGTGGAGGAGTGGTGGGCATGGGTTCACCTGTCCCAGCAGTGGGGGGTTATTACTCAGTATGTATACACAGAAAAATGCATGGGTACTTCTGGGAACAGGCCTGGTGACCCCTTGCTCCCAGAGGAATGTCTTTATACCTGCTGTCCTTTCTGTCAACTTCCCCTCTCCCTCTGGCCACTTATTCTACAGCATCATGACATGGGGTCTGGAGGTGGGAGAGAAGGGCAGGATATTTTGGAGACACAAATCTGCCTGCTGCCAGCTGTGTTGGTGAGAGCAGACTCTGAACCTGTCCGGTGTCAGCATATGCAAGTGCCTTCATGGACTGTCATCCCAAGCTGTACAATCTGTGCTTCTGTGTGTTTGTATCAAATGCCTGCAATGTTTCATTGCAACCTGTCTGCTTGGTGTTTATAATCCTGGATATCACTAGCTGGTGTGATGCCTGAGGTTATGCTGGATGTATATTCTGTCAGTTGCCCTGATTATGTGGAGCAATGTAGCACAGCTGCTGCAGGCAGCTAAGCTATTGTTCTAAAATGTCAGAAACCTTCTTTAGGGACAGGCTTAGGAATATTGTTCTTTTTATAGAACTAGACTAAACAAAGGAAGATTCAACAACCTCTACACAAGAATAAATTGACTTACTTCATCAGTGTTTGAAAGTTACATAGTACACCCTTCCCAGAATTTCTGCTGACTTTCTCATCATAAACACTTAACACCTAAACACCTTGCAAGATTTGATCAAAGAGAAGAATTTGGGCATGGGCTATAACCTGAATGGAAGAGCAACCTGTGGATTTAGTGAGCAGTTGAAGGTGTGAAGTACTGCTGCAATGTAATGATGTGTGTGGGAAGATAAATTTTTTATTTCTTTAAGTTGTGACTGGCTGGAATTATTCTTGGTGATTTAATACATCAGGAAAGTATGTAGCATTAACTTCAAGAGTCTTTATATAGCAGTGTCTTGGACAATGTATCAGTAAAATATAGGACAAGTAAAAACATTATCAATATGTAATTACTACCATTATGCTGTTTTAATCTGTGGTGAGTTACAGTAAAGAAACAGGCAAATGTATTCTTCATAAAGAGTATAACTAGTGCAAAAAACTTGTCCGTTTTTACCCACTGGCATGTACAAACAGTTATAGGATGAAAAAACCAACTGTTTAATCTTCTTTTATCGCTGACATATCCTCTTACAGAAGGAGGAGCTTGAATAAACTTTCTAAATTGAAAAAGAAAAGTACAGTGTATATTTTCAAACCACTTCAGCTTCCAGTCCCTTGTACTTCTACTATACCCTGTTAAGCTTAGGGCTCACTTTTTACCACTTTGATATCTCTAAATATCTCAAATACGTATTTTTTAGGAAACCTCTTAACATTTTATTTCCAACATGGGCAAAAAAATTGTAAACCTTAATGTTATATTAGCTCTTGTTAGCTTAGGTGTTTGTGTGGTGGTGATAGGAACTACCCCTTTTCACCTCTGATTTGCCAAGTTATCAAGCATCTGAAAACCTGTACTTAGCGGCTCCAATGAGAATTGTAGTCCTGCTTTTATACCTGTGCTGGGGTGTTTCAGTGACATCAGTGCAGTTCTGGTGCAAGGTGCTGAGGCCTGGATGCAGACAGCAGGTGCTGTGGGACCCAGCAGCTTGGGAATCTGCCTGGCTGGAGATGAGTCAGCCTCACAGCCTGCAAAAAATTCCCTTTTTTTGGCTTGGCTTGGCTAGCCTTACAGCGTCATAATAAAAAGGACATGTCCAGAAATGAAATGAGGGAAGCCAAAGAAGAGCTGGAAAAGGATAGGTTTCCTTCTTCTTGATTTTTATTTTGTTACCTTCATATCTAAAAAATACTGTTCTCACCCATGGTCTGAAATAAATTGCATAGGATTTTCCATTAATGTGCCAATTTAATGTATAAAATGTGTAATTGTGTTTTTAGCAAAGTTATTCAGCTACATTTATGGAATTTCTTGAAAGCTAAAGGGTTGCTTTGTGTGGATTCAAGAGAATCACCAATCATACTCTGTTCCCCTCCTTTGCTATGCTTTTTTCTCTCTGTGTGCATCCGCTGCCTTCACCTTTACTGCTGCTGGCAGACAGCCTCTTTCTCGCAGGGTCTGAGGAAGGGTGTGCTTCTTCAGCAGAACAATGTGAAGGACAAAATACAAAGTGCTGTCAAGTGTGTGGAGTAAACAAATTGCAAAGTAATGATTAAGTTTCTTTCATCTTTTTGTGGCTTTCATCTGCTTGTAGCAGTGACAGGGAGAGCACATTTTGACATGCGGGTTTTTAAGATGGCTAAGAGGGAACCAGCAGAAGAAATTATCAGAGTTATAACACAAATCCAATAGTTAGTTTAATACACTGAGATTGGTAGGAAAAACTAGAATATTTTAATTAAAAATCAAGCGAGTTTGGTCATTTGCATTCAGAAGAGATGGAGCTTTTTATAGAAGACTGAAGCATGGCACAAACTATCCATTATCTCATCTGTAAATAACATATACCTTATTAAAGAACATTTCAAATGCTACAGCTGGGAAACAGAATCTTTTTAGGTAAAGTCTGCCACCCCTGTGGAGATCCCTGCCCAGCTGGTAAAGTGGAAGAGAAGGGATGTGCTGAGTAGCTCCAGTTTGCAAACTCTGTGCTTCATCTCTGAACTGAGATAAGATGAAAGCCACAAATCAAGTTTAGATGTTGAACTTTCTTGAAAGGTGCCAGAAGTCTGGTGGTGCTAGAAAAAAATTATTTGAGGGAAGTAACATTCATCTCCTCTACCTCCTTTAAGCACCAGTGTCCAGCCTTCTCTCTGTGTCTCAGCTGCTGTGGATTTATGATCTCTCTGGCTGCATGGGAGGTCTGAGGTTTCAACCTTTCTTCTAGTCAAGATGCCCTCTCAATATGTCTTCTGTACATGTGGATGCTGTCTTAACACTGGGGAATGAACATGGTACAGCATTTCTAAATGGTTGAGTGGGAGAAAGGGTTCTAATTCATCATAGTCAATGATCAATGCCATTTTTACATGAGGATTCTTCCTATAGATAATTCACATTGGAAATTGATAATGAAGTATCTTTCATACAAATAATCACTAACTTAGTGGAAAATACATTGTTTTATTAGCTGGTTTTCTTTTAGTAGATAATTTATGGAATTCTTAGTTTAGTATACAGAAATCAGAATGAGAAAGGCTCTTTTATTTTTTTCTCTTTGTCATGAAATATGTTTCAGTTGTAGCCAAGGGATAGAACAAATCAGTCCATTTTCACTGGATAACTATGTGCTGACTAGATATTGTAAGTCTTTTGGTCTTATTAGTCCAGTTGTTTATCTAGTGCAAGAAAACTTGTTTTCTAGTCTACTGAAGACTTCTGTTGAAATATTTGTTAATCTAAAAACATTGAAACAAATTCTAAGATTGTAATGAAACCCAAATAAGGTTGAAAAATTACACTGGTATGGACTGATGGGGCTGTAAAGAATTAGAACAAAAGTTTAAAGAGAAATTAGTGCATCAATAGTTTGTATTCATAGTGCACATATTAAGGGAAAAAAATCAGCTACATGAGGGTAGATTCAAGCATTCCAGGAATTTTCACATTGTACTTGAAGCTTGTCCCTTTTATGGCAATGGTAAGTCAGTTATCTGCTAGCAGAATAAAAAAAGGATGAGTTCTGACTGCTATAAAGCCAAGATGCATGTGCAAGCACTAATTGTGGCCAAAACTCAGAAGACTTTTTTTAGCTGTAAATACACATGTATTTTTAGCAGTTTGTTATCATAGGCAAGGAAGACCAAAGCTATGTAGATGCTTGTAATGCAACAGCTTTACTTGAGAAAATTATGAGTAACTTTTAATTGAAACTTATTTTTTTAGCTGAAGTGTATTGACTGGGGCTGTATCTTTGTTAAGAACAGCTGCATTTTTTGGAATCGACATGGACACTTTTAGAGAAAAGCAGGGAATAGCAAGAGGCGTAAATGAAAGTGAGAAGAAAGTAAAAAGCTTAACATTATCCTAGGAAGACTATGTTTTCATCATGTTTGGTTGGTTTTTTTAAATTTTTTTTAATGGCACAGTGATTCTGAGGAGTCAAGGGTACATCTCCAGGGCCAGAGTAGAAAGCAGAGCAAAAAAAAGGGTCAGGAAAAAGGGAAAGAACTAAATGCTAGAGCCCTGCACTTAACTTTGCTTAGCTGGACAGCAGCTGTGGGAGCTGGCTCTTGGTCCTGGCTGCTGCCACCAGTTGTGGGGACCCTCCAGCTGGCAGTCCCAGCCTGGAAGGGGCTGTTCTGTGATCATTGCTGATAAATATCAGCTGGGAGAAGATTTAGACATGGATTCTGGTGCTGTTAACTGTTACGCAATGTAATCCTACTGTCTGTGACTTTCTATTGCTATTTTAAAACTTACTTCCCAGTATGGACCTTGGTGATCCAGCAAATGTTGTGCTAATGCCTAAAGTCATTGGGTTAAATAATGTCTCGGCTCACACCCTTGAGGATGCCAAAATAATAGTTCAAATCATGCAGAAAAGTAGATCCATCCGTCTGGGAACATGCCTTTGAAAATGTACTCTGATTCACACTGGTCAGACAAACAGTGGACGCTGATTTCTGATGCATTTTCCAGGAATTATGTGCTTGGTTGGGACAGAGCTTGTGATTTTAAATGGACTGGATGCGTCATAAGCATGGAAAAGCTTTGAATGGTAGCTCCTGAGATGAGCAGGCAGGCAACTGCTGACTTTGTAGTGATTGTAGTTCAATGCCCTCTGTCCTGCCAAGTGCAGACTCATTTCCTCTAATAATTTGCTAATTATTAGAGTAGCTAATAATTTCAGCTTCCATTTAATTGATTTTTAGAGTAGTCAAAGATGCTATGAATGTGGAAAGGTTTTTTTCTGGAGTATCAAGGAGACCAAAGAAAATGATGGTGACAGAACAAAGCCAAACAATTGCATAGGTCAAAAATTAGAAAGATTGTTTTGTGAGAATGCTTCTATGTGCTGCCATTATAAGAATTATGTTTTCTTTTTAGCCTTTAAATAAACTCTTTGAAGGGGCAAGCCTAGCAAGTGATTGCCTTATACCTGTTTGTGTTCCCACAGCCTTTCAAAGGTAATATACACACTAAAATATATGCCTAGTGAAAGGTGTTCATTCTAATTACCTTCTTTGCATTCAAACAAACTTTCTCATCAACACCACAGGAGCTGCTGGTGCTAGAATTAATTTGGCAATGTGAAAGCCAGAGGGAAAGGTCTAGTCCTCTAGACACACTACTTTGGGTGCTGCCAGGCCTGCAGAAAATGCACAAAACACAAGTAGGATATTATCAAGATTAACTGACCCTGTGTTAGGGCCTGAGATGGCATTTACATGGTCCCTGTGTAGTGGGCACATTATGGTTTTGGTCCAGAGTTTGAAAATTAACAACTCTGTGTACAACTTTAGTTATTCACACAATATAAGACATATCTGTGCATTGATAGACATGCATGTCTAGACTCTATTTCAGCAGAAGACTTTTTATATTTGTTCAATGTCAATACATTAATATCCTTTATTTTAATAGTGCCCTGTTGGTTATAATTAAATATAACCAATTTAACTTGCAAAATAGAACAGCATGCAGAATTGAATGCAATGCCAAAACAGTCTCTGTAGTGAGTGTCTTCTGTTGAGCTCAGCTTTATTTTAGTTGGACTGTTATCCTGTACCACATGGTTCACAAGCAATTCTTTGTTTTTTGTAAATCCCCATTCAACATCATAGATTAAAGTCTGAATATTTCATGGCCAAAATGTGAAAAATTCTGGGTTTCCCTCCCTGGGCCCTCTCAGATGTGTGCCATGATTGGAAGGGTAATGGGCAATTACATGGGATGGGTTTGCACATGGCACAGTGTGTGTCTGTACTGTGCAAGGGAAATGTGAAATTGATTGATATGGGAGGCTGCACATGTGATTATGTCATGCTGGGTATTGTTTTGGTTAATACCCCTACTTTTCTGATAAATGTGGTTCAGCTGTCTAGAAAAATATTTCATAGTTCTGAACCCAGAGATCTATAAATCATATCAAATCAGTCTTGAAAACAGAATAAGATTTTTTGCAAAGTTGCACATGCTATTGTATGAGGTACTGCTGAAAATAATTAAATGTTGTGATGTGCTTAAAACAGGAGCCTCTTATATGAAGTTTTGTACCTGAGGACAACTCACTAATTTCTATTACGTTAGGTAAAATGTAAAGCTCTTGTCCAATACCACTCATTAAAACAGAATTTGTAAGTTTGCATGTAATCTGTTTCTTGTGATGATTGTTTGTTATGCTTGAAAGTAAAAGTGAAGAATTCATGTGGTTAGATTAATGGTATTAGATGGAAGCTGCATTTTTAAAATCTGAGTCACACCATGCTAAAGGCAAAGTTATGGTGTACATTCATAATAAACCTATCTCATAGTTGTCACTGATGATGGATAGTGATTTGTGTGTTTCCCTAAGTACCAATTGTTATTATCCCGATAGCCCAATATCAAGTGATATAATTGACAGGAATTAGTAATTTGACTAAATTTTGGTGCTGATACTTCAATATCTGTCTGGCTGCAGGAATTATTTAATGAAGCATTAAGTGTAAAACTGGTCTGGTTTTGGAGAAGCCATCAGCTTCTTTAGACTGGTTATTTACCTGCCTTTGTTTGGGAAGGTGGAAAAGGGGTGGGACTGTTAAGGAGTTGAGACTGTCAAGGAAATGCTGAGGTAGCAGCTGGGTGAAGAAATAATTTCTAAGTGTACTGTCTGGGTAAGGCCAACAGCTAGACTTTGCCATTCCCCTGTGCCTTCCTGTGTGTGCTGTGCTCCCTGGGGACAGATGGTGTTTCAGCCTGCTCCTTACACCTGCTTCACTGTGGTGTATGGAAGAGATATGCCAGCTTTTCTTTCCTGGCTGGTACCTCCTACACATTAAGCCTTGCAGGTGAATGAACACGGTTTGCCTTTCACCTGCTGTCAGCACCTGCATTTGAAGCTGCTGAGGCTTGGACTGGCCAGCAGCAGGGATGTGCTCCTGCAGGAGGAGCAGCAGAACCCACTGCCCGTCATCCCAGGGGAGGAGCAGAGGATGTACAGCTGGTGGGCTGTCCATCCCAAGTCAGACCCTTCATCTCTTCTGTGAGCTTGAGGATGTCCAGCCAGAGTCCATCATTGCCTGTCCTGCTGGGACTGGAGAGGTTTGCTCTCCAGTAGAGCCTGAAGTGGTAGTGCTGCTCCATGCCTTCCTGAAGTTGCCTTTGGAGGTGAACTCTCCAGCTGACTGCTGGAGCCAGAACAGTGCCAGTTGCATCCCCTTCAAAACCTACAGGCCACGAGAAAAGGGAAGAAACAAGCTGTAAAAAAGCCAGAAAATGTCTGGAAGATCTATGGGTCTTTTCTTACTCTTAAGGTTTTTCAACAATTTCGTTATGGCATGACAAATTACTTTTGTCACTGAAGAATTATTACATGCAGAGAAGTAGGTTAGTGGTCTTGATCAGCAGAGTAAAAATGAATTTAATCATCTTGGTTGTCTGAGGATGATTTTATCTTGACAGGCCTACAGATGGAAAACAGAAGCTGGTCAGATGTTCTGTGTCTCTTTCCCCCCCTTATAACCAGCTTTGCCCTGTTCCCCAAACTGAAAATCCAAAATGTCATGTCTATAATTGCTTCATTTTTTCATGCTTGTTTCATCGTTGAGGCTTAGTGATGATGACCCTATCATCACTTCCTAAAAACTCAGTCAATTAAAATATAGCACCTGAAAATATATGCTATTGTCTAATGTTGGGAAGCCATTAAAAGCTTCTGAATGTGTTGATGGTTGAGAAGCTACTTAGGTGTTGTGATCAAGATAAATTACCAAGGGAAAACTGTCTCCTCAGACTCTGAGTCATCAAATAGATTTTTTTTTTTAAATTAGTAAAAACTTTAACTAAGGGACATCCTCTAGAATGTTATCAGTAGAGTACAAGACAACCTTTTCTATATAGTTTGGCTTAATTTTTCCCACTGTTAATTGAACACTTCAAGCTACCTTCAAAGGTGGTGGATGTATTTCTTGGTACCCTAAGTTTTTCTCCTTGTTGTAACTCTTAACATTGCCAAGGAGATGGATTACTTGGTGGTCTTTTAGTCCAGAGGTGCTTGCAGGAAAGAGAAACTAAGAATATAAGGTTGACTGAAACCCAAAAATTTAGCAGCTGTGCCCAGCAGGTTTATTATTCCTATTTTTTGAGGACAACTGACAGTTGGTACAGATCACAGCATTTAGAATCCATGTGAAATGCAGGAATACATATGGGCTTTCTTTTGAGGGGAGGGAAAAAAAAAAAGCAATCCTAAAAGGAGTAAAAGGTGGCTTTTGGTTTTTTGTGTGTTTTGTTTCTGGTTTTTTTTTTTTTTTTTTTTTTTTTTTAGGCCTTATCAAGAAATACTGGAAAGAAAAAAAAATGGAGAAAAATGCAAAAGAAATACATATTATGTATTTTGTCTTAGAATAGGCAGTAAAGTAACTGCTAGGGTAATGAAAATGTATTACCACTGCACTTATATTTATCAGAATTTTTTCTGAAATTATGAATATTTTGAATAAACAACTTAATTTTGGAACCTGCAGTATCAGCCAAACACAATGCCTGTACACTGCGGTCTGTACTGTTCTCAGTCCTGTGCAAAGTATGCTGTTGTATATTGGCATATTTGTGTCTTGACTAAGATTTTTTTACCAGAAGCATCTCCTTTATTTTTATTATAGTGAAGTACCTATGCACATACTTGTTTCTGCAATCTTCATTTCTGATAAGAAGTTACTGATACTGACACTTTATCTTTTTCAGCATTTTTTTTCTCTGTTCTAGACATATGCCATTGGTGCCTACTAACAGAAGTATGTGCTAGTAGAAACCCCCCAACATTACATGTAATATTCAAAAGTATTCTATCATTCATTTCATGCAAATGTATCTAGCATGGCTCACTCATTTTAGGACTAAGAGATGCATTATGCATAATGATGATAAAACCTTGATGAGCAGTTATCTGTTGCAGATACTATTTTTTTCTTTCCCCCTCATTCAGTTTTATTTTTCTTCAGAAAAAGTGTGATATCCTCCTGCCCACTCTCCCAACACCTTTAAAACCTTAAAACCTGTGGAGAGCCCTCACATCTAAGTGAGGACCATGGATCTTGATAGACAATCAAAGAAAGAATAAGAGTTCCAACTCTTATTCAAAAATGTCTTTTCCCTTGCCAAAAAAATTGTCCTAGCCTGCATTCTGATTCAGTGGTAAAAATAAAATGGTGGGGTTTTTCTGTTCATTCAGGTTAAATTATGAACTTTCTCACTGTGCAGTGTAAGGTTTTATTCTCCATTTCACTTTTTCCACTGACATGTTCATCAGAGCTTTTTAGATATGAAGGTATGGACATTACATCCTGTCCAAATGTGGAGTATGTTTCAGAAGTAGGTGTTCCCTCTGGACATACACCATGTGCCACAAACCCCTTGAGGGCTCATTTTTTACCTGAAGGTTCCAGTGCAATGTTGTATCTCCAGTGGTTCCCCTCCCTTTGCACATCCACCTGCTCTCAGCTACAGGCAGAATTGAAAACAGGTTCAGGTCCTGCAGCTTGAAGGGATGAATCTGGCATATTTGTAAGGAGCTTGGTCTAGTACCAGCTTGGTACCATCCTTTCCCCTCTTCCCTTTGGTGCAGGAAGGAGCTCTCCTCCCAGAGCAGCTCCAGCTGGCTGCCTGGGTACCTGTCTGAGCACACAGCATGGATCTCTGCTCCATAACACTCTTAAATGCTAATCCCATTCCTGTCCAGGGATGAGGTGAGCTTGGAGCTGGTCTGGTGGGCTGGGGGAAATACTGCAGGCAGTATCCAGTGCAGCTGTGGATGAGCATGCCTGAGTTCATGTGTGGGAGCAGAAATCCAGTCCCTATTTTGCCACAGGCGCTCTGGCAGCCCTAAGATGGTATTTTTAGCTTCCCTGTGTCTCCCTATCCTAAAAGTGAAGTAAGGAAGGAGAACAAAACCTCCTGATATTCAAAGTAAGATGTAAGTGTGTGATATTCTGTGATAGGGATTATACAAAGCTTGAAAGTGTGTAATAAAATGAATTTGGTGAAGATTGAAGATTTGTTTCTCAGTATCATCAGCTTCAGGAATAAAAGGTGTTCACACACTCAGAAGCTGGCAGCACACTGGCCCTTATGACCTAACATGTAACTGGGTTGCCAAGTTTTTTCCTGTATTGGCTCTTGCTGCTCTCATTCTAGGTGTTTCTGCAGTAACCACAGAGACAAAAACTTTAAATATAGAGACTAAATATCAGAATGGGAAAACAGACAAATGATCAAGAGGAATTTTGTGATGGGTTCAGGATAATTAAAACCAGATTAATTTGGGATTTTCATCCAGTGTTTTTGGCTTTGTCTCTCTGATCCTCTTGAAGCACAAAATACTTATAGTATATTTAAAAGCGTATTTTCTAAATTGTTTTTGCTTAGGACTCCAAAACAGAAAAATCTTGATTTTTCTACCAGAATGGGCAAGTATTCACAGAATTACTTAGATGAGTAAAGATAGAGGAGGCAAATAAAAGTAGTAAGATAGAATAGCTTTAAACCTGCATACCTTGTGATGCCCACCAGTCTTATGAATAAAAACAGCCAAGATCTCCATATACATTTATTTTAATGATTAAAAATCGTCTTTTGGAAATGGAAATTTTAACTTTTTAATTTTTTTTCCAGTTTCACATGGAATTCCTGTCCAGTGAAAGAAGGGGAAATGAAGTAAATGAATAAAGGAAAGGCTTGCCAAACAATGATAAGCTTTGGATTGTTGTAAATAACTGTAAAAAGTTTAATGTCATTATAGGAGAATATGTTACCTGCTCTCCTCTTCCTTTACTGCTAATTAAAATTAAGGGGGGCTGATTTTACTCTTTACAGTTAAATTTACAGCATTGAACAAGGCAGGGAATCCAGGCTGTTCTCAGCTGGATAACAAACAGTAGAGCTATTCTTTTGGTCTGAAAACCCTGACCTCGTAGGGAAAAGTGATCCAACTGCTTCCAAAATAGGCACATCTGTATACTGTAGTACTTTGTCTCTTAGGGATACTTGATGTGTGCTCCACCAGCTGAAGAATGGGTGAGGTAAATGTGGAGTTCCAGAATAAAAGGCATGAAAACTACACCTAATCCCAAAAATTTTAGGCATCCCTGGGTGTTATTTATTTAGAAAAGTCAATGTCATTCTATTTTAGGAAGTACAGCAGACAGCTTCTGTTCTTCATTCTCCTCACTACTTGTAGTTTTTGGTCAGCACTTACTTTACCTCTTAAGTACACTTACAAATATCAAATCACTCTATTGCATCATATTGAAAACAAATTTTTCTGTAATTATGTGCTGAAATACAGAAATTGAGATGGAAAGGCAAAGCAAGCATCCAATCGGTGGACTTCATTTCAACTTTGTGTTGAAAAATACAATGTTTTTGAGATATCCAGAAATAAACATTGAAATATAAATGTGACTATTAAGTGAGGGATGGATGTGACTTGGCTTTTGTAGGCACTGTGTTTTGCTTGTAGACAATTTTCCATGTGAAGTTGAATAGGAGAGCTCCCAGGCACTGTCAGCTCCTTGTCCCAGTAATGTCAGGTAGAGTGAAGTTAAGTATTGCAGGACCCAAGAACAAGCAGCCTTCTGAGCAAGCCTCTGTGCTGCCATGTAGTAGGATTAGGAGAACAGTTAACCACACCAGGTATTGGCAGTGAAGAAGTTTGTTCTCTGTTGTAAATGTTTTGTGATTAATTTAACAGGGTAGGGAGGCAGGTTGGACTGACTTGCTGGCTGATGCTGAAGTGGCTGTGTCCCACAGGGCTGCCAAGAGAGACATTTCCACTCCTTTTTCTCATGAATGTCAGCGTCAGTACTGGTTTTGCTGTGAGCTGCAGCCCATTTCAGCCCAGCTGGTTCTCAGTGCTGGCTCCTGGAAGGGCTGGCTGCAGGACGGCGCTGCTGGCACTGGGAAGGGAGCAGGAGCAGGGCCAGACCGCAGCTGTTAGCAGCAGGCTGTGCTCAGAAACTCTGCTAACCACAGCTTCAAGGTGTGGTTTCACCTCAGAGCTGGGCTGACCTGTAGCAGGGGTGGAGGATGAGTGGGACTGACCTTCTGGGCACAACCAGCTATTGACTGGCTTCTACAAGCTGCAGCCTCGCTTCCTTCTCTGGGCTGTGCATAGGAGGGGCAGTGGCCGTTCAATGCATGATGTATCGTCAAATGCACTTCCTTGTCACCACTGGCCATGTGCTGACATATTCATGTGTCTTCCAACAGAGAAAATGCTTAAGGAATATTCTGTTTTCATTGTCAAGCTCTGTGCAACCTAAATATGGGCCCCTTTTGCATCATTCTAATTTTAATTGCTTGATGGATTTCACAGGATCACATCTTGTTCAATACATGGAACAGAATGTGCTCGCTGAGCAAGGAAAGATGCAGGAATTTTTGCCTTATTCTTCACTTCCTGGACTTGTTTCTTACTTAAGATCTAATAATCAAGTTGTGCTTTGAAGGCAGAATAAATGCATTCAGCTTCTCATGAACTTCCTATGACATTTGTCACACTAATACCTGAATGTTTTGAGAAAGCATGTGCTGATTTTTATATGCATACTCCCCAAATGGAAGGAGGCAGTGTATTGCTGCACTCAATTTTTTCATCCCATTCTGCGTATGCAAGCCAGAGTGGTGCTTTAACCTTTCCTAAAGATTTGATATCATTTATTTGATGACTCTTTGGGAGAGGAAGCCTGGAAAAGGTAATGTCAAAAATACCTCCTAATTAGCATTCAGTAGCATTTCATAGTCTGCTTTTAACATAGCAACTTCAGCTGAAGCCAGGACTTTGAGAGCTTTGGTTTAAGACAAGATCCAACACTAAACATGTAGAAAAAATGGGGAATGTGTAATTAGTGGCTGCCTGTGAAAAGTGTGGAAATGATTTGTGCAGCGTCTTCCATTGATTTCGTGGGAGAGGCAGACACGGGATCCCATTCTCCAGGGCACCAGTCAACTGCCTTAACCAGGAAATATCTTTCCAGTTGTCAGTGCATCAGCTCTCTGTGCATCCTCCACTACAGCAGCAACCAAGCATCAGACATGCAGGCAGTCTGGTTTAGGATTGCAGAGCCTAGTGCTGAGATTTCACATTCTCCATATTAAATGGGTCTGAGTAGGGTTGGTGCTGGCCAGGGATAGCCATGCTCTCTTACACCTCATACCTGTTTTCAGAAAGGATAGATGTTTTCTACCAGAGTTCCTTGCTGTGGCTTGCTAGGCAGGAGAGATGCCAGGCAGATGGGGTGATGTGACTTGGCCAGGCCAGGCTGGTGTGAAGAGCTTGGGTTGCCTCAGAGCAGTAGTAATTTAATGGCTGCAGCCTGCAGAGCAAAAGAGCTGCTTGAGAAGAAAGGAACCTTCTGCTCAGTTCAGGCTTGTATGGAGCTTTCACAGAATACCCTTTATTTGCATTTCCTAACTTGCTTTAGCTTGGAAGGAGAAGATTGTATATTTAAAACCTCCAAAAATAATTCAAAGAACCAAGTAAGTTGATAAAAAAATAAAAAAATAAAATGAAATTATTTTTACATTTTGACTCTTACAAGAAAGACATTTTCCCCCTAATTCTATGGTTATGAAGTGTAGCTGTCACAGAGTTTGTGATGAGAGGTATCAGTTCCTTGCTGCTTTGAGTTATTCCATCAGTTTCTCAGGGCAGGAGGAAGGTGTGGTGTTTTAAATCCTTTATGAATGGCTTCACAGTTACTTACTGAAAGCAGTGGTGAAATGGAAATTCATTTTTCTGCGTGTCATCCAGACTGCAGTTTGGTCCACCAAAGAGACTGCACTTTTGCTTCTTCCTTCTCATTTTCTCAGCCCAGTGTCTTTCACCTCACTGTATTGGTTACTTTCCAATTACATTATCTGTTTATCTTACCTGTTATCTTTTTTTCTCCTTGTTCTTGTGCCTTAATAGTCCAGTCCCCATATATTTGACTGTTATTTTAGTCTTGCCCATCTTTCTTCACATGAAACCATTTGACATTACAGAGATTGGCAGGCCTACAAGCTTTGTCTGTGTTAAGCAGGAGAAGAGTAGGAAGCAAACTACAGATTTTGATGTTATCGTTGTGTCTCATTGAGTATTTTGTGCTTTTAACTGCTGATGAACAGGAGTTCCCAGTTTACAGCTGCTTAATCTGTTTGATTACAAATGCTTAGTCTGTGCTCCTCCTTTGGTGTTCCTTCCTTTCTGTTGAGCTATTGCCAGATATAATCATATGTCTGAAAACATGGAAGAGTTCATGGAACAACTGTCTTTTTCCCTGGAAATAGTTCAGTGGGCTTTTGCTATGGCGGGGTTCTGTGTTGTGTTTATCTCTGTCTCCTACGCTTAAAATTGCCGTGAGAAAATAAAAAGGTCAGATGCTGCAGGACTTCCTTGCAAATCTGCTTTCTATGTCACGAATATGGAGCTTTTAAAACTAGCTAAAAGCTGTGTTGAAACAACTGGAGAATGATATAATCTATGAATTCAGGTGAAGCAATGGGGGAACAGCAATATGGTTATTTTTAGACCTTATAAAGGTCTTTGCAACCTGGTTTGAATTATTTTGGTAGTAGAAAATGGTATATTACTGTTAACTATGTAAAACTTGAGGCTTTCCTAAGCATGTTTCTCCTTAGAGAGTATCTTTCAGAAGATCAGCACTGGCACTGTGACAAGACATGTCCTCCTACACGTGGTGCCTTTTATGCACTGTTGGTAGCAGGTCGCCCCAGGCATCTACTGATGGCAGTGAGCACCTCGAAAGTAATCATAAACCTGGTGTGCATTATACATGTATTAACCACACAGTGTATTGGGAGGTACTTCTAATTATCTGTTCAAAGTGGCAATTACGAAAAAAAAAGGTCTTAAGTTGTCCAAAAGGATGATGATGTGCCTCATCTGAATAAAGTGATTTGATGCTGTGAAGCTGGATAAGTAGTGTGATGTGATTTTATACAGCCTTTAGGACAAAAATAAATATGTAGTTTTCAATCTGCTAATAAGCTGAGCAGTACAGTAGAAGGGGAAAAATTAGGAAGGTTGAGTGTAATATTGCAGCAGGTGTTTTATAGCTTAATTAATTGCGAAGCTTAGAAGAACTAAAAAGCTACCTGTTGTTTCAGTGAGCTTTAGTTTAGATCTTGAACATTGGGCTTAGGGCTGTAATAAGACTTAGAAATGAAGAAGGAAGCTATAAGAAACCAGCCAGAAGTTCCTGCTCCACTGGAGTTCTGTGTTCTGATGTTCTGGTTTTGCTAAATGAGGTCAGTAAATATTGATGTATAGTTGCAGGTAGGTATCATGGCATAAACATAGTCTACTAATAATCACTAAAAAGTTTGAGGAATTATGGAATTGTCTGCTTTGGCTACTGTTGGTGTGGAATAAGAATTGTTTTCCTTTTATTCAAAGTGAACAAATACTAGGAGTACATCACATCTTTTAAATATTTATGGGTGTTGTGACTTCCATAATGCATAAAACTGCAACGAAAATAAGTTGTACATCTTGAACAGTAAGATTTAAAATTCTCACTATTGGTATTTCGTTGGTTTTTAAGACCAGTTCTTATTTAAAGAGTGTTGCTTTTAATATAAATGATCAATTGTTTTACATTTTCAAAGGAATAATAATGACATTGTGTTGCATTCTAGATAGTTTGGAGTTTAGGAATGCGACTTTTATTTTAAGGTTGCATGGGATCTCCCAAAGGCATTTCACTTTTGACCTTTAGATGAAATAAATGGATGTTCCCTCTTTGTAAAATGGACAGAGCCTGCTGGTGGAGTGCAAAGGCATTTCTTATTTAGCACAAAGTCAAGCTTTATGTGAGGAATTAGATATACAGATTAAGCAACAGTACTAAAATGAAGTAATGCCAATATAATGCCAATCTTGTTTTCACCCTAAGGAAGTTTACATTCTTAGACTCAGACTGCTAATGTACATCTGTGTTATTAGCTCTGCCTTTAGCTTCCTTGCTTCTAATTTTCCATTCACAATTTCATAGCAAAAGATTTCTGTGCATATATGTGTGTGCTGAGGGTCAGGCTTTATTTCTACCAAAGTCTGGGATATCTGTACAGTGAGGTAGTACATATATTTGTTAGCAGATATGTCTAATCTTCACCATGGAACAGTGTTGATTGTAGGTGGTGAGAAACAGGTAGATACCTAGATTAAGACTTCTGCAGTATATAAACTTTGTCTTCCTTTTACTGTGGTGTTTCTTAGATGGTAATTCTTTCAGCTGTTCTTTGGGGCACTGCATGTGCAATGGTTTTGTGTGGCATTAATTTTTAAAATAAATATTGTGTGCTATAAATGGATTTCATATGTTAGAGAAAGAAGAATTTTAAAAATAAGCATACTTTGGAAGCAGAGGATAAAGACATTTAATGTGATGCTCAGGAATCTGTAAAAATCCATTCACAGCTGTGAACTAGCTTTCTGGAAGTGCAGAACTGATCAGAAGGAGCAGGCTCTGGACTTGCCAAGGGGTTTGTCTAGCTTGCCAGCAGTGGGATATGGCTTGAGGGGTGGTCATGGTTTCTCTCCTCAGTCCTGCCCACCCCAGAAGAACTGTATGCAGATGAGCAGTGCTGGTGATCATTCGTCCTGGCTGAGACGTGGCCAGGGCTGTTCAGTTTTGGCTGAACAATGCCACAAGGAGGGAGCACAAAAGTTGTTTCCAGTTATTTATTTATTGACATACAAAGTAGGTCAAAGTGGTGTTGAAATGTCTACTTCCATTTTCAGGCACCTGGTTTAGATGTACCAACAAGAATTACAAAACTGTCATCACCCTTCCTCCCTCTCAATTCACTTCTGCTGGACCTGCATAATTGAGGGAAAAATATTGTACAGATAAAGTATTAATCACTCATCCATAAACTGTTACTTTGAGTCTCAAATGGTATTGTATGGGGTAAAGTATATCCCAAGGGAGGAGTATGACACCTCAGTACTACAGTACCATGCATTTGCCTTTTCAGGAAAGTTACAAATGAGTTTCAGTATTAAAATGGATTACTGCTCAGTTAAATTTTTTCTATATATTTAGGTCAAAATCTGAATCTTGCACAGACCCCATTTCACTGAGATGCAGGAAATTTGGGCCTGAAAGGCATTTCACAGAAACAAGGTCTTTTGAAGAGCAGGTGCTTCTAAGACTGTTTTGAGAGGCCTGAGCTTTGAATAACCCCAGTTAAGTGCAAATTATTTCTTTGTTTCACTGAACCTCCTCACCTCTGTAGTTTGAGCCCTATTCTGTATTTGGATGAAAGAATTGCAGAGAAAGTTAAAACTTCCAGGGACAATAGTGCCAGCAGAGTTGCTTTTGGAGGTGAGAGATGGCTCCTGCAGATGAGGAGAGAAAGGATGCCTTTGTGTAGGCTTCTGCTTTGCTGCTTTCCTCTATTTGTTTTGTGGATACACTCTTGAGCTTTAATGGAGCTTTCTATACCACTTGCTCCCAGTGCTGGGCTCTGGTGTTGTGAAGAGACTGGATTCTCAGCTGTCTGTCTGCCTTTGATTGTATTGAAGGTAGAAACAAGGAAGGGAGAGACATTTCACTTCCCAGTATCCTTCTCAGCAATTAAAGTGATAGATGGAGAGAGCATCCAGCCTGGCCACTGCTTATGCCAAGCACATTGGACCATGTTGGTAAGGACACAGAAAAAGGAGTGTTTGTCATTGGTTTGATTTGTCCTGTGGGCTTGAACTAACACACCTGTCTGATAGTCAGGGATAGTTTGATTTTGAAGAGCTGTGGAAATGCTTCCATAGCTGTGCAGCTTTTCATTCTGGTTTTGTTTATGGGAGAGTGGAAGGGTGAGTACAGTTGTACGGTAAAAATTCTCAGTAACCTGTTTTGAGCTATAGGCATATGAATTTGGGGATGGTTTTTTACCTTAAAGAAGTGTGTGTGTGTTACAATAAACAGGTGGGAAACTGGAAGCAAAAGCATTGGTAGAGCTTCCAATTCCCCCCATGGCAGAGGGGCGGGGGAACCAAACCATGTCTGCGTAAGGGTGATGGTGGGAAGCGGTGTGAATCAGATGCACCCAAAATACAGTTTCCTGTTTTATAGAGGCAGCAAGTTCAGCGATTCCCCTCTCTGTGCTGGCTGCAGGAAAAAAAAAAAACATTCTTGCGTTCTTCCGAGTATTTAACCCGTCATCCAGTTACAGTTGTGAAAAATACAAAAAGGTTGGAGTCCATAAAAGGAGATAATTTGAAGTTAATAGGGGCAGCTCTGTGTCACACAGAAATGGAACACAAGCTGTCATGCCTTTCACTCTTGTGTTCTGCTCTATTAAATTAATCTGCCAATTTAATTCATGTCTGTACTAAACAAAACTTTTCATGACGTAACAGAAATTAGCTTGTGTTTCTGCCTTGTTGCCTCAGCTCTTTCATAATACTGTAACTTTCTGTAACTGAGGACAGCAGGGTGAGGTGAGCCTCAGTGTGGGCTGAATACTTGCAGCTAAAAGGTTGGCCAAAATGTCCACCCTGCCTCTGCTGTGCTCCCTGATACAGATTAACCTAAGCTGGTTAAATATACAACTTGATTCATGAAGCACAAAATTGCTTCAGCAAATGAAAGCTACCTAAGCCTGTAGATGTAGATGATTTCCTTTTCATCAGTTAATAAATTAGTACAATAGTAACTGATCTCATGCAATAAATGAAATTCTGTGCATCTCAGTGTGTTTGATGAGCCTGGAGCATCAAAGTCAGGTGAGGCTGATGATGGTTGCTCCTAAAGTAAAAGACAAATGCATTTTGCAGCAGTGAACTGTATGTGAGAAAAAAATTATCTTAAATCACTGGAATTGAAGATTAGAGAGGAAGCAGCTGTGCCCAGCTGGCTGATAGCCATTGCAAAGGAGCTCTTTTGGTAGTCTGGATGCCCTTGGTGCTTGCTGCTGTGCTTTCCCTCCCCTCCACTGCTTCAGCTATAGGCAGGTGGGAGACATGGGGGCCCTGGCTGTGCAGGATAAACCCATTTCTGTTTGGAGTGGCTGCCATGTTTCTGACCTCAAAGAAAGTGGGGGACAGAAGTAAACCTCTTTTTTGTCCCTTTGTTCCCTGAGAGACAACCCTGGAGCTACTGTGGGCATGAGGGTGACAGCATGGACACAAGGGAGGGTAGAAAGGTGACTGAGACGATGGGGGTCAAGTGAAGGCATAACATATGGGAGCCCTAATATTTGCAACCTTGTTATGCTGGCCAAATGTGACTAATGCTTGGAAGACTAATGGTCAGATACCACTGCTGATCTGTTAATTGAAGATGGCTTTTGTCTTAATCTCTTGTATTGCAACATGTTGGAGATATGCGTCACTAGATGTTTACTGTTGAAGATTACTGATGTTCTTCCAGACTGCCTTGTGTATGCTCAGTTTTGAAAACTTGAGTACAATTGTTCCACTGTGAATTTTAGAAACATATGTTCAGGGATATATATCTTTCATATTCCATTTGTGCAGCTGCAAACAAAAACTTGGTACTATCTCTTACTTGAGAGAAAAAATAAAGGACGTGCTGTACCCATGGATGAGTCATGACTCATTTATGTTCTATGAGAAATTTTAAATGCTATTGCATGACCTTTGTCATCTTTGTGTACAGTGGAAAAAATATGCCAAGCCAGGAATATCAATGAAAGTCTTCCCAATAACCAAAAACAGGCAAGTAAGTTCCCATTGGTTTTATTTATTTTTTTGTTCTTCACTAAATGGGTCTTTACTGTGGAACAAATGATGATGGCTGCCTGAGAATTTGCACTCTAAATAAGCTTTGAGATCATACAGCCTCCTAGACTAACCATCATTATCTGATGTTACCTCAAAGGAATGGGTCTTTTTTGGTGGACAAACTGAGTCTGGAGCAAACCCATCTGCTTCTGTGTTTTGAATTAAAAGAGTTATTTATTTTATTAATTAGTGGGTGATTTGGATAATGCATTTATTGCAAGTGTCCCTGTAGCCATGCCCTGTTCATTTGGTGCTGTACTGAAATACATGAAAGAAGATAGAGGAAAAATCAAAACTTCACACCTAGACCTGAAATAAAGCTGGAACATCTAGGACAAGGTACATCTCCTGGGTTCATTCCCTCACGTGCTTCAAGCAGTGTTGTTACCCAGTGCACTCTGTAATGCAGCAAACATTTCTTATCCACCCCCTTTCTCCCCAGGCATCTGGGATTCTCTTTCATGGAGAGTTAATGTTTGGCTTGGAACTAATCTAACAGCTTACTACAGCTTGCTCTGTGGACCCAAGCATGCCTTGTAATGGATTAGATACACGTCCTTAGAATAGGAGGGATAATGTGTCTGCTGTCAAGGGATATTTGTGGGGGTGGCAGAGAAATTGGAATGGACAGATAATAAAATGCTCTTTCATTAATTTCAAAATTTTTGTGAAGTTTCATAATGCTGTTTTTTGTGAATATGTGTTTTCCCAGTCTATGTTCTTGTCTTATAGTTTTTGTAACTTAATGTCCTGTTTAGTAGCATACATCCTACAACGAACTCTAACATAACCATATACCAGTTGCATTTTGCATAGGAAAGTGGGAAATTGAAAGTAACTTCTTAGGCTGAAAAGGGACATTGTAGGAGTATTGGTCTATTAGGACAAAAGGAAAAGGAATATTTGGGATATGGGCCTTTTAGATTAGGGTTTAACATGTTCAGATGAACTTTTAGAGATTAAGAAAATGGTGTGGAATTGTGAATTGTGGTTGGCGATGATTGTGAATGATAGTTTTAATGATTTCTGAAAAGGGGAAAAAGCAGAAAGTAGTTGGAAGAATAGAGTCAAAATAGACTGTCTTCAACAGACTCTGGGATGCTTTGGTAGCATCATGCTGGAAGCAAGACTAAACAGTTACTGCTGTTTTTTTAAGCAGCATAAACTATACAGCCACCATGGGAAAATCAGAAAGTGTAAATCAGAAACTAATTGAGAGATGCATGGAAAAGATTGAGGGAGTTGGACCACATTCCACAGAAAATGGCAGTGAGGTCAAATTACTAGGAATCTTTATAAGTAGGTACCATGGGCATATGGGGACAAACTTTGAAAGGGATGAATGAAATAAAAGGATTTAAGGGCGTAATAGGTACTCTTGTGCTTGCAGATGGTTAGAGAAAACCAAAAGGCAAGAAGTTTGACCTTAGTAACTGGAGATGAAAACCTCATGACAGGGTTATATGTTCAGGTGGTTAATGCACGCATCATCAGGAGTCTGAGCTATCTTGGGGAAGGAGCAAGCTAGAACCTACTTAAATTAGATGGTTATTTTAAAGTCATTTGAGCCCCATGACTCAGACTCATGGCAGCACTTGCAGTCTAGTTTTTTTTAAGCTGCAGAGCCATTAGACGAAGCCGTGTCTCTCTCCTGCCCCTGCCCACTCCCAGGAGCTTACTCCCACTCCTGAACTCTGCCCCTTCTTGTGCTGCCACAGGAATTCATCCAGTTATGTGGCAAAACAGGGCAGGGAGTTGATTTGGCTCAAAAGTTTTGGTGTTTTAAGAACGCTTTGTTATATTAATTTTTGGAAAACTGGTTTCACCTATCCAGTCCACTGCACACTTGTGCTGCTGGTAGAAGGGCTCAGGTCTAGGGAGAGAGGTCTACTGTAGGTGGACCTACAGCACTGGTGGACCTACAGCACTGCCTCATGAACATAAGCCTGAAGTTCCAGCATGTAAGAACTACCAGGGTGTTATACATAACATTGCATGTTATGGCTCTATCTTCTTATGCTTAGCACTGTACTCTTGTTACTTCTGCTGTAATTGCCCTGCTCTAAGCCAGTTCAACTTCACTAGCCTGTGAAAAGCAGAATTATTCTTTTAAAAATAGTCTTCTTTTTATGGGGGAGAATGGGATGATTCCTTTGTGGTGGCAATGACTGAGTGAGTTGACTGAGACAGACTGAGCTCCACCTTTGGTGAGTGGGCTGTAGCTGTCTTATAGTCGTCAGCAGCTATCTTTGGGAAGTTACGTGAGGACAGAGAAGCTTGTAATGACCTCCTTTAAACGTTGGGAAATGAATACCTGTGAACTCTTTCAGACTACTTAGTTTTTCTCAAATTCCCCAGAAAGATCCCTGGCCAACTAAACAGAGTGGAAGCACCCATGTAAATAAACACCCACGCAGCTCATGCTGGCACCAGCTGTGTAAAATCAGCTCCATGGCTCTGTAATGAAGGAGCAAGTGGAGAGTGGGGAAGGAGCAGATAACTGTGATTTCAGTAATGATTTTAACAAGTCTCATCTACTTTGTGATGCAAATGTCATGTGTCAGTGTTGGGTCAAATGGCAGAGGGAGACAGTAGCATACCATCCTCCATGGGAGGCTTGTGTATCCTGTCTGGAAAAAAGGAGGGACATCACTTCTCTGAAATGAGAGAAAAACAAAACAAAAAAAACCAACAAAACCCAACAAAAAACTTGAGCTAACTAAAAAGTTGTTTGTAAGTGGGTAAGAATACATTTTTTCTGTTCTCCAGGTATGACAAGAATCGTTAAATTTCCAGGAGAAGGATTCATACTGGTCCCTAAGTTATAAGTTTTAGGAAAGACCAGACAAGGACTAGGCAGAAGAAGTATAGTTGATCCTCTCTCGAGACAGTAGGCTTAGTAGCTTCTTGATTCTGCTTTTCAGATACTAGTTTCTAGTATTTCAACTTAAAGATGAAACATGACTCTTAACTGCTAGTGCATGCCAGCAGAAATTCAATGTGTAGGCAGTGAGCTACAAGACACCTTCAGAGAAATTTATTTTACTTCAGAAGAGCTGAAGGACTATTAGGCATTATGTGATGTCCTGTAGTTCCCTCAAATGTTGGCAATCAAACTCAGTTTCAGTGTGCATCAATAAACACTTGGAAAAATAATCAAACCTATGCTATATTCTTATGTTTCTTCATTCCCCATTGTCCCCTTTGTAGGATGCATAAGGGAGGTGCTTTTCAAAAAATTTCTTGCTTGTTTGCTTCAAGAAGGAGGCTATGGGTGATTGCTATAAGCAAAATGGCTTTGTTGAATGCACCTCAAACTGCCTGAAAAATAAATGTGCAAAAGGTTTAGAGGATCTTTAGGTCTTTTTTTGGGGTTGTGGACCAGATGGAAAGCCCAACTGCCTCTTCCTCATTACCCTTTGCTTACATTTTATTCAAATCTTAGGGAAGAAAAGTGCAAAAAAAAATGGATTAAGGGAGAAACATTAGTAAAGCTTTTATTTAATCAGAGAAATTGGAAATTTAAAAAATGTGCTTCACAAAATAAATCTTTACCTCTGTCCAATGCTGTTCTTTCTTGGTAGCCAAATTTATTATTCTCCAAGATTCTTCATATTGCCTATAACTGTGAATTTTTAATTGTCTTTGAGACTGAATGCTCATAGGAGTTTTGAGGCAGTTTTGAAAAACTTTAGTGAATTTGGTTGAACTGAGTGGGGACCTGTTTGGGAGCAGAGAGCAGTTTTAATGTTTCTCATGGTGACAGATGTGTGCTGCCAACATGCCAGTCAATGTCGAAGAAAACTCCAGTGTCTCTGAAAGGCTCTTTCCTCACCCCTCTTGCTTGCCCTCCTACGAAGCACAGCTTTTCAGCACTTCTTACATTTTACACAAAACAGATGTAGTGGCACAGTTTAGCAAAAAGAGCCAATATATTGTTCTCTTAATTTGGTTTGCATATGGCCTGGGACGTATATGCAGCTTACATTAAATTACACGAAGCGTGGATTTAGTATTTCAGGGTGAGTTTTTTAAGCATTGTATTTGTTATGAAGATAATGCTTCCCCTAGTGGGAAAAGGAAGACTGTACTGTTACAGTGACACATCTTTGTAATTTGAGATGACATTTCTTTTCAGAGCTTAGACTTTGGGTGTGTAATTATAATAAAACCCCAGATCTTTGGTATTCTATACTGCAGGCAAACACAATTCAATAGAGGGATGCAAACAATTATTTTTTTAGTACTTTTCATCATTACTTAGAAGCCAAAAAGAAAGAGGTGTGTTGCCCCTGTGCTTAAGATCTACAAAAATATGAGATGCTGATTCATGAAAGTTAGCCAAGATAAGAAGGATTCTTGATAGCAAACACAAACAATTACCATGTGTTAGGACTGGGTGGCAGCCCCATGTAAGTGTCAGCACACCCAGACTGGAAGAGCCAGGGATGGACAGAGACCTCCCTCTCCTTTAATCCACAGTCCTGACCCAGTTTTCGTTTACTGCTCCTCCGTGGCCCATCTGAGGGACTCCTCTATTTTCACAGCTCACTCTGATCATCTCCTACATCACCAGTCTTCTGTGAATCAAACTGCTTCATATTCTCCAGTTTTCCATATCTGATTCCCATACCTCTGCTGCCTCATCAACAGGAGACTCTCACAGTTCCCTTTCTGAGGCTACCCTTGCTTTATCTGCCCTGGGTTACAGCTAATGACATCTTCACCTTTCTCTAGCTACCATGGTCTAGTGCACTCATCCCAGCAGCCTCTTCAGTCCATCCTCTTATCTGGTCCTTTTTGCCACAGAAGAAAACCTGTTCCCTTTTGGCTTTTTGCCATTTGCATACTCCCAGTCTCCCAGCACAGGAAACCTCCCCGGGGTTTTGGATGTTTCTGCTCTTGTCCATCAGTCCTGCGTGGTTCTGAAGCTGTATGTGAGTGCATCCCCTGTCCTGCTCATCCTGAGGCTCCTCTGCCATGCTGCCCAATGTATGCTGCTCCTGGGAGGTTGCTTTATTTCCCCTGGGATCCTGTTAACATAGTCCAAAGGCTATTTTTTAAATCATCCCCTGCTGATTGGCATGTCATTTAATTATGTTGATACTTGAAATGAATGGATATTTACAATAGGTTTTTTTTTTTAATTAATTGTCTGGTTAAAGCCAGGATACGTTATACTAGGCTCAGAGTAGTGCTAATCCCAGTTGGGGATGTAGCTCATCTCAAACTTGCTATTCTAAAGAATGTTGTTTTTTTCCTTAGAAATATTTTCTTTCTTCTCTTAGTTATCCGTATAAAAGGAATTATGGAAACAGGTGTCCTCTGAGTACTGTTTCAGTAAATTGGTGACAATACAAAGAGAGAGTCCATTTAATAATGAATGCTGGTAGTGGAGGCTTAACTGATGTGTGTCTTTGGGGGAATTCACTGAAATTAAATGTGTGTATTATGAAGATCCACACAATAAGTACAATTTTTACCTCCATTGACATGAATAGTCCACTGACCAACTGAACTTCCAGCTCTGTCAACAAAGGAAATATAGTGAAGGATTGTGTTTTGTATTTTTTATTTCTAGACCTCTTATTGTAATTCCTTCACAAATGTGCCATGATTTGGAGGTATCTTAAATATCCCTACTTAATTCTTATGGCCTGGTGATTACTTCACTCCTAAGGGAAGCTGTTTCTCTTGCAAGTCTCTTAGAAGTCAAAGGTTAAAAAGCTATGTAGACAAATGGTGACGTTTAAGAAAATTTCACAGTGTCATTTGAACCAACATAGTTAATACTGTGTCAGAGTTTACAACATTTCCTGTTTTCAGTGCTTTGTAATTGTAATCTAATCTCTTTTGGTTTGGAGGAGAGATTAAATCATTGCCAGGGACTAATTTTCAAAAACTGAAAGTACTTAAAAAGTCATCTGGTTTTGTTTGAAAGTGAAAATGTAAAGTGCACTAAGTTCTATGTTGAAGTGAAAATAGGACAAATATTATAGTAGTCACTGAAGAGCAGTTGTTCAATGTAACACCTCTCATGTTAATTTTTCTGGGTAATGACTAAGACTTTGTAGAAAATTTATTTTATATGCTATTTTAGTATAGAGTTTTTCCAAGGTACGAAATGGTGATTTTGTGATCTAAAAATCCATACAAGGTACTGCTACATGCCTTGATTATTTTTGATGTGTGCATTTCAAGACAACTCTTCAATACTTCTATAATACTTTAAATACCACTTTACTAAATCCTGAAAGTACCTTTCAAGAATTCTTAAGCTACTACCTGTAAAATTAATTTATTTTTATAGTGGATTTATTATTATGTGCATTTTCCAGGTACTGAATTTGCATTGATAGGACAGCTCTTGCCACTTCATGGTCATCCAAGTCCAAATCTGGTTGTGCTACACAGTTAAAGAATGTGAATTGGTAGAGCAAACCAACAACTAAATATTAATGGTGCTGCATGCCTTTACAAGGTGGAACAAATCTGTCAGATTACCATACAAGTAAGCTGTAAAATATAATAAAGTCTCCAGGGACCTGTCACTGGTGTGGAAGTTTCCACACAGGACATGGCTGAGGTGCACCACAAATTGCCAAGAGTAGGATTAGGATGTGAGCTGGAAATGTGCCTGTGGTCCCAGGTGTGTGTTTGTCCAGCCCTGTGCACAGAAAAGAAGCCAACCTAAGGATTCTTCACCATAGAACAACTTGAGCATTGTTTAGTTTGTCCTTGAGCTTTTCACTGTCAAAGTACCCTTAAAACAACATTTTACTGCCAGCAGTGTCTTCTGGTTAGAAATAATCAAAAGCTTTCTGTACTTCTACACATGTTTCTAAAAGCCTATTGGAAGTTTGTTTGTGATTCAAATATTTAAGAGGTTGTGCACATATTACAAGTAGCACTCAAAATAGAAAAGACCAAGACAGTTTGTGAGTAAAGGAAAAGTTATGAAAGTCAATTGTCCTTCTGCCTTTTACATTAGAATTAATATTTTCATGAGGTATTTAAAATTAATCACAATTGTTAAGAGAAAGCAAAACATTTTAAATGTATTTTTTGTTTTTTGTTTTTGTAAAGGCACTTTTTAAAAAATGTTCCATTACTTCTCCACAATTACTTAAAAATTCTGGAAGTAATATATTTGAGGTTTTGCAATGATAAAATTCAGATGCTTTCTTCTTTACAAAATGGTGACACATAGCCACCTAAAAGGAAGGAAGGATGTGAAAAACAAGACCAAAGGAAGAAGGATGCTGTCTTAATGAGTATAGCAGAATCTTTGTGGTACTAGTTGCTTGATGTTTCCATCTTCCGACAGATGCTATTTTTGTATAGAGTTTTTCCAAGGTATGAAATGGTGATTTTGTGATCTAAAAAGCCATCCAAGGTACTGCTACATGCCTTGATTTGAGCGTTCATATTTTTGATGTGTACATTTCAAGACAACTCTTCAATACATCCTGGGATGGTGACATGCTTCTGAGATAAAAACAGACTTTTTTGTTTTTGCAGTTAAACTAACTGTGTTTACCTAAGCAGCTCCTAACTTTAGCTGTGATATTTTTGATTATTTCAGAAAATCTGCCAAGTGTGGAGACATGACAGGACTTTATAACATGCTGTTCTTAACAGAGGATGTAAAATTCTTATCATGTGAGAAAGTTGCTATGTTGAATATATATGCATTACTAACAAATAGTGTTAAAGTCAGGATCCTATACTGAAGGCAAGAGAATTTGTGGTGACCTTGTTTTACTTTGTCCAGTTGGAGTGCCTCTTAAATTCTTACAGGTCTTTGACTCAGAAAATTGTACTGAATATAATCATGTTTACTAAACAAAAGTGTGCCCAAAGTTGTGCTCATATAGCCAAATTTAAAAGATTATTCTAACAAATCTAACAAGATTTTTCAGAGTTGTTGAATGATCTGAACTTTTTGGTCATAATTTTAGATGATGTGATAGGTACAACACTGTTGAAAGAAACTACTGCAGTGGTTTGATTCTACTTAGTGCCCTGTAAATTTGAAAACTGTGAAGTTTATTTTGATTTCTGTAAAGGAGATGTTAATGTTAATGCTGTTGCTAAACTAAACTTTGTATGTGTTTTGTCCAGTGGTTTCTCATTACTTATATATTTTAAATTAAATGCTTTAAGTGTTGTCCCTATCCAACAAAATGCTCATTTACTTCCGCAAAACCTGTTGGACATCCATAACCTCCTAAAGGTGTTTTGATTCACATGGCCTATTTAGCACCACTTTTGTCTCTTTTTTGAAAAAATTGTGCCAAGGAGTCAGATACTATGGGTGCATGTCAAAGAACAAAACAAATTATGTTTTTTCTGGGTCTGGGTCCCTTTTTTGTTTTGGCAAACAGTATCTATCCTTCCAGCCATTCTGCTGGTGTGCACAGTTTGTAAATCACTGTAAAGTATGTTCCTTCTGTGAGACACTGTGGCATGAGTATGTTTGTGACTGCAGATGTTTGGATTCTGATTTCTGTTGAAGTCTGTGGAGATTAGTTTTTCTTTTCCTTCCCCCCCTAATTTTAGCTGGAGTTGAAAGGAATGCCAGACAGAATAAAATTGCAATTCATGACCTTAGATCTGCCCCTTGTGGAGAGTCCTACAGGGTCTGCAATCTGAATGTCATTCTTTTCCTTCTGTTCTTTGTGCTGCTTTTATTTGTCAACCAGAGCTCCCAATCATAGATCATAGAACCTCCTGAATTGGAAGGGACCCAGAAGGATCATTGAAGTCCAACTCCTGGCCCTAGGCAAGTTACCCAAAGAATCACACCATGTGCCCAAGAGCACTGTCCAAATGCTTCTTGAACTCTGTCAGGCTTGGTGCTGTGACCACTGCCCTGGGGAGCCTGTTCCACTGCCCAAATACCCTCTGGGTGAAGAACCTTTTTATAATACCCAGCCTAAACCTTCCCTTATACAACTTCAGGCCATTTAATCAGATCCTGTCACTGTCACCACAAAGCAGGGATCAGCGCCTGTTCCTGTGCTTCCCCTCCCAAGAAGCTGTAACTGCAGTGGCGTCTCCCCTCAGTCTCCCCCAGGCTGAACAGACCAAGTGACCTCAGCCCACACAGCTTCCCCTCAAGACCCTTCACCATCCTTGTGCCCTCCTTTGGACACTCTCTAATAGTTCAATATCTTTTTTATATTGTGTCACTCAGAACTGCCCCAGCACTCGAGGTGAGGCTGCCCCAGCTCAGAGCAGAGCAGGACAATCCCTCCCTTGCCCAGCTGTGATGCTGTGCCTGATGCCCCCCAGGACAGGGTTGGCCCTCCTGGTTGCCAGGGCACTGCAGGCTCATGTTCAACTTGCCACTGACCAGGACCCCCAGGTCCCTTTCCATGGCACCACTTTCCAGCATCTCCTTCCCCAGTCTGGAGGGCTTCGCTATCCTGCAGAGCAATGCTGTTTTCCTGCTTTCCTTTCTTCACTCTGAGTGCTCCAAGTAGTGCCAGTCTGCAGTGATGCTCTCTGAGGTCATGTCAGATGATGATAGCAGTGTGAACCCTTCCATTTCTGATGACTCCCAGAGCTACTGGAATTTGCACAGTTTAATTATTAAAATGCTTTAAAATAAAGTAACTCCACTTTCTTCCTAGCCCTGTATGTTACTTAAATTAAATGTTTTATCTTAATGAGGTACTTTTCAAACCCCAATTATTTTACTTGATGATCAAATAAACTGTTAGAGACAGAGAATAATAAATATTATAAAAACCTAATATAAATAAATATCCCCTTTAAAGCAAGCACCAGTGAAATTAAGGAAATAATTCCCTTGTAAAATTTTGCTTACATTATGTCTGGTTAAAATATGCTAATGGTTACTTTATCAAGCAGACTGAATCTCTCCTAAAAACTTGAATTATTTAATAATTGACTTTTTTCCTCTCTTTCAACTTCTGAATTACATCAAGTAGAAAAATATACATAAGCCAATTAAAATGGAGTTATCATTTTCCTTGTGCAAGAAACATGAGCTGAGCCCAAAGGAAATGTGATTTTAGTTAAAAAAAAATATTTTTAAAATAATTACTCTGTTGAAATTTATACACTTTTTTTGATCTTTGCTGTGCAGATTTCTGATCTGTAAGACAGTCAAACAGATGACACTTTTTAAATAAATAAAAAAAAAGCTAGAAGATAACAATAAAGTCACTTAATTCCAGTCTAAAGTGTAATGCCAAAAGTGAAAGGCCCCTTGACAGTCATGAACACTTGCCATGTGTCTGTAAGGCAGCAGTCACAAGTTTAAGGTTATGTATAGGCAGGATTAATACCCTTGTGGTTAACTGCACACTTTTATTAAGTAGAGGTAGTGATTTTAATGACTTCAGTTTTTAACTTTTCATGCAGTGTAAATATGAGGTTTTTAAAAAAAGTGTTATTTAGATGTGTGGTTTAAAGTGTGGTCTGTTCTGGGGAGTGATTTGGGAATACATCTGGCGCATTAAGATGTTGCCATAAGAATGACATGTTCTGAACTTTGAGTTTTAGTATGACTTTTGCAGATGTGCTGGCATTGAAAGGCAGTCCCGTGATGTGACTTTGGGTGGTTTTGCTTACATTTATCACTTTTATTCCTGTTTTTTTGAGGGTACTTGTTACTTAAAATTGTCAATATTTGCACATTTTATAGTGAAATTATTAAGCTGAACATTTTTTCATTCATGAATCTACTTGGAATGCTCTGAAACAGCTAGACATTTATCACTTGCAATGAGCTTTAATTCTGGCAAAATTCTGGTCTGTTAGGACTGTGTGAGATTTCACATTTCTTCTGTACATGACTTGAGGACTTACACTATCTGAGGAAAATTTTCTTGAGTTCATGCTGGTATGTTAGTACTGGGAACATACTGCAGATCACAAGGATGTATGCTTAAGAATGAAGGATAATTTTAAATTTTAAATTTCTTTCTATATGTACTCTGGATGTGACGTCTTCTAGAGGTGTTCACAGACTGGGAAGGTTTTTGGACAGCTCATCTCTCTGAGTCCCCTGAGATTTGCTAATTATGGTAAAAAGCCATCTTGGTAGTGCCACAATGAATTATAGTGCCACAATGAATTATCATCTTTGTAAGTAGGAAACCTGGCTAAACTTACAGTCACATTACAATTACTGCTACAGTCAATTCAGCCAGTATCAATAATGATACGAAACTAGTCAATCTATTCTAAAAAAAAAATCTTTAAAAACCCAGATGAAATGGGGTTATTAAACATACAGGTCACACAGGTATAGAAAATGGGAAGTATTGATCACATTTTTTTTCCATAATAATTTAGATAAGCGTAACTTTAGAGATACTTTCAACCTTCTTTCACAAATACCAATACAAATGAAAGCACCTTTGTTGGTTACACTGTTGGAGAAGGGAGTATGATCAATACTATTTTGGTTTAAAAGTAAACTCTGGGAATCTCCATCTTTTTCTGTCACAACAGCATGCAGTAGCTCATAAATTTATCAATTCATCGATTTATCTCTTAAAATTATATGTGCCTTTGATAATTAAAGCACTTGTGACACCTATGTCAATCTGAAACCCCCTGCATCAGATTGCTCCTCCTTGACAGTTTTGCCTGTGGTCCTGTTTGCATTGTCTTGCCCCTCTACTATGGCAACATTTATTTGATGGACCTCATTGTGAAGGTAATTCAGTAAATGAAACTGTACCATTAAAAAAAAAGTGTGTGAAAAGGTCACTGTATTTAGTCCTCATATAGTTTAATTCCAGGGTGGGTTTGACGTGTTGAAGTGTCAGGACAAGAGTGGGGCTGAGACTGCAGAAGGGAGAACAAACGTGTGTCAGTCCCACCAAGGTCTCTGTGGCGTTACCCCTTGTGACCTAACCCTTCCTCAAGTCTCAGGAGGAAAGGCCTTTCTTGTGTCCTTCATCTTGCCCTTTGGGTGCCTTTTACCTCTTATTGGCAGGGTCTTTTTTGAAAGAACTCTGAAATGGATACTCAGCCTGCTTCTACAATAGCCTGTGTTTATTAACTTCAGAACATTTTGATTAATTTTTTTGATGAAGTATGAGATCTTTAGTATTGACCTTTCACTGGATTAATGACCTTAAGCTTATTGTTTCTAATTCTAAATAACAAGCATGGATTTTGAAGCCTATTTGTGTCTGCTTAATCAGTGGAAGATATCTTATTGCTGAAATATTATCTGTCTGCTTCTTACACTTTTCAAATAAGCTGCTCAGGAAATATTTACAACTGAATCTTAATGTTCATCAATGTTTGCACTTCTGCTGACCTCTACATGCAGGAATACAGGTTAGGCAAATGTTTAATTTAACTCAACTATAACTTTTCCATCACTCAGGAAGTTGCCACAAAAAGAATGGATTTTTCAGCCTCTCTTCTAAACCATGTTATTTCCGTTTCTGCAATGAAAGCTATTTACTTTTCTCTTTGTACCTAATTAATACTGCATTTTTGTAAACTGTCAGATATCAAGCACTTCTCTGGATGCTCATGAAGTATGCTTTTATTTACAAAATGCAGTCAGCAACTGAAGTGGTACAATAAAAATTATGCTGTATGCTTTACAAGAGGAAAAAACTCAATTTTTGTTAGCTTCCTGTCTAGTCAACAAAGAAACATAAAAGAAAGAGAGGACTGACAAGTTTGTTTCCTTTTGCGTCTGGTAAATGTTGCACACTAAAATAATATTTCCTGTGGCTATTTTGCTCTCATGCTCCAACATTTTAATTTTTATTAAAACTGGATTTTCAAATGTCAATTTGGGAAAATACGGGTTGGAGAAAATTTTGTCTGTTTTTCATTTGGGCCAGACAAATAAATTAGAGTACATGTCAATAGCGCTGGTTTTAACTTGCAGCTATGTTTTAAAAATTACAAAGGCATCCAGTTGACCTGCCACATAAGTAAAAGTGAGTTCCATAGCTGAAAAATAAATAATTTTTTTTAAAAATAGTTGTTTGATGATCAGTCTAGGTTATTATTCAGTTACTTTTAAAATGCAAATTGCTCTTCAATAGATATCTTTATTTGCTGTGCAATGTGCATTTAGAATGTCACAATTCAGTTGCAAGTGAAAATGGTTTTGGACTAAGGTGCTAATTTGCGTAGGAAGGCATGGCACTGTAGTCTCTGCCAGAATAAATATTCTGCTATGTTTATGTAAAGGTGGAATTCAAAGCAAGTTACAGGTTTAGTCTACAGGACTTCAGGGCAATGTAGGCCACACTGATGATCTGCACTGCCTTTCTCTGAACTCCTTTATGCCATAAGGCTCTTAACTAAGAACTGAATCCAACACGAGGTGGAACTACTGCAAATGTGTTTAATGAGACAAAGTGGGTTTAAACCCCCTAATTTGGACCTAAATTTCATGTAATTCTCATGTTTGTTGGATGGACAAGGAAGACAGCAACATCCTGAAAGAGATCCAGTCCATCCACTCCCTGTAAGCCCAATGCACAAAATGCTCTGAGATCTTGTGAGTCATTCAAGTGATTGTTAGCTTTTATTCCAATGTTGGGATACTGCTGCTCACTAGGTAGCAAAAAACATGGGCTCCTCTCCATACCTCTTAATTCTCATTGAAGTTTTGCAGTCCATAGGGTGAGGCCGTGGCAAAGCTCATCTTCATTGTTTTTGTTTTGAAGTCAGGTAGAAGGGAGTCAAGCTGTCATAAGCTAGGGATGTCCAAGTGTGTTTGTTAAGGACAGAGGCTGTTGTTCACTGAGGGAAGTGTTTTCCTGCTGCTGGTGCTGTCTGTGAAGGATCTAGAGCCAGCATCTTGCTCCAGATGTGAGGTGATGCCTCAGGGGCATTGTAAAGTCTTGCACAGCAGACCTGTGAACTGAAATAGTGATTTGGGGGTTATTTCTCAATTATCTGTCCAGTTGCTGAATGTCACATATTTTTTGAGGGTTGGGGCTTGTTTGGGAGTCTTTTTTACTCCTGTTTTCTTCTCTCTAGACTCTTTCTTATAAGACAACACCACTTGGAAAAGCCTGAGTCTTACTGCTTAGCTGGTGCTTCTCAGGGAGGAATAAAGCATCCTTTGGGATCATTTCATTGTAACAGCAAAGGAAAGAAAAAAACACTTTTTGACTCCTGGTCAATCATCTCTGTGCTTCTTAACAGGAGCTGAGTCTTCACTCTCTATCAAGTAAGGGCTTTTGTAAAACCATGAGCTTTGCATTTAAGAGGAATAGCTCTGGAAAGCTGGGATTCTTCAAGAGTCAGACAGACATATATGCATCTGGAGTCTTTAGATATGCAGTAATGTCCTTTGAAATGTAGCTTGAACTGAAGGGTTTATTTCTGGGATGTGCAGAGTCTTTAGGAGAAAAGATGTTGGTGTGTTCTGAAGTGAAAGCAGCTCATGATCAGTGGCACCATTGATTGGAACAAAAGACAAAATTCAGTGGCTTGTTAAGGAGCAGAGAAAGCAATACTTAGCCTTACAGCTTTTGAGGAGTTCATACAGATAAATAACTAGTGATTTGTTGCTAAAATTATCAGTTTAACTGAACTAAAGTTGTAGGATGGAGCTTACGAGAAGATGCCCAGATAGATTGATGACTGACAATTTGTTAAAATATTTGAGAGAAAATGCGTAGTGTAGACTTTTGGTACTGCTTCCAATCCAAAAATTGTGGTAGTATTATAATGCAAATAGTCCAAAAATGTATTTCATTTAGGAAACACTCTTCCAATTTTAGACCTTCCCTGTTGCACTGCAGTTTCTAAAGCTGACTATCTGCAACAAGTAGCTGAAATATTTCACTAGAGCAATTAAATACAGCTTTTTTTTTTTTTTTTAAACTGTAGCAGTGATATTGCCATAGGATGAACCTGTTTGGAAGAACTTTGAGGTCTGTGGGGAAGAAAAGTAGGTTTATCTAACAAAAAGTAGGTTTATCTAACAAATTTTTGTGTATTTTGGCTGGCTGCTAAGTAGACTAAACATGGTACATGCTTTTTAAATCCTGTGTTTGACAAGGATGTTGAACTGCTGTGGTTACTACTGCTGTTTGCACAATACCATAAGGCTCTTAAAATGTACCAATTAGTTGCTCGTTAACAATCTTGTAATTCGTTGTTGAGTCTGTTGGCCAGAATGAGGCCATTGCTGTCGTACCTGTCTCCTCTTCCCAGTGTTCCTAAGGAGATGAGCTAGGGTTGTGAAGTGCAAACAATGTATTTAAAATAGTTTATATTAATTGCTATTATTATTTCATTGTCAGAAGTTTTGAAAAAGTTGAGGCTCCTTTTAGAAGAAAAGATAGCTTCACATGTTTTCCTCAAGAAATCACTTGGACAGTTCTAATAAATTTATGCAATAAAAGTTGCATGTGTTCTAGTAAAATTGGTCTATCTGACAGAGACCTCCTGGGAAGAGTTGTAGTGGCAAGTTGTGTATACTTGCAATACGCCATGGAGGTCAGTGGAGTCTTCCATTAAAGTTTTCCTTGCAGAAGCTGCAACGTTTGACAGGTATGGGCAAATCTTCCCGGTAAGGTCAGACAGGGCTGTGCATTGGGGATGTTTGTGCTGTGCAGGTACAGCCACAGCTTCAGGGAGGGATTGCAGCACTGCTCTGTCTGCCTGTGCCTGTGCAGAGCCTTGCTGCAGGTCAGCCATGCCCACATAAACCCACATTGTTTCCTAAGTAATGCAAGTTCAGGCCTGGGAGAAGGGAAGGGTAAGGAACTGCTGGTGGGGAGCAGAGCCCTAAGAAGGAGCCAGTGGACCCTGGTCATGCAGTGTATGTGACATGAAGGCCTCCTGGGCAAGACCTTGTCCCTGGTGATGGTGTTACCTGGAAGTGCACACAACCTCCTCTGCTGGTGATGGACCACACCGCAGGAGGGTGGCAAGAGGAAATTAGCAGCTGCACGAATGAAAACACAGTGCTCAGAGGAAAGCCCTGCTCAGGTGGTGTGAGTTGAGGACACAGCACTCTGTGCCTGGGCTGGGCTGTGTATCACTTGGGTTTCTGCTCTGCACTCGAACACAGAAGTCCAGTTTATCTTCTGTGCTTTTCTCACATTCTTTGGTGTGCATCCCAACCAAGAGGATTTTGCTTCTCCATTTATTTAGTCTAGGCAAGAATGGTGGAGGCTGAAGACCTCTGCTTCCCAGCACTGTGTTTGTTAAAAGCTGTGACTTCTAAATGTATTTGTTTATTTGATGCTCATGTTTATCAGCTAACAGAAGGGGAAGCACCACTCATGGATGTGCTGTACACATTTGCAAAATGGGTTCAGCAGTTTCCTGCATATCTCTCCTGAGGTATCTCCTTTGCTTTTGGGTTTATGGAAATGCCTTGCTCGATGGGGGCTGCAGCTCAGGAAGGCTGCATCTCCCCTGCACTCTCCAATGTAATGGGGGCTTGCTGGGGCCAGACAAGTTTAAAGAGAAGACTTAGTGATTGGGCGGACAGTGTGCAGATGTGGTCTCTCCATCAGGACCAAACCCACAGCAGACACAGGGGTGGTCCTGTGCCCTTTGTGGCCCATGGAGGCACAGCTTTGGGGATGGTTGCCACCATGGCATCCATCTCTTACCTTATTCCCAATGCTGCTCAGAGGCAGCTGCTCCCTGTGAGAGGAGGGAAGGAGGGAGTCCACCTTGGCAGCTCCCTCTCATCCTGGTTCTGCCACCACCTGGCTTGGGGAAGCGCTGGGAGGTGGAAGGTGGCTGGGAGGGGCTGCATTGCCTGCTGAGCTGGTGGCTACCACCACCTCTCCCTCAAGCCTCTGCCTAGTTTGGGTGGCATTGTGTTCTGCCTTCCTGCTGGAACTGTTTTGGGGGAGGCTTTCAGCTACACTGAGTACCCACACTCAGACTTATTATGGGTACCCCCTGTGCTTGTGAAAACTTGCACTGAACAGCAAAGGCACAGGGGCCAGAGAAACTCTGAGACATTTCTAAAAAGCAGTGAAGCCCTGCAGGTGTGGATTTTATGAGAAGATAGCAAAGAGACTGCCACCTCTCCTTGCACTACCAGCTACCACACCCTTGTAACGACACCTTCTTTCCAGGTTATGGCTAGATCCTGCCTTGTACCTCTGGCAGGTGCTGTAAGTGGTTGTGTGGATCCATCCCATAAGGCAGCAAGAAAAACCTGTGTGATTTGTTTTTGGAGTCTGCAACCTCTCTGCCTCATGAACAAGAAAGAAGTTTGATATTTGTTTAGCCCTCCACTTGTATATTTGAGTGTTGCTAATGCCAGTTTCACCAAACGTGTGAGTAACAAGGCAGGGTGTTTGGATCTGTTCTGTGCAGAAATTTTTTTGCAGTTTGTTTTGTGAGCTCTTTGTATATGAGGTGGGTGGTAAACTCTGCAACAGCCAATGGTGGGGGGATTCTGCAACAGGATTCCCTGTCCTCTCTGCTGGTTTTTTCAGGTTAGCAAGATGAGGAGTGGGAGTTTCTTCCTGTATCAATTGGCTTCAGTTTGCCCATTCACAAAGAAAAAGAGCTGAGTGACGATTGTTAGTGATCACCATAATCAAATTTAGGAAGGGTCATGCCCTTTGAAATGTATTCCTGAAAGCACTTGTCACTGGGTGTTAGGAAGCCCTGGAACATGCTCTAATCCTCAGCTGTCAGTGAAGTAACACCACTGACTGAACACCAGAAGATTCTACTGGCACCTGGAATTTTTTTCCACTTCTTTGAATATAAAATTAAAAGGGGAGTTCTTGTATAGGAAAAGTGTACAAAACCTACTGGATGGATAGTCACTTGGTAAACACAGCCTTCTCTGTTGGAGGCTGAGCAGTATCTGACAGTCCATGGAAATAAACTTGTTAGTAGATAATGTACATGGTTGACTTTTTTAGTTTGTATTCACAAACAGTTTTTTGCTTTGAGCTGTGCAGTACGGAGTTCTATAATGCGATATTCTGAAAATTTCCCCAAGTAAGCAGATACCTTGATTGTTTCCAGAGCTTCCTGTTAAAGAATGTAGTTAGAGGAAACAGTTGTTTTAAATGTCATTTTTGTCCAAATATGGAACAACAGGAATAGCTATATTTCCTGTGAACTAACGGGAAGCCCCCTGGATTTGCATTACTTTGTGAAAACGATGTTCACATTACCAACAGGAAGGTCATATTCACAAAGCAGCCTTTAGGGTAGTCCCATGACCCTACCTCCAGGATAGACCCCTGGGGAATTTGGGAAAGAATGTAAAAAATGAGGTCCCAGCAACAAAACATTTCAGCGCCAGCAATCTGATATTCTTTTGATTAAGAAGACACAACTCTTTTTTCAACATATCTTAAGTGAAGTACTTCCAACTGATGCTAATTTACAAAATAAACATTTTCATAAATAATTAATTTAAAATCTACTAAATTCTAAAAATTTGCTAATGTTCCCTTGAGGGATTGAAGTACACTGGATATAGATAAGAATCTATGTTCTGTCTGCAATTTTTGTATGAATATCCTGCATGATTCTGGTAATACTAAAAACAACAACCAAACAGCCCTCCCACCAGCCAAACCGAAAAAACCTTGCCAGAAGTATATGAACAGCCCCCTCCTGTCCCAATAACCATAATGAATTTTTTTTCCAATTTTATTTTAGGGAGTTTTTCTTAAAATTAGATTATCTTCTGAAAATTGTATAAGGCTTTTCTCAGACTCACAGAAAATTCTGTGTTGAAAGGCATCCACAAGGATTATTGAGTCCAGCTCTTAAAGTAAATGGTCCCATAAAGGGATTGAACTCGCAGTCTTCACTAGCACCATACTCCAATTAACTGAGTTAAACTTTTAAATAAAACCAGAGCTGAATTGTTGTAATTAGTTCAAATTTCATCATGCACAGCAGTACTTCAGACAGTGACTTGCAATTCCTTTCAGATATTATCAATATCTTAATTTGGAATTTGGGACTCTAAACTTAAAGTTCCCCTCAGACTAACAGGACTACTTAACTCATGCACTTGCATGCAAGTAATCATGAAGTGCCACAGTTTCCCACTTGTAGGTTTGTTCCAGGGGATTTTTTTATCTAATCTAAAGCAATCCCCAAAATATATGTTAGGAGAATGGCTCTGCATTTAGAGAGAAATGAGGGGGGATCACTTCTGCTTACACTCATGCACATGAGCCTAGAACCAAAGAAGGTCTTCAAGAGAATGATTATTTTAATTCTTAAGTTTAATGAGCATTTGGAGAATATTGGGTTGCATCTATATCCCTTGCTTAAACACAGACATCTGGTGCCTCTTGAAATATTTACATAGACCAAGCAGATATGACCAGGAACCTAGGGGAGAGCTGTTCCCACCTGGCCTGGCAATTGAAAGCAGGTGATATCCTACAGGACATCTTGAATGGCACTTGTTCTGCTGTCCTCTGTGAAGACTGGATCTGCAGAAAATTGAAATGACACAACCAAGAACTTTAAATAGCTACTGCATGACAGAAGCTTCCAGTCACTGCTGAACGAGAGCGGAACTTAATTTGGTGACCTAGAGGGTTAAAGCTTCAAAACCAATGTCTTCCCTTGGTTTGGGGAATTCCCTGAGCAGTCATAACTGGAGTCTACTCATGATTTGCTGGGAAAAAAATAATTTAAAAGGACATGAAGATAAGTTGCCAGCTGTGGTTTGTGGAGGGTTATTTTTATTTGTTTTGGTTTTTAATGAGAAAAATAACTCTGGAGAGGAGGAAAGACTGGAGCTTGCTGACATTATAAAAAATGATGAAATTTGTCCTTTTGTCTGCCATTTTGCTGTCTGTAGACATCTGAAATTGATGGATTTACAAAAGACATGAGAACTGTGCTCAACTTCTGGTCTCAGCTTTAAGTCCTCAAAATGAAGGAATAGCAGATGTTCCTTTTCCTGAACCATTTTAAGAGTTGAAGTTCACATCATCAGTCCAGAAAAACAGGCTTTGTATCAAGTCTTTTAAGGGTGCATAACTAAATTTTGCTAATTGCTAAGACAGTGTGGATTTTTTTTTTTGTTATCTTCTTTGTTGTAGCTAAGTGTAAATCAGGAGTTTTAGCTACATGATTTTCTTCAAAGTTGTTAATGGACTGTAAAATCAGTTAACAAAATACTAATTTTAACTGGAATAATAGCAGTGGTTTCCTCTATTGGTACTTTGCACACAAAAGAGCAGTTCTGCTAATTCAGTAGTTATATCTAAAGGGTGAAGACAAGAATAGTAATACAGCCAGGGAGCTATTTTGACATTCTGGAAAGAGAAGAAAATATGACAGGAATGCAAGATAAGTGTTGGCATCAACTCCCTATTTCTGTATTTGGTGGGATGTGAAATGTGAAGATGTTATTGATCCCGCTCTCATGTCAGCTACAGGAGCTGAGTGCACGTGTGCTTGGAAAGGAGTGTGGTGTCTGCTATTTGGGGTTAAATCTCCCTTGGGCTTCCAGGATACTGGGTTTACACAGAGGTGGAAAGGGGTTGATTTTGTGGAGAGAGGAGATTCAGACTTAAAGTTGTCACTGTCAAACAGCCGTCCTATTGGCCTAGACTTTCTTGTGTTCCAGCTATTGGAATTCAGCTCAAAATAGAGTTTAAACTAAAGCAGTGTAGAGCGGGAAATCTACACTGTTTAATCAGAAAACATCATCAGTTCAAGCATCCCATCTAAACAGAAATTGTCATTTTATAATGAATTAATAGTGAGATGAAGTAATTATGATTGTTTTTTACCTTTTTGAAGCACTTTGGCTATGAATTAGGTAATTTGTGAATAGTCAGAGAATTTTGATATCTGTGCCTCACCATTCATCTATTCACAGGATTTTCTGTGATTCGAAAGATGTATTTTGTGCAGGAGAAGTGACTACATTTCCTGGAATGAGATTTTTAACATGAACAGAGTTAAGTAAACAGGGAGAGTTTAATTAAATTTTTACCTTACATTTGTGCTTTACAGTCCACAATGTGAACTCGATTGATACCTAAGCAATGAGCCTCAGCTGGTGGCTGCACAGCAACTGAAACTCAGTAAGCAGAGCCTGAGGTGATGTTGTGGGAAAGAGAACTACATTTTGTCTTGAGAAATGCACTTCTGTAAGAGAGTGTAGCTTCCAAGAACAGACTCTGCCTTTGTATTTTTTTGGAGATGTCTGTAGCCTCCAGAAATGGTGCATTTCCAAATATGGCAGTCTCCCTCCTAGGCTGCTCATCTGGCTGCTTGCATCCGTGCTGTGCGAGTTCCAAGCAGGAGTCCGCAAATGCCAGGAAAGTAGCTGGACGTGGAAAACCAGGGCAAAACGCAACAAGTCTGTAGCTGTGATCTGACAGATGTCTTACAGGCTGCGTTGCAGAGCAGGGTTTGTTCTGTGTGCTGCAGGGAATTTCGGCAGCTTTCTCAGCTCTGTCACTGTGTGGGTCATGGGAGCCACAGGTCCAGATTGGGATGACAATTCAATGGCAGCGCCTTTTTTGAAATATATATATTAATGTGATAGACGATAAGTAGGTGTTCTTTAGGCAAAGAGTCAGGCTGCATGTAGCACCTCTGTGTGTCTTGTGTTGAAGGGACTTAATCTTTTTATAGTTTAATACTGATTTACTAGGATGATTCACTAAGCTTATCAGTTGCAGACAGTCTGGGAGAATGAAATGGAATGGAAATGCTTGTCAAGAAATGAAACAATTTGCATCACTAAAATAAGCTTCTGCTTCTGGGCAGACTTATATTTTGTGGGTGGAGTAAGATAAAATTAATGTCCTGTAATGTTACATGAGAGGCTGGCCTGTGGTGCAAGGAAGCTATGGATATTTGAAAACTGCGAGTGTACCATGCAAAATAGGGGAGCTACCTGGTGCAGTGCACCTGGCCAAAATCTTTGGATTAGCCTGTAACTGGCTTCTAGACAAGGGATAAAGAGCCTGCCTTTTCATCTACCACTCCCCCCCACCACAGATTATGCTTCCTGCCCAGCACTGTTCCTTCTCGGTTTTGGCACTTGGAAGACAGCAGTGATTGTTCCAAACTCCATGCAGCTTCTGGGGAAGGCGTCTCAATAAGGATGTCTGGGAGATATGACAAAGTTATTTCTCTCTATTTGTCTCATTATCTCTAGTCATATGTACTGGGAATTCATTAAAGTGGATTATTTATGTCATGAGTCTGATTTAAGCCCAAAGTTTAGAAAGGAACAATAATTTGCATAGTTTCATTTTAATTGCCTTGTGATGATTACTGTACTTGCTATAATCATCCTTCTCTCTTCCAGCATCTCATTACTTTAGTGCCCCTTTGACCTCCTTAAAGTGACCTTTGATCCACAAACTTCTTCCAGTCTGGCCCTCCCATCTTTCCAGAGAAACAGGAGGGAAAACCTCATACTTCTTCCTAGTATAGGCACAATGCTACCACATTGCTCAGATTCTAAATGCATTTTAGTAGTTGAGGATAATGCTATCCAGCAGTGGCTGTCCTTGCTGGCCAACCTCCCACCCACTGGCTGAGCTTGCAGTCAGTGATAGCAGGAGATGATGTTACAGTGAAATAAAGGCAGTGTTTTGTAGAGCAGGTGCCTGTTCTGGCATAGCAGGCTGCAGCCCTTGCCCTGGACAGGATCTTGTGCAGTTGTGTTCCTTGGTGCTCAGTACCTTCTTACCTTCCTTGCCTTTGGTTATTCTAATCTGAGGAATGAGCAAACAGGAAAAATTGAATATAATGGACTCATTTTTGTAGGGACAAAAAGAGGCTCAAAAGCACAAGCCCATTCTTCTGGCTATGCTAAATTTGAGAACAAAGCCATACTTAAATAACAACTTTTTTTTTTTCCTAAAACAGTGCATGTTAAATAATAGGCTGAAGGAAATATGCAGGGATTAACTTGAAAACAGATGTTTATAATGATTCAGTGACTTATGTTAAGTACATTCCCAGACGCAATTAAAACAGACTTCTTCTGAATTTAGGGGACATGTTGATAAAACTGATAACATTCTGCATGATCCTGGAGGAGGAAGTATGAGCTGCAAGCATGCATCCTCCAGCTGAGATGTCATCAGGTCTAAAAACTAAGAGAGGTCACACCAGGTCACTTCTTAAATGGGAGACCCAATGTTTTTCCAGGCATAACCATGTCCTGCAAGGAGTAAAGCTGATTATTCAGTGGGGGCACTTTTCCCTTCTGATCATTACTGGAGTTGCACTGCAGCATGTCTTGGTGTTGTTTTCAGATCCAATTCTCTTTCTGCATTTTATGATAAAAACTCCTTATAAGCATGTTAATTCTCATCTTTGTGTGAATTTACAATGTAACATGGTAAAATGCTATGATAATGTAAGATAAAATAATTGTAACTATTTTTGCTTTATGTCAGTGCTGTAAAAATTCTACTTCAAGAAAAAAATTCAGTGGATGTACTTATAGGAAAAAACTGTATCAACAAAAGCAATACATTTTCCAGGAGATAGCATTGTAGTTTTATTGGACAGCCTTTTAAATTATTTTTTTTTTAAGTATTAAAACCCCATTTATCTTTGATGCTATATTTTAAGTCAAAATGTTACTGTATTATTTTACTTTCTGGGTAATAGTTATTGGTCTCACTGGGGGCTTTCCAAATTCAAAGTGGATTAGATACATTTTCTTTTCATTTCCCAGAAGTACTGAGATCCCAGTAGACTGGAGCCTGCAGGTGTAGAGGGACAGGTGCCCAGCATCTGTGCTGAAAGCTGTCTCAAGGGAGGTGCTGTCCCTGACTGCATCTGAATAATGGCCTGAAGGCGCTGCTGAAGGATCTCCTGTGCATTGGTGGAATATTCACTGATACAGATGTTTTTCTTCTTTTCCTCATAGTTTGTTTGTGAGGGGCATGACAACAGTAGAAGCAATTGACTGCTGAGTTGCTCACCAGTTGCTTTATGACTATGGCATAGGAGGAAAAGTAGAGAGTAGCCCAGATGCACTTAAGAGCATCTTTGGAAACACAAAGCAACACAAAGTAAAATGTTACCTGTGCACCAGTTAATCTGACTTCTCTCATGTTACTGTATGGGCTTAAGCAAACTTTTCCTGCAGTGACCAGCTTTGCAGTTAGTGAGGTGCTGCTGACATCCCTGGCTCATTGCAGTATGTTCTGCCTGTCACACACTTCAGACATTTAATTCTCAATTTCTTTTATTTTCAGGGATGTTCCGGTTGTGGAAAATGTGATTGCAGTGGAGTAAAAGGGCAAAAGGTAAGTCAGCTCTGCCCATTTCATTTTCTTGCCTATCTCAAGCACAGGGTATAAAATCTGCTGGGAGAGACGTTGCGCTCAGTGAAGGCGTGCACTGCCAGGGAGCATTGCCAAGGCCATGCACGTGCCTCAGCAGAGTTTCCAACAGCAGCCATCTCTGTCTGTGGCTGCACAGGGCAGCAGGGCCAGGGGTGGGGGGCAGGTGAGTGCCCCTGCTGTGGAGGGAAGCCCCCAGCCCAATGTGTCCATGCCCTCCGTCCTGCCCCATCGAGTGGGATGCTAACCTGTCACTCTCACCTTTCCCTCACCTCATCTCCAGCCTTTCCAGTGGGCAGCAGGCTTGATATCGTGACTGTCTGGAAGTGAGGAAGCAGTTCAGCATGCTCCTCTCAGCACACCGTGCAGGAAAGCTGTGATGCATCATAATCAATGTACCCTGACCAGGGTTAGCCCTGGGAGGCAAAGTCTTGCAGTAGGAAGAGGGAGGTTAATGGTCAGCTTAGATACAGAAAAGTGCTGCAGGTCAAGGAAAAAAAAAATTAAAACTTTTGACAGAACCTTGCAAATGAGTTTTCAAGTTCCCATTCAATTATCTAAACTTCTTGTGTATGAAACAAAAAATGGCACTTTAAAGTCTTCTTTTAAAGCAGTAACAGTGAAGAAAAATCATTGCGCACTTAAACATTCCGTGAATTCCCCCTGTAAATTACCTGTTTTTGTAAATAATATTGACATTCAATCACACTCCTTCTCTCTTCCTGTTTTGCTTGTAGAGATTTTAATCTATGATGTTTTCTCTTATTGTGTGCATATGTGCTGTACATCTACCATTATAAATGAATGTAAACTAGTTTTACCATCCTGTGGTTGCTTTGGGTATGTTTTTTGAGGTAAGTTGTTTAGGTCACCCAAAGGAATACTTAGAAGATGGCAGGGTTGTTTGCTTTTTGTTTTGGGGATTGTTTTGTTCTTTGAAATAAATAGACAGCTGGTGTTCTGTGTTGCCTCAAAGGCAATAGCTGCATATTTACAGATGATGGATTTAAGAATGTCTGCTGGTGGCTTTTCTTAGGTGTTTTTCAGAGCTAGGAATGTAAATTATTTAATTGGAGGCCCAAGCAAGAAAATTTTCTTTGTAGTAGAGCATAGATTAATCTGTGATACAGAAATCAAGTGTCAAGGTCTGAAACAACATTCAGATGGCGTCTCCTTTTTTTAATGACCCACTAATGTCTGTTTAATAAAAGTCAACTATATATTGAAAACAAATAAGCAAAGATTTGGGAAAGGTTCAAAACTCTGAACTTATTCCTTGATAGCTTGATCTTATTGTTCAGTAACAAGAACAAATGAGTCACGGTAGAATGAAGGAGACATGTTATAACTCTTTTGTTGAAAGACATTAGTGTTCAGTTCATAGACTATGCCAGCATCTTATAACAAGATAATTTAAAAAATGTTAGCTTGGGGAAATAAATAGTATTAAACCTTACGCTTCATTTGTTTCCAGCTGTGTTCCTGTCTGTTTGCTAGAGCTCTTGCTAGCATTTTTCATTTGTATAGTCCAGAGTCTCAAAATGTTCTCTTTAAAAGAAATAGATGCTTGTCTGATATGCTAGAATCCAAAACGACCTCACATTAATGTTGGCTGTTTAAAAATGTTGATGAGAGGAAAATATGAGTCCACATTAACACAAGACTTATCAAATTCCAGTGTGTCAGTGTACTCTCCATCTTCCTAATGGGTTCCATCACATATTTCTCTGACATTAAGCAGGTATATAGTGAAGTGTTCACGTAATTTTAGACTGTGTTAGAAATGCAGTCATTGTCATTAGAGACATCTAGACAGGTGAATGAGTGGTTATACCTGGAACAGCATAGTCAAAAATGGCATTTGAAGGTATTTTGGAATGCATTTAACATGCATGAACCTTAGTCATTACGTTAACTCTGTTTCAAACATACTTAGGATTTTGAACAGAAAACTGAGTTTTATTTAAAAAAAAAAAAAAAATCTGCCCCTGCCCTTCAGCCCTGTGCAGTTTTTCATCCTGATTCATTATATTTGACGTCTGTCTAGAATAAGGACAGCCTGCCACTTGGTCCCAGGCCCGGAGACAGAACCTGGTGAAGGAAAGTAAGGGGAGCATCCTTCCTGCTTCCTCTGTAATTTTTCTGTAAATGGTGCTTCCAATGAATGCATTTGAGTTCAAAGCATGTCCCTGCTAAACATGGTTCCCGTTAACACACGCATCAGTAATGGTACCTTTTACTTCAAAAATCTATGTGAATATTGCTAAATCAGAGGACAGATTAAAAAGACTAATCCTAGCCAAGATCTGGGCTGGGAGAAGGCTGCCATGCCCAGTTCCTGTGGTACCCCAGGAAACCACATAAGAGAACATCTGCTCTCCACTTCTCATGTGGGAGCACATAGCCACTCTACCCTACACCATCCACAGCCAGCATTCTGCCTACACTGGAAACCCTTTTGATCTGGCTTCCATGTCGTGCAGAAGTGCACTAATGCTGAAGGGCCTTTTCCAATCCTCCCACACTCTTCAGCGATCCACCCACACCACTTCACTGCCATGGGAGCTTCAGGAGCTGCGGAAGTGGGCGCTAACTTTACTCTTTAATGCCTTAATTATTAACATCTGGAGAGATATTTCCTACCATAGTGTGGGAAGAAGTTCCAGACCCAGAAGTTCCAGACTGGGGTTTAATTAAAATTCATTTGGCCAAATAATTGTCTTCATGATCTCATCAGAAAAAGTGCTGAAAATAGTATTTGACTTAAAAGCTGTGAAATGCCCAAAATATAGTACCCAAGAGCATGTCAGACATGGAAGGGTAAATTACATTGCCATATTTTTCTCTCTCCTTTGAGAATAATTTCATCAATATCATGGCCATATTTAGAGTTCATTTAATATGTTCTCTCATAAGACTATTTCCATGAAAATTGCATTTCTATGCCACACTCCTTTAACATGACTCATATGTTACCAAGGGCATATAATTGACAAACTCTAAGAGTGTTCATCCCTTTCAGAAAATTCAGAAAGTGGCTGTAATTGCAACAGATGACCCTTATCCTATAAAGCCTTTATTATTACACTGAGCATCAAGCTGTTGTTTTAAGCTATATGATGTCAAATATCACATATTTGCCAAACAAAAGGTACAGAAATTTTAGAAAAACATAATATTGCTGAAATAATAAATAATACCTTACTGTTTTCCATTAGAGAGATTAGCCTAAAACATCTTCATTTATTACCTCTTACGCTTTTTATTTGGTTTTCTGCATAATAACTTGACTGTTCTCTTAAACCTCACTGAAGTGTGAGATCTGTTTAAACTGATTAGAGTTCTGAATGCTTGCCTGCATTTTATTGAGCTACTCAGAAGAAGACTGAAGCTATGTTTTCTTTTTTATGCCTACCTAGATTTTGAGAACAATTTCAAGCAGCTGTTGAGATAAGAAGTGCTAGCTGTTAGTGCGTGCAGAAAAACATGTTAAGCATTTAATTGCCATTCAGAACAAAGACTATACAGAGATGAGTAAAATTCTCCATGCATCAACTTTTCTAGAAATGTTCCTTCTCTCATTCATGGCCATTTGCACTACTTTTACTCTGTATCAGAAACATGTGTTAAGGGAGGTAACCCTGGAACCTTGCTATAAGTAATACAGAATGATTAATCTTAGACTTATCAGTTAGAATGCACTGAAGTATAAATCCTCATTCTTTAGTATAAATATTTTATGATGATTTCACTGTCTCAGCATTAACCACTGAAAAGTTGAAGTCAACAAGAATATCAAACATGCTTTTGTCATTGAGCATGAAGTATTGCAATTAAAAAAAATCTTTGCGAAACAGAAGATAAGAATAGAATTTACTCTTAATGTAACTGGTGGTTTTCACATTTTTATTTTTTGATAGCAGAAAAACTTGATCAAATAATTTTATTTTGGCATATATTTTTTCCCTAATTCTGAGACTGTATTTGTATTATTATATCTACATAAATTTTAATTTTCAGTTTGCCTTGATGGGTGCATCACCCCTGTGTGGGTTGACTATGCTGCAGTAGTACACAGACTGGCTTTGCTTGAGGTATTTTGGATTGGAAGCCAGGTAGAATTAGACTGAGAGTCAGTGGGACATCTCTGGAGTTCCCCATCAACAGGAGCAGAGTGTTTTCTCTCCTGCACACTTCTACAGCCTTAAAAACCACAGATGGTTTTGGTGTCTGCAGGGGATTGTGCTTCTCCCTTTGCTCGTTATAGTGAAGAGTTGACTGTTACAATGGACTGTGTCCCTGAATTATTTTTTAAGGTTTACCAGATTGGGACAACCTTTGAGGTTTTCTGTTTTTACATATCAAAAAATAGAACAAAAATATTTCTAATATTGATGATTTAGCACAATATAAACCCCCTGGTTGGAGAGAAGCCCTGGTAGTCACTGGAAAGATCACGACTAAGTGCTTTGAGTTTCCTTGAAAATATATCAGAGGCAACTAGTTGGTTCTTTTAGTGGAGTAAATCAGTAATCATTACATCTGTGCTTTTCATGGTCAACCTTTATTAGGCTTTTAAAAATCAAGAATGTTAATTTTTTAAAATCACTTTTCATTGACACTGCTTGGTTTTAGTAAGCGCTGCTCAGTGTTCCTCTTTAAGTCCCCTGAGAAGGAGAGGACACAGTCTTAAGCTACACCAAGGGAAATACAGGTTGGATATTAGGAAAAAGTTTTTTATGGAAAGAGGGATGAAGTACTGGAATGGTCTGCCTGGGGAGGTGGTGGAGTCACCATCCCTGGATGTGTTTAAAAAAGACTGGATGTGACACTCGGTGCCATGGTCTAGTTGAGGTGTTAGGGATGGGTTGAACTCAATGATCTTGAAGGTCTCTTCCAACCCAGTGATTCTGTGGTTCTGTAACGTGGCTGCTGTAGGAACTTTGTGTCCAGCACTAGTTTGTGCCTGAGTTGGAAAGACCATGAACTGGGGACACTAAGGAAACCACAACCAAATGATGTACTCTGGAGATGGCCGTAAAGTTGGAAAGAGGGGTGGCAGGGAGTGCGGGAGGCAAGGATTTGTCTGCAGTCTGGAAAGGGCTAATAGATAACATGAAATCATCTAATTATGCCTGAAAGGGCAGACTCAGAAGACAGTCATAAAATAAGCAAAGATACTGATCAGCTGCAGATCCGATGTTCTACAGGGAAACTTGTGATTCATAAATATTTTTGGAAGTCAGGACATTGTCACAATGGTTTTTGTCAATTCTACTTTGACAGTAAGTGTATTTTTATTGATTTATCCTTTACTCAAAAAAATAATCTTTAAAATTCAAATCAGGTCAAAAGAACATCATGTTTCATGAAGAGAGCTGCTATTCTTGAAAAGAACAAAAGACCAAACAACTTTGAATAATATTGACTGTGATATGCTAAATGTTGAGAAGTTTCCTACTCTTTCCCAGCTGTCAGACCAAACTTCTAAGTGGCATCTGAAACCATCAGCTTCTCTTAGTTTTAAATAGCTATAGAAACCATTTGTCCCAGTTGTCTCTTACATTATTTTCTATGCTAAAAGATATTTTTGCACTGAGTACAAGTGGGTATCTGGTTAATACAAACCAGTGGATTACACTGATCAATTTATCTCTATGGAAAGAAGGCTATAAAAGCAGTAGTATTATGTCCTGAGACAGGCTCATATTTAGTTTTCAGAGCTGACTGCTGAAGGTATTCACAAAGTAATATTTAATTTGGCATAATATGACCTTTTAAGTAGCTGTTGCTGGATGCATTATCTTTGGTTATAAGGGTATTGGCACAATGAGCATAGGCTCTATTCTTCATGGAATAAAACAAGCTCACAGGGCTTGATTTTAAATTTACACAACAACTGTTAGTGTATACCTTCATTATGGTTTCTTGAAGGATTGCAGGGCCTTAGCTTGATCTGAAGTATGTGAGCCTCCAGTGAAATCAGTCAGGTTTCCCCAGTGTGAATCAGAATAAGATATGAAAAGATGTGTAAGATCTCTGCTTCTCTGAAATCTTCATGCTCAGGTAGCAGAGACGCCCAGTGCCTGTGCAATACCTGTGCATAGCTTGAAATCTTCTCAAATTTAAAATTATGTCCATACAGATATCTACTAACTAGATACTGATTACAAAACTTTTGTCCTGATGTGCAATTTTTCAGTATCTAATTGCCCACTAAAACTCTGTGATGCTGGATGCTTGTGGGTGTAATGTAGGAGTCTGCGACAGCAAACTCTGGGGTACAGCAGTAGCTGCATTCTGTAGTTAACCCTTTAAGTTTCTTTAAATCATTCTACTCTTCAATTTATATTGAATTTGCTGGGGATCTCAGACCAAGACAGACATTAAAATAGACTGTGATATGTCAGTTCCCACAGCAAGAATTTAATCCTTGATGCATTTAATACTCAGTGACCTGGGTGTATATAATTATGACTAGGGAACCATAGTAATATGGTAGTCTTCTTAAATGACTTTCTAGTCTTTCTAGCTAAGAGCAAAAAGTGGTTTGGGAAGTTGGTGGTTTTTTGTTTATTTTTAAATCTCATACCTCATGGTAGTTAGTTGTTTGCTTCCTTTCTCTCAGCTAGTTCTTATTTCAGATTTTAGACCTATGCTATCAGAGAAAGGTCATAACTTAGATTAGTCACTGAAAACATCTGGCCATATGATGTTGGCCTTCAGAAAAGGAGATCTGGATTTTCTCAAAGTTTGTATTTCATTAAGGAAGGGTAAAAAGCCAAATTTTATACAAAGTTCTCAAAACCGCTTTCAGCAGAAGCAATAGCAAGGCTTGTAACAGTATATGCCTGGAAGGAGACAGAACAGTAAGAAGTAGCATGAAAGTGGGATTTTCAAAGAGGAAACCTGAAGCAGGTGCTAAAGGAGTGATAGTGGAGTACTTTGTCACACAGGGGAGTTTTTAACCTGCTGGAGAATATATTTAATTTAGCCACAAAAGGAGTTTAATATCACAATAGGAGCAAAAACAGTTGGGAAACCATATTTAGGAGATGTTGAAGAGGATTTACATTTTTCTTCATGTAACTACAACACCTGAGAAAGGGCTACAGAATAGTTAATTGAACTATTGATAACAGAGCAAAAAAAGTTCAATTAAATTATGAAAATAATGACTAATTTTCAGTAATAGATAAAATTCTCTTATATAATCTTTAACAGCAAAAGAAACACAAAATCAAGGTAAAGCCCAGAGAAAAGAAACTTTGATGCCTGTCTGGAAAATCATGTTTATATCTCTGAAAATATTTAACAGTGATTAGAATGGCAAGATGTACCCATAAATTTTGTAACTCCTAAAGAAAGCATGTGACAGCTTCCACCGAAGTTCAGATGGAACATTTGAAAACGTATTGATATGCCAACAAAAATAATTCTCACCAAGGCTTGTGTCAAAGTTCAGTGTGCACAGTGTACTGAGCTGAGTGAGTGAGCACAGTCACTAGCATCAGATGGGGTGTTCTCTCACTCCTTTCTCACTGACTGTAAACAGATGCAACAAAAGCATTTCATGGCTAGTTAGCAGAATACTTAAAGCCTTGAGGGGGTTTGGTAACCCTTATTTTTGTTAGGTTTGCTCGAATGCCAAGTAAAGACTGAAAGACAATGCAGAACTGCAAAAGAAATGGTTTAAAGTGGTGGTGATGGAGGAGGGGGACTCTAGTACAAAGGAGCAGTCTAAAATGAAATGCCTTCTGGCTCCAATGTCAGTAGTTGGGTGAAATAAAGGGAGGAATACCAAAGGTTGGTAGAGGGAGCAGTGAACAGAGAAACCAGTGCTGCTCCATCTGTATTGCAGCACCTTTAATGGGATAGTGAGTTAAGGACATGATACCTTAACTCAAACTTCATTTCTGTCTGAGAGTGTGGAAATAGAGGCTGGAAATCCAGCAAGGACACATTCAGCCCCGTGAAATTCCTATAAAAGCATCTCTGTAGGAAGTTCTAGGTATTCAATGCAGTGAAATCAGTGTCGAGGCAGGAGACTAGAGTGACACTGTTTCCCTCATCAAATAAAAGGGAAAATAGAGGGTTTGTGAAACTCTCCAGAGTATAAGCTTTAGCTAGTAAAGCTGCCTTTCTGCCTGCTGTCACTGGGCTCCAGCAGTGTCCCGGGAGCCTGTCCCAGGCTGTGTCACTTCCCCACGGGCTCCTCTGGGTGGCAGTCAGACATTACGGATGTCATTTAGTCTGACTGGCCTCTTTACATGTCCTTGGCCCTTTTTTTTTTTTTTTTTTTTTTTATTTTTTTAATTTTTTGTCAGAAAAACCTTAAAAGCCACCTGCTGAGCAACACACCAACTTCTGGTTGACACTTACTGACAAGGATACTGAAATCCTCCATAATGTCAAAATAAGAAAGATACTTGTTTTTATTATTGTTCATAGTTATTGCATCTTTGTTAACTTTATTGACTTAGGCTGAGCTACCCTGGAGGTATTACAAAAATATATATTGTCATGTCAGTTTTACAATGGATCTGGTTGAGTCAAGATACAATAAAGTGAAGAAGCACTAATTGACACTTTCGAGGCACAAAGTTGTCTGCCTTGTGATATTTACATGATTAAAAGTCAGAAGCCAGAATATTTCCCCTATTTTGTGGAAGTATATTTTTCTCCTATGGAACTTTCAAAATATTTAAAACTTTAGAAATGCCATTTCCAACCTGACCCAAAAAAGCAGCTAGACCAGCAGTGTCTCAAATAGTACTGTCTGTTGCATACCCTCAAGATATGAGTACCTCATTACAAGAACTTTATTGCACTCTGTACTGTCTAGGACCAGCTGCCCATGTTTTTACTATTTATGGAAGAGATTATTTTCTGTAAATATGTCCATGACGAACCTTTGGCAAGAGAATAAAACTTGCATGTAACGTCACATTTCATTCCCGGTCTAGGATCCGAACAAAAATAAATTAAAAAACCCAGAGAAGTTAAAGACCCTTTTTTCCCTTCGCTGTTTCATCTTTAAATGTGAGCCTTTAAACAATGCCAAATGCAAACAAATGCTAAATAATTTTCATTAATGAAGTAGGAAGGGTGTGGAGCATTTTTACCCCTTATATTCTTGTACCTTCAACACTGGAAGTGATTTAATACAATGTGTAATAAAACAAAGGAAGAGTTACTCAGACCTAATGTGTTCAACAGATGATTAGAAGGGGTGGGAAATATAGCACCCTTTTGATTCAACCTGTATGCAGGTGATAGAATTTCCTTTTTCTTTTTACAGTGCAAACACATTTGTCCTTCAAACATCCTCTTCCCTTATGGTTCTTTGAGGTTCTGTTCTCCTGAGTGACTCTTGCTGATGAGAAGAGGCTCCTTGACCCATGTGCAATAAAAGATTTAAGAAATAAAATAAAATAAATGAAATAAAATTGGAGATGTGTACCTTTGTAAAAAGGTTTGTGTGACTTCCTTCTGAAACATCATAAGCTGTTATTGTGTTGGGCTTTTTTCCCCTCTTTTTTTAAATCAAGAAAAGTTTAAAAATAAAATTAACAAACCTCATATTTTAAACTGCCAAACTCTGTGCAGGCAGACTTCCACAGCTGAAGATGAAGTTTAGTTGCTGTCAGATGTCTTCTTTTCTCTCATCTTCTATTTCTGTGCTTCATATAGCATGCCCTCAGCATCCCAGCTACTTCTGAATCTGTAACATTTATCTACACTGGGATGCAGTGTCACACAAAGCATACATAAACCGAAGAAATACAAATATAAGGAAATATTGAGAGCTTAAGGTAAGAGTGTGCATGGCTCAAGAAGTCCTAAAATATGAAGTTTGGGCAAGTGCACTGAAAAAACTGGCTGCTACATTTAGAAAATGAGGAATAACTGTGGGTCAAGGAACAAAAGGAATGACATGAAAAATTCTAAATTATGTAGGTAGGGAAGGGCTCTTGCTTATAGTTGGTTTTACTGAAATTGTATGATGTTGATAGGAAACCAATTGCTTGGCACCAATTAAATTATAGCCATGATGGGCTTTTGAATGTTGTACCAGCTAAGCACATAGATACTGATATGTAGGGAAAAGGACAATCAAAGATTGTTATTTCTATTTTTATACTCCTGGGAAGCACTTAGCAGCTTCCTGAGGAATGTTCTGTGCAGCCATGAGGTGCCACAGAAATATGCTTTTGCTCTAAGCATTCTTCAGTATTTAGGAGGCAGAGCCCCAGACTCAGTCCCTGAACCTTAAACCTGAAAAGCACTCTAATTAAATCTTTATATCAATGGAGTCGCTTTTGGAGATTTGAGCTCATCTTGTATCAAACTAGAGGGGTTACTCAGTGTTGTAAACTCATGATCCTTGAGAAAGGATACTTTCATAGTAAGAAAAGTAGTCTTGTCAGGGAGTGAAAAAACAGAGACAGATTGGGTGATCAGGGTGCCTGCCCCTGTATGGCACCATGAATAGGTGCTTCCTTCCCAGTGTTCTCCCCTCAAAATGCAGCCTGAGAGCTCGTTTGTCTGCAGCACCGAAGGAATCCCACAGATGAAAGTCACTGGGGAGGGAGCAAAGGGAGAAGGAGATGCAGAATGAACACCATGGCAAAGAGGTCATGAGTAGGAGAGTGCTGTTCCCCAGCAGCTTTGGTGTGGCCCTTTGCTGTGGTACATGTCTGAGTGATGTAGGGCAGCCCTGGCAGTGCTGGAGGTTGTTCATGGCCTCAGCCAGCCTGGCTGGAGCTGTGCAGGCGATGTGAGACTGTCACGGCTGCTCCTTCTGATAGTCAGCCAAAAATGCTGCACTCACGTTTCCATGGCACTGAGTTCTTTCAGATGCTTCCTGGCAATGTAAGAATCCAGATTTTGCTGACTCTCCCCCCTCTCTCTGCTTTAGCCCCTCTTCCATTCCGCATACTGTACTCAGCCCCAAAACTTCTGGGTGAGCCAAGATCTTTACAGGGCTCCTACACAGATTCTTTGCATGTCTGCAAAGTTATGTTTGTGTAATTAATTACTTGTTACTTGTGTGGCTCCAGAATTGTATAGCTATGGTGCAGATAGATTCTGCTGAAGAATGTGCAGTGGGAATTTTGTAATGTTAAACATCCTCAGTGCATTTGAGGACACATGTCCTGTAAGCATATAGCAATAATTCTGCTTGACTGATATCCACTTCACACTTTCAATAAAATACTGAAAATACTAAGTGCAACTGAGGACAAACAGATGACATTTATTGTACATGTTTATTTTATTCCTGAAATATATTCAGGGCCAGTGCTCCCTCTGGTGGTTAAAAATACCATTTTAATAAAGAATTGGCTATTCTCTGTGTCTTCTCTAATGAAACACTGAGTAACACTGAGCCAATTACAATTCTCTAACACATGTTAAAAGAGTGTGGAGAGAAGCACTGTGACTTGAGAGCGTTGCTCAGGTCGCACAGTGCTGTTTCCCACTGTGCTGTAATTACTGCTCTGACACCTAGGAGCCAATTCACTTGAGTGCTCGCAGTTACATCAGCTGAAGGAACAAAAACAGAGCCTGCATTCACCTCACATGTGGTTGGAGATAGTCTGGGTAGAAACCATGTAGTAGTACATTGTGAGGCTGTTGTCCATTGCTGTGGATTTTGAGGTTGCACTGGAGCATCAAGTTGTGACGACAGGTTTTCCTGTTAAGAGTCAGGCTCTTTTTTCACTCTTTTTGGAAACAGCTTTGTCAGATTTCGTCTTGAAACCATTGCATTTATTTGTTAAATATGCCCTTGGTAGAATTTCAGTTCAGTGAATGTTAACTCCTGGGAACAGGATAGCACGTGCATTTGAGAGAGGAATTCTGAGTTCATAACACGTTGGAGTCAGCAGTGACACTGGTCTGAAGACAGCCCTCTGGCAAGGCCAGGGGTTTGTTGGCTCCCAGCTCAGTTTCCCTTGCAGTGAAGGCACAGCTGAGGAGCTGTGGTGGATGAGCTCCAGCAAACCCCACTGTGCTGGTGTGAGAAACTGCTCTTGCTGCCATTCCACCTCGTCTCCTTGTGTCCTGCTATGTCCTCCTCTCATTGGCTTTGGCAGCTGCCTGGCCACCTGGTGGGATCCTCAGCTCACAGAGGCCAGAGCAAGCTGACTCACTGAAGAAAAGGGAGTAAATTTAGTGATCTGAACTGGTGCAGTGGAGGCTGAGGGAATCATATCAGTGGTGTAATGAGGTGGCACCATCCCTTTAAAAGAGAAGAGCCACTTTTGCTGGGTAGATCAGTTTAGCTGCCTTGTGAAATCTTTCCCTTAGATTGAGTTTTATGCCTTTTCAGCTGAAGGACAGACACGTGTCTGTCCTGCTGTTTCAGCTGCTGAGGGATCTCTGACAGATGCAAATGTTAAGAAATGAAGCATCTTTCAAATGGCTTTGGGAAGATCTACACATTGTTATTCACCATGTGCCTGAGTCTCTGGAGAGCCTGAGAACATCATATTTGTACAGACACAGACACCCTGTGAGCCCACACTTTGGGAAGCAGTTGATTTATAGCCATGTTACCAGTCTCTCAAGTCTAATATCTCCCAGGCCAGCAGTCCCTAGGCAAAGTAATAGGGGAAATAATTTATGATGGGGTGGTGATTATTTCCTCCCCCTCAGCCCTTGATGTGTTACAGCTGAATCTTCTGAAATTACTTGCTTTATGTGACTCTCTTGCTTAGCAATCTACAGTTGTTCCATGTGCCAAACAGCATTTCATGGCTAATTTGGAAGGGTAGGTGTCAGAAAAAAATGTCAGCCCATTCAGTTAAGCTCTTAACAGGTTCATGTCTGTTTAGAAGTCCATTCAGTTTTAATTTGAACTACCTAATGCAAAGGCATTTCACAAAATCTGAGCTAACACAGACATCTTGCTTATTAAATGAGTGCTGTGGTGACTGAGCACCTGCTGTCTCTTTACATAGCACCTCCACATTTTCAGCAGCTGAGTGGCAGAATATGCATTTTTGTGAGCTGAGTAATGTGTTCTCCTTTGTGCTTTCTGACAGCTTGCATTGAATCAGCAGAGGTACAGATGACATGGTTACATCTGTTTTAATTTTTGAGTCTCATGAATTGATTTGTAAGAAGCAGAAGCTCTTTCAGTATTACTTGCCAAGATTTTGCAGCTGTGAATATTGGAACTTGAACAATACATAACCCTTGCAGTTGGAGTCTCATGCTCTTCATGCATCACAGCTAGAAATCTCAGTGCTGAGCAAAAAATAAGTGGGGTAGCAGTGATGACCTGGTGCTTGCCAATTTCTGCAGTGTATGTGCTTAATGAGTTGCAGCATAAATGTAGCACAAGCACTTACTGTTGGGCTGTTTGTCTGGAGTAGTGAATGAAGAAAGGAACAGGCAGGCAGGCAGGGGAAGGATGCAGCAGGTCAAGTGTTTCCTTGCAAGGCATGGCATCTTCAGGACATGCTTATGTCTGTTCTGTACAGCATAATAAGTGATAGCTTCATCTGATCTTCAAGTTCCAAGTAAGCCACTTTAGGTTGGAAAGCAGCAGTATAACTTGTTATCTCAGTGATCTGTGGGGTCTGATCTACTCAGTGACATCAGGATACCCTTCAGTCATATGACTTTACAGTTTAAGGATGGTAGGGTTTCTGTACTCTTCTGTTCAGTGTAGATATTCTGAGAGAATTTTACTGCAATTTAGTGTAGTATCACTGATGAAAAAAAAAAATGGTTTGTACTAACTCAGACAGGAGTATTGAAGTAAAAACTTTATTCATTAGGGTTTGCGAGTGCTGGCACCATTAGTTTTCTAAGGCTGCTGTACAGACTGATACCTGGACTAAAGAAAGGGACTGGAACCCAGGAGACACCCCTAGGTCTCTTACTGAGTCTTGGTGGAGTAAGTTGCCCTGACTTCTCTGAGTGTCCATGGGTGGCATGGAGGAGTTAAATCCCATTAATTGTGTAGCCTAGAACTGCAGAAATGTGGACTTTTCACAATACTTAGTTTGGACTATTTACCCTGAACTTACTTTACAGTATAAAATGGGAAGGCAGAGTAGAGGGAGAGGTATTTGCAGTGTGTAAGTCCATGATTCCCTGTTAGAATAAGCAGCCAAGGTGGCAGGTTGCATGCAGAGAGGGATCCAGCAGCTCTCACACATGCAGTCTCTTTTATGTTTCCTCACTTTCCTCTTGCAAAAAGATGAGCTCAGTTCCAGTAAGAGAAATCATGAGTCTGCAGGCTTTGGGGTGGTACAGACCTCCTCATGTTCAGGAATTATATTTTCCAGGCCTTGGAACATCCAGTACCTTGACTGGGTGTCCAGAAGTTCTGGACAAATAGCCAGTTGTTTTTCTTCTTGGCCTAAGAGTTTAAGTGGGAAAAAATAAAAATGTTTCCAGGGAAACCTGAATGTATCTTAGCTCAAAGTGACTTGTTATGGTCTCAAGGCTGCTCCTCCTGTTTTACCCCTCAGACAGGGCAGCCTGGAAGGCTGAGGATAGCCTTAAGAGAATTGGCTATAGTTGCCTTAGAAGGTGCAAGTTTATATGTATTTTATGCCTTTAGGTAACCTCCCTGGCCAGCTGAAGCAGTCATTCCCTTAAGTAAGTGATTTACAGGCAAGTTCAGGCCCTTTTACAGTTCCAGAATGTTCTAAGGGAGCCTTAGACCAAGAGAAAATCTGATCTGTAAACCTCAGTTTTAACTTTCCTTAAGAATGGAGGAAAGACTATTTTTCTGTGTTGCAGGGTACAGTGGTTCAAAGTGTAGCGAAATCCTCAGGGGCAGAAGTTCTGAGTGCAGAAAGTATCGGCCATATCACACATTATTGATGTGTCACATATGTTGCACATGAGGCATGTTTCTCTGTGGATGTCAAAATAATTTTTTTTTCTTCTCATTTGCACATGTTGTACAGTCCTTCAGCAGTGGAAGACGCTGTTGTGTGTACTTGAGTTCTCCTTCCTTAGCCTATTTCACAGCAAGTCATGAGAGCAAGTGCCCAGGCTTCAGTGTGAAATTCTGGCCTGAAGGACATAACAACTGATTTTGTAGAAGTACACTTGTGACAACAGTGTGAATTAACCATTCAAAGTATGGGTTTATGTAATTTTAACTTTACAGATTTATTTCAGATTGCTAATGATTTCAACATTCATTTGGAGACCTGCATTGTGATGTGTTCTTCCTTAAAATATTTTTCAAAAGAATTTTAGTTACTTTAGAACTTGGACTTTTGCACCTCTGTAGCTGACCTAGAAACATATTTCTCCAGCTGTTCTGATGTTTGCTTTGTTTTGCTTTGTTTTCTGGTCTAATATACTGCTTCAGATTTGGCTCCAACGAAATAAAGAATTCTCAAACCATGATAAAGAATATTTGGAATCAAATAGAGAAGATTGTGCCATTTCAGCACTTCAAGGAAAAACTGAATGTTTGCCTCAGAAAGTACTCCTTTACTGAGAAATTTTGTCTTCTATGGGAAGATGAAGAGAAGAAGCAGCAGGATTTTTTTTTTCTGTCAGGAATTTTTAATAAATGAATGTAATTTTGATTTTACTTTCTTGTGCTTTTATCATCTCAGTTAACGTTTCCCCCCCCTTCCTTGGCCTTGCTCTTCATACCCATGAACAATGTCCCCTCTCCCTTGTCTCTTCATTTTCACAAAATCCTGGACAAGGAACTGAAAAACAACATCAACCCAGTAACTCCACAAATCTTCCAATTCCTCTCATCTTCTGACACTAAACACCATGTCTGTTGGTTATCACTCAGTTTCCTCTGTCTGCATGTCATAACTTTTTCTTTGCAGGATGCCTGTTACACTTCCTGGACGAATGAGCTCTCCAAGACTCAAATGTTCTCATGTCTGCTCAGTCCTCAGCTGACCTCTAAGTAGCCAGCATGTTTCTGGGAATCTTTGTCTTGAGCAAACAGGAGAAAAGTTCATTGTTAATCGCCATCCTGAAATCAAATACTACATAGCGTGTTAATTACAAGTTGCAAGTTAATTACAATCTCTCACTGTTTTGTTGAAAATCCTTAAGTCTCTGTAGTGCCCCTTTACGTGTTTTGAGCATTGTTAATTTTATTTTCTTTTTGCTATCCTTTGAAAATTGCAGTATTTTGAGTTTCTAAAGCAGGTGCCATGTTTTTAGCTGTTTTCCAAACTTGTAAAACTTCTTTTTGCTGTTTCACACTAACCTTTTATTCATCCAATATTCACACAGTTTTTACAGTATGAAGTGTTTTTGTTTGTTCCACATCACACCTTGAAAGGACAACTCTGGTTACTTCCTACATGGAACCAGTGGCTTTCTACTTGCTTGATTTGCTGTTTCCAGGGAGTGACATGTTTTCTCTACATGTAGATTTTGCATCCTTTATTTGGATAGTGTTCCTCCTGGTTTCACTGGGAGTCCAATTATAGTTGAATGTATAACAGCTGCAATATTGATCTAGGGTATGGATAGGTTTTCTGCCTCTGGATTTATCTGATTTAAACACATTTGAAGTTGTAGGGAGAGGGACAGCACAGATGTCCTGTACAGCATTAAAGTAAAATCAAAAGGATGACACATACAAATACAATTTCGTGTTCAGCTTCAGGAAGATCCTGTACCTTGAAGCACCCTGTCTCTGAACCATCCTGAAATTCAAGTCTAAGTGACAAACCTGGTCTCTAAAACCTGCTGTTGTAAGTGGTGTATAAGAAGAGTGGTATTTACCATTCATACACTAGTTGACCAAACAGTGATATTTGTGGTTTTCAGAAATTTAGTTACTGATTTGGGCTGTTAGATTTTCTATTGGGATTTAGCAGCACCTCTGGTAAGTTTTATTAGAGGGAAAGTGACCTTACTGTTACCAGGAGAATAAATCTGCTATGAAGAACACGATGTAGAAAAAAAAGGTTTAGCTAATTTTTTAAGAGTGCTTTTACGTTATGTTGCACTCAGCCTCTGCCAATCTATTATTGAACCATAAATATTTCTTGATTTATAATAATCCTTCTTTTATGTACCAACATGAACTCTTTGCTGTGACATGTAGCTTCTTAATAGGTTCCCTGAGCACAGAAATGGGATATGTGAGTTATTTGAAGAAAGAGCTTCAGTTCTGTAGTTGCTAATTAGTTTTTTTTCTTCCACAGGGAGAAAGGGGCTTGCCGGGACTACAGGGTATGGTTGGATTTCCTGGAATGCAAGGACCTGAAGGTCCTCCTGGGCCACCGGGGCTTAAGGTAAGAACTTCAGCTTTAGTATTCAAAACAATCAGATATCCCTAAACTATTGTCCCAAGAAAAGATAAAGCTTTCTCTTTTACTTTTCAGGGTGATACTGGAGAACCAGGGCTGCCAGGAACAAAGGGAACAAGAGTGAGTTCTGTCATATTATCTTGCAATTCTGATGTCTTTGGGTATGTCTGCCTTCAAGTGCAAGAGGAAGTCTCTGAGTTAATGAATGACATCCCCTTGAGCTGCACAATAATTTCAAAATTCTCACTTTTACCTTTGAAGTTCTTGCTGCATTGGGCAGCCAGTACCTTCACTAATTTGCATTGTTACCTGATACTTATCACTGTGTCAACAGCACTGGTTTAATATGCCTCTGATATCTTCCTGACATACAAAAGGGCTTTTTTCCAGCTTCAGAATGAAACAACCTTATTTCCTCTTGAAAAATTGTTCTTTATATTTGCCATCTACCCTTGAAGCACTCCAGCAGAGAAGCTGACACAGTCATGAGCACGTATGTGCTAAAAATGATACAGAGCAAATTGAAGCCAGAGACAAAGATTTCTTAACTTTGCTAGAAGAGGCTCTGAATGGCTGTGATCTTCCTGTTGTCATTTCTGTTAAATGAGGCACTTATATAGCACTTCTTTTAGCATATTATATTGACCAGGGCTGTGCCTACTGGGGTTTTGTGAGGTACCAAGCTCTTTCTGATAATTTCCCACATTTCCTAATGTCATGATGAAAGAGGATGCAAATGACTTGGCCAGTAATGATGCATGCATTTCCAGCTATACCCCCTTGCTCACAGATTCTCAAGAGCCACCTCAGTTTTGTTCTCCATTTGCCTGCAGTTGCTGCAGCAAATAGAATTTACTGAAGTAAATGCAGTTTATGAGGTGTTACAGAGAGGGTATTCTGCTAGATCAAGAAATCCATATTTCAATCCATGATGTTTATGTTGACCTGGGGTATCCTGAGTGTTAATGTAAATTGGCACCTCCTGGCAAATTTATTTGTTTGCTGTAGAGTAAGCAAAAAATATTTTAGCAATTATAAAGTTTTGAAAGAAGCAAATACACTATCTGAGCTCAGGATTTCCATACATCTTTTCTGCTTCATAGTACATGTTTTAGGAAATGGGGAAGTAAGACAATAGGATGAAAATAATATGCCAACTTAAATACCTGAATCATTACACTGAAAAGCTGTTCAAGGACAAAGAATTATCTCAGCCTGGTAGGATTTTTGATAATCAGAATGAATTGATACACTGATGAGTATGAAAGAGCGAGAGAAGCATCTTTATGATGTGTTAACATTATCTCCTGCTATTAAGAGATACCTACAGTAAATTTCATTTTGGGAACAATTCTGTGAGAAGGGAACACCTGTGCATTCCCTTTTGCCTCTACATGAGGCTCTTATCGATTTCCTACTGTTTAAAATGTTAAGGAAGTTTAAAAGGTTGCTTTTAGTTATTTATTTTTAATGTGATGTATTTGAGAGGTTTTGAAGGTTAGAGCTATTTTGTCAAGGAAGTTTAAATTTTTGCTGTCAGCATTGGAGATGCAAATTGGGCTGCAGCTTGTCCTTGCTGTTTTGTGTATTTGTCATTTCAGTTTGTGTTTTTCTCAATTGCAGGGCCCCCCAGGAGTAGCAGGCTTTCCAGGAAACCCAGGCCTTCCTGTACGTATGAAGTATTTATGTTTTTACAAGGAATATCAAACTTTTAGCTGTGACATGTGATCTGGATTATTCCTAATATCGCTAATTTCTTTACCTTCTCTTCATGTAGGGCATTCCTGGACAAGATGGCCCTCCTGGTCCACCTGGCATTCCAGGATGTAATGGCACAAAGGTGACATTTACTGATGTTTATAACAGCATCTCTGTGTTGGAATAAAAACATCCCTCAAGCTTATGTTCCCTAAACAAAACCAATTTCTCTGTTCCCCTTAGGGCGAAAGAGGTCCAGTAGGTCCCCCAGGTTTACCAGGACTGACTGGAAGTATAGTAAGTAGATTCTTTCCTACTTCATTCACATTTTAAAGGCTAACTCCTGAAATGCAAATAAACCTATAGGAAATGATATTTAGATGTATTATATACAACACTGAGGATCAATAACAACAAATATGTCTGTTTTTTTCACAGGGACCTCCAGGACCTCCTGGAATGAAGGTACATTTTACTCTAAGTATTTATATCTTGCTTCTATCAATAAGAATTTGTGTGATCTCTACACCATTTAAGACTAGCAGCAGTCTTTACTTAAGGTCTGAAAATTTGTATTGCCTCGTTTCTCTTTGCAGCCCCACTAAAGAAAGAGAGTGGGGTGAGCTCCCCACTAAATAACAATTGAACATATGTGTTGTTCCATGCAGGTCTTAAAAGAGTAAGTATTATATGGATTACAACAGACAAGAAGTAGTACATATCATTAATAATGTGTAAACACTGTGGTGGCCACCCAGTTGTGTATATGGATTTAGACAGGTTTTACGATTCAAAAATTTGGTTTTATATTGGCATTTTATTTATCTAAAAAGTTTCACATGGATAATGTTTGTGGAAGAAGGTCCTGTACCACACAATATGAGAATCATGCAACACATACTAGACAGTTTTCATAAAGAAAAAAAATCAGACTAACTGACTAGGTTTCTGAATGCATTTTGTGAACTGGAGAAGGAAGCATTGAATGGCATCTGAGAGCCTTTTGTCTTTAAAATGAACAGATATTATCTGTGTAAACTAAATATGTCTAAAAGTAATCTCAAATTTGTAGTGACATGACAACCCAAGTTATAAAAATGTCCATTTCTCTTACTGTCATGTGGAAAGAACTGACTCATTCTAGAAACCCTGAAGTACTCAGATGTTTCTTCTCTAGGCATGTACGCACAGGTACAGAACTGAAATAAAATCACTTACAGTATTATAACTTTGTACAAAACCACGGGAAAAAAGGGATTTTTATGCTCAAAAGAAGGGACAGTGATCCTCAAAAGAAAAGGATAGTGATCAGAATTCTTTTCTAAAGTAAGACTAAGTGTATTCTTTTCTTTAAGAAAAAGAGCACCATAAATGGCCTTTATGTCAAAATGAGGTGTAAGCATGAAGATCTCAAAGGGAGAGAGATTGTGAGGTTACCACTTCTCTCAGCAGCCAGCTCAGATGCTTCAGTTGTGTGGTGACACTGTAGCAGAGATAGATTTCATGGAAAAATCATTCCAGCTACCCATTACAATACAGGAAATGTGGTATGAAGATGGTTTTGGTACTGGAATCTCTTCAGGCAGCTTTAGAGTACATTTGGCAATTAAGGTCTTAACTTTTAATATCTCTATGATTCAGTTGAATTAAAAGAAATATGGTGATTTTTTTAAAGTCAACTTTCCTAATGATTCCAAAGTATGCATAGCTACAACTTTCCTCTCCTGGTGGGTTTGAATGTATTGGAATTCATGCTCATGACTTACTCTTTTTCTTTTCTTATTATAGGGAGATCCAGGTGAAGTGATTGGTCTTATATCTCCTGGTGTGCTAAAAGGTGAAAAAGGGTTTCCTGGCCAACCTGGACTGCCTGTAAGTCTAAATGATGTTTGAATAGCAGTGAGTTTCAATTAAAATTAAATCAGTATCATGAAAATACCGTATAAGTATCACTTTCTTACAATGCCATTTAAATTTTTCATAGGGTCCACCTGGAGCTTCAGGATTTCAGGGACCAATGGGGCCACAGGGTCCTCCAGGAGAGCAAGTAAGCTTCCTTTCATGGTGATTTGCACTTCACTTATAGATCTTTATTAAAGGAATGTTCTAGAAGGTGTGTGTAGCAGGTCTTGGTTGGGATTTGGGAAAGGTAGCGTGTGGTTCCAGGCTTCACGTTCAGCCTTCCAAAGTCTACCATGGCAGAAATTACTGGGCAGTGTGGGTTTTCAGTAGCAGCTGCTCCTGCAGTCCTCTTCTCTTCTGGCACTCTTGGAAGGTATTTTTGTGGGGGAGAGACTGTAACTGTTGGTCCTCCTTTCCTGTCTTCCCCAATTTAATTTATAGAAAATAAACTACAAACCGAGTATCCAGATCAAAATCCAAATGCTTGCTGAGGTTATTCTTATGGGTAGCAGCACTGAGTGTTACCGTGGAAGCACGTTATCATCTATCTGTTATTATAATAGTTAATGGGGTATCTCAGAGTTTCTTTGTTACTGTTTTTTTTTTATTCTAAGTTGTGAATTATGCGCAGCAAGAGCAAAATGAAATTACTGAGTTTAATGAAAAGATCTGCCTTTTTTTTCTGTTTTCATAGAATAAGGCATTATTCCAGTGTATTATTTAGTGTATTCTATACATGTGCATGCTAAAATGTATTGTTTTGTAGGGTCCCCCAGGGCCACCAGGACTTCCAGGCGAGAAGGTAAGACTCTTTAATACAAATGTTAAGTCAATTTGTTTATTTATTTTGCATACCAGATCCTCCAAACTCTGGAAACTAATGGTCCTAAAGGTGTGGGGTTTTTTTATACTTTGGGATCTATTTCTGTGTCTTAACGAACATCATAAAGAGAGATTTTTACTACTTTTTTTTTAAAATATTTGTCTAGCCCTGTTATCTCACTTGATCAAATCAGTAGTAATTACAGCATTCTATGATTATTTGAATTAATTTTAAAGTGTCAACATTTCATTAAAGTGTTGGGTAAAAGAGTATATTGGCAATAAAATTATCTGATGAGTTTCAATCTGTTTTTTACAAGTTGCTGTGACATAGGACTTAAAAAACAGCAGGGAAGTTAGGACATGATTATTTATTTTTTTCACACGTGCATTTAAAAGACATATTCTGTCTTTTATATTCTCCCTTAGCATTTGATGAGTACATAATACCTTCATATGTTTATTTATGTGCATGTATGCACTGCAGAAAAAAATTGACTAAGTGTGTGTAATTTACATTTACAGGGCTACATGGGCTTGGGCTTTCAGGGTCCCAAAGGTGAAAAGGTAGGTCTCTTGTAAGCTTCCAGAGAACAACTGTCAAAAATATTCTTGATATTTTTTTTTAAAGTAAAGAAAACTCTTGAAATCAATCAATGGAGAAAATCAACACTGTAATTTTTGGAAGACTTGAGTAAATCTGTAACTTACTAAATGAACAAAAGTCATGAGCAGCTACAGACTTTTTTAATGGTGATGTTATACCTGATATTAATTTAGGTCACCATCCTGTTTTCCAGCTGTGCCTGGAAAGCTACTTTAATTTGCGGTAGGGAGATCTGGAAACATTTATTCTGTATATTAGGACTCACCATGAGATTTTTTTTTTAAATCAATTTAGTTCTAAGGGATGAGATTTAGTGTGCTGTTCAGAATGATTGGAGTTAATTGTTGTAGGACTCTAGGACCTGTCTGCCTTATTTTGGTTTACTAATACACACATTTGAAGCAGATCTTTCAGTTGTCTCCCCTTTTATTGTGTTTTGACACAACCAGGAGGTTTCAGAGCACACAGAGTGGTTTACTTTTGAATGAATCTAAGCCAGCAGATGTGCTCCAGGATCCCATTTATTCTCTTAATCAGCATCAAATGGGAGGTAATACATGTCAGCTTTAATCTGTTACCTCTCACACTGAGAGGTCTAGGCTAAAGTGCCTTATGTTGTGTTTCTGGGAGCCAAGAACTGCATGAATTCAAGGGCTATTCAGTAAATTCATAATGTGTCTGAGCACTTCTCCAGAATCTTTTCATGAGTGTCATTGACAGAGAGCTTTTAGGGTATAAGTAAATTACATTAATTAAGTAGTTGGTTTTTTTAGACCATCACCTTATTAATAAATTTCGAGTCAATATTCCTAATGGATAGAATTTTTTGCAACATGACATGTTGAAATCAATTTGTTATCATGAAATTTACTGAAAAATGTTGGAGAAGATGACATAGAAGTGTGTGGAGATTTCCTGGACTCCTCAGATTTGTCTTTAGCAAAAGATAAATGATATTGCTGTCATTACTGCTTGACAGAAATTTATGGAGTCTTTTCAGAGATATTTTACTGTTAAAGATAGAGCTTTTGCACTGTACAAGGAGGTGAGGCTCTGACCCTGCAATGGACACATGTATGCTAAAAAGTCATCCACAGGTATCATAAGTTGGCCTTTATGGACCTCTATAAAGATTTTGGAGCCCTGTAAACTTTGGATAACATTTTCCTTTAGCTGTTGACTTTCTGTACCTGACCTCTTTCCTCATAATTTGCTTCCTCCTGAAGGAGGCACTATAAAACTTTGGTACTATTGTTGTTTCACCTTAGCAGTAGACTCAGAGGTCTTTCCTCAGGGTGGTCTCTGTAGGTAACTGGTTACACAGTAGAGACTTCTGTAACCCTTTGTCTCACTGATTTTGCTGAAAAAAGTGTTTTTTAAAAACCCATGTAACTATACTTTTAAAAGCAAGTAGTAGTTCTCTTTAATGTTACTGGTCTTAGCCATATTTGATCTCAGTATAATGTATAATTCTGTTTTCAATGGGCAATTCTGGATTTGCTTTTGACAGGGTGAACAAGGGGTAAGAGGCCCTCCAGGACCCCCAGGACCAGCACCTCATATGAAAGAAAAAGGGAGTGAAATCATAAAGGGAGAAAAGGTGAGATGTTAAATGATTGAACTTTTTGTAACTTTCATTAAAGCAGAATCAATAGAAATTAGCAAATAAATGTGAAACAGGAAAAAGAAAATACAAAGTCACCAAGAGCAAATTTTCAAAAATTTCTACCTGTTTTATTTCATGGATGAATTTTATTTTTCATTTAAGAAGTCCCTCTAAAAATATGTGATAGATCAATAACTATGTAAATAAGTAAGCAGCAGATGATTTTCCAAGGAAGGAGAATTGATAAGGACAGGATATTGTAAAATTATTCTGAAAGTTTAAGTAGCATATACTCAACTTTTCATGTACACATTTGTGAAATCTTAGTGCAAATGAATTTTTCAATTACTGAATTAAGCAGATGAAACAATATATACTAGTAAAATAAACTAACTTAATGGATTCACATTTGACTTTTGTCTAAAATCTAGCACATCATACTGTTGGCATAGTTCTTGAAATGGAGAATAGGATTAAATGTGCTTTTGCTGAAATGAGGAATTATTTAAAACCTAGATGAATAATGGTTAAGTTTTTGTTTACTAATTTACATTTTTTAATAATTTCATTAGGGTGATCCAGGTGAAAAGGGCGAACCGGGATTCCCGGTGAGTATTAAGTTACTTTTTTATGACTAAAAAATTGTAAAGACTCTGATAATGGCACTGAATATCTTTATACCTATTAGATAAAAGGAAATTTACTTTGTAATTTGGCAGTATTTTTAATCTGGTGAATACTTATTTTCTAGGGAGTGCCAGGTTCAGGTTTAAAAGGTGACAAGGGTGAACCTGGGAAACCTGGTCCACGTGTAAGTATACTCAATTTTATCAATTCCATAATTGCCGTTATTGTATTGTTTCCATTAGCTAATTAAACATTGTAACCATTAGTTAAACAGCAAATTTTTTATATTTTAAAGCAAGTGTTGCTGTAAGACAGGTGTACAGTCAAGGTAATAGTAATGTGCAGTAATGTTAGTATGTAACAGTTCAGATAATTAGCAGTAGCTTGCTGAAGGTGAAGGCAAAACTCCCATTAATCCAATTTGAAAAAAAAATTAAATCATTCCAGAATGGAAGAAAAAAAGCAGAGAAAAAAAATCACTTTGAACAACTGACTTCAGCTAAAGGGAACATGTTGAATTTTTTTAAAATACTCTCACATGCAATCGACAACATCAGCCTGCTTAGCCTGGAGGTACAGTTTGGTATAAAGACAAAGAATGGAGCAAAATATTTAGGTGGCTGAAATCCTTTTGCTTGCTCAGCCTTTCATAGCTCAGCAGGTAGCAAAACTGGACTTTTTTCTACATCCAAATTTATCTAAAGTATTCTAAGTACAGTAATTTCACAATTATAAGCTGTACCATTTTGACTAAAATTTTTGGTCCGAACCCGGAAGTGCAGCTTATACTCTGGAGCGGCCAATATATGGACAAAGTTCAGAAATTTGCCAACCCAGAAGTGCGAGCCCGCAGCGGCCCCGAGCCAAGTGGTGCCCATCCAGCCCTGAGCCGAGCCAGCAAACCCCGCAATCCCACGATTCTGTTACTAATTGGCAATTTTGTGAAAGTTGCACGCGGATCCTCACTGCGAACAAAAGTGCGCCTTATAATCCGGTGAGGCTTATATATGGACAAAGAACAAAACGTTGCCAACACCCAGATGTGCGGCTTATAATCAGGTGCGGCTTATAATCGTGAAAGTTTTTCAAGATGTGGGTCTTCATAAACTGTTAGGCCCAGCATATCTACAGGCCTTTGATTTTACTTCATTCTGAAAAAGAGAATATCTCCCTTTCTACTATGCTTCAAAGTGAGATGTTCTATTAACTTTTCAGTAAAGTTATGTGGTGGGATTATCTTTTCTATCATATATGTATTTTTACTCTTACAGTAAATGAGGGCTTGAAGCCGGAGGAATGGAGATATGTTGGCTTAGAACATTTTGAGGAAACCAGAACATATGAATTTATCAAAAGTATCATTTTCAGTTTCTGCAGAGTTCCTTGAACAAAGGTTTCTAAGATATTTTATATGTAATTGTTCAGGAAATCATAGCTATCTCTGAAATTAAGCTACGCCTTGAAAGGTGAACAAATGTTACAATCTGATATTCTGGTCTGATGAAAGTAAACCATCTGATTAATTCTGATCACAGTGTATATTTGAAGACTCCATTGACTTTGCAGATCATAGTTTCAACAAATCATTAAAAATTACTTGTAACCCTTCATTATAAGAGACCATAGCTGCACACCTCCATGGTGGTGGTTCATGTTTGTTTTATCATTTTTATCCTTCAATTGCCTTGTTTAAGACAAAATTTTTTGACCTAAACTGATGGGATTATTTTTTAGACTGATTTACATGCACTTTGTGTATTAAGTATTTACATTCCCTTGGGTTTATGGAACAAATTCATGTTGCTTACGCTACATATGAAATCTAAGCACTGGGACACCAAATGGAAGCCAGCCTCCAATGAATCAGGCTACAAGCTGATGTCCCTGTTCTTTTATGGTGCAGTGGAAGAGGAAGAGAAAATGCTGAAAAGTAGGTTTGTCCATCTAGATCATTTGTCACATATCTGTTGACTACTTCAAGGGACTCTTATCCTCTCTGTAGGTTAACAACAGTGGTCTAATAGTTGTAATTTTACTCTGAAGGGGGCAATTTTTACTTCTAGTATATCACCTGCCTTATGATTTTAATTTCAGTGTGAGGGAAGTGGATTTACCACTACATTACCATGCAGTCTGAAACACAGCCACTCTCCAAGCCTTCTGCTGAAACTGAACCACTGCATATCTATGCATAAATGTCTTGTGAAGTTGAAGAGTATTTACAAAGAAAGGGATTGTTGTGAAGGAGAAAGATGGATCTGCTTCCAGTTTCCCGTGCTGTAGATATAGTTTGTCTTGAAGACTCTGTGACAGGGAAATCTATGTTATTTCTGAATCTGGGAATGGATTTGCAGGATTTTATTTAATTTGACATCTTGGAGGGTGTTGGGTAATAAAGCCCTAGGTATAGTCACCATTTGTACCCTCTCCTGTGTTAGCTGCATTAGCACACTTTGATTATTGCACTGCAATAGTGATAATTTTGTTCTAGTATTCCACCCATTGTGTTTAGAAATTGCATGTATGTGGTTGTCTGTTAAAGCAAAGTGGAACTTTGTATTTTACAGGGAAAGCCTGGAAAAGATGGTGAACCAGGACTGAAAGGAGAACGTGTATGTATTTCACTCAATTTCCAGTACTGTTTCTTACATTCAAAGCAAAGAATTGTCTGTATATCATAGATAATTTACATTTTCTAGCCTTCTGAATTGTTTATTTGAAGTTGTTACTTTCAGTAAATTTGTGACTTTTAAAATTTTTAAACTTTGCTGCTGCCACAGCTAAGATCCACCTATATTTGTCTCCTCTGGTGTCACTGTCTTATACACACAGGGTTATCCTGGAGGGTTTGGGGTTCCAGGACCACCTGGGGAGCCTGGCACAAAGGTGAGTAGCAGCTTTGGCTTCCCTTCACACATAATGAGTTAATAGCTTTTGTGCTGTGTTCACTGATTGCATTAAAGCAATCAGTGCACATAAAGCAATATTAATTGAATGTTGCTAAGCTGTATGTCATCATTCAGAGACTAGGAGAAGTCAGATGAAGGCAGTGTAGGTATCCCCAGTTGAGATCTCTTATCTGTGTTGATTAGTGCAGGCTTTATTTTCACAAGCTCTTTGTCCAGCCAGCATAGGTAAAAGTGTACTTCCCTAAAATCTACAGTTTCTCTTCAAATAGTGCAAACCAGTACAGGCTTGCAAGCTAATTACTGCTGCTGGTTATTATAGCATTCCAGGTACTTACCATGTGGATGTTGTTTTGAGTCTTATCAAAGTGTTCATTTGTTGAGGAACTCTGATTTTGTTGGCAAAAACATCTGATCTGGATTTAAAACGTAAATTCTGTTTTGATTTAGGGTGACAAAGGGGAGCGAGGTTATCCAGGACCTCCAGGAAGAGTAAGTAAAATAAATTTGTATTTAATTTTAAATTTAAAATGAAATTAAATTTTTTGAAAGTTGAAGTCCTCAAACAATGAGGAAAAAAAAGAGATACTATGTATATCTGATCTTGTTCTCTTCAGTCATGTCCATATTTTTCCTTAATGGAAACAAAAGTTGGGTGCAGTTCTTTAAAGCATGTTTGAAATTTGGGGAAAAAAAACTCTCAAAGGATATGCATTTCAAGTCTTTTGGTCTGTGAGTATTTATAAGCATTGCTAATCACTACACAGTATTTAAAAGACAGTTCAAAGAGTAAATCTGCCAGTTTCACAGTTGTGGTTTAACCCCAGCTGGGAACTAAGCACCAGACAGCCACTCACTCACTGACTGTCCCTCTCAACATGGGATGGGAAGGAGCATTGGAAAAAGGTGAAATTAATAAGAACAAGTTATTATTAAAAACAAAGTTAGTAGTAGCAGCAGTGTAGTAATAATAATGAAGAAAAGGGAGATAACAAGAAGAGAGAGGAATAAAACCTGGGGAAGACAAATGATGCCCAGTGCAATTGCTCACCACTTGCTGACTGATGTCCAGTGAGTCCCTGAGCAGAAATTGGCCCTTACACACAAGAAGAAACAAGGGGAGGAATTTATAATTTTTTAAACACTTCAAATAAAAAATTGAGTTAGCCAGGAACAAATAGATGATTGGTGGCACTGCTTCCCAATAATGGGAATAAATTCCCAACATCTGCTGATTTGTTTGGAAAATTGTACGTACTTCCTGAATATTGTATTGTAAATATTAGCATCCTTTATATTGAGCTCAGATCAATGTTAGCAAAAACTAGCAGGACATAATATTTTAAAATAAAAGGTAATGCAAACCTAATGGATCGGTGCTTAGACCATGTTAAAGTTTTCTGGCATCATTCTTTTTCAGGAAGACGCTGTAAAAGCTCTCCACTTAGTCCTATGATTGATTTGAAGGCATTTGGGTAGAATAGAAAATATTTATTTTCTCTGGTAATTCCTCAGCAGCTACAAGCCTCTCACTTGCTGAAATTACAAGTATAATCAAAACTGCAGAAAATTGTCAATAAAACTAAAATGGCCTCTGTACTATCAGATGAAGATTGGGGAGATATGATGGCTCAGTTGTATGTTTCTAGTCTTTGTCCTGTGATTTAGATGATAGATGCTGGACCAATAGATACCTTTGGTGAAAAAGGAGATCCTGGAGTTTCAGGTTTGCCTGGACTGAAAGGTCAAAAAGGTGAAAAAGGTATGTATTTTGTCTTGTGTTTTTAATTGAGTTATACTTTTAGTTTTCTCGCTAAAGGAAATTAAAATTTCCTTTAATTAAAATTTCTGTGCTCAGGACCTTTATATGACTGTGTGATGTTCCAGTTATTTAATTGTTTTCAGGTTATTATATTTTGTAGTAGCTTGTAGGACATTTCTGGTTCTCAATATAACTTTCAGTTATAGATGAAAAATGATAAACTGGGATCAGTTTTTATGGTGGTTAAATAATTCAGTGAGATTATCTAAGAAGTATGGAAATCAACATGAACGTAAGGAGGGTAATTAATGCAGAGAATCTTGAGACTCTTTCGTATAAGTCAGTAGCTAGTTTTTTATCCTAAGATCGGCTTGCATATTTAAAAAAAATCTTCAGTAAATAGAGAAAATCAAGCATTTCCCTTGCCATTTTCCCCTTACAGACCATAGACAATTCAAGAAAAATCGCTGGGGAAGTTGGTACACAGCAGGACATTTTCTCTGAATGCATTTCTTGAAGATATATATCGATTATTTAACTTCAAATTTGATTCAGAATATGCATGAATGTGAATTTCAGTTATATCTCCTAAAAGCTCACTTTCACTGGCATTGCAGAATTCATTGTCTAATTGAAACATTCTCTTTCTAAAGGATTCCCTGGTGCACAAGGAATCCCAGGACCTCCAGGTATGAAATTATGAGTACTGTTTTTTTCACATTTGTTGTGTGTTCTTGGTGAGCAGCCCTGAGGGATATTCTCCTTAGCTCCTTTCAGTTACTGCCTGACTTTCTGAACACCCAAGCGCTGACCTCTCCAGAGGTCCAGTCATCCCTGCAGACCCTTCCTCTAGATTGCTTTCCTCATGTCTCTGATGTGATCCAGCCTTGTTCCTTCTGTTCTGCTCTGATAATGTTCTGCTGAAATTGAGAATGTAGTACACAGTCCATCAGAGACAGCCCAGAGAGTGTGACTGCATCGGGCAAGAAGAGCTGTTAAATGTGAATGTCTGAGTGTGTGCACCTATACCTGGTGTGTATGCTCATATGTAGATCTTTGTCTTGCTCTCACTTCAGCTCTGTATGTGTCTGTACAATAAAACAAGGTTTGTAGGAAGAAATAATACTCAATCAAAGTAATTCCTGAAGGCTTCCTGCTTTTTTGGCTATGTCACTTGGTCTAATAAAAATTATTTTGTTTGCCTACCAAATGTTGCCTTTTTCAGAGCCTTACCCTCTTCACATCCATGGTAACACTGCTTTTGCATATATAAGTACATGTATATGTGTTTGACCTACACTGTGATATTTGCTTTTTAAAAATTAGGCAAATCATTTGTGGAGGCCCAACACTTGCCACATCCTGCAGTGATACCACCATTACCTTCCTGATACTACCATTACCTTCCTCGCTTTTCTTTTCTATCTTGGCAGTGAGCTAAGTATGAAATTAATGTCAGCCAGGGTCAGATAGTTTCCAGGAAATTTTGCACAGGTTGGGAAGAAGATGCTATATACCACAGGCTGTAATGATAGCTCTTAGTCTGTAATTACCCTACAGAAACTGAGCTTTGTGTGATTTCCGTATCTTCCTGCAATGTTGCAGATGACTCAAAATGTTTTAGTGGTCAAGTGTAGTGATAAGTTGTGAACTGAAAGAAGTAATTAAAATATGAAGACTGTACAAATAACTAAAAGGAGATCTTAAGTAGGGTTTTTGGTAGTTGTTTAACTGCCTCTCTTTATTGGCTGTTTTTCACTTAATATTCTTAGAAGCCATTTTGGTTTTAGCATTCCTTACATCTGCTAACATTGTTGAGTATTTATTTATTGGAGTTACCAGACTTGCCTTCCCTTTCTAGGTGTGTTTTAGATTTGGTTGGTTATGAGGTAAGGAAGTGTGTAATACTTTCTAGATGGAACAGCTAAGTTAGTTCCAGTGTTGCCTTTGTTCACTACCCAGCAAAAGGGTGTCCAACTAAATCTCAGAAAAGCACTAGATACAGATGAGGTGTGTTTGTCTAGGGACCCAACAGAAGTGAGTTTCTCTCAGCTGTAGTGAGTATATAAACTCAGTTTTGTATAAATCACCAATAATTAAAATACAGTCCCTTTTTTCTTTTGCACTAACATTTCTCCACTTCTCTCTAAAACCCTGTGAAAGTCAATGTGTTGATAAGGTTGCTGTCTTTTCACTTGTCATTTTTACATGTATGTTTTATTCTGTCCAAAGGTCGGCCAGTTCCAGACAGGGTAGGATCACCTGGTGTCCCTGGGGAGAGAGGTGAAAAAGGTGAAAAGGGTTCTCCAGGATTGCCTTCACCTGGAATGCCTGGAAGAGACGGTAGCCCCGGCCTCCCTGGGTTGCCTGGCCTACCAGGACCTCCAGGAGTAGCAGGTGGGTAAAGCCCATGGTTGCTTTTCACATTGAAGACTCATAATGCACATTAAAAAAAGAAAGAGACAATGTTATAAAAGCTATTGTCAGGATGCATCTGTGTCATGGAAGAAACATATCTGAGCTGCTGATGAACCAAGTAAAAGCTGTTGCACAGTGCAGGAAAGGACAAGGATTCTAAAGAAATACTTTTTAAATTTCTACAAAATTCATTGTAAATTGTTAGAATATAACCAAATGATTGATCTTAACTCACATTAATTTGTTCTGTCTCCTATTGTGCCAATGTAGTGATATTTGTATATTTTCAATTTAAAAAATAGCAGATACTAATACTGTTCTTAGCGTAAAAGACAGCTGTTCAGTGTTACAATTTACACGTCTGCAGTACCAGTCTATGTAACAGATTGAACTGGTGTGAGAACTGCAGTGTGAGTTTGCTAGAAGTTTTTATTTTAAAGTTAGATTATCTTAGAGAGGAATGGGGTCATAGAAAGGTTTGAGCTGGAAGAAACCTTAAAGATAATTTGTTTCCACCCCCCTGACACAGACAAGGATGCCACCTACTAGATCAGGGTAAAAACCTGCTTTGTAGAGTAATGAAAATGCCAGTAATGATGTGACAAGTATATAATAACATCAGTAGTAATAATGACAGCATTACACACATTTTATTCGATTGTGATAAAGGAATTTTAAAGAGAAAAATTATTTTGATCTGCAATGAAGGAGTAACCAGTACATGTGGAAGTGGTCCATGCTAAATAGTTCCTTACAACTAATGTTTTAATTGATGGAAAACCTTTGCCATAGGTGATACTGATATTGTAAGTTAAATTTTCATTTCAACATTAGGAGTGATACTCCTATTACAATAGTTAAGGTACTTTAACTCTATTGGAAGAAACATTATTCTCTATGGAATTCTTAAACCAAAGATACTTTGTTCAAAAACAGTTGAAGACTCCTGGTTGTTACTTTGTTTGCCAGTGAAGTGGTACAAAATCCAACATGTAAAATATGGAATTAAATGGCTAAATCTTACATTTTCCTAAAAATAAGAGCAACTCCTATTTTTCATAAAAATTATTGTTGCTTAATTCTGCTCCTTCCCCAGATACTTCTTTAGCCTTCTTCAAATACATACTGGGAAGCAATTCTTTTTCATTTAACTTGTTTTCCAAACTTCACGTTAGCATTTTGTCTACTGACTTTGGCCAAAATGATGTCATATTATATTGGGTCAGATCCTGCATCTATCATCAAACAGAACGAGCATTATTTATATTCTTATATCAAGCCTGATAAATGTTCTCATTTTTTTTTCCTATTTCAGATCCTAACATATGAAGTTTGCAGTTTTCAGGAAGCTTGATCAGTGTGAAAAAGTTAAATAGATGTTGACAAGCTGCTCTTACCTAGAAACTTTCCTAAAATGTTGAAAAGAGAAGTCAGAGTACAAAAAAACTTTCTTAATGAATTTCTTCAGAACATCAATACTCCCCATTCTCTTCAGGGTTAAAACATCAGTTTTTCACCTGTGATACTTTTCCAAGCTAAAACTTAAAATCAAAATAGATTTTATGTTGAAATTGCTTGTAACCTTATTATGGCAGAGCCTGTCTTTTCTCTGTAATTCCCTGGGTTTCTTAAGCAGTGTGTATGGAACAACAGTTCAGAATCCCAGTTAAATTTTTCCAAGTAAATCAAGTAAAGGAGTAAAATGCTATCCTGACTTACCACTTTTCATAGGTAACATTTCAGGCATGATATAAATGCAACCCTATAATGGAAACTTGCACTTGTCAAAACAATATTCTTTATTGCAATTTCTTTTCAGATGGAATTGATCAGTGCCAGCAGGGAGAACCTGGTGCACCAGGTAGTCCTGGACTTCCAGGAAGAGATGGATTTCCAGGAGAGATGGGAGAGAAAGGTAATAATATTTTAAAGTGATTGTTTTCTAATGCTTAGTAGCCTGGAGCTTGGGTATGAGCACATTAGGCTGGGTCTAGAGAAAGTGTACTTAAAGTTAGTTAAATAGTTCATGGACAGGGAAGATGTTTCTTGACTCTCTTGGTGGGTAGAGAAGGATATTGTGTGCTGAATTGTGTGATGTGAACTTCTCTTGGCCTGCTCATTGCTGGGAGGTGGTAAAGGATGGCCCAGGGCTGCAGGAAGAGCAGAAAGGATTGGCTATAGCCCTGTGCAGTGTGTAAACTGAGCTGTTCAAACCATTTCAGGGTGTGAATTCTGAGATGCAGATTTAGAGACGGGCAGATGAGTTCAGAATTAAAATTTGTGAATCATTGCCATGAGTATAATTGAAGATAAATTTTGAACACCTATAAACAACCTTAGGTTGGACATTATGAAGAAGTTCTTCACAGAAAAGGTGATTGGGCATTGAATGGGCTGCCCAGGGAGATGATGGAGTCACCATCCCTGGAGGTGTTTAAGAAAAGAGAAGTAGCAATTTATTTAAATACTAAATTGGCATTTGCCCTGAATCCACCTGCTTGCAGTTGTCTTGAATCTTTTTGTTGTTATTCATGTGCTTTGTTTTCTTTTTTCAGGTGACAAAGGGGAGGCCTGTGCTTTGTGTGATAAAGTAGGACCTCCTGGACTTCCAGGACCACAAGGGCCACCAGGACCTGCAGGTAAAACTCCTTAATTACCCAAGAATGAGCTATGTAGGCTAAATTCTAATTCTAAAAAATGCAACATATACAATAAAACTAATTACATTTTATCCCACTAATCAAATTGTTTGTGAAACTAAAGAAAGGAAGGAGGCATATTCCTATTTTTGACCTGATTCTGAATTTCCAGTACAGTCAACCAGAATAACCATGGAAGCAGAAACTGGCCACAATGGGTCTTTGCCAATTGTGGCCCAAATATTTTCACATTGAGAAATAATGTGGGAACTGTTTGCTACATGCCCAAGCTTGACAGTGACCCATACATTTCTTTCCAATTGCAGCACTAAATTCTATGGCCCAAAAATAACTTTTTTTGCTGCCATATAAGAGCAGTGCCACATGCCAAAAGTTATATTATACCTAATGTTTGTTCTAGTGCTGTTCAGAAAAGTGAATGTGGTTTAGTTAGCTTTAGTTCTGCATTGATTACATGAATTAGTAAATTCATTCTTAAGTCAAATGAATCATCAACTTCCAAGTTTATGAATGCAGGCATGCAACACTAGTGCATGAATCAAGACAGCTTCACTGGCTTTAGCAGCATTATCCTGGTATTACTGGGAATGGAATGGGACACTTTAGTAGGGATCACGAAGAATTTACATACAAGCATGTAATAAATTAAGCCATATTTTGTCTCTCTGAAAAGGTTTTCCAGGACAAGCAGGTTTCAAGGGTGACAGAGGCTTACCTGGACTTGATGGCCTTCCAGGAGTGCCTGTAAGTAATGCCTTACCAAATACTGATGTCCTGCTAGGCATGTGATCAAAAAACATGTGATGATCAGTGTATCAGTGTGGTTGTGTAACAGCTCTGTTGAAACAAAAAACAAACACCAAACAGTGCACTAATATGATAAAATTAGGGTTAACTATGCCTAATAAAATGAAGTAGGAAGAAGTGGGTTTGAACTGTAAGAGCTAAAAAAGAGCTGTCAGATATTGGTTATACTTCTGATTGTATCCATCATCAGACCTCAGTGGGACACATGACCTGTGCCTGAGCAAGCTAAGCAGTGGAGCTGGGTAAAGAGTAGGATTTCTCAGGAAACAGATGCAGGTATTCCCTGACCTTCTCATGAATTGTTCCAATAACACTTTGCTGCTGAGTACAAATATACTGAGAGACAGTGCCATCTAGTGTAGTGTAGGCAATCTCATGTGAGCATGCAGCACACTGTGTCAGTTCCTGAAATTTGAATCATAGAATAAGAGAAAATGCTGAGTTGGAAGGGGCTCATCAGGATCACTGTGTCCAACTCTGGTCCTGTGAAAAACATCCCAAACATGACACCATCTGTCTGAGAGAGTTGTCCAAATGCTTCTCTGGGGAGCCTGTTCCAGTGCCCAACCACTGGCAATGTAACTTCTTAGTGACATTCCTGTGCACTGGCTTTGTCACACACTGGGGTTATGCGAGCTCCCTCTGTCACCAGTGGTGAGAGAGGTACATCCAGAAGTAAAAAAACCAAACCAATTGTATTAATTAATTACTCAAGGAAACTATTTATCTCCCTGGAGTATAAATAAAGCCTTGTTGCCTGAATTCAGCCAATGAAAGTTGACTAGGATGAATTCTTTATCTATCATCACCACAATAAATTGCATTTCGGTGACTGAATGTACTATAATATCAATGTGATCCATGAAAGAAACAGTGGGAAAGAAATGAAAGACATTCCAATGTATTTAAACTTTTTTGTTGTCTGGCATTTGTTCTTGGCACCTGTTTTGCCACACCTTTATATTTTACTTTTATTGCCTCATAAGTGCTATTCATGTCTTTAATCAGACATGAATTGGGATTGGCTGCTGTTCTGAATGCTTTTAAGCTTGTTTTGCTCCACAAAGTTCAGCCAGGTGGTGATCCAGCATATAATTTAACTTGGAAAAACTACATAGAGGCCAGCCTTGCAAGCTGACATTGTGTACAGCTGTGCCAGAACATCAGAGTCTGATTCAGAACACTCCAAGGCTAATGGAAAGATTGCCATTGACCATGATCTGGTTCAGGTTGAAGTGGAGGGCACACATGAGCTGTACGTAGTTGACATTGCCATGAAGTTTGTGTTTTACTACAGTAATGAATCACTCTGAGTCACTAGAAATTATAGAGATTTCCCATAAGAAATATTCATTCAAGTCCTAGAAAATATGTAGGGGAAAAATTGAAATTCTGGAAATCATGTAGGTATACCAAGAAAGATACAGTAATTTCATGAATACAAGCCACATCATTTGGACCAAAATTTTGGTGGAAACCCGAAAGAGTGGCTAATACGCCGGGGCGGCTAATTTATTAACAAAAATGTGATATCTGCCCTTACCTGATACCGTACCGGTCCTGTCCCGAGCAAAATGGTTTGAAATCCATGGTTTCCTGGTGTTCTGACGATGAACCAATCAGAGAACAGCTTATTGCCTGCCTGTGGATGACGGTTTTACTGAGGGGCGGGGGGTGTTATCGGGGTGAGTTCCTTCGGCGCGTTCTCTCGGCGCGTTCTCGTCTCGGCGCATTCTTCCGTCGGCGAGTTCTTCCCTCGGCATGGCTGCGGAGAAGAGACTAGCGTACGACACTGAGTTTAAATTGAAAGAAATTGACTATGCAAAAGAACATGGGAATAGACCTGCAGCTAGAGAATTCAGCATTAATGAATGCATGGTACGCAGATGGAGACAGCAGGAAGAAGAACTTCGTCTTACAAGACAAAGAAAAGTTTCCATGGCCGTAAAGCAAGATGGCCAGGGCTGGAAGACAGACTTAACCACTGGATTTCTGAGCAAAGGGCAGCTGGCTGAAGCTTATCAACTGTTGCCATTTGGATACAAGCCAAAGCAATTGCAAATCAATTGCATATAGAAGAATTTAAAGCAGGAGCATCTTGGTGCTTCCGTTTCATGAAGCGACGGCAGCTCTCCATTCGTACAAGGACCACAGTGTGTCAGCAGTTGCCGACGGACTACAAGGAAAAGTTAGCTGCCTTCCGGAGTTACTGCAAAAACAAGATCTCTGAAAAAAATATACAACCACATTGTATAATCAACATGGACGAAGTCCCCCTCACATTCAATATGCCGCTGACGAGGACCGTGGAGCACACCGGAACACTGATGGTACCGATAAGAACCACAGGGAACAAAAAGACATCATTTACAGTCGTCCTCGGTGTTTCATCAGATGGGCAGAAATTACGCCCCATGGTGATTTTTAAAAGAAAAACCCTCCCTAAAGACAAATTTCCAAATGGAATAAAGGTTGCCGTTAATCCAAAAGGCTGGATGGATGAAGAGGTAATGTGGACTTGGCTAATGGAAGTCTGTGCTGGCACACGGGATAGGTTCTTTAATCAGTTGCCGGGACTGCTAATTTTTGATTCCATGCGTGCCCACAAAACCAAAAGCATGAAAGACAGTGTGAAAAAGATGAAGTCGGAGCTTGCTGTAATACCGGGTGGTTTGACCAAAGAAGTGCAGCCTCTGGACATAGGTATTATTCGTTCTTTCAAGGCTAAAGTGCGATTGCTGTGGGAAACCTGGATGGTGGAAGGCGAGCATTCCTACACCAACACCGGGAGGCTGCACAGAGCAAGTTACGCTACAGTCTGCCAGTGGATACTGGATGCCTGGGGTAAAGTAACTACCACAGCTAATGGTTCGCCAAAGCTGACATCATTCCTGGACTGACCAGCAACGCCATCGAGAGTACTGAAAGTGATAACTCTGACTGTGAAGATACGGGCAATACTGGTTCGGGTTTGCTGGATGCCCCCATAGCCCAACTGCTGATTTCCGATATGGAGGACAAAGAGTTCGAAGGTTTCATGGAAGATGAAGCAGCTGATGAAGTGGCTGATGAATGAAAAATGAAGCTGTTTAAAAGTTTAATAAAAGTGTGTGATATTTCTCTGTATTTTTAAAGTGTTTTCAGTCTTAAGCGGCTGTGCGGCTGGTCGTCCTTGTGCGGCTGCGTGGCTGGCTGGGCTCACGCGGAGGAGGGGGGGGCTGAGCTCACACAGGGGGGGCGCTGAGCTCACACGGGGGAGCGGGGCGCTGGGCTGGCACGGGGGGCGGGGGGCGCTGAGCTCACATGAGGGGCGGGGCGCTGGGCTCGCGCAGATGAGCTGGGGGAGATGCGGCTCCGCTCGGAGCTCAGCTGCACGCCCGTGTGGCTGAGCGGCTGTTTAAAGGCAGCCTGGATCCGTTGGGAATGCTCGCAAAATGACCACACTATTGTTTGTGTCTTTTTCGGCTTGTAAATAAAACTTGCAGGGAACGCTGCCGCAGCTATTGTCTGTGTCTTTTTTCACTTGGAAATAATGTTTCCAAGGTCGGCAGTAAGCCAGCAAGCCCCAGCGATCCGCGATTGTGTTACTAAATGACGACTTTGTGAAAGTTCACCGCGAACGAAAGTGCGGCTAATATTTGGTTGCAGCTTTTATATTGACAAAGACATCAACGTTGTTGACGCACCAGAAGTGCGGCTTATACTCCGTGCGGCTTGTATTCATGAAATTACTGTAATTTCTTTCCAGAAAGAAATTTTCTGACCATGTGCATAGTATTCTGATATTACCAACTGACAGTGTCAGCTCTTCAAAATCAATTAATAATAATAATGAAGGAATACATGTATTCACATCTGCTGAATGTCGTGAGTAAGCTGCCCAATGGAGAAGTTTTCTGCTTCCAAGCCTGCTGTGTCTTGGAAAATATTCTCATTTGTCCTCCTCAGTCAATGTCTTGGTGGTTCCCTTGATTTGGATTTACACCTCAGTTTCTGGGGGTTTGCTTTCTTTTTTATCAGTTGAAGGGTTTGTAATGCATCTGATGACATCTGAATTTCTGAAATTTCAGGGGCCCCCTGGCACTCCAGGACTTATGGGCAGCCCTGGGGCAAAAGGAGAACCTGGAGATTTTACTTACGATTCCATCCTGAAAGGCGAAAAGGGAGATCCTGGTTTCCCAGGACAACCAGGCACTCCTGGAAGAGAAGGAAGACCAGGAAAAGATGGATTTCCAGGTCTCCAGGGTCCAAAAGGAGTAGCGGTATGTTTGTTTCTTTATGTTTACATATTTTCCTACTGTGTGCTTATTTATGTTTACTTACTGTGCTATGCATTCTGTCTTTCAGATCAGAATTCACATGCTTTTGTGCCCTATACATACTTTGTGTTTATTTGCCTCATTCATTTTTCCACATCTATTCCTTACCTTGAGCAGTGCATTCTTCCTCAGAAGACAATTCCATTTTCACTGGAAGTAGTGAGGGAGACAGTTGTTCAACAACAGACTATTTCAGAGCTAGGTTTTTCAGACCATTTCTTTTTGCATGTCATGCAAATAAGTGATCTGACTCAAATGCATTCAGCATGGCTTGTTACTTTCAGGACTATAGAGAAAAGATTCAGACATGGAAAGTAGTTGCATTCCTTTCTGCCTTTCCCACAAGTTGATAGTGAGAACTAATGTGAATAGTTCAGCTGATATTTGGAGATGGTTGAGCAAATGCAGTTATCCAAGTAGAAATTGTGAAGACAAGATTCAAGTCTATTCTAGCATATTTCTCTTCTTGTGGAAATGAATTATTCAAAATCTTGCACTGATAGAGTTCACCTGATGTGGATATGGAGCTGAATGTGGAGCTCACCTCTGCTTCCAGATCCACTACTGGAAACATAACCTACACATTTGTTAGCTGCATTACTAGATGTGATTTGCGTGTGCTATTCCACATGGAACCTAGTTCTGTTTCCATTGAACTCAGTAGAAAAAAAATCCACTTTCTCCAACATTACAGATACCTGTGCTAAATCCCAGTTGCAAAATATTCAGAGAGGATGACGTGTTCTGTCTTGCCAGCCAGGCAAGAAGTACACTTATACTTTCCAAAAATTAGGGTACACCTGGCTTGAAAGGAGAACGTGGTCCCCCTGGCCAACCTGGATTCCCTGGAGTGCGTGGTGAAAGAGGTTTTCCTGGCCCTCCTGGGATAGGTGTTCCAGGATTACCTGGTGAAAAAGGAGACAGAGGCTTTGCTGGAACCCCAGGTTTACCAGGACTTCCAGGTAATGCTATAATGTGTTTGAAAACATACAAAAAGAAAAAAAAAATGTGCCCTTTGAATGGTACAACCCAGACAATCATCAGAATTTAAGCCTGAAATAAAAAGACTTTCTAATTTAAATCAGCAGTATAATTGCAATTATAATTATAATAATTATAATTTCAGCAGTATAATTGCAAATTATATTCTTCAAGAAAACTGCCCTTTTGAGGGCAGTTTTCTTGAAGAATTTGCTAGGCAAAATGGGATGGTTTAGGTTCATCCTAGTTTTTTATGAATCTTCTACCAAAAAAACTTTGTAACAAGTTGTAATGGTACAAAACAGTTGTAATGGTATGGATGAACTGGTGTCAAGGTAGAACCCCCTTGTTTTATTTCATCAATTCCTGTACTCTAAGACAATTTTCCATTTACAGGAGCAAAGGGTGAAGCAGGACGAACGATATCACTCCCTGGACCTCCTGGGGCAGATGGCCTTCCTGGGCCACCTGGCTTTCCTGGACCCCAAGGTACAGCAGTCTGTTAATCTTTGATTATCAGGATGGTTCTGTTCCCCAGAGTTAGCCTTTGTGTTAACATTTGTCTTGTTTTTATTTGCAAAGGTGACAAAGGGAATCCCGGGCTTCCAGGTAGACCTGGCCTACCAGGAGAAAAAGGTGCTGTTGGGCAGCCAGGTATAGGGTTCCCTGGACCTCCAGGTCCCAAAGGTAAGATAAAGCTATCCATCTAACAGAGCTGGTGTAACTGGAGAGTGGGTGGGAGCCTCCACTGTCATCCAGCCATAGCTGCATGGGATTTGGGAGGTGCAGCTGAAGAAGCTCCCTTGCAAAATTCAACCAGCACAACAGTGAGCATTCTTCTGATATAGTTCAGCTGCACACTTGCTGCACACTTACTTTGTGTAGTGCAGTGGTGACAGGCAATGCCACAGCTACTGCCAAAATAGAACTAATATAGTGCAGCATCTTATAATGCAGCAGCTGAAGGTGCTGAGATGTCCCTTCTGAGAGATGAAAAACAGTGTGTTGCAGTTGGTCAAAATAATATGCTGATGTAACTATAACAGTTGTGAGGCAGAGCTTACGGCTCTCCTGGGTCCCAGACAGCTGAGAGTGGCTTGGTTAGAATTCCAGCTTACTCAACATAAGTGTAGTCTTCCCTCCATGGCCATTGTCAGGGTATGCAAGAACCTTAGAGGGAATCTAAATATTTTGGATTTTTTTAAGATGTCTTTCACAGTACTGCTGCTCATTTAGAGCTAGATGATGGAACTTTCAGCAACTAGCTCAATCACCAAAATTCTTTTGTGCTTTCATTATTACTTCTTATGATTCCACACCAATGAACTGGGAGGATCAGAAATTTAATAAGGGGAAAGGGCATATTTTTCTCTGTAACCACGTCTGGTTACTCTGAGGCTGCACTGGGACCTGAGCAGAAAAGACCCATTGTATCTAGAAAAGAATTGCTATATGCACTTTGATGCCAGATGAAAGAAACAACACATTAAATATATTTCTTCAAAGGACCCTTCCATGGACTCAGCTCTGCCCAATGTCATCCTGGGGTCTTAGCCTAAAACCTGGATTTCTGCCTGCTTCATCTGAATTTGTTGTGTGTGTGCTGATGTTGAGTGAGTGATATCTTTAAGGGATTTGCAGAATGTTGTAGATATTCCTTCTCACATTCATGGGCTGGCTCTGGCATAGAAAGCTTCCGTATGAAACCACAGCAGGACACGTAGAATGTGTCACAAGACATACACTGCACAAAAGGTGTTGATTCACAGGGGGACTTTGTTGTGCATCCCTCAGTCTGATGCCCCACACATTAAGTTGCCTTTTCTGAAGCAGACTTTGGGAACTCAGTGTTGCAGGATGCTTCTCACAAGGGGGATGGGAGATGAATCCACAAGGCTGTTTATTTAAGAAGAGACACTCAGTATTTATTTCTTCTGGGTGGTTGTTTCTCATCAGAAGCCAACTGCTGCACAAAAGTCTGTGTTGAATCTTTGTTGGGACATTTGCCTACTGGCATGCCTGGAAGTTTGACTACCCAGATCTTTTTTAACACATCCCTGTGAATAGTTCAGTTTAGAGGCTTAAAGAAACAGCAAAGGTCGCTTACAGACAGAGGCGGTAATGATGTAGCTATTGTTTTGTTTTGCTTTGTTTTACAGGTTTCCCAGGTCAGCCTGGCTCACCTGGTCTGCCAGGAACTCCAGGAACCCCTGGTCTGGATGGTTTGCCAGGAGTCCCAGGTTTACAAGGCCAAAAGGTAGATATCAGCTGCTGGTACTTTTATCTGTGACTCCCCATGTTGGCAGGAACGTGTGCAAGGAAAAACAATTGAAAAGTTGGCCAAACTGCCTTTCATTTTATGTTTCCCACTGTGCACATAAAGGGACAGAGTAGATGGATAAATGCTTGGCATTAACACTTTTAAAGGGCTTACAGCTCTCCCCTGAAGTCATGTATAGAAGTCTATACATCAGCCCTATACTGCATGATTTAAATATATTTAATAAATGATTTCTTGGTTTTGATGTGTTGATTCCTAATCTGTTGTGTTTATTTGGCTAGGGTGAACCTGGTGTAGGTCTACCTGGCCCTAAGGGGTTGCCAGGGCCCCCTGGCCCAGCTGGCATCCCTGGAGAAAAGGGAAATCCAGGGCTGCCTGGTTTACGTGGTGAGCAAGGCTTTCCGGGCATACCTGGACAGCAAGGATTCAGAGGTAATATCATTAGAGAAACACAGTTCTGTGTTTGTATTTCTTTTTAAAGTAACTCTTCTACAGCAAAAAGTCTATTAATCACTAAAATATTCTACTCCTTGGGGAATCTTGGGGATATCTTGGGCAATTGCCAAGGATATCTTGGGGAATTGCCCCTTTCCCTTCTTGTTTTTTCCTACCAACCCCCAGTAGCAAATGCTAGCAGCAAAGAGCAACCTTTCTTCCAAGCCCAGGCTTGGAGGTGTTGGCAGCTGAATGAGGTCTCCTTGGCCATGTGCTTCCAAAGTGCCTTGTGTGGCATCTTCAGCAAGATATCAAACGTCATCAGAGAATGCTTGGTCCATATTTCTCCTGTCTCCCTGCAGGTGACCCTGGTCTCCCAGGTCTCCAAGGCTTGCAGGGCCCTCCAGGTGCACCAGGACTGGGTCCTCCAGGATTGCCAGGACCTGCTGGGCAGCCAGGACCCCAGGGACCTCCAGGTGAGCAGAGAATACTCCCATGATGCTGCTTAAGAGCAGAATTTTGATGTAAGTGGATAACACAGGTATAAGTGTTGCTTGAGAACTTTTTGCAGTGAGAGGTCGATGGGGGTAGATGGGGGGACATGCCAGTGGGCCTCCTCCATGTGGTCCAAAATGCAGGGTGATGCCTCCTGAGAGGATTGCTGGCATTTGGATTGGTCTCCTCAGGTCTTTGGTGGGTAATAGATACAGGTTCAAAGCCTCTCTTAGGAAATGAGGACTGGTTCTGCTGTCTGCCTTTGAGTCTTCATCCTCAGTGCCATGTAATTTGTGAGTCACAGGTGGGCATGATCAGGTATGCTAATTAATGTTTTTCCTTGTTTTTTGTTAAGGACTAAATCCTGTATCTTCTGTTTTTCTTAGGATTTCCTGGAGTAAAAGGAGAACGGGGCTTCCCTGGTATCCCAGGTCTAGATATGCCAGGACCCAAAGGGGATAAAGGTAGCCCAGGCCAGCCAGGAGTTCCAGGCTCTGTGGGGTTACCTGGCCTGCCAGGTCCACAGGGGGCTGTTGGACTGAAAGGATCAGCAGGTAAACACCTGGTCCCTCAGAAATCAGCATCTTTGACAACTATTTTAGGTTGAGGTAGCACACCGTGTCACTCAGGAATTGATTGCTCAAAGAGCCCAAGCTTAGGAAAATGCATGGGCTGATGTCAGTAAAGCAGCTCTGTGCACGAGTAACTGAACTGCCACTGAAGTCCTTGCATGGAGCAAATCCAGCAGGTTGAAGGAACTAGCCTTCCTCCTGTAACAATGAAAGGCGATTATTCTGCAGTTTTAGAGACAGAGCAGGGTTTTAATAATGCCTTTGTTGATGACAGCATTGTTTACTGTACTAGGAAGTTTTAAGAATTTATCAAAAAACATTACAAACTGTTTCTCTAATACTGTTTTTACTGTTTCCTCTATTGGGCTGATTTAATTAAGCATCTTTGTCCTATTTTTCTTTAAGTAGTGCGACTCTTAATATGATAGGCAGTAAGTAATTCTGTTTCTTGTACTTCTCTACACTGCTTGCATTATTTTTTTAATTCACTCTTCTCCTTTGGCTTCAGGACCCAAAGGAGAAATGGGAGTCATGGGAACTCCTGGATTGCCAGGAACTCCTGGACCAGTTGGAGATCGAGGGTTGCCTGGTGAGAAAGGTAAGAGAGAGATTTTCTCAAAGTAAAAATTGTAAACCCTACCTTTTCCCCAAAAGAAGTTGGCAAATAACCAAAGATAAGGGGTATACTTGGCTAAGGAAGGGTTTATGTCAATTAGCTTTCCTCTAAGTTAGAAATAGTATAAAAGGCCATAGCCTAGGAGCAATCATGTGTTCTGGGCACCAAGACATGATTTTTGATCCATTCTTTAGCAACATATGGGCTTGCTAGGTGTAGGGCTGCTATAGGTATTACTCCAAGAAAAATACACTATTTAAAATTATTAAAAGCCAACCAGAAGGTCTTACTTAAGAGCCTCAGATAATGCTCTGTATTACTGCCAAACTCCCATCCTTATTGTTCAGGAGTCTAAAATTAATGGCTGTGAAGTGGGAAAAATATGTCAAATTTCTGACAGAGCTATTGTGAAGTACAAAAAAAATAATTCATAGGAGCTGTTCCAGAACATGGTATTTGGTTCTCAGAATCTAATTTAATTTGTTGTTGTCTACTGATTTTTTTTGTGAAGTTTTATATGCCCCTATAACATTCAGTACTGTGTCTTTATAGGTAGCCAAGGTTTCAAAGGTGTAATCGGACCACAGGGTGATCCTGGTGTTAAGGGAGATAAAGGTGAAGCTGGTCTCCCAGGAAAACCTGGAACAATAGACAACATGGACATGGTTAGCCTCAAAGGCCAGAAGGGAGATCAAGGAGAAAAAGGTAACTTTATTCTCTAACTGTGAATAAGTGGAATTAACACTCATATACTACCAAGCAGCTATACTTCAGATTCTGTTTTGCATTAGTTTTAGACAACAATTTTTAAAATAAAATCATAGTGTTTCACAAAGCAAATATAGATATTTTTCTGATGTTTTTCATCTCTATAGAAAAAAAGAAAAATCACAGAGCCAAAGCATTATGGTTGAATAGAAGAGGTTCAATTTGTCCTTTTATAATTGTTTTTACCTCTTTAATCAGAAGACTTTGTGAAGAGAAAAGAAAACTTAAAAGTAAAAGCTAGAGCTTTCCAGAAGGGAAAAGCTGTCTTTCATGTGAAACATGTAGCTGTGGTCATGAAGATCAACTGATAGTTTAAGAAAAAAAGTGTGCAGCCTTTTTTGACACCTGTTTCTTTGTGACCTGAATAAAATTCAGGAAAGAAATGCATTTATACCACTGATACTAACAGATCAATTTATGTCAGTTAAGAAACGTCTGGAAGTATGCAGGAGAAAGGCAATCAGCTTTCTCTTTAGAAACTTTATAGTTACAGATTTTTTAGTTTTTTTAGATAATACATGCTCTGAGAATGGTTTGATGACTTGAGTCACTTCCCAATTTGGCTGCATCCTTGTTAGAGTGCACATTGCTGAAACAAGCAAAGTACTTCTACTCAGGCCTGACTAGAATGAAATTTCCCTTTCGTGAAACAGCAGCTGACTGAGTTTGTGATTAGCTATTTCTTAGTCCCTTGGTTCTGGACTACTGCTTGTGTAATAATTTTTCATTTTATATGCATATTTTTGACTTCTTATCACACACATGGTTCATTATACTTTTTGATTTTCACTGTGATGATTTTCAAGCTTCACTCCAACTCTTCAAAATCCTTCTGTAGTCTAATCCTGTCCTCTTTCTGATCCCTTCCTATTGAGTGTCTTCTGTACATTTCATCAGTGTATTCCAGGGCAGACTCCTTTCCAGTTTGACAGTGAATCACTAATAACTATACTATGTTGTATTTGAACTGTGGAAACAGGAGAATATCCCAGTCTTAGCTACCTCTTATCTCCATGTCCTGGCTAATTGTCAGAAGGAGATCTGGGCTCACGTGTTCTGGTTGGGTCTCAGAGAAACCTGGGCATGTGGGTAAGTAGTGCTTTGCAGCTTGGGCAGCCAGGGACTGCAGGGGAGGGCGTGAGCAGGTGTGGAGTACATCTGCCCTTCAGCTGAGATGCAGCTTCTGAGAGTACTTTTAATGAAGCTCCCAGCCTATAGTTCATCTAGATTATTTTTTCTCATTTGTTTCTGATCTTGGTATATACAGTGGTATGTACAGTCTTAAAACCACATAGGTTGTTTTCACTATTTCCTTATCTACTACTGGCATGTAGGATGATTAATTTTATCTTGTTTCTAGAAATCTTTATTAGGCACATTTGTTACATGCAAATAAATTTCTTTGCTGAGAAATTCAAATGGTTAATTTCTTTGGTTTCTAATTTACTAATCTTTCCAGCACTAACAATGCATGTTTTGCAAGCTTCTATGCTCTACCTTTTCCTGACCACACACAGTCTACAGATTGGCCTGGCTCACACAGCCTGGAAGAGTAGGTTCCAAACAGGTCCCAGCCTGCAAATTTCTGGTCTTATCTCATCCTCTTCAACCAAAAGATACTTAGTACCAGCAGAGAAAAATAATTTGGTTATACTCCATAACTTTGCTGATCTTTTGTCTGCCTTCATTCCTCTAGACATGAATATCACAGTAATGTTTTCAGATGCTTCCAAAATACAAACTGTGCAGAGAAGATACAGAATTTTTATGGCAGTGATGCTTAATGAAAAATTTGGGTTTGGACATCTTGAAATGTTTTCAATAAAAGCTGCCTACTTAAAAACTTTCAGTGACTTATCTTCAATAACCTGTTGTCCTGCAGCTCTATGTAACACTAACAGAATGGTTTATGACCAAAAAGCATGGACATAAAGTTGGAGAAGGGGCGCACTAGAAAGTAAGAGGTCAAGCTTTCTGAAGGTTCTTTATCATTAAATGGAGCAGGGAAAACAGCAAATTTCTAGCTGTTTGCTAGTTTTTCAAATATGCCTCTTTAGAGAGCTGAACAGTCAAATCAATTTCTGTTAAAATGTGTCAGCCACTTTTCAAATAACTCATTAATCTAACCCAAATACACATTCATTTCAATTTCTTTTATAGATGTTACTTGCTCTGTAATTTGCACAGACACCCATAAAATCACAGCCTTTCCTCAGTACTGGTTTAATGATTAGAAAGTTGTGTTTTGCATTTCCTTGTTCAGCAGAGAGAAGCAGTGGTGATCAAAAATTATCTAGAAGGGTTATTATATGTAATTACAGTAAATTGTAATAAAACTATTCTCACTGTGTTTTTCCTTCTTGGTGCCCAGGGGACCATGGAGAAGCTGGAGAAAAAGGGCTACGTGGGGATTATGGAGAGCCAGGAATTCCAGGGCGAGATGGTGAACCAGGCACTCCGGGACAGCCAGGTATGTCTGAAGCTAGCAGCAGGCAGACTGTTTGTCTGTATTTTATACTTTGGTAATGAATGGGATTCTAAACTTCTCTGTTGCCCATAGGACCAAAAGGTGATCAAGGCCCTCCAGGGTACCCAGGGGATCCAGGAGTTCCAGGACAAAAAGGATCAGTTGGTGAAATGGGTTTACCAGGTACTGGTTGTTAATAATGTCTTCTTATTTTTTTCCTCAAGTTAATATAGAACATTATGAGAAACTTGTATGGAATGTTTGTTGGTGTAGATCTACTAAATAATTGCACTGTTTGCAGTGACTGAATGTTAGGCTTTTGGTATATTACTTTTCAATCCTATTATGATATACAAATAATAGGATGGTTTCCTGAGTTTGTATGTTCAAATCCTTTAGGTTTTCTGTATTTGTTTCAGGCAGGCAGTTTTTTGAGTGATACCTGCTTATCTGTCTCTGGTAGTCTGTAAACTGCATCAAGCTTCTTGTGTATTTTCCCCCTTCTAAAAGGTTTGGTGAGTTGCTATGTCTGACCCTGAGTAGCAATTATGAACTGTAGGGGTCTGGGAATAATGTTGTTGTGGAAGGAATTTGTAAAGAATACAATGGAGAAGAACCTCTAACTCACCATGGAAACTTTGTCTCCATTAGGATGGACTTGTGTCTAGCATATTTAGGAAATCAAATGTGAAAGTCTGAAATGGTAAATGAGGACAGAAAATAATATGCTGCAGAAGAGCTATTTTGTCACTGTAGTATGATTAGAAATTGTTCAAATAAAAAAAAGTTTTATTCAGTTCCTATTTTAGCAGGATCTTTGTTTATTCTTAATCCAAGATTATGACCATTTCCTATGAGTAGAGTTTATGATCCCATAAAACTCCCATTTAGAGAGTGAATCTCAAAGGAAAATTTACTAACTTTTACATCTATGAATAGCTAAAGCAACACTGAAACATCACTGTCAACACTGCTAGGGTACCACTGGTTCTGATGCACTCATTTTTCCCTTCTCTTTACTAGGAACACCTGGAGAAAAGGGTCTTCCTGGAGTACCCGGTTCACCAGGCACACCAGGGTTCCCTGGGCAAAAAGGTGAAAAAGGAGACAAAGGAGCACCAGGTTTTCCTGGAATTGGCTTTCCAGGGGCTCCTGGTGAGAAGGTAATTATACCCCTAAGGATTTGGTTATCTCTACCAAGCAGTGGAAAAGATGCTGTTGGCCTCTAAGCTGTTTTTTTATATTTTCTATTGTGCTAATTAAACTACCTTGTGAAGAACTTGAAAGGTGTGTGGGTTAGATACATTCTGTTTGATGGAACCAATACCTCCAGTGTTCTTTTTATCTCTGCTCTGATTCACAGTGTTAGAAATGTGGGGAAGGGGAAGAACTTTTCAAAATACCAAGTCAATAATGCAAAAAGGGCATTTTATGAACAGGGCAAATAATCACACTAAAATAATGTTACTGTACTTTTACAAAGATACTATACAATGCTCAGATACTACTGAACAGTGAACTGCATTAATAGAGTCTGTAAAGTTTAATTTAATCTCTAATAGTAGCTAATAGGATTCTCATTTTTTCATATTCCTTTTCCTAGCTTTACAGTGACAGTTATCATGAATTTTTAAGTAAAAATGATAAAAATAATACCTGCTTAGCTGGTAGCAAACTTACTAAGAATTAAAAAAAAAGACTTTTTTAAAAATGATGAAGTGTAATAAGTAAGTTGAGAGGCTAATTTTGAAAAGGCACTGTATAACCATCCTAAAAATGCATGGAAAACTGCTCATATTCATATGTAGGTATTAAGCAATTGCTAGATTAGTTAAAAACTCTGATAGTGGAATTTAACCAAATTTAGCCAAATTTAATCCTGAATCACATTGTGTAGGATTGGAAAAACAATGGAATTCTTTAAAAGTCAGATGGATAAGAGGGGTGACATCTACCACTGCATACAGAAGAAAAACTGTTTCTGAATTAATGTCTGAATTTTATGTGTGCTGCTTCTTCTAGGGAGAACCAGGAAGAACGGGTAGTCCAGGTTTATCTGGAGAGAAGGGTGAAAAAGGTAGTGTAGGAATTCCTGGAATGCCGGGTGCCCCAGGTCCCAAAGGATCCCCTGGCATGGCAGGATTTCCAGGCAAGTGTTTATGCTTTTATAAAACAGAAACTGCAGTGAAAAAATAAAGTAAAAATTATATCAAATATCCCACATGGAAACACATTCTTCTTCCTTTCTTTAGGAAGCCCTGGCCGCCATGGAGAAAAGGGTGAAAAAGGACTTCCTGGCTTAAGTGGGATTCCAGGTTTAAAAGGAGAACCAGGTATATAAGAAAAATAAACCACCAGAGGGCACTTGAAATATTGCTCATCTCCAGGCAGTGGCTAAACCAAAATCTTTTGCATTCTACATTAATTTTGGCTCAGATATTTCACAGTGCATTTGTTCATTTCATAAGCAAAAAAGACGTTGCTGTTTCCTAGGTAAATCTGAGTCAGTGTAGTTGGGGGCTCATACTTCTTTTTCGCTGTTAGAGGAACACATTTTACCACCTTCCACAAGACTGGTTGTTGTTACAGCCATTACTTCTCTTGTTTCTGAGTTCGTTTAAAAACAATTTAGTTAATCTTCATGCCCAAACGTGATTCACCACCTTAGCATCATTTCACAGCTGTTAGAAAGAAAATAGATTATGGAGGACAGTAAGTCCATTGCTGTTGTGAAAATTTTTGATCTTGGTGTCTTCTGTTCTCAGTTTTTTGGCTGCAGGACACATCATCTTACAGGACAATAAACTGTGCTGTTCACAAGTCTTTGCTGGAGTTCCTGCATTCTAAACTCACAGCAATTCATGATAGTTAGCTGTGTCAAAGTCTTTAATTACTTGAGCCCTGTCTCAGACTGATTTAATTCAGAATTGAACTCAATGAAAAGTTACACACTGAAGTCATTGTGCAATATCTTCTTGGTCTTTGTGGTAGTGAAATAAAAAATAAATTTTTTCTTGAGAAATAAAAAAAAAGTCATAGTTAAAATAAAGATGTCAATGATTTTTCAGGTGAACCTGGTCGTCCGGGTCCTGCTGGTGCCATTGGTCAGAAGGGTGAACCAGGTTATGATGGGATTCCAGGTGCAGCTGGTGCAAAGGGTGAACAAGGTACTGTGACTGTCATCTTCAGTTCCCATGGTATGAAAATGCAGAGACACAGGCTGCACAAGAGTAGCTGGTAGAAGTGTGTACTGGCTTTGAGTCCTTTGGATGAAATCTTAGAAAATAAAGTCAGTATTGGTGTCTTACAATCATCCAGCATTGCAATGTGATCATTTAGATGAGCAACTGTATTTCATCAATGTAATCTTGAAAGAATTTCTTTCACAAAAGCTGGTAATACTTTAAAGAATTGTGTTTTGGAATTAATTTCAGCCTGCATCCTAGCTGTGAAATAGTGGAGCCTTGCCTTTTTTTGGGTAGGGTTTTCAGTCATACAGGACCCATTGTGCTCAATACAATACCAGTACATAACAAAAACAGCCTCTGCCCTGAAGAACTTTTGCATAAGCCATTTATTTGGAGTTTGTATTTGCATAATAATGTTTTATTCATAACAAGTGAAATGTAAGTACTTTCCCAACTTCTCATTTTTTGCTGTCTCTGTACTACAGGTCTTCCAGGTAGAGGACTTCCAGGATTTCCTGGTGCAAAGGGAGATAAAGGTAAAACACTTATTTAAACAATTCTAAACCTCCTTCCCAACATACTATAACCATAATTCTGTAATGCAGACATACTTTCTACTTCAATCTTTTACATCCAATGCCTTCTCAGAGCAGGCAGAAGCTCTGAGAGGTTCAAATACTGATTTCTGTTACAGTGGCAACATCTTGGAGTTAAATATACCCTAAAATAGGTAATTATTAGTGTGGAATTTACTGCAAGCTGTGGTGTGATGAGGTAATATAAATAACTCCTGAATTTGTGTGCTGTGCTTTTTACTCCAACTATTTCTGTTTTCCTACTAATTTTGCAAGAATCAAAATTTAGTGAGGCTCTGTGCACCAGATAACTATAGATAGTGGTTTTGTGGCCAGGATAATGTAGTAATTCTTTTGCCTAAATCTGTTTTGCAGCCCAGATGTATTATTGCTAAAATAGTTATTTACTATAGCTCAGTAGAGCATGTCTAAGCTATGCACAGGAGCATGGTGCAGAGATGCAAAAGATAGCAGAATCCTGATCAGATCTCACTGAAAATTTTTATTGCCTGGGCTCAGGACTTAATAGCTTGGGTGCAGCCACATGACTATGAAAATTCAAGTCCTCTTATGTTCTTTGAAAAGTGTGTCGCTACACTGTGGTGTGAGAATGGTTTGATTGGCTTGAGTCAGTGCTTGCTCAAGGTGTCTGTAATGCACCATGCTCCGTTTTCTGAAATAAATGTATCCTAGACACTAGGCTGCAGTAGATACAGTAGTGAAGGAATGTCAAACTGCTGTTGATAAAGGAAATTGTATATAATGGGGGAATTTTAAGTTTTAACCATCTGGAAAATATAAACAATTCAACTATTCAATCCATGAAATTAACATGACATGGCAGATTTTGAAGAACTTACATAGCTTTAAATATCAATGCCCTACCTCACTCATTCATTCTATGAATGCAGGAAACATGTCTGGACAATCCAAAGTAATAAACCAGATTTTCAGAATATCTTTTATTTTCCATCTTAGACTGATTAACAGTCATTAACTACTGTGAAAGCCCTAATGTTAGAGAACTTAATAAATTAAGCAAATTTTCTAAACATAGCTCGGTAGGCATGTAGAGCACTAGATTAAGAACACATCTCTCACCTCCCCTCTCTCATTTTGTCAGCTCAGCTCATTTAAAAGTATCTGGGTTTAGAGTAAATATATATTCTACTTACATAGTTTGTGTTCCAAATGTATTGTAGTTCCAAAGAAATAAGTCCAGGATTTAAAAACCTTGTTCTGCTCAGGCAGAGAGCCAGGGATAATGTTCTCTATATGTTTTGTTTCTCCTATTATTGTACTTATACCACTTACTCTATATTCTTTTGCTCTATCTAAAATTAGATTGAATTGCAATTGTTAAGTATTTGTACAAGCCTGAAAGTAAGTACAATGGGTCTAAATCTAGATCTTAGTAAAAAAGTATTCCAGTTTTCTCCAGGAGCAAGTCCTTTTGTGCTTAATCAAGCATAGTCACTTGACTACAACAATAATTGCTGTGGAGTAAGAGTTTGGGGGCTTTATAATCTTTGTGTAAGAAGTGGTAGAGAGGTGTTGAATGTTAATCTCTTTAAAGAGTGACTAAAAATAGTCCAGTGATGCGTTTAGATAAGAAAAGGCATGTCAGTCGACTAATTTCATCATATTTTATATCACAATGTGAAGAACAATAGTTTTATTGAAGTTTTGCATTTTTGTAGAAATGTATGAAGTGTTTTCAGAAAGAATAAAGCTTACTACGAGTGGATGATAAGGCAGAAGGTTTCAGCGATTGTGATCTTCTCTCTAATCACATTCTGTGGTTGTTTCAAATCCTAGGTGCAAAAGGCGAAGTGGGTTTTCCAGGATCCCCAGGAATTCCAGGGATCCCAGGACTGAAAGGGGAACCAGGATTTGCAGGTCCACCTGGCCCTAAGGGGAACCAAGGTCTTCCTGGGCTACCGGGAAGTGCAATTGAAGGTCCTAAAGGAGACAGAGGACCCCAAGGGCAGCCTGGTCTTCCAGGTAATTCTTTATCTTTAGTAATAAAGTATTGCTGTTCATCGAGGCTCACCTAGTTAATTAATTAATAATATGATCAATATTGCATATCTTTGTTTATCCTCTTTTCCCAGGTCAGGGAATAGCCTTGTTCACAGGTAGTTCTGGCATTATGTCCTAGAACAGGCAGATTGTGTGTCCTGAAGCAGTTGGCTTTGTCCAGAAATCTCTCTAATGTTGAGAAGGTTGCCTTCCATTACCATGTTTCCCTATGGACTTTATTTACTGTTTTGAGGCATCCAGTGCTGTATATTCTTATGTCCTGGAGGGTTAATGTCTTTAAAAATGCCCCAGCTTGGCCTTTCCTTTTCCACGGCAGTGGCCTGTGCTAGAGGCTAAGGAGGAGGGTGGAGAAGAGCTACAAAACATCTTTAGCATGTTTATGCCTGGGGATGGACTATCTGCTTGTTCTGCACATGTGGAAAACTCCCTCTGTTTTCAGTCATCCACAGGTTGAGAAATGATTGGGTGAGGAGTCTCCCTGCAGCAGATTCTCCTGCTTACTTTCTTGAAAAGTTACAACAATTATTTTGATTCTGTCCATCTGTAGACCCTGATTGTCCTCCATTGGATACTGCTGTAAAGAAATTTTGCTACTAAATACTCTTTTCTTCTGTTTTTTAGGTTTACCAGGTCCAACAGGGCCACCAGGACCTCCAGGTCTGAAAGGGGCCAAAGGAGAACAAGGGAGCAGTGGCTGGCCAGGGACTCCTGGGGGTCCAGGAATGAAAGGTGATCCGGGTTTCCAAGGACTGCCAGTAAGTTACTTTTGGTACACTCCAGATTTGCTGAAAGCTGGTTCTTGTAATTAATGGATATATTAATTGTACAGTTTCTTGTTCAAAATAGTATTTTATGCTCAAAGTGCCTTTGGACTCACTGCTGATGATGTAAAGTCAGTTTGAAAGCATTTCAGTGCTCTTCTTGGAAAGGCTGCCCCACTGAGCTAATGAATTTATTAGAAATTTATAGATAGTGAGTGGTAACATACAACACCCAAAGTGTAATTTACAGTGTTTTAACAGTACGGGATGGCTGAAGCACATCCATAAATCCAGTAAATGCATTAGTAGTTAATTTTAAAGGTTGCATATTTCATGATAAATTGCCTTGTGAAAATACCTGAACTGTTTGCTTTTGTTGTGAAAGCTCTCAAATAAAGTGCAGTTTCAGTACTGTCAGTGATGAAATATTGCTGCTGATTTAGAACTACAAATGGGCAATACTATTAATACATTTTTGTCATATATTATTCATTTTCCCTGACCTAAAATAGTCTATTTTCAGTATACTAGTGAGAATGAAGTAGAATAGGACAGCCACCCAGAATAGTTGGTCTTCTATATTCTTTGTCTCAGAGTGTATGATCTCTTTTTCCAAACTGAAAAATATGCTCTATTTTTAAATTTTCATTCCTTCTTTCCTACTGGGAATGGGGATCATTTAGCCCAGAGTAGAAGGAAGCTCAGAGGGAACCTTATCACTCTCTACAACTCCCTGGGGGTCCATCTCTTCTCCTAAGCAACAAGTGACAGGACAAGAAGAAACAGCCTCAAGTTATGCCAGGGGAGTTTTAGATTGGATATTAGGAAAAATTTCTTCACTGAAAGGGTGGTCAGACATTAGAATAAGCTACCCAGGGAAGTGGTGGAGTCACCATCCCTGGAAGTGTTTGAAAAATGTGTGGATATAACACTTGAGGTGTTTGGTTTAGTGATGAGCATGGTGGTGCTGGGTTAATGGTTGGATTTGATGATCTTAGAGGTATTGTCCAATCTTAATGATTCTATTAACAAAAAGACAATAATAACAATAAAATAATATTTCTGGAAAAAAGGATGAGAAAATTCCTAGTGTACCAAAGGAAAAAAGACTCAGGAATAAGGTCCTGTTATGAAATGCAGGACTTTAAAGGTCCACTTTATTCTTGATAATGCAAAGATCTAGTACATTGTTTGCTGCATCCAGGAGTCACTTCATAGAGACATTAAAGATTTGATTTGATTCCATGTACTATTCCATACTGTACCATACCACACCAACTTTGAAGGTAGTAAATTCCAACATAACACTCCAGTATATTTTCCCTAGTTTGATAATTTGCACTACCTCTGCAGAGAGCTAAATTGCTATATCCCAGGAAATTGTAAAACTTTTCACTGATTGATATACCAGTCTGAGACTGTTTGCTGAGAAGGAATGGGAAGTGCCTAAGGATTTTGATTCCATGCTTTCAATCAGAAAAAATGTTTTACTATCCTTGAGCCATAATTCATAGTAGCAAGTTGTTAACTCGGTGTGAAATGCTGCAGTGAGAATGATATTAAATATTAAGCTTCTTCTGGTGATACATGCTAAGATGTAATACTTAGACTAAGATACTAATGTCTTCATCCTCCCCAGTGTGACAGGCTCCTGCCCTGATTATGGCTTAATTGCTCATACAGGTCTCCAGGTACATGGTTACCTGTATCAGAAGGGAGATTTTGTTGCAACATGGTGGCACAACCTGTCAAAAAATTCCAAATATCCAAAAGAAGTGAAATGCAGAGATCAGACTGAAATACAAATCTCATGGGTTTTTTCCTGTTCATTTTAGTGTTGAAATGAGAAGAAACATTTTCCTGAAATAGTTTTGTTCTGTTTGGAGCAGATCCAAAAAAGAAGTTGTTTATCAAACTGTATCTGATGAGAAAAAAAAAATTAAGAAATGCATGCTGTTGTTAAAAACATATTTTGATGGAAAGCTTCCAATAAACTAATCTTATAAATATTTTTTATAATTATAACCTAAAAATATATATTTTAAACCCCTCTCTTTTAAAGTGATTGACTCATGAGTACCTTCTGAATGAAAGTTACTTGGCTTCAGAAATTCCACATGCTATGATACAAAGAGACAGACATTTCTTTAAATAGTCCTCCATACTATGACTTTGACTGGAGGAAACCAGGGAATCTTATTTCATTTGTGCCTCCCTTAGCCCTCTTGACTGTGGCATTTCTTTTGTTTAACTTTGGGGTCTTTGGAAGTTTAACTGTGGGCATCCATCTTTGAACTAGTCGTCTCTTCTTCCTTTATAATCAGTGGGAAGAATTAGACATTTGTCGTTCTTCTCACCTTAATATAAACATCTAACTTGCACTGAATGGAAAATCACTCCTGTGTGCCTATGCTATTGCTCTGCAAATATGATGGTTCCTACTGTTAGTATTAGTTTTCACTGGGTGTTCAATTCACATCTTCAGCTTCTGGTTGGCAAGTTACTTAGCAAAGGGATTTTATTTCTTTCCTCCACCTGTGTTCCACGTTTTATTACAGAGTGAACTATTACTGTCATACCAATTCAGCCAGGGAGAAACTCTAAACTATGCTTACAAGCTTTTTGCAGATGATCTGCAACAGACAAAAGAAGAAAAGGAAATTGGCAGCCATTTGAATTATTATTTACAGTGTCTTTTGAAATAGGGTCTTGGTTTTCCTTGAAGCGAGGCTACAATGAATTGTTTCCATTAATTTCAGGGCTGCAGTTTAGAATGGTGAAGGCAGAAGGAGAAGTTCCCATTGTGTTTGAAGTGTTTTAAGTCCTTGAATGTTTTAGCCCTGTTGAAAAGTAAAAATCTTCAGAGGATTATTAATTGTTGAGCATATCTAATTTCATCCCATGTGTAAATGTAGAAGTTTTCAAGTCTGCTGTGGTCTAGAATTACCCCATTTAATTATCTCACTAGCAACCTCCTGCTGGGACTGCACTGAAATTAGCATCTGCTGAGATTTGTGCTTACTGATATTCTTCATAATAATATGGTCTACGGTTGAGAACCTTTTTATTGGCTGCAGTGCTAGTAGGACCTCATTTTGATCTGATTTCTTTGTGAGGCAAAAAATAGTTTAGAAAGAGCAAAGTGTCACTCATGTTCCTATAGGAGAAGCTTCTCATCTAATTAAGAGAGAGAATGACCATTTCTTAAACTTAATGGCTTTCTCATATTGTATTTTTTTCATAGGTTTCCAGTAATACACAGCCTATTTGTGAGTCATATCATTATACTGTAGGATAACTATATTTCACATTTTCATTTATGCAGGGTACTCCTGGTTTGCCAGGAGATATTGGTCCAAAAGGTGATCTCGGACCTCCAGGAGTTCCAGGTGTTCCAGGTGAGGAGAAAACTTCACATACTCCTGAAAAGTATGCAAAAATGTCTCTTTTATATCCTTCCTCTCTCAAAAGAGATGCCCAAAGAATGTTGGCTCTGTATTAATAATGAACAGTTCAGTGAAAGCTGCATCAAAAAATACAAAGGCATTGAGATTTTTCTTAAGATTTTTTTGTCTCTTGCCTATTCTTGCATTGCAAATATTAAATGTACACTTCTTTTTAAAGATGGATGCAAAATCGATTGTTAGATACTACCAGTGAAGAATTTTCAAGATTTTCTTGAGAATTGCAGAGGCAAGTGTTATAGCTATATGTGAGGAAAAGGGCTCTCTGTATGTCTCCCTTGTTGATTATATTCCTGATATTGTCACCATCATATACATGAAAACACCACATGTATAAAAGAGTTCTTAATAGAAAAAATAATGCTTTTAATCTAGAGAATGATATTATTAAAGTAAGAGAACTTTGAAGAGAAGTAAAAGAAAAAATAAGAGAAATTTATTTTCAGTCATCATTTCTTTTGTGACTTAGTGGTGGTGTTTGTATTGTGTTCATGCAAAAAAGTTAAAAAGTACTTCTGCAAATAAAAGTCACATCCTTTTCAGAAGGATGGGGTCATACAAGATTATTCCACATGTATCCTTCCAAATCAAAGAATTACTGAATTTTCATACAAATGTTTCCTTTGACTTCAGGTCCAAAAGGAACTCCTGGCTTCCCAGGCCTTAAGGGTGAGCGAGGTGACCAAGGTCTTCCTGGATCTAAAGGTATGATAAAGACTTGTGCTTTTTTGTCCAAATGTTTTTGGTAAAATATCCATATTTGTGATTGATTTGTGGTTATTTGTGGCTATAATTCCATCACCCTTTTGTTTTGTGTAAAAATGCAAAATATGAAACCAGATATCATGTATCAGCAGCTGAATGGTCAGATTAGAATAATGGAACGGTTTGGGTTTGAAGGAATCTTAAAAATCATGTAGTTTCAATCTGTCTGCCATGGGCAGGGATATCTTTCATTAGACCAGGTTGCTCAGAGCCCTATCCAACCTGGCTTTGAATGCTTGCAGGGATAGAGCTTCTGTAGCTTCTCTGGGAAACCTCTGTTCCAGTGCCTCACCACCCTCACAGTAAAAAACTGTCCTCCTTAAGTCCAATCTAAATTTACACTCTTTCTGTAAATGCTTCTTTCTTTCACACTGTTACCTCTTGTCCTGTCAATCCAGACTCTGGTAAAAAAATCTCTCTCAGTCTTTCTTGTAAACTCCTTTTTATATATTAAAAGGCCCCAGTGAGGTTTTCCCTGTGCCCTCTCTTGTCCAGGCTGAACAAACCCAACTCTCTCAGCCTGTTTCTGTAGAAATTCTCTTCCACCCCCTTGATCATTTTCCTGGCTCTGCTCTGGACCTACTCTAACAGGTACATGTCCTTCTTGTACCCCAGAGCTGCATATAGTATTCCAGGTGGGGTCTTATGAGAGCAGAGCAGAGGGGGAGCATTACTGGCCACACTTCTTTTCATGTAGCCCCATATTGGCTTCCTGGGCTGCAAGCAGACATTGCCGACTCATCCCATTTTTCATCTACCTGTTTTTCCCAAGTCCTTCTCTGCAGGGCTGCTTTCAATCCATTCATCCCCCAGTCTGTACTGATTTTGTGGATTGCTCTGGCCCATGTCTAAGACCTTGCACTTAGCCTTGAACTTCACGAGGTTCCTGTTGGCCCACTTGTCGCACATCTCAAGGTGCCTCTGGATGGCATCCCTCCCTTCCTTCCAGCATATTGACTACACCACTCAGCTTAGGGCTATTTGCAAACTTGCTGAGACAACTCTGTGCAACCTGAGGTCTGGGAAGCTGTTTCAGTCCATGAGAAGTCTGTCTGGCTGCAGATATCAGCCTAGATAGGCTTCCATTTGGGAAACTTTGCAGTTTAATTCACGTGTAAAATCTAGGACATGTTGACTATCTGTGAGAGGCTCCAGTCTCTGACTGCATAAATGATAATGCAAGGTAACATTTTTTTTGCTTTTTTAAAAACTTGTGCAATATTAAATATGTGCTGATCTTCTTGGTTGATTTCCACAGGTGTACAAGGCTCACCAGGTCCACCAGGTCCTTTTCAGCTTATTAAAGGAGATCCTGGCTTACCTGGACCTGTAGGACCAGCTGGTCTCAAGGGATTCCCAGGACTTCCAGGTCCCAAAGGACAACAAGGTGAGAGTTTCTAATTTGCTGGTAGAAATACATTTTAAGTAATGTAAAAATAGACCAAAGGTAGGCTAGATACTACAAGATTTTTGGTATAATATTACCCAGTTTTTGTATGTCACTTAAATTGTGTCAATGATGAGGAAGAGAGTCCTTTTTGAAACTCATCCAAAACAGATGCCTTCCTGGTGACTTTTTATAGGCTCTCGCTCTGCAGTCATCAGTACCTGAGATCAGCAGTAAGCAGAATGAATTGCAACACTCTGCCCATCCTTTCCCCAAAATGTATTTGTTAAGGTGTCTTCTGTCATTTGTCTCAAATCCAAACTTAATTATTGTGTGTCTGTCTCTGGGAGAAGACAAGCATGAGGAAAAACACTAAATCCTGGAATGAAAAGAACTTCCTGAGGAAGCTTGTTCCATGGTCCTAGATTTCTTCTTTTAGTCCAGATATTGCAATTTTTATAAAAAGTAGGTGAACTGCATAAATGAAACTAGAAAGTAAGAGAATGGAGCAAAGGGTAGGACAAATGAAATGCTGGCACAAGGACACGTCCTTCAGAATGATGGGACATGGAGAGTGGTAGCTCAGGAGTATTAAGATTCTAAGGGAAAATTTTTTCCTGAATGATTTATGTTAAGTTGATGGGAAATTACAGTGGAGGATAATGAATATCTTCTTCCTAGTTAATATAGCAGGTATGAAAGATTTCTCTTGAAGGTGGGGATACAAGTCTTCAACTGCTGTTCTTGAGGAAATAGCTATAAAAGGTCTCAGTGACTGAACACAGTATGAGTTTGCTTGTATCGGTCCATTGCTCCATCACTAGTAGTCAATTCAGTACATAAACACAATATTGCATTTTGGATGATCAGGAAAAGGAAATTTGTGAGCATCTAAAGCTTCCGATGAGTCGCAGAACTGTTGCTATAATGCTGATGGTATTAACTTCCTTTGCCTGAAGTCAGATTTGCTGAGTTTATGTAGGATTCATAGCATCCTTAAAAATCCATAAAAGGAAGACATAAAATATGTCTGAAAACTTGTTTGGGGAGAAGCTAAGAGGATACCCATTTTCCCACTGTTCATGACCCTACTTTTTTATAGTCTGTTTTTGAGTCATATGATATGCAGAGAGAAAAGAGATTCCTTTTCATATTCCAGGCAAATGCTTGTTATTTTAGAAGCACTCTCTCTCCTTACTTCTGTGTTCTCTACTGTAGAATCACTTTCCCTGCAGTAACTCTCATGTGTTCTAGATACAGAACTATATGCACTGAATCTGCACGAGTTTAGTTTATGCTGAGTTACAGTAATTTCACGATTATAAGCCGCACTGAGTATAAGCCGCACTTCTGGGTGCCAGCAACTTTTCGTTCTTTGTCCATACATAAGACGCACCTGATTATAAAACGCACGTTACAATACAGAGTGTGACAAAAGGTATCTATTCTATCACCATCTGTTGAGGGTGGGGGCAGTGATCCTTATCTCCGTGGCAGATATTCTGCTAATGGGCCATCCATTGATACCAGGCAGGGCATTGTTCTTTATCTTTTCACAACCCATCCTTCCTCCAGCCAGTCATTTTCTGCTAATGGCCCATTGAGTCCCACTGTGTGACTGATAAAATTACTGCATCCCATTGGAAGTTGCTCCAGCCTGGGGGAAGAGCCCAAAATTTCTTACCAAGATAAAAACAGAGGTTTTGGGACACTAAGGCAGCCCCTTTCTCCACTGGACTCCAGAGGAAAACCGGATTTCTCCACATCACCACTGGACCTTTAGAGGGAAACTGCACCTTGTACAGGAGCACTGCTTCAACTGAATCACACCTGTCACTGCAGGGGGACTGAAACCACCATTTAATGGGACTGCTACCAACACCCTGCCTGACAGGGTGTCAGGTTGTACTCTGACTTTGTCAGGGTTAGGAGTTTGTTTCTTTGTAGTACTGTATTTCTATTTTGATTTTCCTAATTCCCATATTTTTGTCTGAAAACCCCTTGATTTCAAAATTATAATAATTTGGAGAGAAGGGGTTTACATTCTCCATTTCAAAGAGAAGCTCCTGCCTTTCTCAGCAGACACCTGTCCTCCAAACTAAAGCAGCAACTTTTTGTTCTTTGTCCGTATATAAGCCGCACCTGATTATAAGCCGCACTTTGGGTTCGGACCAAAATTTTAGTCAAAATGGTGCGGCTTATAATCGTGAAATTACTTAGTAATCGTGCTGTACTGTAGTAAAGGCCAAAAAGTGAGAACTAACATGAAATAATATCCAGTAATAATTATTCCTTGTCTTTCAACAGGGGTGACAGGACCTTCAGGTGTACCTGGACCACCTGGTAGTCCAGGGTTTGATGGTCAGCCTGGGCAGAAAGGAGAAGCTGGTCCTTTTGGTCCCCCAGGTAAGTCAGTGCTTATTATTCAAAGACTTGATTGCTTCATGGAAAAAAACCATATGGTATTAGGTGTGAATGTATCTAATTTCACTTCTTTAGTTATGAAGGGAGAGTACTGCTGTCTGCAGAAATAAAAGGAACCTCTCTGTATTGTAGGGCCCAGAGGATTCCCTGGTCCGCCTGGCCCTGATGGCTTGCCCGGGGCCATGGGGCCACCAGGGGCACCATCTGTGGCTCACGGCTTCCTTGTTACCAGACACAGTCAAACCATCGAGGAACCATCGTGTCCATTTGGAACAAGGCTGATTTACCATGGCTACTCCTTGCTTTATGTACAAGGCAATGAAAGAGCACATGGCCAAGATCTGGGTAAGTAGAAACCAAATTAGAATTAATTGCAAACCAATTGTTTCTCTCATTTGTAGAGCTATATTGAGCAAATCTGTGTAATTGCTGTGGCTCAGACTGAGGCAGCCCAGAACAAGGAAGATGTTGGTATACCACAGTGAATACAACACCTGATTACTGAGATGGCTCATGGGATCTGGACAGTCTGATGGAGCTGGGTTTGCTCAGCCTTAACAGATACTCATGGAGAGGCCTTTATTGCAGTCTACAGCTGTCTACAGGGAGAGTAGAGAGTATGGAGTCCCTTCTCAGAGGGTCTCAGTGACAGAAGAAGCAATGGACCTCAAGTATGAGATAAATTTCAGTGAAACCTACGTAACAGCTTTTTTATCATGCTGATGGTCATTGAAACAAAACCCCAGAGAGATGGTTGAATTTCTTGTCTTTGGAGCTCCTCAAAACTCAATCTGGACCCGAGAAACCAGATCTAACTGGCAGGGCAGTAGATAGATGACCTCTCAAGGTCTATTCCAACCTAATGTATTCTGTAATTCCACAGGCAAGACTGGACTATTCCTTTCCTCGTCCCATTCCTTCGTCATGGAGCTAAGAGAGTTCACTTCCTCTGGGAAAATTGGCCCCTCCAGAGCAAGTGCTCTCTGCTTTTTTAGCTGGTCCTGTGCTCCTGGAAATAATTGTTAGGCAATTGGCAGTGGCTTAACAAAACTGTACTAAGAAATAACCTGTCATTTAACATTTCAGGCACAGCAGGAAGCTGTCTTCGTAAATTTAGTACCATGCCTTTCTTATTCTGCAATATCAACAACGTCTGTAATTTTGCATCAAGGAATGACTACTCCTACTGGCTATCTACTCCTGAACCCATGCCAATGAATATGGCTCCTATCACTGGTGATAATATCAGACCATTCATCAGCAGGTATGGTTTCAGTTCTACTGTATTTATAAAGTGAAAAAGCCTGTGGAAAGAGAACAGGATACTTTATTTTTCTCAACAAGGCTTTTCATCTGTATACTTTTACTTCCTGCATTTAAATTTAAAGTTTGAACTCTTTTGATGAAATGTTTCAAAGTGTGCATGTTGTAAGGTTAGACTTTGATAAAAAATAAATCAATTTTGGGGAAAACCCATACAAATAGAGTAGCCTATTTTGAGTATAATTGAAGTGAAAAGATCTATTTTGAAATGTTGTCTTGAAAAAACTGTGATGTACTTTGAAGGAGAAGAAGTTTTGCATTTTTTCACAATTCTTGTCTGAGACACTTCTGTTTTTTGACTAGCCATAGCTAGTAGCTTTTTAGGGCTCAGTTTCCTTTTGTTTGAAAATGATAACATTTTTATCATACAGTAGACTGACAGGCTTCTTCCATTGTTTTAGACATTCTGCTTGAATGCAACCATTATTGTCTGAATTAAAGGAAACAATTGCAAAATCAATAATCTATTTTTTAACAATTCCAGACTCGCAGGTAGCATAAAGAATGGTGGTTATATCAGAGACATAACTGTTCTGCATCAATGCAACATGTTGAACTTTTGTTCCATTTGAAATTTTAAGACCGCTAGAAAACCTCTTCTGCATGACATGTTCAGTGCTGAAGGCAGAGTTATGAGCAGAAGTGTGACAAACTGTCCCACTGTTAGATATGAATCCGACAAGAGAATTTTTGACTTATAGCTTAAGTGATAATCATTGCTTATAGGCATTAATGTCCTTTCTGTCATTGCTTCTAATCTGTATCAGCTCCTGCTGATCCCTCTTCCAGCCATATTTAATGAATGGGAGTGGAGATTGCTGGTAGTGATTTGTCAGGTACATCCAAGAGAAAGGACAATCCAAATTGTTAGTAGGTTGTGTTCTGGACATCTTGGATTTTCAAAAAGCTATTTGGCTCTACTGCAAAACATTTGATGTTTATTTTGCGTAGTGGAATCCATCTTGTATCTGCAGCTGTACTCTGTATTCTTACTTTTGGTTTAGTACCAAAGAAGTTGGTATATTTTGAAAATGAATGGGCAGAATGAGGACAAGATTCTCAAGAGAGACCATAGCTTTTGTTGGTCTTAAATTTTTTGTTGTCCTTTGCATGTGAATGGAAGGGGCTTGACTTGCAGAAAAATTCAAATTGCAAACCTCTGAAATTCATATTCCCCTTTATGCCATCCCATATCATGCACCCAAAATAGCCTTTAACAGTCATGTTTGAAACTTTTGCTGAAGGAGGTACTAACCAACACTTTGCCTTATCTTATGCCTACGGATTAGCTTTTGCACCGTAAAAATGCGTAAGTGTGCATATGTATGTACATATGTGTATGTGTGCATGTATGCTTATGTGTTTTTCTCCTTTTAGGCACAGCAATGAGTGAAATAGTTGTAATATTCATTTTTAGAAATCTATCAAGGAATCTGGAAGACTCTTCTTTCAATTTATTTTATTAGCTGATGCTTTTTAACCAACAGTTTTCCCTGTCCAAATGTTGAAAATGTGTAGAAGTGTCACTTGTTGCCTTGAATCATAGGACTTCTTTTTCTGTAAGGCCTTCTTCTGAAATACCAGAAATCTCTTGAAGCAAAGCAGATCTCCAAGAATAGAGGCAGCTTTACATTCCTTCTTTTAACTTACTCTTTCATTGATGTGTTTCTTAAAATAACTCTCTTGTTTCTGCACTAACGATGAAGGCAGTAGGTATGAAAGCAGTCTTCACAAGGCAGAAATAGAAGCCTTTCATTCTGAATACCTTTGCTTCTCTGCATTTTCCAGAATCCAACTTAATCCATTTTGCCCTTGATTCTTTTTTCTGCTCTGATAACAAGAATCAGACTGTTTAGTTTTGAATCATTTTCATAATTGCTAACTGCAGCAGCCAGTTGAAGAGTTGTACAAGAAAAAATGGATTATATCTACCAAATTCCTTATTACCAGCCCCCATATTAAAATTCCAGCCCAGCTCATGGGTTTTTTATGATTCTCCTGTGGAGGCATGATTGCTCATTGGATTATTCAGTAACCTAGCAGTTCTGAGACACGAGGGATTTATCTAAAGTAAAAGAACTGGTGCTGCATGCCTTTCAGGGAAATTGCTTTGAAGTTTGTTGTGCAAGTTACTTTGCTAGAAATCTCTTAGTGGAGATGCAGACCACAAATGTAAATAAAAAATTCTTTAAAGGAAAATGTATAGGAAAGAGTCTGCATTAGATTAGATTAGCAGTGATTGCCTTTGTGAGACATTTTCCAGAGAGATGGCTTTTCTCTGGAAGTCAGAGCTAAGTTTAGGATGATGAATTACTGTTACTTGTTTCTGATCACAGTAGACCACTTTTAAGTGATACTTGCTGAGTTACAGTGCTTGGCTATTTGCCTCCCATGTTCATGACATTGAGCACTTTTAGAAACTTCAGTACAAACAGGACTAGAAAAGGAAAAATGCATGCAAATATTCTGATAAGAGATCTCTTGTTCTTTTCTCATAGGAAAGTTAATAAGACTTAATAGTTGAACTGTCTCTAAGTAAGGGAGAAATTAGAAGTTACAAAATAAATTAGAAATAAAAAAAAATAAAAGGAAGCAGTGGGCTCTTTTTGTAAATTAAGCATTGTGATTTCCCTTTGATTTTCAATGTAACAACATTGTCTATTTCATGATTCCATAAAGAAAGTAGCATCTGAATGAAGAAGTATTAATCCTTAGCTGCACACAGCTCATTCATGTTTTGGTCCTTCTAGATGCTCTGTGTGTGAAGCTCCTGCTATGGTAATAGCTGTTCACAGTCAAACAATCCAAATACCACCATGTCCTGAAGGCTGGAGTTCACTTTGGATTGGTTACTCCTTTGTCATGGTAAGTGCATTGGGGCATACTCTGAGCCGAGGAAACCATTTATTTTAGGGTTTTGATCTACAGAAAGTTGATATCTGACTATGTCACTTTAAGTTTTAGGAGGGCATTAGACCTCTACCCTTTCGAGTGACTTCAAAAATAATCTGAACATTTTCCCAGACAAGGCCTGGGCATGGTCTGAGACACAGTGTGGATCCAGAGCTGTTAGCACTAGGCAATGGAAGAGAGGCCACTGTGATGTGGGGTGGGAACGGAGTTAAGCTATTCAGAAAAAAGCCATACCAGACCTTATGCCTTCTGGGCCAAGAGCTAGCCCTGGCATATGGCTTATATAGAGATAGCTTGGGTCCTGCTGTTTCTCCTGAAGGACTTCTGTGCATACAGCTGCCCCTGAAGTTGATATTGCTGATGTATCATGCTACTGTTGAGGGAGAGAACCCAATGCCAGCTCTGGAGTCTTCAGCTCCACCTTCTTGTTCGTCCTTGAGCTGAGCAACAAAACAGCAGATGGACAGAACAGAGGACAAGGAAAGGAGTGTGAAGAGATATTTGTGTGAGACAGTTCACTGAGGTTGTAGCAGAAGAGGTAAAGAGTCCCTGTCTGACCAAGGCTTTTGCATTTCCTAGCACACCAGTGCTGGTGCAGAGGGCTCTGGCCAGGCCCTGGCGTCCCCTGGTTCCTGCCTGGAGGAGTTCCGCAGCGCTCCCTTCATCGAATGCCATGGCCGGGGCACCTGCAATTATTATGCAAATGCTTACAGCTTCTGGCTTGCCACTATAGAAAGGAATGAGATGTTCAAGTAAGTTCATGATTTATTTATCACTTTTTGAGACTCAGTTGAGCCTTATCACTGAATAAAATAAGTATTTTTTTGAATGTAATACAGGTTCAAGTAATGGCTGTCCACCAGCACAGTAGTAATTTCACGATTACAAGCTGCACCATTTTGACTAAAATTTTGCTCCCAAACCGGAAGTGCAGCTTACGTTCAGGAGCGGCTTATATATGGACAAATTTTGGAAATTTCCCAACCAGGAAGTCCGAGCCTACAGCAGCCCTGAGCCGAGCTGGAGCCCGCCTGGCCCCAGGCGGCGGGGGCAGCAGCAGCTCAGAGGCAGCGCTGCCCAGCCCCGGGAAGCGCGGCGGCGGCCGGGGATGCCGCACCCCTGCTTCCTGGCGGCACTGGCCGGGCACGCCGCTGCCCCGCTTCCCGATGACGAGCAGGGCTGGGGCCGCTCCCTGGTTTATAATCTGGTGCGGCTTATATATGGACAAAGACCTAAACGTTGCCGACACCCGGAGCTGCGGCTTATAATCAGGTGTGGCTTGTAATCGTGAAATTACTGTCATTATTTTTGTAACAGAAGAAAAAAATTAGAAGTTTCTGGGGGAATTAATGAGTGTATCATCAGTTAGCATTTGCAATGTGTCATTTGTGCCATGTATTTTTCTTTTCAGAAAAATCTAACAATGTTCAGATTCGACTATGTTTTTGATTGTATTCATCAAGTGGTAACTGGGATAAGCTGACATACTGATTAAAATTGGATTAGAATATAACATTTCCTGTAATGGATGTTAACATATAATAGAACCACTTGCAATTTGTGCATGCGTTAAACTAAGGGAGTTGAACAATTATTTACCTTTCCCTAATGTTAGAGGAAGTGTGTTTGAGTAAAATGCAGCTGGTGGTAATAGGCTTTGTTCTGGTCTCCTGCACATAAGTATTTTTCAACACAGGCTAATTTTACCTATATGAATGCTATTAATATGTTAGCATATAGATCAGATCCCATGTCTGCATAGCTTGCCTGGTCAGCAGACATTCCTCAGGAGTGCAGGTAATCACCCTCTTCCACCACAGTCCTAACTGCTGCTTTTGTTACCCTTCATTTCTTCTTGTCTTCTAGATCTGTGAATGCTGCCTTGCCTGTCTCAGAATGAAGCAGGTTGTTTAGCCAGTTTTGACTGTTCATTTATCATATAGTTGTGAATGAAGTAGGTAGAAAAATTCAGCACTGGGGCGGGGTATTACTGGGGCTGTGATAATCTCAGATAAACTACTACCAAAACTACCCCACCACTGGGGGTTTCCTGGATTCCTAGGAAAGAAGAAGGCTGATTAGAACAAAATTTAGAGAGAGCACTGCAGTTGTTTCCATCCCTTGAGTCCCATCCAGAGACCTCTCAACTTCATACCCTTTTCTGGCTACAAACTATGCCTCAGATTAATAAAATAATCCCAGATCAGGGGACCTGCCCTGCTATCATAAATCACAAATAGTCCTCAATTTCCTGCAAACCCATAATCCTTTTTAATGAAAAGCATTAAATGCAAGCACACTTTCGTCTGAAAATTATTTATTTCTAGTTGCTAGGAATAATTTCTTATGCCAGGTTAGAGACCAAAGGCTTTGGTTTGTGTCTGTGTATGATATAACATAATTTCCTTTACCGGCTTCTCATTTGTCTTTAAAGTAACAAGAGTTAGCAGAAACTCGTAAACCGTCAAATTTCAACTTCTTTGCCAAATTTTATTTTCTTACCCAAATTCTAGATTGTTTTCAAAGTGCTGCTTTAACAGATAGTGTTCTAGGTTAAGGAAATGCTATGCCTTGTGAAAGAACTGAATTCTTCAGTAACTGTAAGTGTGTGATGTTTGAAACTAATCTTACAATAGTTCGTGTCCAAACTTGGAAGTGATTGCACACTGGAGAACTTAGGAACACCTTCCTGATTCAGCAGAGGCTGGAAGGGAGACTTGCATTCCAAGCTGGTATTGTCAATTCTAAACCTGCAAATTGTTAATGGGTCTTTTCATTTCTTTCTTTTCAATAGGAAACCGACTCCCTCAACTTTGAAAGCCGGGGATCTACGCTCAAATGTTAGCCGTTGTCAAGTCTGTATGAGACAAACATAATGACTTTTGAATTTCAACTAATTTCACACAATATGGTGCTATTCGTTTAACAGCAATGAAGCCTAGACATATATCATATGTACCTCATTGTTGTCCAGTATGAAAACAGTAAAGTGCCTTTTAGGAACTTGCATAACTAACACACACTGCTTTACTGGCCCTGTCCTTGCTAAAGAAGAAAAGAGACAACAAAGATAAGCTTCAAATGTTGACATGCCAAATGGCACTTTCGATCAAAGTATATGTGTTTTTTATATAAATGCAATGCACTGATAGAATAAAAAGTCAGCATTTATCCAGAAAAAAATGCAAAGGTGCTAGGAGGTATGCAGTTCTGCCTTATACTGTTTGACCCCCCTTTCTTATTCTTGTATTATATATTTAGATTCATTTTTCTTCCCCAGATAAGTTTGTTACCGTTATCTAGCTGTCTTAAAATTCCAGACTCTTGGGTATGTACTTATTGTTCTTGTACAAAGGAATACTAATGTAAAAAAGAGGTTTGGGATTACAGACTGTGGTTAAGCAACATGTAACCATCTTTTCACAACATAGAGTGCCATCCTGCAAACCTTTGCTTCTGTTCGTAGCCTTTAGTGCTGTCAGTATTAATGGGTCTACATCTGAAGAGATTGCCAAATTGGCTTCACAAATAGGCAAGTAAGTGTTTCTGCTATGTTGGTACTATGCAGCTTCTTTGTGCAGTAGAACAAACTTTCCTGTGGAATAAAGAATGATCCAGCAATGGTCAAGAAAAAATATATATATAAATATTTTAGTAATTTATATAGATATCAACAATTAGGAAAATCAAGTTCTGAGTTTATAATTTCAAAAAGAAGCTTACAAAATTGTTCTTCTTTTCAGTGTCATGAATTAGGTATTAAATGCCAAAATATGATGTGAAATGTTCATTTTATATAGCCATTTCAATGCTGAAGTTGCAGAGACTGAACCCAGGTTAATAGTTATTTGTGTTTATAATGGTAAATCCTGCTTTGAGCTTATATCTTTATTCTGTATTTAATATTTTTCAGGGTTTTAAACACTACTCACACACTGAATGACTTGATTTTGAAAAGTATAAGGCCTTAATTTTGTTAATATTGTGCCAAAAAAATTATTCAAAGTGGCCTTAGAAATATTTCTAAAGAATTTCTATGCAATGATGCCATTGTTTGAGCATGTCTGTGTCCAAAAATGTTTTATGGACTATTACCATGGAAATACCAAAAGATTTTTGCAAATGCCAAGGCCTTTGTGTAATTTCTTACATGTGTATTTCTTAAAAATTCAAGTTTGTAATAAAACTATTTGTGTAAAAAAAAAACAAAACAGAAGAAAAGAAGAAGTTTTTACTAATTTGTTATTAGCATTCCTTTACAACAGTTAATTATTTTTTAATAAGCCACCAATAAATGCACAAGCTTGATGCAATGCTAGATGATTTTTGTTTTGCACATCTTGCTGATGTACAAAGCATCTTCTAAAGGGGGAAACAGGGCGCTGTACTGACACCTCTTTTGTTATCTTGTAAGAACTGAAACTGATAGATTAAACGTGAGAAACTTATCACTGAAATGTATTTGATAGGAACGCATTACAAAAATCTGCTGACTTCATCTCAGCTCATGGGAATCAACCAAATTATGCAAATTTTTCACTTTTCCTTTGAATTTTTCACACACAAGCAGCACTACATTGTACAGGATAACATTTAAAATATCTCATATAACTTTGCTTGTAAGTGGACAAGGTGAATCTTGGCTCTGGTTGAAGAGGAAATGGGCCATGCTATTGTTTTCCTTGGCAAAAGCACATAATTTGCTAAAGTTTCAGGATGTTTTCCAGAATTTGTGAAGACACTGCGGCTGCTGCAGCTGTTCTGAACATGGCTTTCACTTAAAATCCTTCATGACATTCTCTGACCAAATGGCTGAAAGCTACTGCATAGAAATTGGCCATTTCATTTAGCAATGAGCTCTCACAGAAATTCTGACACTTGATAATATTCTTTGTAATAGACCAGTCCTCATGAAAGTTCTTCACTAGTCTATAAAATAAAATAGTCTGATCATGCCTGAGCAGCTTCATGCAGGGTTTTCCCAAGGGCCACTTGATATCCAGAAGAAGAGGAGAAGACAATAAGGTGATTCCTTGTGGCATCTAGGAAATGTTGTGCAAAAATTCAGTCTTCACTGACTCAGAGCATCCAAACTTCTGAGCAGTTTATCTCCTGGTCAGCTAGGGATTTAATTTGCTATGGTCAAATTGTCTTAGAACTGCTGAACAGCTGGGTTTATAAAATCCTTCATGATGTCTGAATCAACTGTGTGTGAACCCTTGTCTTCTCAGTTGGGAGCATTTGGAAACAAGGTCCTTTGAAAATTTTTGAAAACTGCTTGAGCTGTAGTTTGATGTCTTCCTTATCTAACAGTAATAATTTATTCCATAACCTCCAGCTCATATAATGACCTAAACCATTCTCATGCTAAAGATGCTATTTCTTCTTAAATCTAAAATTTTGGTGCTTATTGAATATCAGTCATATCTCCTGAAAATGTGTGAATACTAGGTTTTGATGCCCTGGGTGAGGAAGAGCCCATGTGAAACACTGCCTTGCTTTCAAAAACCTCTGAAGTACCCCATATTCAGGCTTTTATGGCCAGTGTTGTGGCTGCAGTACAGTTCATCGTGTGAACAGGCAACTGCTAACTCATCAGTTCCTTAAATTGTCTTGCAGAAACTTCAATTTCAGGAGAAAATTTTTGAGTGCAGTACTTGAAGAGTCGCTGTCATGTTCGAAATAAATACATTTCTAAAACAGCAGGTGGTGCCCTTGCTCTCTTTGTGGTAACACTGGGATGGACAACATTACACAAATAACTTGGTCTCTAATCTGCTAACATGACCCTATTCAATATATGACTATTTTCCCATGTCTCCATCTCTATTTCGACATATTCTAGTCACCAGCAATTTTCCTTTTGCAATAGGGATGGATCAGTTTGCAATTTAAAAAATTTCTATGCGTACTGCAAAATAAAGATATAATTAAATGATCCAATATATATTTAGAAGCAAATGATGTCTTAGCCTGTGTGTATTTTCTGATAAATGTATGTTCAGTTTATAAGTGTATCTCTTATCCAGTTCATAGTGGTAACTTCCTTGATGAAATAGCACTTTTTCTATGTAACAGGACTCCTGAGAAGAATATCCCCATAGTAGGCTTCCAGAAAAGTGATTGTATTTTCATGACTGAAATTGTAAAGCTGCATGACTTTTTGAGAATTCCTATCTTCCATGATTTGCAAATTTTTAAAATCTGCACTGACTGCATGAGGTGAAGCATTAACACGGAGTCAGGCTTGTGGGTCTCAGAGCACCAACTAAATACAAAATGCAGCAGCTAGCACAAAGACCACTGACTAGTTGAAGTGTCAGCTATCTCAGTATCTGCCTGTATCTCCATCCCTTATTCTGTGAAGGTGGTTGGCCATGCCTGCACTGGGACTTCTGGAATGACACTGACAGCATTTTTTCAGAGGTTGCAGTGGAGTTTCTCTGATGGTCATGTCGTGGCAGTGAAGTGCTGCCCACTGCATTTCCAATTCTTCATATAGAAATTATCTTTCTTATGGTCTTCACATTCTGAATTAGATAACAGTGAGAATATGAGAGACCAGGGTGGATCTTTACATGCATATTTCGAGCTCAGACTAATGCTGAGACCAGTGATGGATGGTCTGGGATATAATTAATCATTATTAAGAAAAGAAATATCCAGTGGCTACATGAAAGTGTTCAGCCTGTCAGCTTCAGTGGTAAGATGGTAGAGAGAAGGAAATAATTCCACCAATGCATCAGTAAAACTATAGTATGAAATAGATAATAGTTGTGAATTTGTAATATTGATGATGTCTCATGTTATGATGATGATGATGATGCATAATTATAAACAAAAAATAATACACAAACTTACTTCTAGCACTAACAGCTAAACAAGAAGTACATGTTCTTTGCAAAAGACATATTAATAAAACAACCTCAAAAAAATTTCCTCCAATTATAATCTTTAAACCATTCTCTTTATTCAGATTGTCAGAGGAAAGTCCTTCAAAAAAATGTAGAGGGGAGTTTGTGGGTTTTGGCTATTTCTCTCTGGCAAACAGTAAGCTTGCTGTGTTGCTTGAGGTGTTAATACCTGTGGGAGGATAAATCACTACTCCTTCTCATGAACACAGGAATGCTTCTACTGTAAGATATTTTACCCAGTCATGCTTACTGACACCACCTTCTCTCCTTAGTTCCCCCTGCAAGAGGATGATACTCAGAGCTGAATATTCCCATTTACTTTCTTGTGTTGATTTTTAAAGGTACATTCTTTCCCAGCTTTTTATTGTCTTCAAACCAGAGAACAAAGTATAAACATTGAAATGATTTTAAAATGTCTGAATCTTTTACATATGCTAGAGAACTGCCTTTTTTCCCCCTCTGGCTATATGCAGTCAGCTGTATTTGTTATAATTGGTGTGCAGAGGACAGAAGACTTGACAGAGTGAAAGTTATAGATGGAACATGATCATTTGATGCTCTGTCAACTCCTGTCTCGCCTAAGAAAACATGTTAGATTTCATGCAGAATTGTGGCAGGATTCATTTGTCATCTCAGCATCATGAAATATGATTTATACTGTAGTAAATAAACATGTAAAATGGTTTGAGTAGAGGTGAAAGTCCTTGTAAAACAGTCTAAAGAGCATTGGTCAAACCTTTTTGCTGTGCTTAGTGCATAGCTTTTAGACCAGTGTAGCCCATGGTGTGCTTTTGCTAGAACGTTCCTCTCAGTCTTACACCAGAGCGCTCATTTCTCACCATTGGTTCCTGGAAGAGGTTCAAAGTGAAGAGTGCAAGAACATGCCCAGTGTTACCTTGTGCCAAAGCTTTTGTTATCTTGTGGGCATGGTAGCTGGCAGTGGAAGATGTTCTCGTCTTCCTATTTCCTCTAAATAATTATAGCAGCATTTTTTCCAGCCTAATTTTGGACATGAACCTCTTTGAGAGATGTGATCAAAGTGTCAACAAAATCATAGGGACTTGAAATGCAGTCACATGAATCCCATGTCAAGAATTGCTTCTGTGTACCACTTTCAATAATGTATCTGGGAATCCCCACAGAGACACTGATTCCCAGGGCAGTCTCAGTAGTCATCATTTATAGTTATATTGAGATCCACCTCCCACTTCCCTAGCCTGGATGTGTTGCAGTCTTTGGGAATTGAGACTGGTAAGAAGGTGAGTACCAGACAGAAGTGCATGGAGACTCCTGGTAACTCAACATCTGCAAACAAAATTGCTGTTTGCTCACACTTCCACATTGACAAACTACAACTTTTTCAAAGACTTTTTTTTGCTACCTTTGATCAGTTGGGAACTGTCAACTGTCTCTGTTCAAAGCTAATACTATCCAGGCCTTTTGGCATTTTCCCTGAACTGAGGAAAGGACCTAGCCCAGGCAATGAAAGATACACCCTGTCTAATTCTCAGCCTTTCTTTTCCCAATTAAAAACACATAGAAAAGAAGTTGTGTTGTCCAAAAAAACCTACAAAGAAGCCCCCACTGCATTGCTCCTTCCCCTCTCTTCAAAGGCAAATCTTACTTCAGGAAAAGATGATAACCTCTTTAAAATTGGAAGGAAAAAATTGAAAGTGGAAACTTGAGAAATTATTCCCTGGATAATATATTCACTTTATAACAACAGCTACTCACAGTATGAAAGATTATATTTGAAATACTATAATCACCTATAGTTATGTGAGAATTTGAGGGATTCCCTATAGAAACCAGGATTTCTTAGCAGGAAAGCTACAGACGTTGTGAACTAAAAAAAGTCTTCTGAACACAATTGTATAAATTTGTGACAAAATGTTGTATTCAGATTGCAGAGATTACTGGGATTGCTAGTGGCCCAAACCAGAAGCACATTGTGTAGAGGAAGTCACTGTAACCTGGGAATCACTGGTATTGAACAACTGGGACAATAGCTGGGAATGTGCTCAGATGAGGTGCTTTGGAGCTCCTGCAAAGTGGCACTTAGCAGCCACTTGCTTTTTTGGAGATCTAACGTAAAAAAATTGAGTAGGTCCTACATGTCAAAGGGCAAGGTTGTCCTGAGAGGACATTTGTGAGGAGAGCCTGAAATCAACAGCCAAGCATGTGAGCCACCACTATGAAAATTACAGCTCTTCCATGTAGCCTTGGTACCAAAGCACTTTTTGGGTATTTTCTGTACTCTCCTATTGTAATCAGAGAAATCTTGCCAACACAGGTATATTAATAACTATTTTCAAGTAGTTTTCTTCCCAGAAACATGCAGTAGAGAGGAAAGTTTTAAAGTTTTTCTCCTCTGTCAAGCAACTTGCAGAGAATCACAGAGAGAGAGAGAAAAAAAAATGTAGTTGTTTGTTTGCTCTTGCAAGGCACTGAACATGACCCCTCAGGAATGTGTAGGAGAGGAAATGAAAAGCAGACGTGGGAAGCTGAAAAAGCAGCGCTTCTCCTCTATCATTAAGTATATAATAAGGTAGATTACATCAGTTGTTGTCCTAGTCTCCCTGGTGAACAGGTGTCATAGATACAGCACTGTCTAATCAAATATTAACTCATCATGTGGCAGCAGTGGAGAGGGAATGTGTAAGATCATCTACCTCCTTTCACATGTGGCCAAGTCTTCAGCACCAAGGTTCAGCAAAGGACATTCTTATCATTCCAATGGGTTCTTATGAATCTAATTTTATATACTTGCATAGACTTGTGACAACTTATTTTTTTCTGCTTCCTGAACAAAAATATGTTAGATACAAACATTTGTGACAAACTCAGACAAAGTTTATGTTTATGTACATTGTACAGTGAACCCACGAGAGCTTACTGTCTTCAATTTTACTTAGAATAAACCGATATAGAAGATTTTTGTATCATGTATTTCTAAGTTGTTTACAATTATAAATCAATGCTATTGCTCCTGTGAAAGTGAGATGACTTGCTGTTACTTGGACAGGAAGTGAGTTCTAAACTCCTGGTCCAGGTCTGTCCCTGCTGAGTCATGGTTTCCCCAAGTGTCTGCCACTCCTGAATGATGATGAAAACTTGTTTAGTTTTTGATTATTCCATTGCACTTGCTAGACTTTTTAATGTATACAGCTTTACATGTACTCTAAAATGTTGCAGTGGTTTTAAAATGACAGCTGAATCAGGTATGTGGGTATTGTAAATAAGATGTCAAATAACCTGAGGAAAGGTGGCTGAAGAGAGTCCCTTCCTGTCTTCTTGGTCACTTTGCTGAAGGAGGAAAAAATCAGTAACATGGTATTCAAGGCAAAGCAAACTAATGGTAAGTGAAATGAGGCAAGGTATTTTTTTAGGAAATAGTGCTTTCTTTTAATTTGGGCTCTAGTAAGAGTCAGTATAAAAGGAGAAAAAATCACTATAAGACGTTATTCTGTATAACCAGGTATCCTGACACACAGACTTTTACATCTCTAAATATATATATTAAAATAATAAATAAAATGCATAATAAATCAACAGTTATTTTATATATATTTTACCTCTAAGGACTATTAACCCATCATCTGTACTACTTGTCACAAACATTATTGAAATTCATCTGACACAAGGGTGAAAATCTAATAAGAAGTCTTGCTCAGTTTTTAATTATTCATTGAATGTGGAAGATGGGCCAAGAGCTGGAGAGTTCTAGGTGCAAATGTTAGCTCTGGCTCAGCTCCACCTTGAAGGGAGGTACAGGTGTAGACTGTTCCCTCTCCAACCTGTTTGCTTTTGGGAAGAAGCCCAGGAAAAAAAAAAAAAAAGGGGGGGTGTAGATGATCTGGTCATAAGCTCTGATGATATATTGTGGGGTAAATTTTCTCTGTGGCTGGGATATGACCAAGGTCCTTAAAAACACCACACCAAACACCTGCAATACCCGGCAAATACATTTGATGTTGCTCCAGTCTGCTCCTGCTTAAGACAGTGTTAGTCCATGGGAGAAGAGATGGTGAGGCTTAAGTACCTTGTGATGTATTTTAAAAGAGGCATTCCAAACAAGCACTTCTGGGCCACCTGTTGATGATAAAGCCTTGTTAATTTATTTGAGATTAATTGAGGATGTCTCTGTGGATTCTGTATTGTATTACCTTCAGTATCTTTTAGATACCTTAATGTGACAGAGGCAGTGAAAGGAGGAAATCTTTTTGAACTCTCACTTCTGAAGACCAGTAAAGGCTTGTCATCAGTTTCTATTAACACTAAATATTTTAGTAAGTACTTGCCATTTCAAGTATTATGGGGAAAACAAAGTAGTCATCTGCCTCCTCTAGCAATTTTCATGGCTCATGAGACTAATAGTTGCTGTCAGGTAGCTGGAGAGCTTTTTCATTAAGCATAGCTCACAGCCTTTTTGCATTTTGCATTGAAAGCACAGGCTCCAGCCTTATGCCACCCAGAACATGCTACATATTTTAATAACTTCCTAGAATCACTCACCTTTTGAAAGAGGCACAGCACTGTGATGCAAAGCACCAGAACAGAAGAACAGCAGTGAGTCTATAGGATTCATAACCTTTGTATGATTTGGGCAGAAGTGTAATAGTCCTTTGAAAGGCATTGAGATCAGGCTTTGGTGTGATCTTGGTGAACTTGTGATCCTTACTTTTCTGTCATCCTCAGCATGTGCTGTGACTTGATCTCGATTTTAATTCTTTTAAATAGCCATATTATTGGTGGGTCATAGAGGGTTTGTTACAGAAGAAAAGAAACACAGAATAGAAATAGTCTCTTGTTTTTGTAAGAAGTAAAGACTCATTACCAACACAGAGGTTCTACTCCAATAAACTTGTGCTGATGGGACAGGTTTAAGCACTTAATCCTTTTTCTGCTCCTGTTATAACAATTCCTAGAATATGGCAATGCTAACAGGATGTTTTCCATAGAGATTAAAAAGGATTATTCATTTTAGTGACTCATCTCTAGCCAGTCCATTGTTGAAAGCTAAGGTTGATAGTACAAGCAGTGTGTTTTTCTGATGAAATGAAAGCAAACTGAAGAGACCTGGTCCTTTTCAGCCATCATCTATTCTGACCTTTGTTTGCTGTCTGTTATCAATATAACAGTTAAAAATCCCAGCAATGTCTAGTTCTCTTGAGGGTGTACCATGTGTTACCCCAAACATCTGTCCCTCCCTGTCCTTTACCTCTACAGGCTGTTCAGAGACAAACACCACCCCAGCATGTAGTGTCCACTGTTTTCTTTCAGAGTGGTGTAACCTCTGAATGTTGCCTGTATTAGGGACACATACTCATGTGGTCCTGCTTAGAAATTCTAGGAACAACAGGTCTGAGAAATTTTTCTGCAACAAAAGAAATTCTCTTTGATAAGGTAAAATGTAACACTGGGTGGAAGCACAAGAGCAAGTAAAATACTTCATAAAAAGATGCAAAAATATCTTGCTTTTTTACAGGAAGGCAGGAATTGTGCTGCTGAGTAAGGTTCTCAATTCTCATCTTCCTCTGCTATATATAGATAAAGTCTGTCCCTTCTGTAAGGGCAAACTATAAAATCCTGGTTGAATTAATTTTGTGTCCTTTTAGTCTGCTTGAAAAAGATTTAAATAGTGAGAACAGACAACAAAAGCCTTTACTTTAAAAAATACAGCCTAGCTTGGAGTATGTCTTTTAACATTAACTTTTCTGGTGCAGTTGAAGAGCTTCTTTCTTTATCTCCAGGGGGTTATCTGCAAAAAGCCTCTAACTGATTTTTTTTCCGTTATGTGGGGAAGTGATTTGCTTTCCAAGAACTGCTTTTTGTATTTCAGTTTTTTAGATCTTCTTCTGGCTTGTTACTTACTACTTTATGGTCAAATATTGCCAGAAGTTTTTTGAAGAATAACAAATGCATACATTCAAGATAGCTTTTCGAGTTCTCTAAATAATTACTTTTACCCAGTAACAAATTTTCTTACATTGCAAACAAATTGGACTTCAATTAAACATCATGAAGCAAAAGTTGTCTGGAAGAACGATTTTCCAGTGAAATAGGAAATATATGTTCTCTTGACATCATTGACATGACACATACTGCCATCTGGGAGTTCTGACACAGCACCTGGCTTGCTTCCTTACCTGCTGGTCTCATCCTTTCTCAGTGGCCACATCAAACTGCACTACAAGTGCAAAAATGTCACCAAATGTCAGCCTTTCAACCTTACCTAATGCCATTTGCTGCAGGCTTTTGCAATCTGATTGATCATCCCCATTTCTTGCAGGCAGAGAAGTTGAAGCAAAGATGCCCTGTAGCCATGGGCTAGGAGCAGAGCTGAAGTCCAAATTCTTCATGCAGTGCCTACTCTGAGGCCATGTCCACAGGCACTGCTGTCTTTGTGTCCACGGTTCCTGCCAATTAGTGCCAGTACTTTACAACTGCATAAAACCATTACTTCTGAGCTCTTCATAGAATTACAGAATGGCTGGGGTTTGAAGGGACCTCTGGAGATCTCACAGTCCAATTCTCCTGCTAAAGCACACTCACTGAGAGCAGGCTGCCCAGGATTGTGTCCAGGTGGGTTTTGAATGTCTCCAGGGAAGAAGAATCCACAACCTCTCTGTTAAAGTATCTTAAGAGACCATATGATAACACTACATTTATAGAATATTTTCTTCTGCAGTACCTGTCCCAAATCAATCATAGCTAATATTTAATGTTCTTTTTCTGCTCCACTTTCTTTCTCTGTGCCTAGGTAATTGAATACTGGTGAAGTGCCTAATCTGACACATTATTAGATATGTGTCTATGTGTAGGTCACTAAGAGTACATTAGGAATGCAGTGACATTTGTCATTCAAACTATCACATCGACCAAGCCATTGTGAGTGTTAACGATTTTACAACTCACTGCACTCTGTCGTCTCAGGTTGGCATAGTGCCAAAGAGTGATTTTTTAAAAAATTTTTTTTTTATAAATGAAAATTCCCTTTTCTTTCCACATCCTCTTAGATGGTATTGCAGTCCCTAGATACTTTCAGAGGAATGTGAAGACATACTGAATAAGGAACAAAAAAAGAGGTTAAATTACAATCTACTCTCTGCCCTATGTTTTCTTTCTTTGTGGCAGATGGCTGAGGTTCCTATTACACTGCTCAGTCTTCCAGGGACTGGAAGGAAGGCATTTCATTGCCCTCAGGAACTCAGGGGGGTTTGCATTATAGTGAAGTAACAAGAAGTTGTTTCAATTGGTGCAGCTGCCAGAAAGCTCACAATATAGGTTAAATCTTTGTCATTAATTTGGTTTCTTCTTACCATAGGCTGAAGCAAGAATAGTAAACTGTATTAAAAATTAATATTGTTTAGTAATGTATGACGGAGAGAACAAGCAGTATTTTTCTAGAATTTAGAAATAAATTGTCCATTCACTACTGCTGATGGCTTAATCTCCTCTTCATTCTGTGAACATTCGGGTATAGGGCCAGCTGGGGTTTACGAGATGCTTCCCAAGCATGGTTATTGCAGCTTGAAATGCTATCCACTGTGAAGTGAAATCCCCACAGTGGAGCAGGGCTGCTGAGTCCTTGCACTCTGCCAGAGCCCAGGCGCTGCCCTGATCGGGTGCAGCCCAACTGGAGCCACAGCTATGACAGGACACTGAGCAGAGACGTGGCAGCCTGGAAACTCTGTCCCTGGTCATTATGTTCATTGCTGCTATAAAAAGACTTCAGTCAATTATAAATTTTGTCAGAACATTCTAATACGGATGGAAGGAGAAGGTCACTTTGAAAACAGCTCGCATTTATTTGTCTGTCAATGCTCATAAGAAATTATACACATACACCAGATGCTAGACTGGCTGTGCTCTTTGTTCATAACTCTGGCAATTAAAACAAAACCAAGAATGTCCAAGTGGTATAGTTTTAATAATCCCAAAGATTAGCAACTAATCCCAAACCATAATGAATTTTCCATCAGCATGACTTGTAGGCCACTGTCACTATAAATCTAGTCCAGTAAAGTTCATTACCCAGAGGAATGCTCATGGAGTGCAGAAGAAGAGAACAGAAGCCAGGATCAGTGAAGAAAAAAGTAAAAATAATAAAACATTGCCTGGAAGGTACTGTATTAACAATCATAGACAAAAAGCACTCAACACAACTAATACTCATATACTCCACAAGTAAAATACCTTTAAGGAGATAAAGACTTATCATCTTTTCCATTTACATTGCTTTCTGTTCCATTACTTCTTAATAATACCAAATCTTTGTGTAATTAGTACAGTCCTTGGCTTTATCATGAGTGAGCTTTGTATGATTGTTAGGTCTATTGGGTGAAGAGACTGGGACTTGTGCTCAAGTAACTTAATTCTGAACAAAATGTTTCCAAATCAGTAATGCTCTACAGAGAAAAAGATGTGTGAGGAGAGACACAGCCTTCACAAAATGGGAAAAAACTACTCTGATCACAATGCCTCTGCCGAGTATGTCATAGGAATACTACCAGGGTACCATGAAGCTTCAAAAACTCAGTATTAAATTGCTCTGGAAATATGAACTTCTGGTGCAGATTAAATACCTTAAGACCAAAACTGTGTACCAGAAGCCTTCTGTTCAGAAGTCAGGGAAGGGAAGGGAAGTTCTGGGAAGTTCTGGGAAGTTCCGGGAAGGGAAGGGAAGTTCCGGGAAGGGAAGGGAAGTTCCGGGAAGGGAAGTTCCGGGAAGTTCCGGGAAGTTCCGGGAAGTTCCGGGAAGGGAAGGGAAGGGAAGGGAAGGGAAGGGAAGGGAAGGGAAGGGAAGGGAAGGGAAGGGAAGGGAAGGGAAGGGAAGGGAAGGGAAGGGAAGGGAAGGGAAGGGAAGCACTTGGATTACCTTAAACTCAGTTGTGACCAAACACTGACATGACATCATGACCTGAGGGAATTTCTGAAATGGTATCAAAGCATATCCATGTGAACAAACAAACATTTGACACTGTCTCCTGCAATGTCGCAGTCTGGATGGGTGGACAATGACATGGTCAGGCTCAGGGTCTCAGGGTCAGGGGATCATTTTTCTGCCTGGAACATGCTACAGGTTAGCTACCATGGAGTCTATCCCAGGATCTGTCCTGCTTCAGTTACCAGGAAGAGGTTGTAGAGCACATTCTCACCAAGTTTGAAGGTAATACAAATTGCTGGTGGCCAACACTCTCCATGGCAGGGCTGCCTTTCAGAGGCTTCTAGGCAGGCTAGATGGGCCAACAGGAACCTTAGGAATGTCAAGAACCCAAATGCAAAGAGCTGGGAAGGAAGAATCTCCTACAATCATGCAGGCTGGGGACAGCTCTGGAGACAGGGCTCTGGGGCAGCGAGCTGGGCAGGAGCTGTAGCAAGGACAGGCAGCAGCACCAGGCTGCAGAGCAGGAGCACAAGGAGGAGCTCGGGGCAGGAGCACAAGGAGGAGCTTGGGGCAGGACCTGTGCCCAGCACTCGCTGCCAGAGCACCCCTGGGCAGCCCCAGCTTGGTGCCCCAGCGCAGAAAGCGCTGATAACCAGAGTGAGCTCACCCTGCAGGGCTCAGGGCTGGAGCCTGGCCCCGTCAGCAGGGGCTGGGGCTGGGCCAGCCTGGGCAGACACAGCTTTGGGGACACCCCAGAGACACCCCAGAGCCCAGGGGAGGGGAGGGAGAGGAGGCACCGAGCCCTGGGCAGCAGAACTGCAGTGGGAGAGCCTCAGGCTGGCACTGAAACCTCTTCCATGGACAGGCAGGTCCTGCCAGGGAGGCTCCATCCTTGGGGGATTGTGAAACCTGGCCGGGCAAAGCCCTGAGCAACCTGGTCTGACCTCACAGCTGGCCCTGATGTGGTGCATGAGGCACCTCCTGTGGTCCCTTCCAGCACAAACTACTTTATGATTCCATTATTCTAATCAACAATATTAGATGTAGGAGCATGAAGAGTATTATTCCTGTTGTGATGATATTCCCATCTAAATATGCATTGGTGATAAATCCTGGCTGGGGACAATCATCTAGATCCCATGTGTCTTCACCACTGACGTAAATCAGCCTGTACTTTATTGACTCAAAATAATTTATATATAGCAGACACTTTTGCTCATTTTTTGTTGAGAATGGCAAATTTGCCAACTGAATATTTAAATGTTTTTTCTCCAATATAGAACCAGTTTGCAGTTCACCACCAATATCCGGTGATGGACCTGAGACTTGGAGAGGGTATTTTTTTCCAATTTGTTCATTTTTTTAAGAGCTCTGTTATAATTTTGAATTCCAGTGGTCATTCACTGGGACTGGTGACATTTCCTGGTCATTGACTGATGATTGGTGACTGATTCCTTCATTTTTTGCTTCTCTCCTTCCTTTTTAAAGTCAAAACCTATGGTAATTTACTTTAAATTTTTTTTCTTCTCAGATTCTAAATCTTTGTTTTGAGGGTTTAATTATCTCTCTGCATATTTTTCTTTTTAATCCATTGCACTTCTTATGGTTTCTCAATCACAGTGCTTTATTTAACATCCAAGAAATAGTTCTTAAGCATTTCCTCATGTGATTTTTAAAAGCATTTCTTGCTCTATATATACATTCCAGTACATAATGCCAATTAGTTTAAACATTAAAAAATTGCTATTTAAAACTTGATAAAATGTAACGCTAATTAGTAGCAGTACTGTGATCAAATATATTTAATCCAATCATGATCATTGATAGACAGGCAAGCATTAATATTCTAATTCTCCAGTGAATATTTGGTTGTCCAGAAAAATGAGCTCTAACATGGCAACTCTCACATTGTCATGTTCTATGAATATTTTAAGGTCTCTGTAGTTATCTTAGCTGTCTCTTCTCCCAAACGTAATCCCTAGCACATTTCCAGACTCCCATGAAAAGCATCTAATGTCATTTATTTGTTGCCACCACCTAAAAAAGTGAGCCTCTTTCTGTAAATGGTCCTAAATTATTTCCTATAATACAGATAAAACATAGACAAGGTGAACTCCAGAGATCCCTTCCAACCTAAGCACGCTATTTGTACATGTGATTTCTCCTGCTATACCTTCAGTATGTTCTTCTGCGCTCACTTCTTCCAATTTTTTTAACATCTACCCTATCATTTTTACATGCTTCTCACTGAATACATTATGAATGGGATACAGAAGCCTGTATACTTCAAAGACCCTTGAATCTGGACATGAGAAATGAGTTTCAGGCTCAGAAGCAATATCTGATGTCTAAGCCAGTGGGATCCACAGACTCACTTCTTTAGATCACGATGTTGGTGCCACAGCCTTTCTGGACCTGTAATTATCCTTCCTTGTTAGGTGGTAAAACTCTGGTTTTTAGTAGGGTCAGGGCCATGGCAAGGGTAATTCAAACACACCCAGGAATGGAGAATATAGAACTCTGAAAAAGAAAAATATTCCATGAAGATCTCCAAGGTTCTCTCACCCTTTTAGCATCCCCTTGGTTTGAACAGTGATGCTGCACAATTTGTCATTCCTCCCTCAGCCTCATTTTCTTTTTCTTACAGAACCGGGGTTCAGATTGCAAAACCCAGGACTTCTTCCCCCATCAATTTTATAGGAAAAACATTGAGAGACAGTAGCCATTTTTCCAGTACGGAGACATGCTCTGATAGCCTAGGATGTCTCTGCCACACACCTGAGCCATCCCTTTCTCACCAAAGTATCAAAAGCCCTTATTAGTGTCCATCCTCACTCTGAAAAAGAGAGAACCTGCAAAGCAGAGCCACCTGACTTGAATTACTTTGGACAGTTGTGAATCCAGCAGGTTGGAAAGGATCATGAATCAAATTTATGAAAAATGTATGTATTTAATGATATTTATGAAGTGTATGTATTTAACAAAATAAATCCAGCTTGGCAGAAAATGGTCCTAGCTAATAAAATGCTGATTAGAAGAGACAGAATGGTCAAGCCCAAAACAAGCCCACATTAAAATTACACTGATAAATTCTGGACTGTCCCCTCTGGCTTCTTTGAGAGACACTGGAATGATTGCAGAATGAAAACCACGTCACAATGAAACTATAGCTATGTGTAGTAAGAGCTGATTGAAAACCAAAGATTAGTTGATACTCCCACACTGATGTTTGAACATGACTATAACCATGTAGTGAGCCCAAAATTGCTTCCTAGTCACAGTGTGGGTTGAAGGCAAGCTGGAGCAGTGGGGGGTGCTTAGGCTTGGATTAACTCTGAGTTTATTCTTCACACTAAACCCATCCTACTTGAATGGCAGTCTTTAGTCCCAGCCTAGCAAACAGGCTGGAAGTGTGCAAGAACCACATGAATGAGGCTGCTCTTTAGATTAGTTAGCAGCCTGGTTATAAATATCTCATTGACATCATGTAGTCATTGTCACTTCTGTTACCCTTAGCTGGGAAAAGCAAGGGCATTGGAGTGGTTTTGTCAAGGTACTTTCCTGCAGGCCAGCTGAAGCCAGTTAAGTCACAGGCAGTAACTTACATTACCCCTGTAATGTGCTGCTGTCAGCTGGAGCCAGGCGTGCAGTCAAAAAGCCTTTGTCAAGCCCTTGGCTCTGATGGGGGAGTGAGGAGCAAGCAGGCTATTTCTGAACTGGAGCAGCTAGCCTGAGTTAGTTAGATCCCTTCTACGTGCAGCCTGGACACTCCTGAAATGTCTGTCACAGGACATAAACATTTATGATTTCTCTAAGGCCAAATCCTTGGGCTCAGAACCAGTTCAGGTTAAATGAATGCCTGCTATTCTTCACTGTTGCAGCTGAAACCAAAATCAGTGTGCTCAGCTATTCAGTAGGCTGTTGCTTCATGTTTTTAATGAGTGTATGACAGTCATGCCTGTCTTGCTGGTTACAACACCCTGCAGACAGTCTCAGTTTTTCAGCGTGAGAGGGTGCACAGGGCCACCAGTTGTAGGGTGCCACTGTGTGATTCTGTTGAAGTGAGCCAAAAGCCCCTTCACAATGCAAAAAAACCAACAAACCAACACTGAAATAAGGGAGGGCTGGATTAGGCTCCCATCATCTGGCTGATTCTTAGACTTTGTGTGTAGCTCCCTGCTCCACCTGCTTGTATTTCTCACTTGGTCCTTTGTCCTGGTTTCACTCCTCTGCTTTACTTATTGCTTCAACAATACACTATCATGTCACACAGGTCCACTGTAAGTTAGTTATACGCAGTTACATGATTAAATAAGTCAATAAGCAGCAGCCCTTCTTTTGAATAGAGGTTAAAATTTTCTTCTCATGGGTCTTGAGACCTTGCTAAGGAAAAATCTTTGCTTAATGCAAGAGTTTTACAGCCAGTTTCAAATCACAGAAAAACTCTCAAGATAGTTGTAAGATCTTAACAAGCTCTCTTTGCCTCTCTGTTTGCATTGGTATATTCACACACATAGAATTATCAGTGAGAGGTTTGGGTTTTTTAATCTTTTTGTCAGAATTCTTTTTTTCATAACTTGTTTGGTACTGAGCCAAACTTCAGTAGTATAATATCAGTGATTTTACCGGCAGTAAATACCATCTATTTTTCTTTTCTGAAAATCTTTAGACTGTAACCCTACCCTTCAGAGCTGAGTTATAATCACACCACTCTCAAGGAGGACAAGTCAGGTTGCAGGGCTCACTAGATTAACCAAACATAAAACATGAATGCAACAGATCACAATCACAATGAATAAATGCCCTTGAGAAGCAAGAGTTTAAATTCAGTGGAACAACAACAAATTAGCTTGTTATGAATAACATTTACAATAACTTTGCAAGTGGAGCTGCCATTCTGTTCTGCTAACTATATAAGAAAAAGTCACGAGGTGAAAGTGCCAAATGCTGGGAAAGGGAATAAAATTCATACCTTCACACCAGGGCTGATTAGAAATAACAGCTATTGCATCTCAATTTGTGTTTGTTTTAACCTGCTATTGCTCAGCTAAAGGTCCTTTCCACTGATGACAGTTTTGTGAGATAAATCTTGCAGGTGTTGAACTAGTTTCAAAATGCACACAGAACTCTGCAGACTACTAAGAGGTGAAACCTATTCAAGGATGAGTTTATGAGTCTTTTCCAGACTAAATGATTCTTTACTTCTTATAGAAGTTGAAAACTGTAATCTTGCAAACACATCAATGATCTCTTTGATTTCAAATGAGAGCTGTGATGTGATTAATTTTTTGCATATGCATTTGCAAGATTAGGTCTGAAGTGTGGAACTTTTTGCATGATTTAAGAAACAAAAAGGGAAAAAACTGGTGAAAGAACAGAGGAAGTAATGCTTTTCTAGCCCTTACTGACTCTTTACTTTACTTCAACTGTGTTACATGAGTTAATGGTTTTTAACGTGTATATATTGTGGAAAGGAGCTCAGAGTTGCGAAACCATGTAAATAACAAAAGTAAGGAAGAATACTTTTTTATCAGGTGAATCAGAATAGGGAGGGAAGTGCAGTCTAGTGCTGAGAAGAAGCCAGAAGGCAAGATAACAGCAAAACTTTGCTGATTTTAGGGTAGGGAGTTGAGGCGACAGGTTTTGAAACTAGGATGTAACAGCTGTTACATGAAAATTCCTAAGCAAAGACACTTGCAAGGCAGTGGTCAACAACATATTCATCCCCTAGTTCCTCCCATGGTGATTTCCTTCAGGCAGCTTAGTTCAGAAAAATTTAATATTTGCCCTGATTTTGGATGGCATGATTATGTAGTGAAAGCCACACCTTTGTATCAACAGCAAAATATCTGTCTAGAGGCCAGACCTCACCACACTTTTCATATCTGTGGGCCTTGACCCCAACCTAGTCAATGAGATTGAGCCCATACCCTGATACCATTACACACCTATAAAGACTTTGTTTATTCTTGAAGGGCTTTTTGAACTCCGTCACAGAAATTGGGAGACAAAGGTTTTCTGAGATATGAAAAAAAGTAAGTGCAAGAAAAACTCATTTAAGCAGCAGCATGTCATGGTCAAGGTAGGAAATATGCAGAGACATCAGGGAAAGCAATTAGATCCACAGGCAGATAGCCAAGATGACCTTAATATTTGAGATCAAATTGAAGGATGGAGAGAATCTCACCCAAAAGTGGTAGGTGGGAGTCAATTTGAGTCTAAGATGCCCAAATTGTGGTGATGTTATGTAGGTGTCACCCATGGGCCACTAGTCTAAGCTGTCAACAGAGGTTTAGTCAATGGGATGCAAAGAGAAATACAGTAGACATGTTGCTTGGGGCATGACTGAGCAGTCTAAATATAGACATCTGATGCCAATGGAGATGTCCTGGGCTGTGCCATCTGGCCTACAGCTGCCTCTCCTGACACAAGCAGGACATCTGCCAGTCTCAGGTGACTGCACACATCTGAAAAGGATGCTGGACACTTCTGTCCAAGGCTACATATGAAGTAGCTGAACTGAGTCTTAGTTTGAGTCTTTAGCTGAAAAGAGTCTTGAGACTGTTTTAGAAGGAGCCCCTAGGATGTTCGCTTGGGTCTTCTACATTTAGGTGTTTTAAATCTGGTGGATTTCCCCCATAGATGCTAGTTCCAAGTTAGAGTATCACTTCCCTCACAGCTGTACCTATAAACAGGCTCTTGGTGAAGGTGAGCCATGTAATCTGAAAATGGTACTAGAGCAGATCCTAGGGGATAACTGCTGGTTCTCTCTGACTTTTTTTTTTTTTTTAATTGCTTTAAAGGGAGGTAAAGCTGAGTAACTTGCACTTTAATATCTGACTTCTAAATCTAAAACCATGTGAAGAAAAACCCACAGTAGGATGCTAGTTCCAGAAGAAGAATTGACAAAATTAAGGTCTGGTCAAGAGAAGAAAAACAAATTTTCTCTTGAATTCTTGGTGCAACTTTATCTGAATGATTTCATACTGGTATGAACACTTTTATTCCAGGATCATTTTCCAGTTTTGCTTGTGAGGAGGCTGGTGAAAACCAGTTCCAGGGTAAGTGTGCCTTTGTGGCATAACTTGCAACATTTCAGTCTAGAGACAAAGGCCTGGGGACTGAAGAAGAGAAAGGAGAGAAGGGCTGGTAAAACCGATGTCAGTGGAGGTTAGTCAAGTCATGGACAATTGTAATAAAAGGAAGCACTCGTTTAAGTTCTTTCCAATCGTCTAATAGTGATGATAAAACATTGGCTCCATTTATTTTGTTTTTAAATGGTTTGTGTTTTTATACTTCTTGCTTTTTATTTCATTGTGAGCCTTTTGTTTGCTACAAATTGCTTCAATATGTCTTTGAATGCCTGTTTGAACACACAGCTTAATTCACTTCCATTTTCAAGAATAAAATATCTCAAGCACTTTAAAACGTTTAGAAATAGCTGCACAATCATAAAACTTTAAAATATTTGCAAGTGCCTGGAGTAGGAAATAATGCTGGTTTGAAAGATATTCAGTCTATTTGAAAACCAATTGGATATTTCATTTTAAATGAAATTATGTAAAAATTATTTGTCGGCTTAAAGCAATTTTAATTTAAGGTGTCCCTTGAAATTGCTTTCATCCTCAAAACTTCTCCATTTTGCTGTCCTTATCAGCAGCCTTCAATCCTGCAGGCACTTGTGCACAACAGGACAATTGTAATAATCTGATTGATTCCAATGGAACAGCACCTAAGAATAATGGGAAGCCTCACAGTTTTTTCAGAAGCAGGGTCTGGATAGAATATTCCCACTTCCCACTTGAGGGACCTAACCTCACTTGCTTGCATGGTGCATAGGAACCTATTAGAAGGTTTCTTTATAGGGAAGCATAAAGATCTTAGCAACACATCTTACTGTGAATGTGCTGAAGAGACTTTTAAATTTTCATCCTGTTAAAATGTCTGTCACACTCAGTAGCCAGTTATGCTCACAGTGATAATCTTTCTTCTGAAGGCAGACAGGGATTGGTGTCGATGAGAATGTATGTTATCCTAGGGTTAGAAATATGCTTCAAGACTGTAATGATGCTCAAATGGGGAATAGCATATCAAGGAACTAAGGCAAAATTATGTAAAAGGCTTTTGTGAAAAGTATCAGAAAGGAAGAAGAGAATACAATATTTCAATCTCCAGTTTGCTGTGCCTTGTTTAATGAGCCCTTTAACTTTGCAACTTTAAAATAAAATTGCTTTGTATAGGGCTTTTTATTGTTTCCTTTCTTTTTAACATTTTAATTTGTCAACACAAAGCTAGTAGAATTATTATCTCATAGGAAATGTCTGAATCACAATCTTCAATGTGGAAACATGGGAAGCCTAAGTCACCTTTACCAAGGAATCCCTTCTGTGGAAAGTCTGGAAACTTTAGAGTATTATTTGCTATACTGGCTGAGGTATTTTTGTTCCATTAAAAACAGATGCTATTCCTGAGTATTAAGACAGATTAATTTCACAGATACAATGGGATCCCATTATAACAATCTGGTTTTGTTTTTAATCAAAACAATTTCATCATATGCATGACGCCCGGCTATAATATAACTGTTTTGATGTGCAAATGGAAATCTGGAATTCTGACTTTCTTGCAGTGTATGTAAAAGGTGGCTATATTTGTAGACTCTAAAACTGGATTCAACTGTACAAATGAAATATTTGAATACATACCATCTGTGTTAAACATATGTTCTTTTAAGGCCTGAATTTGCTGCTGCCATTATTTCTTTGAGATTACTTCAGCGCACTTTGAACTGGCTGGGCATCTCAGAATCCAAGATTAATTGGCATCTGTCTTGTTAAAACTTGACACATATTAATAGCAAGTTGTTCTGCAATTAACAAAAAAAAAAAAAAAAGGGGGGGGGATTTGATTATTTGTGAGATAAGGCACTCCTCAGTGCTGTGAGGAGTACTTACTGTGCCCTGGCACGGAGCCAGCCGCGCACAAATTCGATCTTCAGAAGTGACAAGGCAGGACCCTGGGAGCAGGAGCACAAAAGGCGAACAGCGAGCAGCCTGTGGTATTGTTGTCACATCTGGTGCCAGAGATGGGAGTGAATGGAGGGCTGCTTGTAAACAGCTGAGCTGTGGCACGGTTCTCCTGATGCGAGGTATGTTTGCAGAGAGTAGAGGCTTAGTTACGGAATTTAATGCTCTTTCAAGAACATCTGTGGCTTGTTTTTCTAATTAGAAGGGCAGTCCACAAACAAGCTGTTTTCTATGCTGGGAGAAGAAATGACATCTTAGAAAGAAGCTCAAGGCTTTTCAAAGATGCAACAACTCACAAGGGGGAAAAATAATCAAGCAGCTATGCTTTTCAGAACAGTCACATCACTTTTCAATAGTGTCATGTCACTGAGCCCTGACAATGACATGTGTGTCTTAAAATGAAATGTCACTGGGTCCTCCATTTATTAGACTTCATCATAATTGATAGCCTGAGCCTTCCTAGCTTTGGCTTTGATCTTGTTGTTTGACTTATGTGAGCTGAGTCTGGAGCCTTGGAAAACCTCAGCTGAAATCAGTGGTGTTGTACAAGGGTATGGAGTGATACCCTGCAGCCCAGGCTTCAGGATAGGAAAACGATTTAATAACATTGGAAATTGCTTTTTGAATTTGCTACTGTGAAATGCCAAACTAATGTGCTCAAAATATTCATTTTCATAAATGCACCTGTTGGTACATGACTGGAAAGTGTGAATTTCCAGGAGGCTGGGTTGTACCACTGTGCACTGTCTGGTCAGCACTGCCCTGACTCAGAGCCTAATGGGTGTATAAGGAATTCTGTATCTAGTCCATGGAAATTAATGAAGGAAAGGAAAGCTGATTGCAACAACAACAAAATATTTTTTTGTTTTTCATTTCAAGTGGTTGAAAAAGTTCTCATTGTTTCAGCAGGGAAACTTAGGTCTTGCCTTTACAGCCTACTCACCTTCTCAGGCTTTCCCCCTGATGCTTCTTTAAGGCTTTTGGCAGCTCATCTCTTAGTGATTCCTTACTCAACAGAAAATCTTAATCCCTCTGCCAAGACATATATATTGGATAAAGTAGATATATTGGATAAAGTAGATAACTTTAATAAAAAATAAACACCTTTATAGCTTTATATATCTAGCCAATATTAATTATAAATAAATTTTATATATGTGTGTATATATTTGTTTACATCATGAATAATAAATAATATTAGAATATCTCAGTCCCCTGAAAGCAGTGGGAAAATAAATAACAGGAAAGACTTACTCTTGGTGAACTAGAACCATGCTAGAGAACAAACACTTAAACAAACCAGACATCCTGAAATCCATAAGGCCGGAGAGATTGTACACACAAGTGCTGAAGGAGCAAGCTGATGTCACTGTAAAGCCACTCATGATTATGTTTGCAAGGTAATGGACTATTCAAGAAGGGAAAGAAGGAGGATCTGTGCATCTGTAGATTGGTCAACCTTAGCTCAGTCCCTGGGTAGGTGATGTACAACTGATCCTAAAAACCTCTTCCAGACATGTGAAAGAGAAAAAGGTCAGGATTGATCAGCAGAGATGGGGAATTGTGTTTAACCAACCTGACAGTCTTCTTCTATGAGGGGACAGTCTTCTTCCATGAGGGGACAGTCTTCTTCCATGAGGGGATTAGCTTGGTGCATGAGGGTAAAATGGAGAATGTTTTTTAACTTGACCTTAGTAAGGCTTTTGACACCATGCATCCTCATAGACAAGCTGACAAGAGTCACATTAAATAGTGAGGTGCACTGAGAACTGGCAGAATGGCCACACCCAGAGGAATGCAGTCGTTGTGATAAAGCCCAGTTTGAGAGAAATCACTTGAATTGTATTCCAGGAGATCAATAACATTCAATTAATGACCCCCACTAGTGACTGTGGAGCAAAGTGTACCCATAGTGAGATTGCAAGAAACACAAGACTGGCAAGAGTGGTGGGTATGCCAGATGATGTGCTCACATTAAGAGGAACCTATATGGGCTGGAGAATTGGGCAAAGATGAATTGTGTAGTTCAAAAAAGGGAATGTCAAGTCTCAGACCTGAAGACAAATAACACTGAATATCAGTATGTGCTGGGGGCACCGAGCTGAAAAGCAGCTTTGCAGAAAAGCATGTGAGGATCAGCAAGCTGAATGCAAGCCAGAAATGTGCCTTTGTGGTGAAGGCCAGCAGGACAGTATCAGCATTGCCCTCAGGTTGATAGAAATGCCCTCCCTCTCAGCGTTGATAGTGAAATATCTAAAGTCCTGGGTGCAGTTCTGGAGACATAGAGACACTGGAAAGTGTCCAGGGATCAGTCACAAAGGTGATGAAAAGAGTGGAGCAACTCTCCTATGAGGAAAGGCTTAGAGAGCTGAGACTGTTCAGACCGGAGAAGGCTGAGCAGGATTTTATCAGTATTTATAAATGCCTATGAACAAAAGGGAGACAAGCTCTTTTCAGCAGTGCTTAGGGGCAAAACAAGAAGCAATGGGTACAAATTAAAAAAAAATTTTAAAAAATCAATCTGAACACCAAAAACTGTGATAGTGGTCTAACAGGAATGGGTTGCTCAGAGGGGTGGTGGAGTTTCTGTCTGTGGAATCATATAAAATCAGGTTACAGTCCTGGGCAGCCAGCTTTGCCTCATGCTGCTTCAGAAGGGGGAACTAGATGCACTGAAGAGTTGCCTTCCGACCTGAACCATTCTGTGATATTCCACAGTAGATGTGTTGCTGTGTTTAATTGCATTTGCTCATTGGATATAAAAGTATCTCTGTAGAAGCGTCCATTGTCAGAGTAGCGGCACATAAGAATTGTTATTTAAAGCAAAAGTGCTTCTACTACTAATTACAGCAGACCTGCAGGGGCTTCCTAGGTTGCACGGGGTGAATTGACTTCCTCTTAGTGACTATTCCCTGGATTCCCTGTTCTAGTTTTGCAACAATTCAAATGGCACTTATCAATAAAATAACGTTTTAGCTATTTGGTTAGCTACCTAAAATGGTCCCCACTACCATCTCTGGAAGCAGGTTATAAAAGCCAGGCTAACACTAGACTGAAAGCAGAGAGGAATACAGCTATCACATAGGATTTCTGCTTGTCTTCCCAGTATGTAGCTATGCTGGGAATTCTGTCACATGGGTGACATGTTATGTCAATTCTATAGAGTATTTTCCTTTTATGGCCATGCTGTGTTGTTCCTGTAGCTGCTGATATGAACATTGCTTTGGCTGCTTGGCAATGCACTGTAATTAACTGTCTGCCAAGTAACAATGCCTTTAAACCAGGATTTTAAAAATGCAGTTATTTGTAGGAGAATGCCAGATAATCAAAGCATTGGAATGTGACTTTCTTAATACTATATTCTATTCTGTTTGATGACACAAATATATCTTATTAAAAAAAGAAATTTAGTCTTCAACACAAAACCCTTTTGAGTATGTCAGATATTTCACGTGCAGACAGGTTGCTGTTGACAGATAAACTCTTACCTCTCTCACTAATGCTAAAGAAGACTGTCCCTTTTATTTTTCTTATTGCACATCGGTCTGCTATTTAATAGTTGCTGTACAGACACATCAACCTCTGTGAAAAACCCGGAGGTACATGTTTCTTGGAAGAATCAGATTTCCTATGCAAGTGTTGATCAGATACTCCCTCCCAGAAATACTGTACTGTGCAACACATGCACATACTTCTGTGTTTGGGAAATCCCAGGAAGAAATGTGGAAGTGGTGTACCCACTGTGTGGGTATGTGCACTCTGAGTACCCAAATCACACCTTCCTGACCCTTTTCCAAGCCTCACTCAATTTTTGTGCTCTCACACTCTCCACTTTTGCCCAGAATGACTCTTTGTCTTCGTGCTCCTGTTCTCCGGGCACCCTTCCCAGAACTGTACATGAGCTGTGTTCACCACTCCCCTGTGCTGTGTTTCTAAATGCTAGAAAAGAAAGCACTAGGTAAGGGTAAGGAAAAAAGAACCTCAGAGCCAGTTGCTTGGAGCTCTGCAGGAAATACAGTGATGGGTCTTTTCTCCCAGTGATGAGAAGGTGAAGAGAAACGTAAGACCTGAAACCTGCATGTGATTTGAAGTTTGTGTTTGGATCCCATACTGGACCTAGTTTTCTATCCTGCTTGCTCAGGGGTGTTCTTCTTAAATTCAGTGATGACAATAGGTACTTGCTATCCAGGGAGACCTGGACAAGCTCTTTTAGCAGGACTTGGGATGATTTAATTGCAGCCTTCCAGTACCTGATGGGAGCCTACAGGAAAGGTGGAAAGAGACTATAAGAGTATGTAGTGATAGGAAAAGGGACATGGCTTCAAACTGAAAACAGTAGGTTTAGATTAGATATTAGGAAAAAACCCTTTCCTGGGAGGGTGGTGAGGCACTGGAACAAGTTGTCCAGAGAAGCTGTGGATGCCCCATATCTGGAAGTTTTCAGGGCCAGGTTGGATGGTGCTCTAGGCAACCTGATCTATTGGAAAGTATGCCTACTCACAGCAGGGGTTTGGAACTAGATGATCTTTAAGATCCCTTGCAACCAAAGCATTCTGTGATTCTAGGATTCTATGACTGCTGGAAAATACATTGATTGTCTGATGGGAGAAGATAACCCATGGCCTCTTCATCTAAACATTTTTTCCTCAGGCTGCCCATCTTCTGCTTCCTTCCCTATCCATTCTTGTTCCCTGTTACTTCTCAGGAACCACTTTGCAAACTGCCCATTTCCACCTTTCTACCTTCCTTCCCCTTGCTCCTGCCTTTGGTCAGCTCCAAATCTCCCTTCACAGGCTTGTTCTTCCTGTGCTACCACACGAGGCCTTTCCTTCTGCTGCCTCTTCCCCTTGCCCACAGCCCCTTCCCATCCTCACCCTGGAGTCCTTTCACAGACCTGGCTGCTCCAGTTCCATTTTCCTTTTCTGCTGTGCCCAGGTGAAACTGAAATCTTGCTGTGCCCTCTGCAGCTTCCACCTGGAACAGGTGCAGGAAGGGTGCAGTTTCCAGATGGTTATTGATTTCTAAACAGGTGAAATCACTGTTTCTGAAAAGGTTATAACTGTATCATGTTGGATGGAGAAAGGCAGGAGGTTTTTCCATGTAAGCCACTCATCTCATTAGATTTCAAGTGACTTGTCTGAACCTCTAGATTCAAGAACAGGTTTTAGAAGTCTGAAAAGATGTACAAAACACTATTCTTTCCCCACACTCACTCTCGTGGGTGGCTGGATCTTACCATGTCAAATTTTCCCCAACTTTTCATCATCCAGTGTCCAACTGAATCTGCAGCTTTTCATACGTGTAGTTAGAACCTGACAATTCATTATGGGCAGTTTTGTAAAGAGTTTTATGATATCATTATCTCATCATTAACATGCCAGGCTAATTTCCTAACAGGAGCTGCTACCAATCCCACCTAGTATGGAGAAAAAAAAAATCAATCATTTATTAATTTAGAGCACCAACTACTGAACATTATAGTAAAATATGTCACACTGACACTGTGTTTTTGTGTCACCTCATCCAAGTCTTAATTAAGACAGCTCAAAAAGCATATTGACTTCCATTAGATTTGTATCGAGTTCTGACAGAACAAACAACTGCTTATAAATGATGAGAGATAATAAACACGGCCAGCTTAGGTTTTTTTAAATGTGAATTTGGAAGAAGGAGAGAATAATGGGCTGAGGAATGTTTTATTTCTTCTTGTCAGGGTAAAAGAAAGGAAAAATACACCCAAGATGTTTCTTTAAAAGATCCATTTAAATGGGACCACTGCTGAAGGAGGCAATTACTTTTTTATCATAAAAGCTTGACAGCCTCCTTTTAGGGCTGAAATGCAGAAACAAAATGAAATCTTTTGTATGATGGATTGAGTTAATGCACAGCAGCTTTCTGAGTGGGAAAACCAAAGAAGTGATTAGGTTATTTTTATTACTTTACCTCGAGAGATTGGGTACTGCTTCTACAACTAGTCACTGGGGTACAATTAATAGACCATTTGCTAATAGAATATAGAGCTTTAAAAGCAGATGCTGTTTGGGATTTCAGCTATCTTGCTGCATCTCAGGTGGTTGTAAAGAGTGCAGAGCTGCGTAGCACTGTCTGAGTTGCTCTCCTGGAGCGTGCATGGTTAATCCATGTTGCTCTGAGAGCCCATTTCTGTGCAGAGGTCCAGACAGAGCGTGGGGCTGTCCTGGCTGGGCTATCCTGGCTGGGCTGGGTTGGGCTGGGCTGGGAGCCCTCTGGCAGCTGCAGGCCAGGGTGTGTGCCTCAGCTGCTGCTTGTGCCAGGTGCCAAAATAAGTCCCAAACTCGGCTTGGCGGGCAGGAGAGGTGTGGCTGTTTTTCAAGAGGAAATGAGGAACCATTTCACCATCCTGGACTGGCTTGAGAAGTGAAGAGCAATCCAGAGCCCTTCTGTCAGCTCAGACCTGCTGGTTTGTGGTGAAATCTCAAATTGCCACAGAGAGAGCTCCTCTTTATGTCACCCCAGAGGAGTTCCTCTGCTTTGTCATCCTTTTGCACCTGTGAAGCTGTTGTCTGCTAAGGCTAACCCAAGCTCAGCTGATAGAGTGACAGCCTTCAGCACCTCCAAGTGTTGCAGGTCTTTCCAAGAACGGCATGATGCAGGAATCTGGTCTCAGCTGCAGTTGTTTTGCATATTACAAAGGGTCCAAGGGAATAAAGAAGCAAAGTCAAGCAGGAACTTCAAAATAATGTGTATTGAGGACTCCCTGACAAAGGCTCTGATCTTGCCCAGCAGGGTTTATCTCCCCTTATTCTGGGTTTAGGATCCATCTCTGCTCTGCAGAGATGGGTTTGGATTACACTGAAGTTCAAGAGTCCTAGTTTGTGCTGGAGATGGGGTCAGTCTTCCAAAAGGGTCAGAGCACAAAGACTAAAACCATGTCACATTGGCATGGCATCCTCTATTTCTTATTTTGCATAGGAAATAGATATAGACAGGAATACAGACCTAAGTGTTTATTTACATGTTCCTGATTAAAATGTTTACCACTGGGGAAAGAGCAATTAAGATGAGTGGGAGATATTGAGAAAATAAATGTAATGAAAGATCTGTGGGTTTGTTTTTCCCAGAAGGGATGCTAAGAGGGAGAAGAAGTAATTTGTGGTGAATGCTCTGTAACCCTTGAAGAAACATACTCTGTTTCTCTGCCTCTGACATATTGGAGAGATCTCATAGTCTTAAAACATTTTTTCCATTTTATTCTGCTTTGTTTGCAGTGCTTTAGGTGTTCTTATACTGCTTGTGTACCTGCTTACAATTTTCTCCCTATATTCTTGAGCCTGCAGATAGACAGAGAAAGGAAATATATGTGCCTTCCTTAGGATTATAAAACTTCTTAGGTCGGGAAAAGATATTTAAGATCATTGTGCCCAGCCATTCGATCTCTTTCTGACTACAGAATTTCTTGACTTTGGTGTGGAAGAGACAAACAAACCAGTGACATCTAGCAGGCTCTTCCAAATTATATTGTATAATAACTCCAGGCATGAATGAGAAAAATGAGAAAATGCATGCCTCCCATACCAAGCAGCTGCTTGGCTGCTGTTGGTGTAGGTTTTGTTTCATAGTTTCCATATACTTTTCAAGTCACATGGACAAAGTACATTGAGAGTTTGCCACCTTCCAGAGCATGGCTACTTTGAGAAGTGTTTGTGAAGCGATTTAGGGCCTGTTATTGGTGACAAGGCTGTGAGAAGCTTCCTTGGGGGCCCTGGGGATCACTTTTCTGGTCCATCACCTGGCCTGTGGTGCCTGCTGGGGCATCTGTGCCTTGTCTGACTGGTGCAGTCCCACCTGGCTGACTGCACAGCTCAGTCCCACCTCATCCCCTTCTTGGCCCCTTGGTCTTCCCTCTGCCCTCAGCTCTTGCTCCCCAGCCTGCACAGGACAGAGCAATGGTGTAGCCAGTCTCACACTCAGATCTGCTTCAAGGCTGATTTTTTGTGCTGTTTTTTAAAATATTTTTTTCTTTATTGTTTATTGGTGTAGTTAGTACCACAGCAGATAATCCTATCTGCAGCTTTTGAGAGCTACCACAGCAGACTTGAACATAATATAAAGTTCATTTTCAGAGCTTAACAAGCTGCCACTCATCAGCTGCAATGGTGGCTGCCTTCCTACACTCATAGTCTGCAGTAAATGCAAGATAATTCAGCTTATCTTAATTCTTTATTGCTGCAGGCTCAATTAAATCCAATTACTTCACATTTGCAAGATTACACACACATACAGGATTACTGCCACTGGAGTAATCTGACAACAGCTGAGCCCAGCCTAAATATTTCTTACTCCTAAGGATATTTTACATGGCTGTCTGGATGTCTTTTGAGTTTATTTGCATAAGAGCTTCGTGTTTGAGAGAAGGTGCTCTGCTTCTCGGTGTCAGCTTTTGTTAATAAAGGAATTTACATTAGGCTGAACTGGTGACAGTGGAGAGAAATAAAAAGGCTCCGTAACAAATAGGAACTCTTAGCCTCGGGCTTACATAATACTCTAGGCATTGAAAGACTAGGAAATTCCCTTACAGGAACCCCAGGCCCTGCAGAGTTTGCCACAATTTCTCAGGGATGTTTCAAGGGATGAAATCAAGCAGTATTTTTCTGTTACTATTTGGTGTCTTTCAACATGATGGAAATTAAATCTCAAATCTCCCCAGCATGTTCATAGTTAAATTTTGGAGAAGTTTACTGCTAAGTAAATGCACAGGATGAAAAATCATCAGAAGAGATGGAAGAATTCAAGGTAGACACGAGAAAGAATAAAGTCAGCAGAAAGTGTTGGTGGGGCAGAGGAGGCAATACAGGCAAACTCTGAGGAGACAAGGAACTTTCAATGTAAAGGGCCACAAATAGAAGAAGGACCATTTAAATATTGCATATGTTCTGAGGTCCTTATGAGTAAAATATTTATAGAAGAAAGTTGCACACACAGGATGCCCTGCCATCTGAGGCTTAGTGACTCCCAGAAATCTGCTACTTAGGCAATCCATTATTTGCATGATAGAATCATGTGATAACAGTTACAAAATAAATTGCACACCCTTTTCAGAATTGTTATCTCTTTTGTTATAAAATATGGCAGCGTGTGTAGTTTGGATGGCAAGGTGAGCACAGATTACCTTTGAATGTAACATTAGTAGCTGGCTTTTCAGGTAAGGTAGTAATGGCTTTTAATAGTTTAACTAAAAAAAAGAAATCTTCATCTATTACCTTCAAGCAGATTTCAAGAGTCTTGAAGTGCTAATTTTGTACCAGAAAGATCTTGAGTGCCATGCTGTTAACACTCCAGAAAAGTATTCCAGCACCTGCTCTCACATAGAATTAGCTCTACTTATATTCCTAAAAAGAAGACCAAATGTATTATACTATCTGCTATAAATAATTTTACATGTATCTTCAAGAGCCATGATATTGTAAATATTCAGCAGTTTCTGTTCGTACAGTAATAGGAAGAGGTAATACACTTCATTATGGATAACTTCAATTTCAAAGTAAGTGGAGAACCAAGCGTTTGCTCTATACATAACACAAAATGTTTTTAAAATCTATAGCATTATAGTCTTCGTTATCGTTTAATGATAAAAACTAAAAAATAGACAAGAATGAACTACATTAATATCAATTTGTTTGTAAAACACCTTCTTTGAATACTGAGATGGATTGTGAGTCATGTGGGTTGCTCTTTATGTTCAGTGCATACAACAGTGATTTCAATAAGGTCAGAACCAGTTAGGTAAACCTTGAAAGCATTTGCTATTTATAAGTCACTGAACTTCGAGCAAGTACACATCATACACTGGAATCTGACCTAGCAGAAATAAAATCTAAAGGGGATTGAACCTCACAGAGTCGTTATACCACTTTTCACACAATATCATGTTTAAAGCATGTTCTTCTGGAGCTTCTCCAGCCAATATGGTTCGTAGGTCAAAACGTTCAGCTTCATTTATCACAGCCCTCATTATACTTAAATATATAAATGACTTTAGGGAAAAAAAAATAGTGAAAAAATGAACTGAGACATCCTGTTTATATATTTTTCAAGGTAAGCTCCAGAGCAGCCTGAGAGGTATAATTCTGGGGTCCAATTCCCTCCTGCCAACTGGCAGCACTGGGACAGACAATCTAGATCTTTTAATTGAAACTGAGTTCTATCAATCAAGACTGAAATAAACACAGCACTGATTTTTAATGTTTGTATTTATTTGCAAAGATTCTTTTATATAGAAATTTCCATCTGCACTCCAGGAAGTGTCAGATCTTTCATACCTGCTTTCTATGGTTTTATATCAACTATGCACTGAAGCTGATATGACATACAGTCACAAGGTGCACGGGTGATTTTCAGCTACATAGAAACATAAAAGTTGGGGCAAAGACATTCAAAAACCAATATTAAATTCAAATCCTTAAATTCCTAAGGCAGCCTTGGATAGGGAGGTATGAGAAGACACCCCTGTTGCAGGCTGTGCTGTGGTGCCGAAAGAGCTGGGAGGGAAGGGGAGCTGATATTATCTTCAGCTGACCTGGATGGATTTGGAAGAGGACATATGTCTACAGCTTCAGCCAAGGGTTATAAATATGGGATTAAATTCCCATTCCTTTATGCTGCACTTCCATCTAGGAAAGCTGAGTTACCTCAGTATTTCCACAGTTGTGAACTAGTGATCTTTGCCATAATGGCTATACAGGCACATTTTTGTTCCAGAGCAGTCTGCCTACCATTTATAGGTCTCCCATTAAAGTGACTTTTCTATATAGCAGCTATAATTGGGAATCAAATATTTTTGGTGGCAAGATATCATTCCTATGATTGGCATTTAGTAAACGGAAGATATGTTTCAGATTTTGGAGACAGAGTGATGAAAAGACTCTGTGATCTTCTTAACAACCTACCCAAAATGTGGATAATATATTTAGATAAGAGCAATTTTACAGCCATGAGAAAGATCTATGAAGCTGTCTGAAAGGAGTAGAAATTATAGAAATGAAAGAAAAGGAGCAGAAAATTATATTCTTCATGGGGCTGTCTTCAATTCATTTGCAAATGTCTCCACACACATTTACATTGTTTTCTTACACAGTATGAAGCCCAGCTGTTGATCATACACATCAACAGTGTGGATGTAACTCTTGCACTACATTTTAGTCATGGCAAAGTGACTGTTAGCAGGTATGACCCATGTATGTTCTTGTAGAAAGGGAAGAAGTACAAAATAAAAATAACACAGTCAGCTGAAGCATTTGTGCTTATGTTGGACGTGGAAACTTGTCATGTCAGATATCACAGAGAAAAGTCAGAGCTTGTGTGTTCGTGTAGAGGCCATTCCTTTGGCTGAAGCATTCTCCCAATTAAGGAGTAGATGCTGAGTGACAGAAATCATGGGTTAAGATGCCAGAGCAAAGGGGTCATTTTACAAACTGGGCCTGTTAAAATGTGAGTACTCCCTGTAGCATATTTAAAAGACTTCATAGTCTTAGAATGTTTCAGTCTTGCTGGTCAAGTTCATGTCTCCTGTCCACAGGTACCTGCTAGAAACATAAGTGCTTTGATGGAGTTCAGTCAGGAACAAACCCATTGGGAACTGCTGCTTTGCTGTTGCCATGCAGGAGACTTATAAAGTGTCTAAATGTACCTTTGCTTCCCATTTGGCCATTCTGTCAAATGCAGAGAAACTACACATGCTTGTTTTCCTCAGCCTGGAAGTCAGAACCACTTTCTTTTACTAGGCTGTTTGTATTGTGTTTGATTACCACCTGGGGTCAAAAGGAATGACTGTCCATTCTGAAATCTGGAACAAAATGTCAGACAGACATTTTGTTAATGATATGCCAGAGTAAAAGAGTACTCAGATAATCTCTTTTACATCACATTGACCTGTGAACAATTGTGCTGAGATTCAGGGAAAGATGAATGATGACTTTAACAGATAGCGAGCCGATTATGATTTGGAGGTAAAATAAGTCCTCTTTCCATTAATAATTTACAGGGATAAAATTTACACTGATTTAATTAGGAATTTGCATCACTTAAAACACTCTCAGTTTTGAGCCTTGGATGTTTGGAAGCAATGAGTTCATATGGGAAAATGCAGTTGCTCACCTTGCTTTCTTGAATTTTGTTTTTTTTCTATGATTAAAGGAGTACCTGCTACCTCTATCCCTCTTTAAAGTTTCAGTTCTCCAAGATGAATATATCTTCTGGAATGTGTGTAGGGGTCACCTACCACCTGAAACACAGACATTTTTGTGCTGACAGGAACAACCTGTGATTTTCAATATCTCTAACTGTGAAATGACCTATAGTAACCTACTGACATGTGAATGTATTTTCGTCTCAGTCAGCTATGAGTGTCAAATGCTAAATTCAGCATATAAATACATTAGGTGAATCTGCAACATATATTAGAAGGGTCTGGGTCCATAACTTTTGCAAATTTTACAAGCACACCAGTAAAAGCATGAACTTACGTACAGTAATTTCACTATTATAAATTGCAGCTGATTATAAGCCGCACATTACAATACAGAGTGTGATAAAAGGTATCTATTCTATCACCATCTGTTGAGGATGGGGGCAGTGATCCTTATCTCAACAGCAGATATTCTGCTAATGGGCCATCCACTGAAACCAGGCAGGGCATTGTTCTTTATCTTTTCACAACCCATCCTTCCTCCAGAGAGTCATTTTCTGCTAATGGCCCATTGAGTCCCACTGTGTGACTGATAAAATTACTGCATCCCATTGGAAGTTGCTCCAGCCAGGGGGAAGAGCCCAGCGTTTCTTAACAAGATAAAAACAGAGGTTTTGGGACACTAAGGCAGCCCCTTTCTCCACTGGACTCCAGAGGAAAACCGGATTTCTCCACATCACCACTGGACCTTCAGAGGGAAACTGCACCTTGTACAGGAGCACTGCTCCAACTGAATCACATCTGTCACTGCAGGAGGATGCAGCCACCATGGAATGGGACTGCTACCAACACCCTGCCTGACGGGGTGTCAGGTTGTACTCTGAGTTTGTCAGGGTTTGGGGTTTGTTTCTTTGTAGTATTGTATTCCTATTTTAATTTCCCTAGAAACTAAAATAAAATTGTTATTCCTAATTCCCATACCTTTGTCTGAGAGCCGTTTGATTTCAAAATTATAATAATTTGGAGGGATGGGGTTTACATTCTCCATTTCAAAGAGGAGCTCCTACCTTTCTCAGCAGACACCTGTCCTCCAAACTAAAACAGTAACTTTTTGTTCTTTGTCCATATATAAGCTGCACCTGATTATAAGCCGCACTTTGGGTTCGGACCAAAATTTTAGTCAAAATGGTGCGGTTTATAATCGTGAAATTACTGTACTTGAAATCTTTGAAGTTAAATTTCCTGGTATAAATAATCCCAAAGTGTCAAAGTTGAGAAGCCTGAAAATGCCCATATTGGCACAAATCCTGGGACAAGCAGATCCTCTGATCAAATCAGGTTTGGCTATAGTGACCCAGAATACATAAACTCAAGCTTACCAGCACCAGGTTCTAAACAAGTCCTGGTTCAGAGCTGACCCAAACTGACATACTAGACCCTGCTCTGGGATGGAGCTGAATGGAGATTTCATCCTGATGAAACTGGTACTGTCTCATGCTAGTACTACCCATGGCTTTTTGCTCATTTTGGGAATCTGTGGATTTGTACGCACATTGGTTTCTGACGTGTACTGCATGCACTTTAATTCAAAGAAATTTGTTCTTTTTGCTCATGTTAAATTCATGAGGAACACAGATTTTTTTCCTACCTATTCTATGGCATGAAGTGGGGATGAGTTTTCTAGGTGTTTCAGAGTTCTGGCTTCAAGGAAAAAAGCTGGCCTTATGTTTAGAAGAGCTGTTTTCAACCATTAAACAGGCAGCCACAGGGAAGAGGGTCTGGCTGAGTCTCTGCTGCAAAGGAAAAGAGGTTCTGTAACAAACACTCAGCCCAAGGCTTAGTGCCATGGCTGGATTTTGTCCACCCAGTCCAGGGTTAGCACTTGTAGATGTTATTTGCCATTGCAAGGGCAAATGGGAACATTTTGGAACAGTAGCCAAGCAGCAGTAGTAATTGAGTCTCTAGGAGCTGAACTCATTTATTCTCCTCTTGCTGAGCTGCAGGACCTGTGTTTGTGACTTCCAAGAGATGTGCTGCCTTAGAGGGGGTTTGAGGAAGAATGGCTCTGTTCCTAGCCCTCTGCAAACTAACCTTCAGAAAAGAGTACCAAAAACGTGTTCTTTTAATGATGCCAGCCGTCCAGCCAGCCCTGAGTAAAATCTCTTTACACTGTTTTATTTCAGAGATCTTTATCACACATGATCCACTGAAAGAGAAATAAATGTGAATCTATTTACTTGTCTTATTACACCAGGAGCTCAGAAACACTCCTGGTACTTGCTTATGCCTCTCACCTCCTCCTATGCAACTGCAGACCCTTACCTTCAAACTGAAAACATCTGTGGGGGGATACTTAGCATTCTCTTTGATCCCTTCCTTTGGAAACCCCAGTCTGGAACTGTGCTTGGTGCTGCAGAGAAGACCAGTTTGCTAGCACTCTTGGTTGTTTTTTTATTTTTGGCCTGCAGCAGAAAATATTTGATTTGGGATTTGTTTTCCTCTACCACCACAGAACTGGGAAGTTGTTCTGTTGTTGTTGTTCTCTGTATCAGTTGAAGGAATTAAGCAAACACACTTCATTTGTCAATCTGACAAATGAAAAGAAAGAGAAAAGAACAAACCCAGCATCACAGGATGCTAAGAAAATGACTTCTATTTTTAGCCTGGTACATTTTGAGACATGTAAACACCTCTGTTAATCGCAGACCCTGCAGCAGTGCTCTAGGGATTATTGAATTGCTTGGAAAGCTGGCAGCCCTATATGGCATACCAGGGAAGGACTTGACAAGGCTAATTGTGTTCCAAGTTGTTTTCAGCACCAGTGGGAAATGAGGTCTGTGTGCTGGATGTACTGTACAAACCAAGTAGTGACGGAGGAAGGGAGGTGGGAAGAGTGAAGTGCTGAATAAAGGTAACAGGATCCATAAGCATATGACATTTCACTAATATATTTGGCCTCTGGAATTTGAAAGGCTGTTGCATGCTTAACAGACATGTGATATACTATCGTGAGTGCATGCATTTCCCTTGGAAATTTGAAATGGCTGTTAGCCCTGGAGTGGAAATTTTGTCTCTTTTCTCTGCACCAGTAAGAATACAAAATTAATCATAAATGATGTTTTTCCTCTAGATACAGAATTTTTCAGATCCTGAGAAGTAAATTTTTCCCTCTATATGCTTACGAAGCCTAAAAGTTATGTCTGCAGTGTTTCAACCTCTATGAATAACATTTCAGGATTGGCCTCTCTTGCAAATTCCTGGTAGCAACAAACAAATTGAAAGTTCCTTTTGCTTTGTCTTCCTGTCTTCAAATATGGATTTCCATCTAATCTATTCCTTGAGTGACTTATCTGCTGTCCTGTGAGGTGTTCCTTAAGGAGTATTTAATTCAAAACCTGTGTGAGCAGGTGAAACTTCTGCACGGTTTCCACTTGTCAATCTCATATTTAAAATTGTTTCTGTTCATCAAATTCAATGTATTTCACACACTATTTTCCAAGGCTTTGGATACCTATTCAAAACATGTCTATGTGACTCTTTGGGTTCTGGTGGGAGGAATCAGGTAACCTTTCATAGCTTAGAGTTCCATGAAAACTAGCTTGCTTTCCATGCTGCAGGAACAAACATGTCATAAAACACCTAATTCAAATACCTTTAACAACATTCCCTCTTTTTATGAGCACTGCAACAGATTTGTGCTAGATCTGGCTTTGGTGCCTTGATTTCCTCTGTCATATGCTGTTAAACAGAAAATGTCCTGCAGAAAGGACCTGTTTCTTTTTTTCTAGAGTATATCTACCTGTCTTACAGTGACAATACAATTTAAGATTGTGATCAAACTTGAGCATGCTAGCTCTTAAGAACTGGTGTTATGAGCCTTCTCATTGAGGATTTAATAACAGGAAATTTTGAGCAGCACAATCTCAGAGGGACATTGTTGGCATCATGGGTTTTTGGAATAATCTATCTACCAGAATAATAAAAGAGAAGCCAGATAAAAGGATTGAAAGGATGTGAGACGAGGTAAGGAGGAATCGAGGCTTGGGGAAAATAGCCAGGAAATGAGAGAAGGTCTGGAAGAATATCAGGGGTGTGATGGAAAGAGATTGTGAGAAGAAGCATTTCCAGAAGGGAGAAGCCTGGCAGAGAAGTGTGAAGTGGTATTAAAGGGGTGATGCATGCTCTGGCCTGGGGACAGGAGCGGTTTGGGGCTTGCAAGGGGAACACCCAGGAAACAAAAGGATTGTTATGTTTGGGAGCAAGCTGACAGGCAGCTTGAATGCCCATTTTCCTATAAGTGTTATGCAACACCTTGTTGGTGCACTTAGAATGAAATGGTAAGGACATTACTTGTCACCAATTTTTTTCAGTTCTGGATTGAAGGATTCATGTATATCCCCCTGACCAAAAAAAACCCAAAAAGTGCAATGTGTGTTCTCTGGCCCCCTGAGCAATCAAATAAGCTGTTATTATTCATTGAGTCTACTAGCAGCAGGCTTTCATCTACATTCCCCCATGAATCATACTTGGATATTGGCTGGGAGGACCTAAACTATGAGTGGGAGCCTACCAACAGTGTGGTTGATCCATGGTCCAGCTTAGTTTTCCAGGAAAGTCATAACCCATGAAAGTGCCCTGAAGTTCAAAAACAAGTGTGAGAAGGATATCTTGCTGAATAGAATTTTTTTCAGTCATTCTTTAGCTCTGAAAATGAGTGTGAAATCTTGGAGGGATGTTTCCAAGCAGTGTAGGTTTTTCTGTTTTCCACTGTGCCTGACATGAATGAGATCAGCATCTGAAACCTGCACAATGAACTTAGGGCTGTTTTTTCCCAGATTCCCCTATCAGAGTGATGATGACCAATTGGCAGGGGTGCCAAGTCACCAACAGAGCTTCAGGATGGTGCCAGCACTGTGATAATTTTAAAAATAAGTTTCAAACACATTAAAAAAGGTGATGTATGGATGACAGCTTCAGTACAGGATAGTCCCCTTCTGTGGAGACCCTGAATACTCAGAGAGCAGTTCATTCATGAAGGAGAGAGATGAGAGATTTGTACCCAAATACTATAGAAAGGTCTCATGATTATTTTGTGATACTATAAAAAATTTAACAGGTAGTGTACATCGGTGTGTGTCATAGACCAAACTGCAGTGCACTGATGATCTAATCTGGTGTCACATTTGGACAGCAGGACATCTATCCTGCATGTCCTGTACTCTACATGGTCTTCAGATAAAAGGGCAAGGAAAATAAATTTTACAATTATTTGCAAAATAGTTAGGACGTAGCCAAAGTATCTGCATAGATCCATAAATTGAAGAGTACTCAAATCTTCCCATCACATCCTACACAACTGCAGTGTATTTATTTTGTTGTTACCACAAAGCTGAACTTTAAAGAAAGTAAAAATAAATCCGTTTCTAAGACTCTTTTTTGAGAAAAGCTGCAACTACCAAGACCAAGAACTGCTATGATTACTCCACAGACATCAGCACAAAAATGGCAATGCATTCTGCCAACAATGTGCCGTTCCATTGCTGCAGGACTACCAGCCCCAAATTGCCATCTGTGTCTCCTTCAGTGTTCAGTGTCCCATGTGGCTGATTAGCTGGCATATGCCAACATGTGAAAGAAAGAATTGTTCTGTCTTGTTGAAGGGTTTTTCTGTTCAGGATTCTAGATGTTTACACTTGTTCATCTAAAACGTAAAGTTCTTGATATGTGAGCTGTTAATGTTCTGAGAGCTGCACGGAACAAATAGGACACATAAATCTTGACTGCAAAGAATTTATCTAATTCAGAAAAAAAGACTTACAGGGTCAGATGGATGACCAGTTGTGCATTTTAAAAATTGCTACAGAAGGAAACCTGGGTTTTCAAGAAAAAAAATTCACAAGAAATTCTTGGTTTGAGCTGAATAGGTTTAGATAAGAACTAACCATAAATTTCAGTTCAGATATTCTGCTGCGGAAGTTATAGCTAGGCTATTCTGGGTTTTCTCTCTTTGTATGTAATTATTCTTTGAGAACTGAACTGCAGTCCTACTGATGCATCTTGTCTCTGCTAATAGGGGACCATGTTGTGCCTCAGAGAAGGTGTAGTCTAAACAATAAACATTACTTACAGAGAAGAATGTACAGCAAATGTACTTTAATTCCCAGTGGAATAGAAATATTTCACCAAAAGGAGATTCACAACAAGTTTTCATGGGGCAATTTCATTTCATCGGTTTTGTCTGTCTTTCTGTTGTGTAAGGGCACTTGTCTTCATGCCAAACAGACATCAAGGAGCCAGAAGGGTGGGGGATTTGTAGCTGAAAGGATGAAGAGAGACTGGTTTCTGAAATACTTGGAGCTGACAATACTGCTAATCATCTGTGGCTGTTTTTCAAAGAATTATAACCTGGCAAACACATTCAACTTCTGCTGACTCTGAAAGGTTACTCAGATATATGGTTGCCTACTCTAGCAGCGTAAATTTGCCTGAATAATTTTTCAAACCTAAGAGAAGGAGAAACTTGGCCTGAGACCACTATGAACTCAAGAAGCAATGAAATCCTGCCTAGATGAATTATCTAACATTATTCATAATTAATACACATTCATGATTATTATGCTAAACACATACCTATTGTTCAAATACTTCTGTTGAGAATACTCTGGAATAAAAACCACCTCTTTTCGTCTAGAGTAAAAGGACAATATTGTGTGGTTCCTGGTTTCAGCACAGAGGTTCTGTATAAAATAAGTTTGCAAAAGAAAACCTAAAGGCAGTGGAAAAGTAGGATGTAGCATCACAACTCCATTTTTGTAGGAATGTACTCATTACTTCACAGAGTTAAGAAGCTGGTTTAGAAAGTAATTATTAGGCCATGGCTAGAGAAAATTCAGGGTAGATCTGCAAACTCTTAAACAATTCAACTGTGAATGGAACAAGTTAGATCTCTGTGGAGACCCCCTCAAGATAAGTCCCACTGATGTTCTGCCAGGCTTTCAGATGCTGTTTGCAACTTTAGAACGACAATAAATCTGCAATAATTCACCTCAGCAGCCTGTCTCAGGAGTTTTTAACCCAAGTAGCTTGCCAGTTTTCTTAAACATGCTTTACTGTATATAAACACTTCAGCTTTTTGTGTATTTCTATTTCTTTTGCCCGTATGAACCACTCCTTAAAATGGTCTGTTTCCCTGGCACTGGGAATGAAACTGGAACAGCTTGTCCTGGCAACTGTTGCTAGTCTGCAGTAATTGGATGCATTAAAAATAAAAACAACAACAAAACAATTGTTTTTCCTCATTCCTTCCTAGTAGAAATCAGTTAGTCACAGCCTTTATTTAGCACATGTGACATTTACCTAAGCAAAGGCAACTGGTGAGCCAGTTCTATGTAACAGGCCTGGGGAGCACAGATCTTACTCATGCTGCAGACTTGGTTCTGTTGTCCTGCTTGTCACCAAGGCTTAGTCATTATTCAGGATGTTTCTGGTAACAGCACAAACTGCTACGAGATCATTATTGCCATGAACTTGAGAGGACTTGGATGGAGGGATTACGGCTGGGAGTACCTTCCAGCAGCACCCTGTGCAAAGAGTATTCCCTGGGTTCATGTCAGCAGCACATTGCTGGCACAGATCGTCACCTTCAGTGCTTCTCTTCTGCAGTTGATCGGATTCCTGTGTGCTCCTGCTCTTGTGGGGTTTTTGTAATAAATTACGCACTTGTTCTTCCATCACATAGTACCTTCCCTGTCTCCTACCTGTCCCCATCCCTGCAATCCTTATCTCCAGTCTCCAGGGAGAAGTGGGGAATCATTTATTTTCTTGAGAAGACACATGATTTATGACATGTGGGTTCAGTTGTCTTGGGGTGGCTGCTCAAGACAGGTCAAAATTTGGAGGCAGCATGGGATGTGTGAGGAAGGATAATCAGGAAAGTCTTGGCTCTTTTGTGCGTTGTTTCATTTTTCTTAAGATAACTATAGTGGAAATGGAGGCCCCTGGGGAGTTGTAGATTCAAATTGATTTCCCCTCTTGGACTGAGATCACCTTGAGCTACATCACCCAGAGAGAGACACTTCACTACCTGGCATGATGCACATGACCTCTTGATAAGAGCTCTCAAAAAATGCAGTTTTGACTCTGTAATTGGTTTGTAGTGATGTGCATTTGGGCAGTAGCATAGCTGGAGTCTAGATGCCTGTCCTGCTACATGCCCTGAAAACTGTAGATTCTTCTTCCCTGCAGACTTCTGTCAGTGTTGTGATTCCAACATATAATTTTCTTTGCAATTATTGACAGCATCTAAGAGAGAATTGTGTCAACTGAAATGTGCAGTGCAATATCTGATGACATTTTTCAAGGTGTCCCTTTGTTTCAATGGGAAGTATCAGAAATAATCCTCAGCTTGTGCTGAATTAAATTGTTCTTTAGGTTTTACCTCCATTCTTGTCACATCAAACATAATCTTTCCCTCAGTTCTGACCAGCCTTGTGTGTTGCCTGTGCTTTGTGCGTTGCTTGTATTTTGAGGGGTGGTTTCTGTCTGTCAACTGTCTAACTCAGAAAAAGGCTCTTTCTTTTCTCTGACAGTGTCTTGACTGAAAAATAATGCTCTCACTTCTCAGTTTCATCTAGGCATCACCCTGCTTGTGCAAAGCAAGTTATTTTGGTATGTACATTCACATGAGGACTTTCTTTAACTCTATCAGCTGGCGTTTAATCATTGCTTAGATTCAGAATACATACAATTTTATTTTTAAAAGATACATTGCTATACATGAAAGCCTCCCAGGGTGACTTTGAAGTTTGAAGATAATTATTTGGCAAGCAATGTGGGGTCTGCTGGCATGGTTGGTTAAAGAACACATTGTGCTAATTTGGAGTTATACTAACAGAGATAAGAAGCCTGAACTAAAGAACTCAATACAATCAGGGGCATGTAAATGGGACCTATGCTAAGCCTGCTGGATCTCCTGAGGTTCTGGCTCTAGTTTAGAGCATTTCTTTTATTAAAACACCTCTATTGAAATGTGAGATGTGTTGAATGTTCCAGAGGAATGTGAAAGCTGGAAGACTCTCTAGAAAATGAGATTTCCCTTTCATGCCTGATAAGTGATTCATCTATTGCTACCTGCTTTTCCTTTCCTGGATAATTACAGAAGATATGAATTTTATCTCTCACATTAATACTATCTATCTAGTGTTAAAGACTTTACTGGATGAATTGATATGTTCTGAATTTCGCAAAAGCTCCACAAGCAGAGGTATGGGGCAGCAAACAACTAAGGACACTGCTCTTCTAGTTTGACCTTACAGAAAGTACCTTAAGATGAACTTTGGTTATTCCTGCAGGAGTGATTTAAAATACCTGCTCCATTTTTCTGCCAGATATCATTACCCCAGCAGCAGAGGCAGCAGAAAGGGTGATATACCCTTTCTCTCAGCTACAGAGGTCATAGCCTGGCGTATTCACTGAAACTGAAATAAGACTTAGCTTTTGGGCAGTAACTCCTGGCTGTGTGGGCAGGCAGCTGAGAGTAATAACTTCTTAAATTATTCCAGCTTACATTGCAAGAACTCATTTAGAAGCACTCTGCATAATCTTGGGCCCATATTTTCTAAGGTGCATTTGCTGTCATGAGGCTTTGTGTACAGTTTTCACCTAAATACATGTGGCCATTTCACTTCTCATCTGCACATGAAACCACAAAAATGCAATTGTCTTGTGCGCAGTGTGGGTGGATATCCATCATGGTACTGATCACAGAAATGTCCTGATTCTTTTAGAAATCCTGTTCCTCTGTCTTTGTAAAGTGGCTGGTAATAGCACCATGTGCTAGTACCTGTCTGGGAACCTTGAGATGGCAAATCAAGTCAGACATTTCTCTCATACCAGAGGTATGTCCAAATGCCAGGTTTTAGACGTATCATGTAATCCCCTGGAGTTCTCACTACAAACAAGATACTTCTCTCTTGGGACCTGGGAGCTGCTGTCTCAGTGATGTTTTCACAAAGCCCAGATGCCCACATATCCCCATCCCTGCCTTGCTGCAACCACTCACCAGCTTACCTGTATACCACATATGGCATCTGTGCTGCTGGTTCCTGCTCACAGATGGAGCTGCACTGTCCAGAAATCAGTTCTGGCACCAGTATCTGTGGAAATATCTCATGGCATGGAGACACTGTGGATTAGAAGGCAATGGCTGCACAACTGTGATGTTCGTGGGTTTAGGTTTGTTTGGTTTTTTTTGGTTGGTTTTTTTTTTTTTGAGGGTAAATGCTGTGTTATAATCCCTTGCAATTACAGTAATTTCACGATTATAAGCCGCACTGAGTATAAGCCGCACTTCTGGGTTTCAGCAACTTTTTGGTTTTTTGTCCACACATAAGCCGCACCTGATTATAAGCCGCATGTTACAATACAGAGTGTGATAAAAGGTATCTATTCTATCACCATCTGTTGAGGGTGGGGGCAATGATCCTTATCTCAACGGCAGACATTCTGCTAATGGGCCATCCATTGAAACCAGGCAGGGCATTGTTCTTTATCTTTTCACAACCCATCCTTCCTCCAGCGAGTCATTTTCTGCTAATGGCCCATTGAGTCCCACTGTGTGACTGATAAAATTACTGCATCCCATTGGAAGTTGCTCCAGCCAGGGGGAAGAGCCCAACATTTCTTACCAAGATAAAACCAGAGGTTTTGGGACACTAAGGAAGCCCCTTTCTCCACTGGACTCCAGAGGAAAACCGGATTTCTCCACATCACCACTGGACCTCCAGAGGGAAACTGCACCTTGTACAGGAGCACTGCTCCAACTGAATCACATCTGTCACTGCAGGAGGATGCAGCCACCATTTAATGGGACTGCTGCCAACACCCTGCCTGACGGGGTGTCAGGTTGTACTCTGACTTTGTCAGGGTTTGGAGTTTGTTTCTTTGTAGTACTGTATTTCTATTTTGATTTCCGTAGAAAAGAACTGTTATTCCTAATTCCCATATTTTTACCTGAAAGCCCCTTGATTTCCAAATTATAATAATTTGGAGAGAGGAGGTTTACATTCTCCATTTCAAAGAGAAGTTCCTGCCTTTCTCAGCAGACACCTGTCCTCCAAACTAAAACAACAACTTTTTGTCCTTTGTCCATATATAAGCCGCACCTGATTATAAGCCGCACTTTGGGTTCGGACCAAAATTTTAGTCAAAATGGTGCGGCTTATAATCGTGAAATTACAGTAATATATTCTTAATGGAGCCAATAAAAAGAGTAATAAAGTTATTTTGGAATAATTATTTAAAGACTGAAAGCCACAGTAATGATCACAGTCTAAGTGGGGGCAAGAAGGAGCTGTGACAATTCATATCTCTGTTCACCAGCTCCTCGTCTGCTGGTCTAGTCCATCATCAAAAGCTTTCAAATAGGCTTTTGAAGTCACATTGACCACAGTGACTCACAGAATTCTCTCAATGGCTTTTACCTGCCCCCTTAATTCTCAGCATTTTCTCAAGAGCTTGAGATTTGATTGAGGCCTACTTATTTTTCAAGTCTAAGTCAATTATTTCTGTAGACTTTATACGTTTTTAGAAAGTATTAATGACTAAACAGCTGTACTTGACATTTCTTTTGGGATGGAGGAGAAACTGAGTAGCGGTTTTCCATAATAGATAAATCTATTCAGGAAATGTCTGTTGGAAGCAAAACTTCAAGGTTTATCTTGGCATATCCAAGCTGCCACTTGGAAAGAATAGGTTCATTCATGCCTTTAGATTTTGTTGTTGCTAAGAGTTCTGTGCTTACTAAAGTATAGTGTACACATATAAGGGACAAAAGTACAATATCAGTGGAGTTGCAGATGAGATTTTGCAAACAGCTGTTGGAATAAATAGGTACAATATGTCAATCCTCAACCTCCACTCCTTCACTTCCCACAGCTGAAGTCACATAAGAACTATGGTGAATACAAGAAAATCTCAGCTAAATCATAGTGATCAAACATGTAATAAAATACATAAAAATGCTGACCTCATTTATGACAGTTTGAGCACCATTGTTCTCAGGCTGGCATCTCGAACTGGAGTTCCTTTACAACATCTGACAACTGCAAGGACAATAACACCAGGAGTTTACGTACTTTAAATCATAAATGGCACCTCCTTTTTCTTCTGGATGACCTTTATCAACTTAGATTTCAGTTTCAATTTTTTATCTCAGAAAACTAAGATGATTAACACATATTGAAAGAACACAATCTAAGTACATATTGAAAGGGCTGATGCTTCTCTTTTTTTCATGTAAACTTCATCTGCTTCTGCTCTGAAATGTTTCTGTTTCCCTCCCTCTGCCCTGAAGAGTTCTGATAATGAATTTGGGTGAAATCTTAAAAAAAAAAAAAAAAAAGTTAAAAAATTAGAAGAGTTTTTTTTTTTTTTTCTTGGATTGTGTTCTTAAGGTCTGAAGCAATTTAATAAGGTCTGAAGCAATTTAAACAAAACAAGAGGTTTTTTTTTGTTCTTCCATTAGGGAAGATCAGTTATCAGTGGGTTATACACATGTATATTTCCATCACCTGAAATATAATTTCCACACTTATTCCTTCAATTTACATTGGTGATAACCATTTTAACTTTTATAATATGTGGAATCATAAGAAAATTTTAAAGCTATCTATAATCACAAGCTGTAGTTCTGATTAGGTAGCTTAATTACAGTAATTTCACGAATACAAGCCGCACTGTTTTGACCAAAATTTTGCTCTCATACCGTGAAAGCGGCTAATATTCAGGTGCGGCCAATATGTGAATAATTTTCTGACATTTTCAACCCTGGGAGTGCAAACCAAGTCAGTGCAAACTGCAAAGTCGAGCTCCTGCCAGTAAAACCCGGCATTTACGCGGTTGTTACAAATTGATACTCTGTTGCGTGGCAGGTGGAGCTGCTCTGTGCAGGCAGCACAGGGGGTGGGGAAGGTGGGGCAGCTCCCTCCTGCTGGCCCCACGGCCCAGGGAAGGCGGGGCAGCTCCCTCCTGCTTGGCCCTGCAGCTCGGGGGAAACAGGGATACTTCTCTCCGCTTGGCCCCGCGGCTCGGGGAAGGCGGGGCAGCTCTCTCCGCTTGGCCCCGCGGCTTGGGGTGCTCCCGTCCCCGCATGCCGCCGCAGGAGCAGGTAGGCTACATCCCCGGCTCCCATGGCCGCCGCAGGTGCCGGTGGGCTCTGTGCCCCCCCTGCCATGGGGCAGCGCCGGGCCAGGGTGACTGAGCCCAGCGGTGGCGGTGGCCGGCCCCGGGCATCCCCGCCGAGCGGCAGCGCCGAGCTGGGCCACCCAGCCCTGTCGGCAGCCCCGAGCCCTCATGGCCCGAGCTGAGCCAGTAAATCCCGCCCTGCTGCGGTTCTGTTACTAATTGGCAACTTTGTTGCACGCGGGCCCTCGCTGCGAACACAGAGCGGCTTATACTCGGGTGCGGCTTATTTATGGACAAAAAACAAAATGTTTGCCAACGCCCGGCCATGCGGCTTATACTCAGTGCGGCTTGTATTCGTGAATTTACTGCACTTGAAGTTTTCAGCCTAGTTTTGAGTTACTTCATGAGCAGATTGGAAATATTCCTGTTAATGAAAACTCAGAATCTGCATTTTTTAATTAAGAAAAAATCTCATTCATCTGGGTTCCACCCAAAACCTGATTGTAGAGACTTTTCTGTGTAGTTTCAGCTTGGGGTGTGTGTGGATTTTCAATGAAACTGTGGCTGTAGAGGTGGGTATCTGGTGCCTAACAGCATTTCAGAGGTAACGATGACATGGTTTAGTGGTGGCCTTGGCAGTGCTGGGTTAATGGCTGGGCTCAGTGATCTCCCAGGTCTTTCCCAGCCTAATGGCTGTGTGATTCTAGGGATTGCTGTAAGGATTGTCTAACCTGCACTGGTTTTCAGGGTAGGCCTGCAATGTCTCTGCTGCACAGTGGTCGAGCGCTCAGAAAGCAAACTTGCTTTCTAATTTTCTCGCTTGCTGGCAAACTGGCTCTTGAGAATCAGTTAATGATAGCTCATATATCTGAAGTTGGCACTGCATTGTGGATTGCAGCCATAGCATTAAGAGCCTTTAAAGGCTGAGTGGCTATTACTGATCTATAAAACATTATTGCATAGCAATTTATTCCACGAAACCAAAATGATGCCAGCAGAAACTGTATTCATTACATAAACAGCACTCTTCCACAAACAGGATTGACATTCTATAAGCAGCACACATGTAAGAATGAGAATTTAATAAAACAAACCATGAAAGGAACAAACTGTTACAGTCTGATGTAATTTCAGTAGTTTTGTAGTGGGGAATTTCCACCCACTATGTGTGAAAGGAAAGTACACATAGTCCTGCACACTCATTATATTTTTACTTCTTTGATAGTGGCAAGCATATCAGCAGGTAAAATGATGGCTTGGTGTCCTTTCTGGTATTCCTTGACCATTTACAGAGAGTCGTTGCTTCCTAAAGTTAAGAAAAAGAAACTTTGTATTTTGCTAATTATTATGATTCCTAATTGGAAGAAAACTGACCCTTTAATTAAAAAAGACACAAATACTGAATAGTTATTTAATTGAAGTGGTTTTTTCCTTTAGCAGTAAAAAGTATGCTCATTGGGAGGAAGATTGCATGATAGCTTACAGTCGATTTCTTTCAGACAGCAGTAATGGAAACTGTCCTTTTGAATATAATTACATATGTGAACAATCAGGGAAATCTGCCAAAGGTTTCACTGCTGGGAAGTTAATCTTTCGTGTTTTCAAATATTTATTTATAGATCCAGATCAGTTACAGGAATAACAACAGCAGCTATGGCCTCAATGTTTGCATTAAATACAAGAAAAGTATACATGTGTACATATATATATATATATATATATTTATTTACAAATACACATAAGAGTATTCCAGGCATACAACAAGTTTGTGTTGCTAAAACTAAAATCAAGCTCATAGTTTCCATTTCCAGTTCTGTACTACTTTTTGTGTTATGCTGCAAATTTTACTGACTTATTAGGTTCAGACATTGCTTGTCATTCAAATTTATGTTATTCACACAAACAAGTCTGAATGTCAGATATTTGAAGGTCATTTTTTGGCACTCCACTTCTGGAAAGATGTGAGCCACTTGGAAAGAATCTGGAGGAAAGTAACAGAAATGAGTAGAGGTCCAGAAAACATAACCCCTGTGAAAAGATTGAAGGTACCAAGGTTGTTTAGTCTAGAGAGGAACAGAGAGAGGGTGAAAATTTTACCAGTTTTTGTGCATCTAATAAGCAGCTCTGCTTATCTATTTCCAAGCTGATGGCTGATAAAGCAAGAAGGAATGATCTTAAACTGTGCTAAGTGAGAGACAGATGAGACACTAGGAAATACCCTGTAATGGTATGGCGAGACAAGCCCTGGAAGAGTGCTGGAAATTTGATCATCTGGAGATTTGAAAGAGCAGGTTAGAAAAACGTCAGCCAAGAAACATTGGAAGGCGGGGAGCGGAAGGAATGAAAGGGTTCAACTAGGCGATCTTTTGACAATCTTTTGAAAATTCCTTGTTTCTGGATCACATTACTTCACATCCTGGACTTTATAGAAGCTTTACTACCTTTCCAGGCATTCAAGATAGCCCGGAGACAGATGTCATTTTCCAGATCAAAATGCACCAGTGGAAAAGGTTACCTTCCCATTTGTTGCATGCCATTTCTTTGTTCTGTCATTGCAGTCAGCTGCCAGAGTGGCTTAGGTGGACACTCCAAAACCATTTCAGTAAAAATAACTAAATTAGTAAAGATCTTTTTGAAGTGTGTATGTGAATCTGGCTATCTCATTTGACTGAACAGCACCTGTCAGTAGTTCTCCAGCAAGATCAGTGATAAGGAGGAGGTGAGTCTGGGCTATTTGTCTGAGCACATTTTCTTCTTCCCTCTTAAGGCTGCAGACATTGCTCATCATTTTCCCTACTAGCCCTGGTGCTTTCACCCCTGCTATTCTTTCTCCAAGGAACAGATATCTTTCCCATCCTTGGAAGTACTCAAGGCCAGGTTGGGTGGGATTTTGAGCTGCCTCTAGTGGAAGCTGTCCTTGCCCAAGTCATCAGGTGTTGGAACTAGATGATCTTTAAGGCCCCTTCCAACCCAAACCATTCCATTCTATCATTCATGTATCATGAGTTGTACCTCCAAGATCTTTTAACAGACATAAAGTTTATTAATATATGTTAGGATAAGTTACAGTCAGTGCAAGACAGACTGGAGTTGAGTTTCAGAAAAAAATGGGCAAAGTAGATAATGTTTTATCATTGTTTTAAATATTATGTCTGTTTTGGTATATTCCCTTTCTGGCAAACTGGATCCATCCTTTAGGAACTGCTAGCATGAACCTGATAAGACATTACACACTACTGAATTGGTCCAAGAAGTTATAGTGGCAACTGGCATGGCCTATTGCTCACAACAGCCTGTTACTATTTGAGGGTAATTTGGACATCTCAGTTCTTTGCTTTCTGAAAAATCAGGATTTAAATTTAGATTCTGTGGAAGAATACTGAAATTATTAAGATACTGATCAAACAGCACTTCTCAGACTCTTACACTGAGACATCCAAAGAACTTAGAGGTTGTGTGCTTCACCTGTCAAAGTCTGTATTTGGGTGAGACCATCAGACCATGCCAGATACCTGACCCTTCTTTTCAGCAGTCTCAGACTGGAGGGGGCTCAAGTGCTTATGAGCCAGGCAGAAAGCCACAGCAGCAGGCTGGGAGGGGATGCTGTGGACATCGCCCTCTCCACCTCTTGCTACTTCTGGCAAGGTAAGAGTCCTCGCTTGTAGTTTTGAAACAAAGGTAAAGGAAATGTTTGGGACTGTGAATTTTGAGGAAGACAACAAAACAAGCTGTATTTATCCCAGGATATAAGACAAAAATCAAAGAACTTAAGCACAAACCCATTGGATGCCTTAGCTGTATCCAAACTACAGTGTGCTCATTTAGAGCATTGTCTCCTCTGGCCTCATTGGGGAAAGCAGTATCTTGCAGGACTGGAGGTAAAATGGTGATGAAAGATGTCGAAGGGATTGTATCTTAGTTAATGGATGTGTGTTTTTAGAGACTATGTAAAAAAGGGGCAGAGCTGTGCTCTTGACAAGAATGGTATTTGTATTGCCCAGATACTTTGTTAAGGACCTCATGAAAGTAGTGTTTAACAATTGTTCAATAATATATTTCAGACTGATAAACCTAAGTATGTAACTGCTAAAAGGTTAAAATAAACCCCAATTTTTCTTCCAGCTTTTTAGACCTTGCATCCATCTGCCACATGTCTTGTTCTACCTTGCATTTCTGGACCCTCTAAAAATCCCAGGTGTGTACGAGCATGACTCACACAACCTCCATCTGCTCTGTGATCCATGTAGGGCACAAGTACCTTATATCTCTGTCATGAAGCCAAAGAGCTCCCTTCTAACTAAACATGCTTTTTGTGTGGGCATAATGCCATCTTTAAAGGATACTACCAACTAAAGATTTTATTGTGTTTCCATATACCTGTTTGGATGATGCAGAGGGGTATTAAGCTTTGTGTCCTTATAAAAAAACCCAGTAATGTAATGGAAGATGAAAATGGGTTCCAAAAAGCCAAACTTCTTAAAAGAGATCCTCAAGATTTAGAATTGTTGTGGAATACAGCACGACCTTGATCATGTTGATTTAAAATTTTAGTTTTGCTATTTTTCTCCATGTAATCTTTTATTCTATATTTTATAAAGATACTTTGCTAATTTTGCAAGAGACAATATACAGCATTCCACACTTTGGTGCTGGCTGTCTGCTTTCAAAGGCAATTGCATGAAAAGATGCATTTCATCCAGACTAGAGGTTGAAATCCCTGCCAGATACTACATAAAACTAATGAAGGTCAATACAGTTTGCTCAGAAATAGCTCTGAAAATGGAAGCTAGTTCCAGTTTGTAAGTCCTCAGTTCACAGGCTTACCTACAGTTTATAAATTTGCTCACATTAATCTGAGGGCATTTAACAAGATACAGTAGTTTCACGAATACAAGCCGCACGGATTATAAGCCGCACCCCCGGTGCCTCGACAATGTTGCTGTCTTTGTCAATAGATAAGCTGCACCCCGAATATTAGCCGCACTTTCGTTCGTCGCGAGAATCCGTGCGCAGCTTTCACAAATTGGCCAATTAGTAACAGGATCGCGGCATAGCGGGCTTTACTGGCTCGGGGCGGGGCCAGGAAGGCTCGGCCCGCTCATGGTTGCCGACGGGGCCGGGTGGCCCGGCTCAGCGCCACGGCTCGGCGGGGCTGGCCGGCTGGTGCTGCCACCGCCGCCGGGCTCGCTGGCCCCCCTCTCCCGTCAGCACCGCCCCGCTGCCGCGTTCACTCGCCCGGCTGGCAGGGCTGCCGCCGCCGGGCTCGCCGCCCGCCCCGCTGCCGCTTTCGCTCGCCCTGTGCCGCGCCTCGCGAGCGCCGCGCCCGCCCCGCGGCGCTTTCACGAGCGGCGGCGGCGCTTCGCGAGCGGCGCCGCTTTCGCTCGCCCCGCCGGCAGGGCTGCCGCCGCCGCCACCAGGCTCGCCGGCCGCCCCCTCCCGTCTGCACCGCCGCCGCGTTTCCTCGCCCTGGCCGGCACTGCAGGCCCCCGCACCGCCGGGCTCCCCCACGCTGCTGGCCCCGATTCTGCTGGGCTTCCCCCGCTGCCAGGCAGCCCCACCCGCCGGCCTTCCTGCTTCTGCCATGCTCCCCTGCACTGCTAGCCCCAGTTCTCCCGGGCTCCCCCGCCATGCTGGCTCAGGCTCTGCCGCCCTCCCTGCCCCGCCCTGCTGGCTCAGGCTCTGCCGCCCGCCCCCACACTGCTGGCCCCGCCTCTGCCAGGCTTTCCCACCTCTGCCGGGGCCGGCCGGGCTCCAGCTTGGCTTGGGGCTGCCACGGGCTCTCACTTCCGTGTTGGCAGCTTTTAGAATTTTGTTAATAGATTAGCCGCCCCGGAATATTAGCCGCACTTCCGGGTTTCCACCAAAATTTTGGTCAAATTGGTGCGGCTTGTATTCGTGAAATTACTGTATTTTAAATTATATCTGCAGTTTCTTTTAAATAGTTCCTTCCATATGTGAAGAAGTTCTAGAAACACTGTGTGAAAAGACAGAACTCAGAAATCAATGGCAAAACGTGTGTGGTGGTGGAAATTAGTAAAACTAATATTCAGAAGGAAATTATTTTGCATGTGTACTGGTCAGAATATAAATATTTACCAGCGTAAACCCCAGTACCTAGAAACAGTTTCAACTAAAATATTTAAACAACAGCCAAGGAGTAAGTGACTTCAGAAAATCAGAAATAACTGGTTTTGCTCAGGAAAGCCATCTCCTGTACTTGAAAGAATTTAATAACCTTTCACTTGCATAAAACTTGCACGTGGAAAGAGGCTTGTAAATATTGCACAGGCATGTTTTGTATGATGAGCAACCTTCTCCCAGCTGCAGTTATCGAGGGCAGGGAGGGGGAAAATTGCAACATTCCTTGTAGTGTCACCATTCACACTTCAAACAGGACATATACGGGAACAGGAATAACACTGGTGCTGTTCTGAATGTATATTAGAAAGCACCAAAGTGGATATAATTTATCCCTATGGCATCCAGATGCCGTGGAAACCGACCTCATATAAGCCAGGATGTTTCTTTTATGATTTAAATTCTGTTTCTTCTGGCCCACATGAAGCATATGAATACCACCAAGGGAGAATTCACATATAAACTAGCTAATGCTTCTCAGCAATTTCAAACCTTTTCTGAAGTGACACTAATATTTATATGATCCCTGTGTACATTTTCAGTCCTTTAGATGCTTCAAGAAGAAACAGAAAACTCTTTTATGTTAAACTCTTTTATGTTAAACTTCATGTAAAGCTTTGTCTGTGACATTGTACACAAAACCAGATTGCATTGTACTTCCACTGCATGGAGAAATGGCCAGGACAGAGGGTGTAATGAAGATACTATTTCCCTACAAAATGACTAATTAAAAGGCTCTAAAAGTTCCTAAAATCTTAAGATTCTTAGACAATCTTTTATTATGTCTTTTTTATCATGGTTCTCAATATCAAACAGTTGGCACTTTTGAGAAGGAAAAGTAGAAAAGTTATATGCTAAAGTGAGTATAAAGTAGTTGTGTTATTGGAAGTCTACTTGAGGAGCAAAGTTTAATTTAGAGAGTGGCTGCATTGAAGACTGAATTTTCTTTAATACACTTAGAGTTCATTGAGCACCAGCTGGAGATTTGATCAGCTTTCTGGTATTTGTTCAGAGGCAAATTAACCAAGTCACTAGAACAATCTCAGTCCTTCCATAAAGTTTCTGTGTCTGAGTTCTGCCAGTTAGCTTTATGTTGCAGAAGACAGACGTGATCTCTCAGCCACACATCATCTTCCAGCTGTGTCCTTCAGCTTCTTCACAAATCTAAAATTAATCTTACTGCGTCGAAGCTTAGAAAACTCTCTTCTATGAAAGTGCTTCTTGTTAGCAGATGACTAATCCTCACCATCTCTGCCTTCCCTTGCTGTGAGCAACTTGATAAAATGGCAAAATGATTTGGGTAGGAAGGAACCCTAAAGATCATCTAGTTCCAGCCCCCTGCCAGGTTGCTCAGAGACCTGTTCAACCTGGTCCTGAGCACTTTTAGATATGGGGCATCCACAATTTCTCTGGGCAACCTGTTATTTTGTCTAACCCTCCGAGTAAAGATTTTCTTCCTAATATCTAATTTAAACATTCACTCTTTCAGCTTGAAGCCATTCTCTCTGTCCCATCACTAAATGTCTGTAAACAGTCCCACATCAGTTTTCCTGCAGACCTTCTTAAAGTACTGGAAGGCTGCTATAATGTCACCTTCTTCTCTTTTCCAGGCTGAAAAAGCCCAAATGTGTTAACCTTTGTTTACAAGAGGCATACTCCATCTACCTGATCATCGTGGTGGGCCTCCTCTGGACTCAATCCCCCTGGTCAATGTCCTACCTGTGCTGGGGACAGCAGAGCTGCATGCAGTACTTCAGATAGGGTTTCATGAGAGTGGAGTAGATGGGCAGAATCACCTCCTTTGAGTGTAGCTTCCTCTTGTACTGCCTGTGTTTTCTTATGTCTCAATGCTTCAACATTTGCATTCACAAATATTGTTTTTTCACTATCTACAACAGCTGCATTGATGGCAGTAATTTGTGTGTGTGTGTATAAATACTTGGGGAGAAAAAGTGACTGCCATGCTTAAAGCTCTGGAACACTTTGACAATGATAGCTGCATATTTATTTTCTTTGAGGTTGATCAACAGCTATTGGCAAGGTGTAGGGATGGATTGCTTCTGTCAGCCCAGATGGTGCTCAAAGTAGAGTTTATTCAACGATATTTTAAAAATATTTACACAAATGTTTTCTTACAAGTTCTGAGAATAACATTCTGTGTTGACTACAATAAATGCTTTGCCTTTAAAGACTGTTTTTGGTAAAGGCCACTCTTTCCTTTTTTCACTCCTTCATTCCCCTGTTATTGAAAGTCTCTGTCAGAGGAGCTCAGGAGTAGGCTACAGGGCTATCTTTGGATGCTGTCACCCCTAGCAGCCTTCATGAAGTTATTTCCCCAAAGGATGAGCAGAACAGAGCATGGGCCCAAAGGTTGGCTGCTCCAGTTTACACTTCAGCAGCTGATGGCCATGAATTCACAGTAGGACGAAGTGCAAAGCCTGTGGTTTTCTGAGGAGTTTCTTCTGTGACATTGTTGGTGACCACCAGCAGAAAAAACAAAAAAGCAGGTACAGAATAGAGGAGGCTCATAACATGTTCAGTCAGTCCAGCAGTTACCAGTGAGTGTGAGCACCTGCCAGAGCAGCCCCAGTCAGAGCTGCCAGTGTGGATGGATCAGGGCAGGCTCAGAAGAAGCTGCCTTGGATACAGCCTGACAAATAGCTGAGGTAGCACGGGGTTCAGTGCAGGCTACACTTCCAGTTATTTATTCAGCTTCTCCCAAGGTTTGCATAACCCAGGCAGAAAGCTGTGCTGCCATAGCTACACACTAACATCACTCCTGCGAGTTTAAAGTTAGACCAGGCTTGTATGCATGAGTTCCAGCCATGGCTCCACACAAACAGACCAGCTCTGCCCTAATTTGTTTGTTTCAATTCCCCAATGGGATCTTCAGGCACTGCTGGAATAGAAATAATAATGAATAATTAATAACTTCTGCTGAATCATTTGAAAACTATTCACTGTGCAGTTGATGTTTATTAGTGCAGAGTAGGTGATGCAACAAAGACAGCAAACAAAATGAGCTGTAGACTGTTTTGCTTCAATTTATTGTACATTTTCTTCTGGGGATAATTATGTCTTAAAATGAAAGCAAATTATGTGCATTTGTGGTTGGAAAGATTCCCCTTGCCTCCAAATATCTTCTGAAAGTAGCTTTGTTTATTAGTCTTGGTATTATTTTACTATTAATACAGTGCTGAAAAAGTGTCTGGAGAGAGGTGAATTTTTTCAAAACTAGAGTTATGAGACATCAGAACTGGGTATATTCTGCCCTTCTGTTAAGATTTCTATGTTCTTTTGGCATAATTCATGTCAGCCTCCATCTTTGAGTCCAAAACAGCTAGATGGAGCTCTTTGCTCTCTAATTAACAGGAAACCATCTTAAAGAACTAATTTAAAATCTTTGGACCAATCTGCCAATGAAAATACTCACATTTTTAAAAAATAAGATAACTCTGAGTAAGAGCTATGTAGGAAGATTTTGCAAGATTAGATCCAAAGGCTTAAAATGCAAAGATGTTAATAATGAGCACGTGAACAGAGCTGGTTCTACAGTGCATGGACCGGCAAAAAAACATAAAAAATAAATGAAACAGAATGAAATATAACTCGAAGGTCTCCTGTCAAGCAGTAACTCTGTCATATATACATATAGATACAAATATTGAATTAGATGATATAATGATCTTTCCCTGTCCCTGACTCAACGAACTAGACAGCTGCCAAGTGTATTCATTAATGAAGATAGCTAAGGTGCTGCTGGTAAGAAGTTGTTTTGAAACAAGCCAGGTGGAGATCCTATGATTTAAAATACCATGGCTAAGAGAAGACTAAACATTATATTCAAAATCTACAAGGCAAGGCAGCAGTCTTACAGGTGGTCTTGCTAGGCTAAGAGAACCCACCGTAATATGGATATCTTTCCTTCTGTCAACCCTCAAGAAATAAAGATTAATGAAAATGGAGAACTATTAGCTTTAAAAATATGCACAGTAAAGATACTCTTAATTTATATACATTTAATTTTAATACCTAATAAACGTGGATATGAGGATTTTTACTCTTTGTTTTTCTTTGCAATACACACAGTTATGCTGGTTTTACACTGAAACCTCTTAGAATCAGGGGAAGATTTTCCCAGTGCTAGGAGAAACTAAAAATAAACTATATCATGTAATTGCTTTCACAAACCACTAATCAAACTCCACTCCTGAAATTGTGCTTCTGCCAACTGAGGCATCCTGGTTATTACAGACACACAGCAGCTCTGTCTGCTGCTTTGTTCTCCCCTTCCTGGTTCATCAACACTGTGAGCTAGCACAGGGAAGAGCTGCAGTGACACTTTGAGGCACCCATGCATCACCTCAACTTCAGGGCACACAAGCATTTTCCAGAGGTTACCTTGGCCTTTGCTTATTTTGATGTCTGTGACCTGGACCTGGTCTTCCTAGGCAGCTGAAGGATGCTGAGAACACTCACTTCCCTTAAGTACCTCCACTGCCATGGCTCAGGATGGAAGACTCCAAAGCTGACCTCGGGATTTTCTCAGCTGCACTGCGGACCTGAAGGAGTCTGCCTGAGCTGTGTAATTGAGTCTCATGATATTACAGTCAGTCACAACTTTTGTTTCTCTTTGCCTGTTCAATTCCAGCTAACACATGAAAATATCACCTCTGTTCCTGCTCATGCTGTGCAGGACACCACCTGCATCTCCAGCCACTTCCCCCCTCACAGCCTGCACTGCATTTGCTGCTCTGTGCTGCAGTTACAGAGTGAATCCTGTGGTTTTAGCAGGTACCCCAGCAGGACAGCAACCAGAAACAGACACTAGCATGCCCAGATTTCTGCCTGATGACTTTGCCCAGGCTTGATTGATGTAGAATTCAGACTACTGGGACTACATCACCATTGGGATTACCAGTAGCAGGTATGATATTTTCCACTGCAATTGGACACCACCAAGAATCTCCCCTGCAAGCTGGCTTCAGAGTCTTGCCATCCTGACATGCAATTTCACAAGCTGATTTCTGTATCTACAAAAAGCACGTAACCCAATGGAACGTCACAAACTTTAAAGACTGGTTTGCAGCTAATCAGCGTGGGATGGACAAGTCCACCACAGGCAGGGTGCAGTGAAGCTCTCCAAGACCACTCTCCACAGCTGCTTCCTACATCCAGAGCAAGTAAATTACATAAGCAAAATCATTGCAACGTTTTCCATTTAGGGGCTGCATTACTGTTTGTGTTGTAGGAGAGAGGGACAGGGCCCTCCTTCCCCCTGCTTCCAGTGCATGGAAGCTGTGATCCCCTAAAGTGAAAGGGCTACCACCACTGGTTCAGGCCAAAGGCAGGCCAAGATGCCTTGACAGAGTTTGCTAAAAAGGAAAGAGGATACTCATGCCTTCTGCAGCTCTGGCCACACAGTCATGGCGCACAGGTGCTACAATTACATCAAGACAGACACAACTAGATCACCACCAGTCCTTAACTTACATAACTCTATATGCCTTCTTTCCATAGATGTTGCTCAGGCAACTCTGACTCCTTTTCTTATAGGCAGCTTCACATTTTACTGATTCCTTTTCTTACAGGCAGTTCCACACAGCACTGATTCCTTCTTTGCACTCTGCATGACTAGTTGACCCCAACCTGTCCCTTACCTGGTTGCCTAACCCTGACTGTCCCTCACATAGCAGCTTCTCACCTTGTCTGCCCCTTGCACACCACCATCTCAAACTGCAAGTACCCTTGTCTGATAGCCAGCTATCCCACTCCTTTATATCCCCCATTCCTTGGCAATCAGTGCAGCTGCAAGTCATTGGGAAAGATCCCCTCCTACACTGTCCTTTCAGCCCAGCTTCCCACATGCAGGCATCATCTTTTGAAGGTGAACAAGGATCATTCAGGACACTCAGGCCAGGTAGCAAACCTGCTCTTCCATGCATGACTGGATCATGAGTCTGTGCTAAGGACTACACTGTCAAATATGGGAATACTCCCTTACTGCAGTGAGTTTCTTACTCTGTTTCAGCAGCAGACTGAAGGTGGAGGGCCACATAAAGCAGCCTTGATGACAGTGCCCTCCAAATTATGGGTGTCCTGCAGGACTGTGGGAGAACAGATTTTGGACTGAAATGCTGAGGAACAGTTTCTCCATAAAAACTGTTCCAAATCTGTTGCACTCTGCACATAAAACACCTATGGTGGCATGCATGCAAGGGATGTTATCTGTTCCTTCATGGGTGGAGAACATCTGAAAACAGATACTTACATGTCCTCATCTTTTCCAGAAATTAAACTTCATAATGGAAATCATAAAGTTTAAAAAAAAAATCCTAAAGTGTATTTTCTATCTGCTTAGCCCTTTTCTTCCTCTGGAAGAGGCTACTGTGGATCTTTGTAGCCCTAGCATTGAGCTTCAATTTCTCATACACTATTCCTTCTCAGCAAAGATGGTTACTCAAGTTAAATCTTCTCTAGCTTCTGCCTCCTAGGACTTCTTCTGTGTATCAGTATGTGCTTTGACTCAGTAAGTCTCAGGAAACCACCCTCTCTCCTGAGATGAGTCTCCTGCCCTCACAGGTCTTTCCTGGAGTAGCTGCTCTGGGGGATGTAGCAGCCAGAATATACATGGGATTCAGCTGAAAAGGATGGTGTGTGGGTGTGTTTTTTGCTGCTTAACAAAGATCTGACAGGAGAAGAGGGCCTTGAGGGTGGTTTGCTTGCATGTGGCACTGCAGGGAGCTGGCAGCAACACAGTGGTGGGAGAGAAGCTTGTTGAAGGCTCTGTTAGTTGAAGCTGCTTGGGGATGGCACAATCAATAAATGTTGTAGTAGTAGATCTAGCTGGTCCTGAGCAGTAGGAAGACACTTCTCAGCAGGAAGATTCTCCTCCCATGTCAGACAAAACTCTTACTTCTTCATTCTTTTCAAATTTTTGGAAAAAAATCTCCCATCTTTTCTGTGTCCTGGCTTTTGCCTCAAATGTTTGATATACAGAGATTGAACCCTTCCAGCCTCAGAAGTTGCCCCAGTTCCTTGCCCCAGAGGGGCTTAAAGCTGGAATCCCAGCTTTGTGTTCTGCCCCTCCTGCTCATGAACACTCGGGGGCCAAGCTTTCCACAATGACACAGTTACTCAAAGAGCCACTGTACCCTCCCCATGCTATGATGGGCCATCAATGCCCACAAGCCACTGTCCCTTCTCAGGCACCTTGCTCTTATCCTATGGAAAAAAAAAAGATGGCAAATGCTAGGATAAGTCTGAGCTTTAGCTCAAGGTGAAATGCCTGTATCTAAGCAGAAATGTGTTAGCATAGGTGACTTCATCTTCTGAGCTGACAGGCCTCACCACTTCTAAGGAGGACAGTGTGGTAGTGAAATTGGTGGGAAAATCATGGCCAAGAATGACTTAGGAGCAACGACAGAGGAAGAGAGCCCAGAAAGAGATGCAGGGAGTGGGTAAAAAACCCCATCCCTGCCACTTGTCAGTTGTAACACAGCTCAGTGGAGACAGTGTTGGTTAAAACTGGTAACCATGGTCAAACAAGAATAGCAACACAGTGCCTGTAACTGTGTGTTGGAAAGAGGCAATCAGTCACTGTGCTGTAGGGCTTTTTCTCTCTCTACCAGGCTATCTACTGACACTGCTGAGTATAGGTTCCTCCCTAAGTCTCTTTCTCCTCCTTCTTCTCTTCTCAGGAACCCGAGCCTGAAGCTCTGAAGAAAGGTGAAGGAGCTGCTGTTACTATCCCTGCTCCTGAGATCCTGGCCCTTTTAAGGGAATGTGGAGGAAAGATGGAGTGGAGTGGTAGCCAGCTGCTACCCCAGTAACATCTTTGTGTTGTAAATACAGGGAAGCCTTTCAGCATGTGCTTTTCAGTCCCATGACTGAGGGCAGAAGTGGGAGCAGTAGTGTTATTGTGAATGGTACCATATCTACATCATCAGGTGATAATCCAGTGCCTGCAGGAAGGAACCATGCAAGAGTGTCAGTTTACAGTAAGCTAAGAAGGATGAATCACCACAGAGTTCTCTATTCACAGCTTTCCTGGGTGTCTGGACTGAGCTAGATGCTCTGACTGAGTGGCATTGGATGAAAAGTTTTGGATGTAGAGACAGTTACTGCATGAAAAATACTCAGGCAGATTTCAGACCTTGAAGAATATGTTGCAAAGTGGTCAGATCACCAATATGGTAAACCACAGCTACAAATATACACCTGTAATACAGTTGCTAGAGATTCACTCCTTCTCTTCCCAGCATGGAGATGTGAGCATGAAACTGTACTTATGCTCCAATGAACCAGGACAGGAGGTGACTATTGCAGGTTATAAGGGGAGTGACCAAAGCAGAAGTTGGTCTGAATGTCCTCACATGCCTCCTGCGAGGTTCAGCTGTGGGCTCTGTCAGTCAGTACTGGCCTGGTGGCACTGTGACACGGGGCTATGGAGGGTCAAACATCAGCCAACTTTGTGGTGGACTCCCAGCCACAGAACTTTTAAAGTTGCTTGTGATGGACACAGACCTTCGCCTGTCCTCACAGTGTGATTTTTTCTTCAGAAAAACTATTTATTCTCAAGTTTCAAGCAACACTGCTGGCAACCTGCAGATACTGCCCCAATGTTATTCAAGTGTCCAAGAAGTTTTCATCCTCATCTCACAGTTTGATGAAAGATGTCATTTCATCAAGTGTCTGTAAATCTTTCAGGAGAATGGGCAGGTGTCTGATACTTTGACACACAAAAATTGCAAACTGGAAAACAGGGTTAGACTGGAAGCTAAAAGGAAAGGTAGAAAGCCCAGTGTAGAAGATGAAATGTCTTTGCAAAAATAGCTGAGGCATAACAGTTGTTGATAAATAGAAAGACAGAGATGACACTTGTTCATTTGAATGTCAGAAGAGATGCTTTATGGGATCTGTGGAAGAGTCAAGAGCCTCCTCACAGCACAGATATTTTATATAACACCTAGTGACAATGTGGCCCACACCCTGGCTCAAAACACACTGTCTCCATGGAGCATTGGAACACTTGTGAAATGATAATTTCATTTCAGTTTCCTCCAAGGGGAATTTAACTTTTGTGCACCAAAATCACACTGCCATCTGAACCAAGATGCTGGAACTGAGACAAACAGGGAGGTCTCTTCAAAGATTGAACAGAAGTAATCCAAGTAATTGGAGACAGTAAACTTATCCCATTGGACCTACGTGCTTTTTAAAATTTCTCACTTGCAATGATGATTTTGAAACTGAACAAAGTAGAAAAAAATGAACTGCATTTTTTATTTCACCAAAGTGTAAGAAAGGGCTCTAGTTTAGATCAGCTCTGCTGCCTCTGTTTAGAAGACACATTTTAAAAGCAAATCTTTGGCATAGAATTATAATTAATATAACATGAAATTAAAACTTTCCAATGTGGTGTCTGGCATTTCCTCTTTACAACTTCATATCTTCCAGTTGGATTAGCATCAAAGAATCATCACAAGATGTTTGCCTGAGGTTCAGCTGCATGATCACATCAAATTTTTTCTTCACACCTGAGGGATTAATTAGAATTAAGAGTTTTATCTACTTCGACCATTAAGCACAAATATTCAAGCTTAATATATATTTTTACATTTATTGTGTGATGATCAGTAGGAGATTTTTGTTTGACTTTTCTCTTTTGATACATTACTTTAGAAACAAGATACTCCAATATTTCAAGATGAATAATTGCTGAGATTTTGAAGATTATGAGACACAATCAGACTTGTTTAATCCTTAATTGATCATCAAGTCCCATTTATATGTAGGCGAGAAAATCGTCAGGTTAACAAAAGGGAGACAGGAAACCAGATAGTCAGATATTTGGATAAAGTAAGGGGGTATTATCCAGATCTGAGTGACATTATGCAAAACAAGGATGAGTAAATGCCAATTGAGAGTTCAGCAGGGCAGATGAGAAATAGTATTGCATGCTGCCTTCTCTTTCCCCTGTACAGCAGCACCTGGGGTGAAGAGTCCCTTGATAGCCACGAGCCTTGCAGGAGGCTGCTGGCAAAGTCCACCACATGTGCACTGAGGCAAAAAAGGTTCAGGCACTCCACCTAGGATGCAAAGAAGTTATTCTGGCATGCAGGCACTGCTGGCTGATTGGCAGAGCCATAGAAGAGATAAATCAAAGCAAATTCAGCTTTAAACTCCTTGTGCTATCAGTGCCCTGCTGTGCTGGTAAGTCATCTTTGGTGCCCTTGTTTTTCCTTCTCCCATTTGGAACAGATTAAGGAGCACATTCCCAGTATAGCTCATGAAGCTGCCTTCTACCTGCTCCTCCCTGAGCAGCCCTCTTACAATACTTTAATCTCCTCATCATCCTTCTCTTTCTCCTATTGTTTTCAACAGTCACTTATTTCCTATGCTGAAATGTAGAATGTTATCAGATATCCATGGAATGGAAGTAAGCGTGTCTATAAAGGGATATTCTACATAAATAGATGCTTCTCTGAGGTGTGGGAGTATACTGACATAACCATTTGTGCATCTGAACCTCCTCTGATTGCTTTCAGACCCCTTGTCATGCACAACATGCTTCAAGTGTGACACTATTACTGAATTTGTGGTTGACTATTAACCATTTCTCATTTATTCTCTCAAAAAACCTGGTTGGGGATAAAGTGAGAAAAACAAATGGTGAAGATACCATACCACAGAGAAATCAGAGAGATTTTAAAAAACTCTGAGATTAAAATGAATCATTTTTTAAGAAGCAGCAGCCAATATCTTACGCTTCAGAAAAAGCCACATCCAATGTCCACAGAGTTTGTTTCTAATGCTGCTGATGGTATTCTTTCCTGATCCAGCAGTAATAAAAAAAGTTATCCATCCTTGTGTATATCTGGAAAATGAGTTCTAGGATGGATTAGGAAATTCTAAAATAGAAAACAGGAAGTTGTTTCTTCACATGAAAATATTAGGATTAACCTTTGTGGTGATGGTGTCAAAAAAAGTCATCTGTGAAAAGTCATCAATCATACCTTGATTGATTATGAAAATTAATACATCTGTTAAGGAAACTATCCCTTCATTTCATTATCTTATTAATTATTTTCTTCCTTCCACCATATCCACTCCCCTAAACAAGGAGTGTAGTCAGGGTAGAGAGGGAAGGTAGGAAGAGAGAGGAAATTTCTACTGGAAAGGTATGGCTGTGCAGGTTGGCAGGCAGATTAGCCAGGTGATGAATGATACTCAGGAATGTTTGCACAATGTGCCTCATTAACTGCTCTCCATGAAGTAGTGAACTAAAGGCTGATTTTATTTTGATCTGAATTACTCACATGACCAAAGTTTCATTTCACCAGACCCTTTGGCTTGTACAGCTCAGCTCCCTATCATTCTGTCAATGAATACCCAGTTTTTTATTCTCCTTTTTATGCATCTTATACATTTTGCCATTCAGTTTTTTGAATGATAGCCATGTAAGTTGATGGATGCAAAAGGAAAGCAAAGTGCATGCTTACTATCCTTGAATGATGTACTGCCTGCTAGAGTGCAGTACAAAACACTGTCTTTGTTGTAAAATCAGAGCATATCAGAGTGAATTGTTAGAGGAGAACATATTCAACCACAACTTCCCTTCACTCAATTCAAGTCTTATGGAAGATCCAATATAAACATTTGAAACCTGGACTCTGACAATATTTTGTTCCTAGGGAAGGACAAAATTGAAAACTTCAGTCAGGCACAATGCAGGAGTCAGTGGTGGGCAAAGTCTGTTCCCCTGCAGTCCAGGCTTCAGGACTAAGCATGCCCACTGGCAGTAAGCTCTCTCCTCAAGGCATCTTTGTTGCTCTTCTTGTGGGCTGGAAGTGAGGATGACTAAAATATGATCTCTGAGCAGTCTGGCAGGGGTGCTGTGCTTCTGCTCTTTCCAGCTGGGGCCTGCATATTCATTTGCTCAAGTGAAGGGGCCTTCTTCTGTTTTAGATTGTGCAACTTAAAGTGCGTATTCAGTAGAAAGTCTTGCATAGTTGCAGTGCAGTCCACTTTGCTAATTAAACCAGAGCTGTGTTTAATTCATTTTGACAGCACACTTCTTCCCCCTGTTATATTTGTAACAGCAGGAATTCTACTTGCTGGCTAATAGTTCCACAGAAACATGCAATTACAGAAATTGCCCATCAGTCTTGTTTCTTGCCATGGCCAAAACAGTGAAACACTGAAACTTATCTGACCAGATATAAACTGGGCGTGTGCCACGGAGGCTTTCCTGTTCCTCCAGGCAGTCACAGGCATTTCAGCATCAAGCAGGGGACAGAAGCATAACTACAGATGTTCTTAATGTCTGCCAAATTCCTCAATTCTGTTTAGAAATAATCACAGCTCTTTCTGGTCCTTTGAGCCAATGCTTAGAGTAGACTCAACTAGTTACCTAACATAATAAAGTGAAAAAGAGAGTAGGTGTGTGGTGTGAATCCATGGTGATGCACAGACTAGATGTTAGACAGGGTAGGAAATTAGGTTTCCTTCCATCCATCTATCACTGTTAGAATGGTAACCAGAGAAAATACAGCCTTGGTAGGAGAAACTGGAATCTACAACAGCAATATCCATTGAGAACCATTAGAAAAAGACAGAAGCAATAGCATCTGGATTTGTGAAGGAGAAAAGTAAAAGAGATATTGCTTTTTTGGCAAAAAGAGAAAAGCTGATAATTTTCTTCCATCTACCTATGCATGCTGTGTCTGCTCATTCACTGTCACAGCCCTAGGTTGCTTTTAGAACAATGGTCCATAAGAACCTTCAGAATTCCAGAAAAGTGTTTGAAACTGCTATGCTGTTTCAGTATGTGGAACATTTAACCTGCAGCTGAAAATGCAACACAAGAATTCATTAGGTGCCACTGGAGCCCTGTGAGACATGAAAACGTTGTCTTCTTTATTTTGCAAATAAACAATAAACAGCTATTATTAATGCTCAGGTATAAACCTACAACATTATTAACAAAGACGAATACACAGTGCAGCTTTCCTTTGTACAGCTTTTTTTTTTTTTTTTTTTTTTTTTTTTTTTTTAGTACATTAACCAGGTAAAAAAAGAAAGAGGATTTCAAGCTAATTTTCAAGCTAATAAAACACCAGGAATTTCCTCATGACAGGAGTCTTGAACACTAAATGAAGACAGGATGAGCCACCTACTAAAGGAGATATTCTTTCTCTCTCTTTCTCTCCCCCTCTCTCTCTCTGTAACTTGGCCAGCTGCACATGGCTCTTGGGCAGTTGTGAGAGAACATCCTTGTAAGAACAGCATTAAATGCTTGAGTTTATGCAGCAGCTGAGGCCAGAGGGCAATGCTGACCTGGTTTTAGGCAAGGAGGCTGCAGACCCCACCTCTGCCCTTTCCTGTCTCTTTCTTTGCTCATGATGAGGCAATGAGACCCTTGGTCAAAACATCCTCCTTCCTCCCTCTTTAAATCTCTTCTGCATGCAGTGAGTATAGTAATTTCACGATTATAAGGCGCACTGAGTATAAGCCGCACTTCTGGGTGCCAGCAACTTTTCGTTCTTTGTCCATATATAAGCCGCACCTGATTATAAGCCGCATGTTACAATACAGAGTGTGATAAAAGGTATCTATTCTATCACCATCTGTTGAGGGTGGGGGCAATGATCCTTATCTCAATGGCAGATAATCTGCTAATGGGCCATCCATTGAAACCAGGCGGGGCATTGTTCTTTATCTTTTCACAACCCATCCTTCCTCCAGTGAGTAATTGTCTGCTAATGGCCATTGAGTCCCACTGTGTGACTGATAAAGTTACTGCATCCTATTGGAAGTTGCTCCAGCCAGGGGGAAGAGCCCAACATTTCTTACCAAGATAAAAACAGAGGTTTTGGGATACTAAGGGAGCCCCTTTCTCCACTGGACTCCAGAGGAAAACCGGATTTCTCCACATCACCACTGGACCTCCGGAGGGAAACTGCACCTTGTACAGGAGCACTGCTCCAACTGAATCACATCTGTCACTGCAGGAGGATGCAGCCACCATGGAATGGGACTGCTACCAACACCCTGCCTGACGGGGTGTCAGGTTGTACTCTGACTTTGTCAGGGTTTGGGGTTAGTTTCTTTGTAGTACTGTATTTCTATTTTGATTTCCCTAGAAAATAACTGTTATTCCTAATTTCCATATTTTTGTCTGAAAGCCCCTTGATTTCCAAATTATAATAATTTGGAGGGAGGGGGTTTACATTCTCCTTTTCAAAGAGAAGCTCCTGCCTTTCTCAGCAGACACCTGTCCTTCAAACTAAAACAGCAACTTTTTGTTCTTTGTCCGTATATAAGCCGCACCTGATTATAAGCCGCACTTTGGGTTCGGACCAAAATTTTAGTCAAAATGGTGCGGCTTATAATCGTGAAATTACTGTACTTTATGACTCGCTCATTCAAATACACTATCCAGCTCCTATTGACAGGAGAGCCAATCACCCTGCAGTGATTTCAGAAATTAGGCTAAAATTGGCAGAAATGTCCATCAGGGTGGTTTTAGTTATTATTAGACTTTTCATTTCAATTTTAAATATTTTTTCAAAGTATGAGTTCCTGACTATACAAGAGTTAAGCACACAAATACCTTTAAATCTGTGGTTCCTAATCCATGCTGAATATGCATTACCACCTTAGGTGAAACAAGACATTTGAAGGTTTGATGTTTTATCCAAGTCCTCAGCTGAAATATATCAAAGCTGGTCAGGTGCCTGCTCTTTTCCTTTATTTTTTTCCCCCAAGAAAAATATTTCCACATTTGAAAATAATTATTTTAACTATTTTCTCTAATGGAAGAGTTGCATTGAGAAATATTTCACAAGCTATTTAATCTTCTTTGGCTCATTCTTTTTTCTTTGTGTTTGTTGGGTTTTTTTTAGCAAGCAAAGACAGCTAGGACAAGGCAGCTGACGTAAAAGCACAACCTTTTGTTGTTTTATTATACTTGCCTGGTGCCCTGGAATTTTATTTCCATGACAGCCTTTTTGAATGGCATATTTGCTATTTTCAGTTTACTCTGCGTGTGTTTGCGTATGTGTGTGTGAGTGTGCGTGTGTGGGTGTGCCTGCAGAACAATTCCCATTGATGAGAAAGGCCAGGAGAAGGTTTTTAGGAGATGTTATGAAATACTTAGAAGGAAATAGTGCCAGAACAAATAAATTATTAATGTTTACAGCTCAAAAGTTTTTAGAAGCTGGGCTGATCAGGGTGGGTATATGCACATGTATGTGTGTGTGTGTGTGTGTGTGTGTATGTGTGTGTGTAAATATAAAGGTTAATGAATCACGCTGTGTTTAGTCAATGAATGAGTAAAAGTGCCCAGGCTGCAGGCATCAACTGACACACATGCCTAGCAACCATCACCCAGAACACATAAACCCAGAACACATATTTCACTTTCTTGGGACTTTCTGGCAGCCCTGCTATCGTCATTGCCATTTATTGGGTCCTTTATGATGTTATAAAGGACATAGTGCTTTTCCTTTTGTAAACAAAAGTATAGTGCATGTTTACAGGTGAATAGCAGTACTTAAGACAGCTGACTTTGTTTTATTCCAGGAGAAGCCTAGTAGCTTCTTTGAAATGGTAGAAGTTTGGTGTTCCCAGAAATCACTTGTATTTAAGGAAATGATTGAACAACTAGCCAATGTCCACTTTGGCATAAGAGCTCATTCTCTCTTCATTTCTGAACAACTGACAGGAAAATTTCATATGGAAAAATTCCTCCATTACCCACACAAGTAGACATACAGTTAAAAATTAAAAGAATTGTAAAAAATTAAGAAACTGTATCTGAGCACAAAACAAGAGTTGTAGTATTTTTAATGATTCACATATTCACAAATAAGGAAAAGAAATGGCATTTGATTGATTTTAGCTGCTTATCCAGGAATAAGACCTTTAGCTGTCATATGTTTAAGTGGATTTGCACTCAGACCTCAAGCTCCACAAGCACTGAATGCTCTGAAATAAGTGATGTGTGTCTCTAGCTAAGGGCTAAGGCTTTCCTATCTATATGGGATCCTGAAACATTCACTGACCCTATTATCTGAAGCCATGCAGAAACTCCTTCTAAAACATCCAGGAGTTTATTCTCCCTGAATAAGTGAGCGAGTATTTTTTCTCCATGGCGAGAAAAGTCTTCAAATATTTCCAGACAAAGGAGGAAATTGAATCTTTCAGACATCCAAGACTGACACACCTTGGATGTCTGAAAGAGTAATGGTAGATTTTTTTCCACACCATTTTTCCATTCAATGCCTACATCTATCTTTTCTTTGCCATTACCTTATTTTTCTTTTTAATTCTCTTACTTGGAAATAAATAAAAAGTTTCATTTATTTAAGGTTTTTTTTTTCCAACGGATCATTTCAGCAAGAAAATTGGGATACTTCCATGTGTTAGTGTCACAGCAATCGCCAGCTTTTGCTCTCAAAATCTGGGTTGCACCTGTTCTATTTTCCTTTTTTAATACTGTAGCAATTGGAAAATAGTGCTCATTGATAGCCAGAACATGCAGTCCCTGACTGTGCACAGAAAATACTTAAGCAAATATTACACCTTCCAGATGTGGTTACAGAACATGAGCAGAAAGGATTCACCTTCTAAGCTCTGAGGTCCTGACTTAAAGAGAGCAAAAGCCACACTAGGAGAATTTCAGTAATTCTTTGGTGCTTAATATCAAAAGAATTTTTAGAATTTTAATATGATATCTATAAATACGTGTATATGATTTTCAGCAGTCAGCAACTTGCAACACCCTGGTTTGCCCTTCCCACGGGGATTAGGTACGGCTGCACCTGAAAAGGCTGAAGTTAGAGCACGGTGTGTTCCTATCAAATTACACAAGGACTTAGAGCTCCAAAACTTGGGTGATTTGGTCCCGAAGTCCAGCTAGCCAAGTTTTGTGCTGCTTATAATACACACAGCATCCAGAAGCTCATCCTCCAGTGTCTTCATTTTAGCACTCTCTCTTTCAAGAGTGACATTAGCAGCAGAGCATAGTGAGGATGAAATCTTCCTGTTATCTCCTCCCTAAAAAGACAAATTTCAACTTAAGCTTGCATTTGTGTGTTTGTAGAGATGAGAGAACAGTCACCACTGTTGGGACAATAAAGACACACTTTGCCAAAACCTGGGGTGATTGAGGGCAGAGGTTTATTGTGAGTGATAGAATAATGCTGTGGGACAGAATCCCAACATGACATGGAAAGAAAATAGCATTTATCTTTGCACACAAAACTCCTGACAGCTCAGAGCTGAACAGTAGTATTGTTACACAGGTGTTAAAAACCTGCACAATGCTATACCAAACATGCACTACATGAATGCACCAGGTGAAACCTGCTGACCTGCATGTGCCCATGGAGACCTCGCATCATGTGAGGAAAGGGTGAGGTGCCTTACACCCTGCAGGGTCACAAATACCAGCTTTTGTCCTCATTTCTTATCAAGTACAACATCAGAAAGCACTGTGGAAATTCCTTCAATATTCCTAAGCACATAGATTGGGGGTGTTCAGGGGATTAGAGAATCTACACAGCCCACGCAGTAAATGTATTTGTAAAGTACAAAAATCCTGTGTCTGAAAAATCATGGGACACCTCAGGTTTCCATAGCAGTACAACTGCATCTTCAAATTGCTTTGTGTTCTAGTTACAGATATCTTTTCCATGGCTGTTAGCAAAAGCAAATTCAGGTTGTACTAGACCCACCTCCATCAATATTTGACCACCCCCAGACAACTAATGTCAGGAGCTATATATGCTTGTTGATCCATAAATTCTTGACTCTCAGCAGCTGCTTGCCCTCCTCCCACCCTTTCCTCTCGGGGTACTTCCTATTTGAAAGGTATCATATGTCCAGGGCAGACTTTTGCCATCTCTGGTGCTGTCTTGGCAGCAGAGACTCATTGAATCGTGTCAGTTCTGCTGCCAGCTGTACTGTTTCTCCATGTAGAGCCCTCTAACCAAATGGCCATGAACTCACACACCTTGCCAGCTTTCCCTTAATTCTTATTCAACCAGCCACACAGCAAAAGCAATCAAAAAAATAATTTTTCACTCTGGTCCCTGAGGCATGTAAAAATTAAAATGTCCATAGAAATGTATCTCTAATAGAAAAACCAGAAGGTTTCCAGGAGAAGTTTGTGTTCCTACAAATGACAGCTAACATTCATAAATGAAATCTAATACTGTTCTGTGACTAGTTTGGGGTAGAAGTTCTGAGGTATATGGGAAAAAAGGGTAGAAATGATACAGAGTACTAAAATAATTTTCTGCACATCATTATGATGGCAGTACATGCTATGTTTCTCTTTCAAAAATATCATAGGGGATGTTTATGAAATCAAAACTAGAGAAACCAGCTCTTCATTAACTAGTAGATTAATTGGAGCAGTAGACAAAACTGTAAAATACTGTGATGAATGCAATAAGGAAAATAATTGCTGCCTTTGAAAAGAAAATGTCTATTTCTGAAAGTCTCAAATTCCAAGGGATGGGACTGACAAAAAAAAAAAAAAAAAAAAAAAAAGAGATTTGCAGTTTGTATGAAAATTTAATGTTTGAGCAGTTTGGATCCTTTCAACTCTTTTTGTGGAAATTCCAGGAGATCCTGGTAGACAGGAAATCCAAGTATACATCTGTGGATTTCAGCACTCAGAACAGTCTTGAGTCTCAGCACTCTTCATCCTGGGGAGTAGACCCAACTTGCTCCCTCCCTCCCTCTCTCTTTCCCTCTCTCCCTCTCTCCCTCTCTCTCTCCCTCTCTTGTTCATACATGTGCACACACAAAACCAGATTTATTTTTGTCACAATTTCATGTGAACTTAATACAGATAGAAAGGTTACCATGGAATGTTTCTATCAAAGGGTGGAACATTTGAAATAGAAGTTATAATTCAATATAAAAATGTTTTGTTAAAAAATTCCAAACCCTCTCTAATAGATAAGCACACAGTCCTGAGACCCAAAGTGTTTTTTAAAAGCCTGTCACAGGATTTTTATATTGTAGCTATGTATGACAAATAATGTTATCTATTTTGGATTAAACAGAGCTTCTAGGGACTGCTGGAAACAAATGTCTCTGTCAGCATACAGGAAAAACATTTTTTTTTTCACTATCTGAACTTAAATGAAAACCTTTGCTCAGCATGCAACATCAGTAGTAAAAATCAAGTAATGCTAAGATTGACAAGAAGATGGAGGAAAATATGGTTGTTTTCTTTGATGGGGGAGAATATGAAAACTGAGAGTATGCCAAATCATGGTAGTCACATATAAGAACAAAAAAGCAAAGCAAAACAAAGCCTAAATGGGGGTTTCATGCCAATGAGCTAAAATCATGAGGATTGTGTAGAAATCTCTGCATCAAGAGAGTGTGAGAGCTCATGCAAGGAAGGAGACAAGTAAGAGCAACTAAGTGACAGAGACAAAATACTGGGAATTTAAATGGGATGTAAATTGGGTGACTCCTTTCATGGTTCTCATAAGAGAAAAGGGATGGCACGTGAAATTGGGAAACAACACGTTTAACCATGACTTAAAGGAAATGTTCTTTATGCACTGTGTAATTATCTATTAGGACTGCTTGCTAAAAGATAATTGAAGCAAAGGGCTTAGCAGGATTTAAAAAATGATTAGATACAGATAATGGGAACATTCATAGTTAATTAGACAGGATAAGTAATGTACAGGATACACTTATGGTTTGCAAGATCATAAGAGAACTACCCAGTTAGTGGAGGTTAGATTGGTATTACCCTCACAGAGACATTATTCTGCACATGTTCATTCAGGGTTTTTGTACACCTTTGTCTGAAAAATTTTCTGTCAGACTCAGGATGACAAACCAATCTGTGGAACAATGCTATGCTGGCAAATGGCACCTACCATGTCATAAAGGCAGCAAGGTTAGACCTGCAAGGTCTGTGAGAGGCTGAAACAGAGCACAGAACCAGTATTGTGCTCTGCCCTTTAGAAAATGTGCCGAGTTGTTGAGACCTTCATCGGAAGCTTTGCTCTGTACTGGACTTGGGTGAAGTGGACTCCCAAAATGCCTTCCCAAAAAAGTCTGGTAAGACCTGCATGGGTTGCTGTGTTCAGGCAGGGCTTTTCAAAGAAAACAACCTGAGCCCGGGAAGATAGGTTCTAAGGGTAGTGCAGAAGGCAATCTTTCCAATGAATTACAGCTGTACTGATTACCAAGGAGTAGAAACAGTCTCGTCTGCCCAGTGAGGATGGAGGTTATAAAAGAGTGGGCTAGCTGGTAGGAGTTGAGTATCAGAGTTTTTTTGGTGTTTAGGATGGAGTCTGCTGGCTGTGAGGAGGTAAGGGAGATGAGGTTGTGCAAGAGACAGACAAGGTAAGAAGATGTGTGAGGTACAGATAGGGTTAGGTGGCTGAGCATGGAACAGCTTGGGGTTAGCCAGACATGCAGAAGGAAGAAGGAAACTTGCAGAGAGAGCAGAAGGAGTCAGAGCTGTGTGGAGCTGCCTTTGAGGGATAGAGTCAGAGTTGCTTGAGCAAAGGCATGACAAGTTTTTAGTAAAGGACTGGTGATGGTGGCAGTTGTGTCTGTCTGATGTAATTACCGCAACATGAGACTGAGCCAGATGAGCACTAGGACAGATCCCAACAGAGGCTGATGAAGGTTCTGTCTGGCAGCAGAGGCAAAACCAGCTCAGTGGGCACATGCTGTTTGCTGAGTGTCTCATGGCACCTTGGGTTCTTGGCTCATTGGGTTCCTTTCCAGCCCTTGGTGTCGTCTCTGTAATGCAATGAAGAAGGACAATGCTTCCTTTCTTTCATCTCACAGCAGAGCTGAGGACTGGATGAAGCACTTATCTGGAACTGGGGGTTGGGAAGAAAGCCCTGATCTGATAACAGACTGTCTCAGAGTTTAACTACTCCATTTTAAGAGGATTAGAAAGTTATAGCTCTCAGCCCAATACAGTGAGGTATGAATTTCTCTACTTCTGTGCACGGGTTTATTTTACCTTTTCAGGGAAGCATACCTGTAAAAAGTCTTTCTATTCATTTGCCATAGTTGTACAGTATTTAGAGTGATTTTGCCACTCAAAGAATGTTGCTATAACCACAGAATTGACAAACTGAGTCTCTCAATAATGGTGGGATTCTGATCAGTTGAGGGTTACAGAAGAATGTTTGTGTTTTGAAGCCTTTTCACAAAGGCTGGGAGATTACTTTTAAAAGTACAGTGACAAGATTACTGTACTTGCTAAGTCTAATTGCATCCAGCATTGTGAAGTAGATTGCAATAAACATGTAAAAAGCCTGTGGGTCATTCTATGGGTCTTATTGAAGGATGAGATAAGGTTAGGTATAGTCCTCTGCTGACTGTTTTACTAACAGTCTGGCCACCCATTATTTTAATACTGTTCTTAGAAGATTATGTAGGATTTGAAAAATCCAGTCTGCAGTATTTGAGAAGCTCTGTTCATTCAATATTTCATATTTCTTCTGTAGTCAGGCCTAGAGGCAGTAACAGCATACCTGTCTTCTTCAATCCTCTGAAGAAGAGTTTTTTCTATTCCTAAATCCTTATGTTAACTAAGATTTAAAGTAAAATCTCCTATCTTAAAAACCAGTGTAAAAGTAATGTTGAAAGCATATGCTTGATCTTAAAAATACTTACTTTCTTACAATAAATTTTGGAAGTGTTTTCATGGCTTATATATAATAAAAATAATTATGTTGCACCTTAATGTCAATGTAATATAGTTCTCAGGTGTCATAATAATTGGACAAAATATTATGCATAACCTTTAAAATTTAAAATGTAGATACATAGAGAGGATATGTGTGATTTAATCAGACAAACATGAAATGACTTGCTTAAACTGGTTTTTCACAGAGTGAAATCTGAATAATACTTGCATAGTCTATGAAACCAGGCATACACAGAGCATAACATAGATACTTCTAGACAAATCAAGGCTTTAAATCTCAAAAAACCCCCCATGACATCTTTACATTATTGAAAAGTAACTTTGATGTTTCTCTACACATTTCCATAATATTAAATATTTTTTAAACTAAATTTTTCTTTATTGGGTATTTCTGCTACTTTCTTAAAGGGCAATTGAAATTTTGGGATGTTTGTGTGAAAATTCATGGATATATTAGGAATCTGTAGTTTTTCAGCTGAAATCCAATATGCCATATTATAAAAATCATATCAGATTTATTATTCTTGCTTACATATTTTCAACAATTTTCATCTTGTGTTTGTCTAATTTATATGTTTCAAGTAAACAACATGTTTTGCAACAGGCAGAGATCTCAATACCAGCTCTGTGCAACAGGATACAGAGATCCTTTTATGATTCTGTTAAAAAGGATGTGTTTGGGTAATGTCAGATGCCCTCATTTTTAGTAAGAAGTAACTGGAATAAAGCCACATTTGAAGATATACCTATCATTGGAGGTGGTGCTTTCTGATGAAACAGCAGCTGGAATACACCTGTGTAGGAAGTCTGCAACAACACTATTATTTCAGAAGTAGCTTTTTACAAACTAAGGTTCTTCCTATGAGAAGATTTTTTTTTTGGTTGCTCTTGGAAAAGATACTAACAATATCACTGGTCATACTTAATGCTGGAGAAGTATTTTAATAATTCCAGATTGGTCCCTGATATTGTCAGTGAGTGAAAAAGAGAATATGCTCATGCTTATTCAAGAGCTGAGGTAGTGTGAAGAAGTCCTCTGACCTTGTTCTAATCTCAATTACACTGTCTGAAACCAGACTAATTCTGGAATTAGTCCTAAAATAATTCAAGAAAGATTCAAATTGACCTTGGAGTAAAAACTGCGCAGGAGATGTCCTTTCACTTAGCTGTAGGCTTTCAAGTTGTTCTTCTTAGGTGAAATAAATTCTTTTTAATCTCCTTGTAAATGCTTTTGAAATTTAGGGAGTGACGTTTATCTTGTCATCACCACATCTAATAAGACTCAAGCCATTTGCTTGCTCCTACTGTTTGAGTTACAATAGACTTAAAGATATCTCATAATCTGTCAGTAGTCTGACTGGTCTCACTGAATAGGAAACTGCTTGCCATCACTAAGGGAATCACAATTTTTATCAACAAGCTTAGGTTATTTTCTGAAATATTTTTTCTTTTGACTACTTAAAATGCCCTATTAGCATATTTCAAACAGACATTTCCTTTTGGCAGGTAATTTATTTATATACTTCATTCTCATGATTCCTCTTTAGTGTTCATGACCCAAATGCAGTCTAATGATCTTCTGCTTAGCTAAGAAATCTAACAGAGGAAAAGGTCCAGAGAGAGGATGAGGGAGAAGGCAGCAGCAACTCCACAGACTGCAGCAGCATGCTAACACTGGCCAAATTAGTCATGTTTGTATGGTTTCTGAACCTAAGATGTAGAGATAGATGATAATTCCCCAGGTTATTTTCTTGCCTTTTCATGAAGGTCTGGCCATATCAGCGTTGCTTATGAGCCTGTATCTCTGTGTATAAGGTTATCTGCTCCATAAGCATGCTGCTTTCATGTCATTCTTCCATCCTCTAACTGGTTAAAATAGGATAAGCTTTTCAAGTCCTGTCACTTTTCCTTTGTCTCAAATGCTATGAATTTCTCTATCCCTGTGAGTCCACCTTTCCTGATGAGAGCCAGTCCTTCCTCAGAGAGTAAGGCTAATGTGCTGGCCAGGTGAAGTGTAATTTGCTGCAGACTAACCCTTAGTGGTGCCGTTATTGGTGGCCTGTCCCCACCATGCTGTGCCACCTCTGGGGCTCTCCCTTGCCCTGCAGCACTGCAGGCAGTGGGCAGCCAGCTGCTGGCTTGGGAAGTTTGTAGGCTTAGGGGTAGAAGTAAACTTCTCATGGAAACTTCCAAGTTCTTCCTGCAGCCATTTCCGCATTTCCTTCAGCATGCGGAGGCCGTATCGTTTTTCTGATTTGACAGAAAACATGTCTGTTCTCAAGGTGCCATACCATTTGCAATTCACAATGTCCACTTTTTTTTTTTTTTTTTCAACAGCAGTTTTGTGTGACTCAGCTCGGCTGGTAATTCTCATAAAGATGCTGGTGATAAACAAGAGGGTATTCATGAAAGCACAGGGAAAGGTGATTCAGGATGTACTGTTTTCTAGTAGGTTGAAGTGAGGTATCACTCTCCTTATGTGAATCTTTTTATTACTGTACCTATTGTGTAAGCATAAACTGTTTACTTTGTCATGGGGCTGTTCCTATACTTCCACAATTTCTTAATTAAAAATTGCAAAATCTTTACAGCTTCATCCCCCTGATCCTGTCTCAAAATTAACCTGATGAAAGAAAAGCTGCCATAACAGCTCTGTGCCCTACAAGGGCTTAAATAACCAAGGTAGCTCTGTTGCACTCTCCCTACAAAATTGCTAATGCAAAACAGGTTAAACAAATGCATCCTAGTTGCCTGTGACATGCTTCTATTTGCCATGGAAACTAAGTTTCACTTCTTGGTGACACTTAGAACTCCCAGAACAGTTTTCTCTCAGAAGTTGTGAAGAGGGAATTTCTTTGGTATGGTCTTTAAATATTTAAACACTAAAAAAAAAGGGAAAACACTCAAAATTCTGTTCTCCTGAACATGCAATATTAAGAAAGAGGCACCTTCTATTTTCAAGAATTCAGACTTGTCCTTTGATTAGTACTTCACCCCCTCCCCCCCCCAAAAAAAAACACTGTTTATGAAAAAAAGCAACAAACAAAAAAAAACCACCTGGCTGAAGGAAACACTTATTTTAGGTTTCTCTCTTATTTCTGGCATGGTGCTCACTTTTTGACTGCCTCACATCCAGCTGCAAAACAGATCAATGCTACCAGATCTGTTTCTGCAAGCAAGCCCCTGGGAAATATCATTTCAGGTAGCTTTGTTTCAGCTCTTGCTTTGTTGGGCATTATCTCAGTATTACAGCTGCCAGAGACCAGAGGAATATTTAATTGCTGCTTCAGTATACACTGAAGGAAGGATGTTTAGTGTATGCATTACCTTTAAGCACACCTCCACTATCAGTAGCTCTTATTGTCTTCCAGCTGGATTTTAGTCTGTTCTGTCCAGTACAAAGGGTGTTTTACATTAGTCCCCACGTCAGGTGCTCCTCTGCATATTGGACTCGCAGAACTGGAAGCTCCCTCATATTCTTGTGTTTTGGGAAGGGAGAGTACTTGGAGGGTTTGACTTTTCCAGGATATATTTTATTTCAATGTTTCTGATACAGTTGTCCAGTTGATCATAGAAGAGGCTGTCCAGTTAATATGGGTAGAAGAGTAAATTTGCATAAATCTATGATGTAGGGTCTTAGTGGTGGGGAAAGTGGGAATCATGCTGGAATCAATAAGACTTCATGAGCCTGTTCTATAGAACCTTGTGTTTCACTCCAGTAAGTCACCAGACATATTTCATAAGTTAATACTTGCTTTGTGCTGTATGATTTATAGTATTTCACTTTTGCTCTGAACTGCAAATGAAAATCACCCTCAAAGATAGCAAGTATATAAAGACGTTCAAATGTATATATGCTCATGTAAGTGCATATGTATTTGTTTTCTTGGGAGAAACATCTACAGACAAGCTGAGGCTTGCCCCCAGGCACATCAGATCTCCTTCTACCCTCTTCTATAGGGATTCATTCTGTAAACTGGTGAGTGTTTAATCAGTTGTCTTTCATTCTTACCTATGGCAGAAATAACATCCCACACCTATCCAATCCTGATGTAACATTTGCTAAAGACAAAAAAACCCTTTGGTTTCAGGCCTGAAGAAGGCATCCTTATCCAAAAGGCTGGTTATTTTTTGCCAGCTAGTTTAATAAAAGATATTACATATTCTTACAAGGTTTGCCCAACATACCTTTTGGCCATTTCTTCTACAGCAATATAAGTAAAGCTGTGCTTGGCATGTAAAGACTTACAAATGCTGTTCTTGGACTTGAACAACTGAGTGTCCCTAAGCACAGTTAGACTCTGAGTGCAATATTAAGTGCAACTGGTGTGTAAATAAACAACTATAAAATCCTGGAGATGCTTCTCCGCTGTATCAACTGCAAAAATGAGTTCCTCAAAAGATTGTTCTTGGTATCAGTTCTTTTATTAAGTACAGTGAAACACAGAAATTTCAGTGCATTTATCTTTTAGCTAGAGCTCTCTCCTTAGTTTACCACACTAAAATTAGACTGAGAATTATCATTCTTGTTTTCATCAACGAGGTTAGCTACTAGCAGTCATATTTTCATGGCTGAGCTTTCCCCAAAATACACATTTATGTTTTGTGCAACTACTCTCTTATGTAAATATCACCAAGAGGAATTAATTGCATATGTTCTTCTCTCACACCCCTGGGGTAGAGTTTAGGTTAGGTACCACCATGCTGAGCACAGCACAAGTTCAGTAATAAAACTTTCACTTTAAAGACTGTTAGGTCACTACACATTTCAGCTCCAAGACACCAACAACATGTCCTCTTCTGACAGCAGCAATGCCTCAAGTAGGAGTGCTTGGCCATCCCCACCACTGTCCCATGTGAAGATTTGCTTGTGCTAGCACTTTTTACCCTGTTTCAGCTTTAACCTGGCTCATTTTGATGGATGTGGGTTAGAGACTGACTGACCAAGCAGTTCAGCTAGCAGGTCCTTGAGGCAGTAAATTCTGGCAGTGATGGCCCTGAACGTGGGCTCTTCACCACTTCCCCCTGCTGCCAACAGAGAGGGAGTGGGGACCTCAGTGAAAGCAGTGAAAGTTTTCATTGTCTTTTCCTTTCTTTTAATACTTTTGAATCTGAATTTCTTTTAGCATAACAGCAACAACTGGTAGTCTAGTGCCAATGTGTGCTAGGGAACTGACATATGAATTTGTATAGGAAGGAATATTAGAGGAAATATTCAATCTTAGAATATGGAGGTTTTATTTTTCCAGGCATAAGTGAAATTATCCAGCTATGGAGGAGGACTGTTTTCATGCTCCCCCTGAAATTCTTTTCTGCAGCTCATTGAGCTTCTGACTCATTTATTCTGTGCAAAACAGAGTGATTAGATATTTTAAAAGCCTGTATCTTTATTGCTGTTTGTGTACTCTCCCTGTTCCTTTTGGTATTTTGTTTTGGGGTTTTGTTTTGTTTTGTTTCTTTTTGTTGGTTTTGTTTGGTTTTTGTTGTTTGTTTGGTTTGGGTTTTGGTTTTGGTTTTTTTTTAAGAAGCCAAATGGGTAAAAATAATTCTATCTTTCATCTTTTAGTCCAGATCTCATTATGGGCAAATATTAAACATTATTTTGTAACTTTTAACAGATAAACCCTCATGGTCTGAGGTGTGAAAACGCATGTCTTAAAAAAAAAAGTCTTTCCTTCTTTTCTTGCAGGAGCTGTCACTGACATTGACTGGCAGGTCAGCACAGGGTTCAGGGAAGGCAGCTTACTGCTGGCACTGCTTAACAGGTGCAGAGCAATTGTCCCCACAGGATTACTGCCTCTGAACAGAGGTCCCAGCCAGGTAAAAGGGGGGTGCAGTGCCCAATGCTTTGCAGCAATCTGATGTCAGCTGCTTGAGCTGGAGCTGTATTGTTGTGCACTTCCACTTTGGCTCTTACTGAGAGACTGCAGCAGGATAGAGCCTCAGTTCACTTTGCTCTCCATTTGATTTCCTTTCTCTGACCATTTCTTCTTTTCTCATCTTCTCCTCACCTCTTATTCCTGTTTCACCTTATGCTGAGTTACTGTCATCTGTCACTGTGTGTCACCATACAGACATTTAAACATCATTTAGACACCTTGGCAGTGTCTTCATCACTGAGGTTGCCTTGGACTCTTGAGATCTTTCACTTTTCTAGAGAAAAGTTTGAACATCTTACATTAATTTTGAATTGTATAATAGTACTAAATACTTCACCCAAGCTTAGCACCTTCATCAGATGTTCTCTGTTTTCAGTGGGGAAGGGCAGGATTTCTGTAATTTCTACTCTTCCTAAAACACAGCTGAACTGAGGCAAAACCGGGCAATTTGTTCATTCCATCTAGCAATTCATCCAAGATCACACTGGATTTCAGAACCTTTATCACCTGTCAAGTTGCAATAAGACAGTAGGGTTACAAAATGGCGTTATCATCACTCTTCTTTCAAAACAGTCTAATGAAAAGTGTGCAAATGTTTGACTTTCACATGAATTGCGTGATCCTGAGGTAATCATACTATGACAAAAGTCACCATTCTGAAAGGGAAAAGGTCTGCACGCACTCACATCCACCAGCACAAACTTGTCTTACCTCTTCAGTACCACTGAAGCATGATGCCACCGAAGCTTTGTGCCAATAAATATCCCCGGGATAAGGCTGCTTACAAGTCTCCCATTCATGGAGTTCTCTAAATATTCGCTGTCATGTGTGATATTTCAAAGGCATAACAGTAAGAAAATGTGTGCTATTTTACAAGGGTGAGCTAAACGCATTTCTTCTGCCCTGTGCTTGAGATGAAAAGAAACCAGGCAATTAAATAAGGAAGTCTGGGGCCCTTTTTATGGCATTGTATGTGACCGCAAAAGGGAGAACGGTAATTGCCACTGGTGTGTGATATCCTTTAGCAACCTGGCTCAGAAAATATCTCTGCATCCTAGAATGCTGGTGTTTTATAAAGCCTGCAGGCATATCAATCTTCAATAAGAGAGCTCACCCCATTAAAGCATTTAAAATTAATTTTAATCCAGGGAATTCAACTCCTGTCTTTAAACCTTTACAAACAAGTTTAAAGCTGACATGTGCCATAAATTCGTGGTGGTCTGTAGAGGTTTTTTTATAAGCTGAACAAAGCATAACAGTTACATGGGGAATTCAGCAAAGCCCAGTTGGTGTGTATAGATAATAAACTTAGAGGGGAGTTCTTTCTACTTTTTATAGCAGCTACTGTATGTATAAAGTCTACAAGAAAATGTCGCTGTGATAACAACTATCCCTTAAGTCAGGCGTGTTATAATGAGAGCACAGTGCCACTCCTTTATCTACGTGACAATTAAAGAGCAAAGTAGATATCCTGTCCCATAGCCTGGACATTGTAATACAGGTACAGTTTGCCATTTATCACACTGATGAAATCTGTCCTGTTCTGCTGCAAAACATGGGAAATTCTGTTGTTTGACTTCATGTGCTCCTTCCTTCTGAAGTGTTCAGACAAATGCACATTCATTGCCTGAAGATGAAATATCACTGAATTTCAGCTCTTGCCCATTTCACTCCACCATCACAAGATGTTGTACTGACAGTGGCTAATACGCAGACAGTATCTAACTGACCAGGGTTTGGCTTCTAGACTGGTCCAATTTTCTTCCTCTTGGGCCTCATGTAGTAAAGCAATATTGACTCCCACCTCCTCTTTGTCAAAGATTCTGACCTTCACCTGTTACGCTTCAAACATGCGCTAAATGCTTTCAGTGCTGCTATTTCACTGCACAAGGACACCCTAATGGTGCTGAAGCTCTTTCCCTGGAGCTGGCACACTGACACTGCTGCTTCCTGAGCTGCCTCCAGTGACCCTGCTGTGTTGCTGTGCTCTTTGGCAGCTGTGCCCTGCTGCAATTCCAAAGGCAGCAGCTCCATTGCAGCCGCAAGTCTCAGGCTGAAGCACCCACTGCCTGTGGGACAGTTTGCCATCCCATCCGGTTTGCTGATCCACCCCTCTTCAGGGTTACACTTCAGTCCTGAAAAGTGAAAAGATCCAAGCTAATAATCCTGCCCTTACATTAGTAGTGTTTTTTTTTTTTAAATGGGAACACTTCTTCGATCCTACAAAGGAGCAGCTGAGATGAAAGAGGATGGGAATGTCTTAAACCTGCTTCCCTGGAGAAATCTTAAGTGAACCCTTATGTTCATTTATTTTCTGTTGGTATTTACATGCTGACTCCAGTCATAATTAAACTGCAGCTCCTTAGGGCAGAGACTAGCCTTTTGTTAGGTGCTAATTAGCAGTTTATGCAACAAGGCCTCTGTGACTTGACTTCTGAGTGACACAGAAATCAATGTGTTATGTTTTTCAGGGCTGGGGGAGGTTCTGGCAGTCTTCATACAGAGAAGATTGACATTTGGTTGAGGATCATAAAGCAGGCACATTAGTGGAATGCTGCTGCTAAAATGATAAATAGTTATGATTCATTTGATGTTAAGACTTGAATGATCATATTAGGATTTTGAGTTAGTAGTCTACTGTGATCTAGTCACCCTCATCTCTCCAGGCTTTATTTCAGGCTGTCTGCACAGTCAGTAAAGGAACAATGCATGGATTTACTCCCAATTCATATTTTCAGTGTTTTCTGGAGTGGTTAGGGTTGAAAACATATTTATTTTCCTGTGTTAAGACTTGGATTCCTGGGGGATTCCAATGGGCTGCTAACTGTGCAATGGCTGCCAGGAGCTGCTACTGACAAAGTGTCTACGCTGGCTCTGGTCTCCAGGTCAGTCAGAAAACAGTAAATATTTTCCACAGATTTTTACTAAGGAGCTATAAAAACCTCCCTGAGGGGAAAAGTAAATAAAATAAGGTATATTTCGAGTTTTCTGTGCAATACTAAAAATGTTTGATTCTGAACAAAATATTCCATTTCAGCTGTTTAACTGGTCCCTAAAAAAAAGTGAAAGAAGGAAATACTCTATGTGAAAGGGTTTTTTAAAAGTCAGTTTTTTGTTAAAACCTTTAAATCATCTGTATTTGTGACAAATAGAACACACATGGGGATTTAAGATATTATTTATGTAATATGTCAGAGAAATAAATTTAGAGCTTTTTCCAAGCATCAGAGAAATGCTAGGAGTTCTCAAACTGTTACCAGTCTTATTAATCACCTCGGATTTTTCAGTATGTATTTCTAGCCATGCTAAACAATTAAATCAAAGTTAAGGCCAAAGTTTTCCTGTGAATATTCATATGCAATATCCATTTAAGTCAATGTGAGGACAAAATTTAGCTCTTAAGCCTTTTAACTGATAAGGTCCTAAAATAGCTTTACAGGCAAAAATTTCCTGGCAAGACTAGAGTTTTGTAAGTCTAAAAGCATGCAAACATATTTCAATGTAAAATAGCATATAAATATCAAGCCACATCTTGAATTATAGCCAAATGCAACACTACATCAAGCCCAGCTCAGAAGTGCTATATCCAAAATTAATGTTTTGTCAAGTTTCTGCATTGGTGCATAGTAAACACAAAAATTTGCACATACATACATACCATTGTAAAAAATGGGAAGGTACAGTTGTCCTCTTTGTCTCAATTATAAACTTTTTTCTAAAAGGAATGTAACATTTAGCTTTTAAAGCCAGAACAGGATGTAAGTGGACAGTATTTCAAGGAGAGTGTTATGTCTAAGGCTTACTGCCACTGTGTAGTGCTATATCCCTCCTGGGGTAACATGCAGCACAGTCAGTGGCTTTCTAAGAGTCAAGTAAAGTACTTAAGAGTTTAAATACCACAGACCTTTTTATAAAAGCCTCTCATCCAATCTCGTCTCATGCCCTCCCTCCCGCCCCCATCTGCATAAGTCTCAAAACGCAGTGAGAAAATTTAACATGTCAAAAAGTAACAATACAATTAATCTTTCTCAGGAACTTTTCAGTTCCTGGTTGGTTATTACACTCCACCTATGCATATCCATTCTAATTTAATATTGTATACACTACAACTTCTCATCTCCTCTCTCAAACCTGAAGTTCAGTATTATGCATTGCTGGAGCTGCATCCTGCAGGAAAAGTAACAGGATTTGCAGAGGAGGGCTTAGTGACTGATGCAGTGGACAAAGCAAAAGTCGAGTTGGGAAGGAACACTGAGGATGATGTTATCGTAATGATGCCTTGGAGTGGCTACCTAGAACAGAGGCTAAACAGAGTTAAGAGAATAAGGTGGATGTTTATTAAAGGCCTTCAATAGATACACCTTGGGCAGTCAAAGTGTTTCAGAGGCTACATCCAAAATAAACAATAGTCATGAGTTTTCCAGACAGATATAAGTTTGGTCTGTTTGTATATCGGGGGTTAATTACAACTGCAGGTAATGAAGTCTCATTCCCCCAGTTTGCCTTCACCCCCACGATTCACTTTTGTTTTTACTTTCTGGGCCTGAGGCAGAGGGTGTCCCTGGTTCTCAGGCCTGGAAGGATTGTTCTGTGTGACCACAACAGGAGCAGAGCTGACTGACACTCGATATGGGTTCAGTTATACACTAATGCAGTACACGGTCTGAAAAAACATAAAAGCTTAAGGCATCAATAATAAGTCACAGCCATCTCTGCAGCAACTGTGTACAGATGTCAGTGTCTCTTGCTGAGGCCAGAGAAGAGGCCTTTGAGGCAGCCAGGATAATGACAGCCCAGAATACTGCTTAATATGAAAGAATGGAAAACAGAAGGCACAAGACCAAATGGAAATGAGCTCTCAGGCCAAAGAGAGAGATGATGGCAGAGTGCCTACAGATAAATGAGTTTTCTTTCCTTGTCTCCTGTTACATGATATGTGTTCACATTGGGAGCTTGCATGTTAGAACACTGAAAAATACTCATGATGTCCACAATCAGCAGGTAAGAGTCCTGGAGAGTGAAAACAATGACAAGAGACATGAGTGGGATCTTTCTGAGCTGTAACTAACTAGGAAAGAGAGGCATAAGTGAGGAGATCTAAATAAGCCATTTCAACTCTGATACTCAGTGAGCTCCTTCGCTGGAGCCCACCATCTCTTGGGTGCTGAAGTCCCTCGGAGTACTGCCTAAACTTCTCAGACAATTCAAAGGTAGTGACAGCTACCTACTGCCAACTCAGGAGTGCTTCCAGGATGACTTACTCTCTTCCATGAGGCAGTAAGACATGCCCTGTGATGTAAGCTTTCTTTTTGTCTCTGGTAGTTGTTTCACCAGGGCCTGAGAGTGCTAATATCGATCAGCCGTGTCTCAGGAGCTTACATTAGCCAGCACAGAAAGACCGGAGGCCTTACTTGATGTGTTCCACAAGAATCTTTATTTCATGTGAAGGGTGGTCAAGCAGCATCCCCAGAGACAAAGGGGAGACAGTCATATTTATAGGTTCAAGGGGGATTCAAACTACAGCCAATAAAAAATTTATACAAAGAACAGCATCCAGTCTAAGTCAAAAGTTCTAAAGGTGATTTGACCAATTACACAAACTAATTTCTAACCAATTATCTTCCAAGAGAGTGACCAAATTCTTAAGGAATTTGGGTCAGCCTTGGTATCTAGGAGACCTTATCTATTATAGTAAGTTCCAGGGGCCAGGGTAAGATGGCTTTGGAGGAATTGTATCATCCACACTTTGCCTTCTCATATGGGTGGGCAAACACAGTCCTTGGAAGCAGCAGGGCAGGAGGCTGAGTCTAGTCACATCAGCCATCCTCAGCTGTGCCATCCCCACTGGTAAGTCAGAGCCTGTAATGCTGCCTGTGGGGAAACAGCATCTTTTTGCTTCCACTCCTTTTACTGGAACAGGACTTCTTGCCAGCTCACTTTGTGGATTAATACCTTCTTGTAACAGAAGAAGGCCCTCGTATTGATGGCCAAGTTCTTTTTCTAGACACAACAGTTCTCAAGACACCACTGCTAGGCTTTCCATCAAATGGTAGGAAAAAAACCCCAACTAATTCCTGTAATTCCTACTGTTTATTTCTAAAAACAATAGTACCAAAAAACTGTTCTTCAGTGAAAAGTAAGTTACAGCAGATTTTGATTTGTGAATGTCTTAGCTTACTCTCTCTCAGAGGAGAGGGATTTTTGCATTCCTGCTTTTGTAAAACAAAATGCACTGATGAGCCAAGAGGCTTAAAACACACAAAATAAAACTGTTTTTTTTTCAAATTTTTCTCCTTGAAGAAATATTATCTTCTTCAAGAAACTTATAGCAAACGCAGTGGTCACAGTTGCATTTCATCTTTCACACCCCCTCATCTATTCTAGCATTCAATGTTCAGAACACTTAACTTCCTTAAACAAATGGAATGAATTTTATGGAAAAAAATTAAAGTTCTTCTGTATTGATTAGTAAGTCAGTTAAATTGGAAATTCTTCTGCCAACTGACCTCATTTCAAATCTAAGGCTTGGAGGTTTTGCTTCATCTTTCACCACTGTTTATTTGAGAATGGCTTATTCTGTCAGCCACTGAGGCTTTCTTGTCTAACTCCAGTGAAAGTGAGGAAAAAACCCCACAGGCCTACTGAGTCTGAAGGCTTGTGCAAACAGTGCAACCCTAGACAAGGATTCACGCAATTTATAACTATACATCTATAAATGTACACACACACACACAGAGATATATGCGCAGCAAGCTTTCTAAAAAGGCTATGGCAAAATTTCAGTAAAGTCCAGATTAAAAAATTTGACTTAATAAGACTTGTTCTGATAATATTCACTTTCTGGTGACATGCTTCATTTTGTCCCTTCTCTCACTGTTCTTAAAGAATCTGGCTTGAACAATCTGTTGGCTCAGGTTGCAAAGCTGGTTTAAGAGTTCTTCCTTTCCCCACCTTTGGCTGCTCCCCACTATTGCTGAACAGCAGGTCACTGACCCCTCAGCATGCTGAAGCAACAGTTACTTCACTGAAATAACCCAAGAGCTATTTTCAGACAATTGTGTATTAGTGGGGTTTTTTTGTTGTTTTAGGTTTTTAGACCCAGTTTGATGGCTGGCTCAGCTCCACAGAACTAAACCAGCACAGCTGAGGAAGTGCTTGGTTATAGCCATGGGGCAAGAATAAGTAGCAAATGCAGGAACCTCTTAAATCAGCTGCCACCTGAAAAAAAGTTCCTGTAGCTACATCGTTGTGTGATGTGCTGGGGGAGTAGAAGAGTATTTTTATGAATATAACTGCAGTGATTCATGTGTTTGGTGTTCTGGAATGTGTTGAGCATATGGTATTGCAGGCTTTATGTAAGTGACCTTGCAAGTTTGTATTTTTAAATCTATTATGGAGCAACTAATGAATAGGTTCTGATTTCTCCTTCCTACTGGGATAAATCCTGAACTTCTGGTAAGCATACTCTTTGGGGAAGAACCCACAACTATTCTTGTAGGACTAGCATTTCTTTCATCCCAATGGAAAGAGGAGTTCTCCATAACATCTCCTGGGAGATTTTTGTCTTAGCATATGTTATCTTCTGGGGTTTTTTTGTTGTTTTTTTGTGGGTTTTTTTTTTTTTCTGTGGGAAGAAATTTTGTGAGCCATGTTAGAAATGATGAGATATACTGTATACAAAGTCTCAACACTTCCCAACAGCACAAATAAACCAGTAATAGGGCTACTGTTCTTGTTCTTTGACAGATATAAGATTATGATGATACCAGTGAGTGACAAGCTGCCAGGTGGCATTACTGACCCCAGAAAGCCCCTCACCCTTGGTGCTGTGCTGATGGATATCTCCACTGTGGGCTTTTGCCTGCTGTGGATGATGTGATGAAGAAAAGAACTTGGTCTGGATTTATCACTTAGGTTGTTGACCACCTCAATAAAACCCTCACACGCAGACCACAGTTTTTACACAGTAAAAGTGCTGATACCCGAGGGCCAGCTTAATCTTTCTTCACAAGTTTTAGTTTTGTAGTTTAGCAGCAGATACCCAGTGTACCATGGCACAAAGCATGGGGACCATAAAGGTGCTGATGCTAATGACATATTGTAGGCAAATACATTTCCTCTGTATTGTTCTGAAATTCCTTGACTAGGTGCTCAATGATCATGTACTGTGCTTAACTGACTTATAAACAGTGTCCTAAAAGAGTGATAACTCTATTTTTTCATTACAAATACTTAAATATTGCATGAAATGGTGTTGAAGTCTTAAGTGCAAGGCCTCAATTAGCACTTTGTGGAGTTCTGGTCTGCCTTTGGTGACACGTACACTCTGCAGGGTCTCAGATGAAGAAGTTGATCAGAATAGCTCTTTCAAACTAATTAGTCTGCTGAGCCATTCTTCAGGCACTCATCCAAAATGTAAATGAGCATGTTCCAGAATAATTACTCTACTCACAAAGCAGGGTAAATATCCCAAAATGAAATAATTTCTGTTCCAAATTAGACCCTCTTTATAGAGGAATCATTTGATAATATTGGAATAGCAAGTAAGTATGGAGAGTGCGTGAAGATTTTGATTACTCATATAATTCTGCTGTCAGTAATTTCTCTAAAAACTCATAGATTTCTACATTTGTAAAGCCATTTAGAGTGTGTGAGGTTGCTACAAGCACATCTACAAAGCTAGATGGTTATGTCAGATATATTTGTACCAAGAAAAAAAAAAAGTGAGTTTGAGTTCCCAGTTTGCATATTTACTATGGAGATAAGGATTTTTTAATAGTTTGAGTACAGCACATCCAGTGTAATGAACTAGTTTACTTGCTTGAATGATAAATTGACTAAGGCCCCATTTAGTTGAGCGTTTATTTTTGTGGCAGTGTTCACATGTCACATCTCCCCATCCTTATGCTCTCCCATTGTACAGCTGCACAGTGAACTGGGATGAGAAACTGATAACCTAGAAAAACACTTAGAAAAATACACCTTTTAAATCTTTATTAATTCCTCACCCCACTTTGGGGGCCTTGTTTGGTGCCTCACAAAACTGCACCCACATATGGTGTACAAAGGGAAATGAAAGGCAGACTGGCAACAACAACCCATCTTCCTTTTTTTTTTGTTGGAACTTTCCACTGCTTTATGTAAGTGCAGAAAATTTTCTGCTGTTAAAGTTGGTAATGAATAATTTCCAAATCAAAGGTGAGTGAGCTTGTGTGTACATCCAGTTGCTGTCAATCAGTCTAAAGGCACAGTTGTGAAACAGGGTCATTTTCCTTCACCAATTTTCAGTATATTTATTAATTAGTATTGTGTTTAAAACTATGCTAGCTTTTATTTTTTTTTCTTCTAAGACACTGTGCTAACTTCTCTGTATATTAGCCTCTTTTCCCAAAGGCCTCTCAGAATTTGGTTCAGGTCTCTACAAGTAGCATGGCCGGCTTGAAATTAGAACACCACATTTCTAATTATTTGCATGCAAAATTAAAATGCAGGAGGATAATTATGCCAAAAATGTTCTCTTGTCTAGACAAAACCTTTTAAGGTTGTCAGGATGGGAGAAGGCTTCTGCATTTGTCTCCAAGGAATTCTGCACTCCTACCATGCAGAACAAGCATCCTGAGGACAGTGCCTCTGAGATAAGGCAGACTTAATGATTATCGCCACACATGCACTAAGAACATGGGTTTTTGACAGTGTCTAAGCATTTTTGATGGGCTGACTACTCATATGTAAGGCTAACATGTTGTGGCTTGTGCTGGCTTTACTTCATACCTGACTTTGCATCAAAAATGACTGTTGATTATGAGTCAGTCTTCTTCTTCAACCAGGCCAAATATTTTAATTGAGTAGTCTAGAAATACATGGATATATCAGGTCCAGCCCCACTGTAAATCTGATCTTCAGAGAAGCCTTTAGGATAGAACAGTCAACTGTGAAAAGAACCCTGAAAATGTCTTCTCAGAGGCATCTGGCTAATTAAGGAGCTGAAACTCAAGCAGCTACAACCTTAGGAAGTGTTTTGTGAATGTTGGTGCACATCTCTGTGCATGTGCCAAATTTTTGAATGTATAGCTCTCCTATTGCCAGGGATATGAACATGAAAATGTCTAATAAGGAAGCCTTGAGCCAAGCAGAAATGAGACAGCCAAAAAAATCTGGCTAACCCATGACACTTTTTGATATTTCTCTGCAGAAGACATCTATAAAGCACTATATTTTAGGACCAAGGTTTTTATCATTCCTAAAGTGTTAGCAGGAAGACCACAGAAAAAAGCCAGGCCAAATAAATCATTATGAAAAATCATTACTGAGCAGAGACAGAAGCCAAATTAAAAATAGGACTATCATCACTTTATTAAGAGTAATATTTTTTAAAATGCCTATAGGGCAGTGCTTCTCTTACTTTTGCTCTAGGACTAAATCCTGGTTCTGCACAGAGTTATCCCCAGACAAGCACACACAAACACCTACAGAGGGCTTTATTTTAATATGTGCACATACCCTCAACAGCAGAAGCTGTACATGCCATATCTTGTGACACGTATGCTGTCCACAAGCTTGAGCAGAGTGCCCAGGAATGCTGTGCAGTCACTTCCATGGCTGTGAGATGCCATGGACTGGGTCAAGTGATGCATGGCTGTGGTCCAGGGGCAGGGTCATATGCCTGATATGTGCATGTGGTTGTAGTCATGTGGAGGTTGGTCTCCTTCACCAGGCAGCAACTGACAGGACCAGAGGACACAGTCTCAGGCTGTGTCAAGGGAAAATTAGGTTGGATATTAGGAAAAAGTTTTTCACAGAAAGAGGGATGAAGTATTGGAATGGTCTTCCCAGGGAGGTGGTGGAGTCACCATCCCTGGATGTGTTTAAAAAAAGACTGGATGTGGCACAGTGCCATGGTTTAGTTGAGGTGTTGGGGCATGGGTTGGACTCAATGATCTTGGAGGTCTCTTCTAACCCAGTGATTCTGTGATTCTGTGACTCTGTGTGGCTGTGTGAAGGGGGCATCCCAGGGCACTGTGTGTCACATGCTGGGAGGGCTACAGGGAAGGCAGGGCTGTGCTGCTGCTCTGTGAGTGTCCCTGTGGACACACAGTGACTACTGAGTAACTAAATAATTGTGTCCTTTCCAACTAATGAACTCCCAATGCCAGCTGTAGCCTGAAGTAGGACAATAATCATGGCACTGCCCTCTATGTGCACCATGTTGGCTTGTCCAGGCAAAACATTATCTGTGTACAAACACAGGGCTGGCAATTTCTGATCTTTAAATCATACCAGAAGACTTTGGTCCTGCTCTGTCTTTTTGTAGGGAAGGGAAAAGACAGCTCTCTGGCCACAAGGCACTTTGAGAGCATAAACTTCTTAACAGCTGTCTGAATGCGACCCAAAGTGATGAGACATTAGATTATCTAGGAGAGGGGACTCAGTTCTGAAGAGAATGAGGTAGAATTTGAAGTTAAATTCCTCCTATGAGGATAAGACATCAGTAATAGTAGGCAAAAAGACTGAGATTTTACCTAGTAACCAAGGATTTCCCAGACAGATGGTAAGGCTGGAAGACAGGGTTGTTAATTGCTCCTGTTTATTTGGTGGCCACCTAACCTGATTCTTACAATAATAAGTGGGTCTTATTGTTATCTCATATTTGCTGTGCTATTCATTGTTACACTTCCATAAAACTGGTCAACAGCAAACATGGTAGAAATTCCTGCTCTATGATAGGAGTCACAAGGAGGCACTATTACAAGTTGGGCTAAGATATGAGAGAGGATTTGGGGATCAGAACCTCCAAAAATTCAAATGTGTATGACCAAGCCTGCAATTTTAGATTGCCATTTAGGTACTGCCTTGACTTGAAAGCATGGAGTGCTTTGTTCCTGTTTCCAGTACAATTTCTGCATGTCAGCCCATGGCTATTCTATTTAAGACACTAAACTAAAGCTAGGAAGCGACTGGAATGCACAAATGCTCTCTTGTGCCTTCAACAGTAGGCCAAAGAGTAATTCTTCTGTCTTTATTACACACCTGTCTCTACTTCCACTTCTGTGGTAGCCCCTGCTTCCCCGTTCACAGTGGGCTGAGGAAAGGTAGATTGTGGGCTTCCTGAAGACCAGTAGCAGCAACTTCTGAAGGAAACCCTCTGAAGGAATCTGACAGAATCACAATTTCGCTTAGAGAGCTGAGAAAGGATAGACCTTTCTTCCCCCCAGCCCTCACAGACATTTGATAGGACAAAAGTCTTCTTAGCCTGAACCACAAACAACTAGTGGGAAAGGCTAGGGAAGGAGCTGGACTGGAGAAATGATTGCAGTTCACTTGCCTAGACAAACACAAAAAATGAAATGGGAGAGTCAACTGTGCCGGTGGAAAGGCTGTAGAGAAATCCAGAAATACTGGTATGATAGCAGGATTTTCCCAGCATTAACTGTCCCCAAGCAGGTATGTCATAACAAAAATCAGGTGAAAGTTTAACTCCATTAAAAGCTGAAGCAGGGGAAAAGTTCTATGACACAATCTCAGAAATTCTGCCTACCAGCATTTGGATTGAAAAGAAAAAGGACAAATATGGGATGCTCAAAACATACCATAACTTGGCTACCTTTGAATTTTCTTTATCCCTTTACTTCAATACTGTTGGAGTAGGTGAGGCACAAACTTCCTTGGATTTCTTGAGGGAAGAAGACGTCACAAGTGTTTGTGACCATATGGTAAGGTGGAAAGCTGGAGCGCAGCCACCCGAGGAGTACTTTTGTACAGGGGCTGTACAAGCACTATCACATCACTGCCAGAGCAGCGCGTGCCTCAGGGCAGTCTAGTTCAGGCCCTTCGCCCACAGTCCCTTCCACCAGCCTTCTTCCCTTCTTCATGGGGCATGAAGAGCCCTGGGTCTGCAGGGATGACCTCAAGGGGCAGTCTGGAGATGATATCAAATTGTGTTGCTTCTGCTTTCTCTCACAGCTGTTGTGCCTTGTTCCTCTGCTTGCTTCCAAGCAGACAGCAGCCTCACCTGTTGTCAGTATTCAAGCTCTCAAGCTCTTTAAGCTCTTTGCTGAAAGATGCTCCCCAAGTGCCAGATCCAGTCGTGCCTGAGCCATGCTAATGAAGGTGCAACCCCAATAATAATATGCAGAAATTATGCTGAAATGAGAAATACTTGAATGATTAATCATTAGTCATATTATTCGCTCTGATAAACTAAACTAGAATAGCATTGCTATCTTGATTCAGGCTCTGAAAGGAAGTAAGCTGATTCCTGCAGCATCTAAAGGCTGGCAGCTGCCCCATGGCCAGCCCTCCATGGATTTCAGGAGGTTCTGTCTGTTTGTCCTTCCTTCTGACTGCATTGCTGACACCTAGGCACAACCACTTCCTGGGATTTCCTGGACACAGACCCTAGGATCTGTCATTTCTAGACTGTAAGGTAACCTGGTGTCTAATGAAGCCTGGAACCAAACTTTCTCTCAGTAGTAATGTGTTTGCTAAAAGTTCTCCAAACAGTGTTACTGCAGGTATTTTTTCTGTACACAATGCTATCAGTGGGCATCTCCCACAAAGCCAATAGAGACCTGGAAAGTGCAATGACTGTGCTAATAACTGGTTAATGGAAGTGAGAGACAAGTTATAATGGCACTACCCTTTCAGAAAACAGCAGCAGGAAATATGGCTGTTGCTTTCTGATATTTCAGTGTGAGGATTCTGCTGACTACTGAGATTGGTAGGGAATTGAATTGCATCATTAGCTGGACCACATGGCCACCTCTTCCCTCACTAGCTGCAGCAGCCTCAAGTCTCAAACTTCTCTAAAAACAATGAATGATCCTTGAAGGCCATGTAGTGAGCATACCCTCAGAGCAGTTAAAATGCTGCAATGTATGGGTGTATTTAAATAAATATGTGTGTGTATGTAAATGTGCCTGTGGAAGGGACAATTATATCAGCACAGTAACAGGAAAATAGATGGCCTTTATTGTTTGAGTACAAGCAGTCCTTTAAGTAATAGCACAGTTGTGTAACAGCACGGAAATTTAAAGCTGAGCTCTGTTTACTCTAACAAATGTAAGGCTGGCGCCCTGTCAGTGATGACTCAAGCAGCACATTGTAACACTTCAGCCATGTTGAACTGTGCGTCACAAGAAGACTTATTTCGTACTCCTTTTCTTACTTATGGAGGTAAGCACAAGAGCGCAAGCAGAAGGGTTGTTTTTTTTTCCCTGGCGAGCTGTGGGTTTCTATTTGATTTCGCTAGGATGCTTTGTAATAGGATGACTGCCAGACTGGCTTTCTTACAAAAAACACCTTACCTGAGAAACAGTGCTGTTTCTAGAGAGGAAATATGCTTTACACAGTACTGTCTATAGTAAGCATTGGTGAGGTAATGAGGTCATAAAAATCAAAAAAAGTTTGAGATTTAAGTATTTTAATTTCACTGTTGACCAATGTGAAGAAAACAACTCCCCCTGTTTTTCTCTCTTCTGCAGAGAATTCTGCAGTCACTCTTACTGAAGACCATTGAACAAGCAATAGAACTGGAGCAGCTGTGAATTCATCCTCATTTTACCTCTGTGCAGTAATATTGCCCAGTCCTTTATAAAACTTTGTGGTAGTCTAAAACATGTAATACTAGCAGTTTACAGTGTTGTGTTTGGGTGGGGGTTTTTTGGGTCAGATTCTATTTAAATCTTTATTCTCAGAATTAGCAAGCATCTTATGTTAAATTTTGTCCTGAATAGCACAATAATTTTTTATTAATTCATGCATTCTCGTAATTTTAAAATCTCTTTTCCTTTCTTGTGTTGTGATATACAATACTCATGTATGTCATAACTTGCTGCTTAATCTGGTGTTCAGGTCAGAAAACAGTTAACTCTTTTATCCCCTCAAGAGTAGCTGAGTAAGTATCCTCCTTTCTTCTCCCTTTGTTCTGACAAAGGCTCTTTCTCTCTCCCCCTTCAATGTAGCTCCCTTCTCTGCTACCAAAATATGGGAACGAAAGAAAAACTTTCTGACTTGTCTCTTGCTTAAGTTCTTGAAGCAACATTCTGTGGGTAGTGATTTTCTGTAACCCTGTGTAATCATTCACCAGGTTCTACTTTACCTAGGGAAATCTTCCAAGCAGCAACAGAAGGAGACATGCCAAACTACAGAGCTTGTCATGGGCATCACGAAACAAGTAGTCTTATCCAAAAGTGCTTTTAGCTAAATGTTAGTCTCTTTCTGTTTTTAAATTCATTATGCATCATTGCCCACATTCATACAGAAATTTTATTCTCTGAAGGCCTGAAATCCTAAATCTCCTTAAAGTAGACCTAGATGAAAAAGGGACAGGTGTTACCTTTGAAAGTGGAATTTCTGGATCATTTGGGTACTTCAGATATTTTTGTGTAAGCCATACAGCTATAAAGGAGGTTATACCCTACTTAAGGTTGTCAACAGTATAAAAATAAAAAAAGACTAAGATAAAAACTGTAGTTTTCAGTACTTTGGAAAACACTGAAAGAATTGGAGCTTTTTAGTGTGCCACACTGCTTTTGAATATTGTTCTGATGCACTGCTCTACACTCCCAAGTAATAGTACAGGTAAATTATGCTAGATATGAAAGTCAGATTTCCTACGAGAACATTTGATAAACATGGATTATTTAGACTACCAGTCCCACAGAATTATGTTTCAGAGGATATTTTAAAAACTGACTTCATTTTTAAGTGGTTATTACCATGTGTGGTAATATGCAAGAGTCTCTCAGTCATAAAACAGCCTGAAACTTATTAAGATTTCAGTATATTGATTTCAGCTGAAGACTGTTTGAATCTTGGCTTTGACTTGCATTTAGGAATAGATTAAACTGGGAAATGGCCATTGTCCCAGCTGCACACTGCTCGAAGTTCAACCACAGTAACAAAGAAGTTTAAATGGGATTGACATCCAGTCCTCAACTGCTGTAATTTCCAGCATGACATATAACTGTAAGGTCAGCATTCACATACCCCCACTGATGTCTGCCATTTTCTGTTTATGGCTGTAGGACAAATTGTAAACAGAGGTAATTCAGATATCTGTCCTGCTCAGCCACTGCTGGGAGATGGATGGGATAGTTGTGAGTGCTGCTCAGCTATCCCAGCTAAACTGGCTGCTGAGCACAAGCCTGAGCCTTTTAAGAAATTGTGTTGAAGTTTATTGGAGCTGGAGGTGCCCATGTGTGTATCTAGCAGCTCCATTTGGAGATTATGGGTTCCCAGACAAGCAAGTGGATAAATCTTAGTTGGACTGGAATTGGGGCTGGCAGTATATTTCAGAAGCCTAATTAGTACAATCACTGCGTTAAAGACACTGATGTTAGAACAAAACAAACAAAACAAAACAAACCCCCAAAAACCCAAGAAGAGCAGTAAGAAAAAAGCCAGTGAAATATCTGACAACAGCTCATAGTGCAGGCGACTCGGTGCTTCTCCTGCTTCATTTTTCTTTTCCTAGAGAGTCCTGTTAAGGCTGTAAGATAGCTTTAGGCTATGTCCTTTCAAATTACACCTACCAGTCATTCCTTCCTCACTTACTCATTGTCTCATCACTCATTCTCTCCCATCTATCCATTTGCCCATGTCATTCACTACCTACTTAAAAATTATCTTTCAGCCACTTACTGAAAGAAGGATTCAGATAGATCAAGGAGTTTTATTTTCTGTTTTAAACTTATTTTTCCTGCACTCTGGAAGACTTCCTCTCAGAAGTGAATGTGCAGACACCTGTGGAACTGGGAAGTTGGGAAGGAGCTTACTCCTAGCACAGTTTCCACTCCCCAGAAATGCCTCAGGGCATAGAGATTTTGACCTTCTCTGTTTTCCTCCCTGTTGCCATCAGAACATCAGAAACTCCATAGGAGCAGGATGAACTTCTCTGCTTCCATGAGAAGCACTTGAGAATTTCTCACTCACCACACTTACAAAGCATGTGCTGATCTCTGAAATGCACCAGACTTAATTTATCACTAAGGCCAGTCACAAAAATAAATCACAACACTTTTTCATAAATCATGTTTGAGCTTAAACACTTTCTGCAGCATTCCCTGTTCTAAATTATTTTATAGGCAAACTCCCAAATCTTCAAAACGAAACTTCTTAGACTTTGAAATCTGACATCCACCTTTTTGATGACCAAATTATCTCATCACAAAGAAATTTCTAGTACTCAATTTACACCACAATTCCAAAACTTTATATAATACTTGAGTTTACAGAGCTTTGTAACTTTATGCTTCTTTTTAGCATTATACGTTTCCCTTAGATATAGAAGATTCTCCATTTTTTTATTAGTAGTTTCCTAGCCATCATCATTATTAAAAATGCCCAATGCTTTAAAATAGACATAAATATAAAAAACTACAAATTTATCACAGGTTTTGATGTTTAAGCCAATCTCATTCATTTTTTCTTGATTCCTGACTGCTGTGTTTGGAAACACTATATAAAAACCTCTTAAAATTTCATGTTTTTCTTCTAACAGCCTTGAAACCTAACTTCTTTTTTTTTCTGGTTCTAAGTACAAAAAACTCTTTCAAATCTGTAAAAGCCTCAGTTGTAACTCACCTTTCTTCACCTCATTTCCTAGTGAGTTTAAAAATGATTTTTCTTATCTTGCTTCTAGAGGACTTATCTGAATAAAATAGGCAGGTCAGTAAAAATATAATTTGACAGCATATTTGAGCTCAAGAGAAATTTTCTTGGAGATTTAAGGAAATGAGAGACAATCTTCTGATAATTTTATTTTGCTTTGCATATAGGGACTGCAGTAATGTACCAAAAGCTAGTGAGCCATAGGCTGAAACTTTGAGGCATTGAAAATTGTGGGTGAATCAGCCCTTTTGTCAAAATGACAGGAGGCAGTGCAGGGTGGGGAGCAGCATCCACCTGAACCTGAGCTCAGCACCTCTGTGGGCTCAGGCAGAGGTGGGGAGGTGACTTTTAGCTGTCCAAGGGAGCTGCTGCTCCTGGCTGCTGGGGAGAGCTGGAGCAGCAGTCTTGGCTCTGCTCCCTGGCTGGGCTCGCTCACAATGAGCCCACGAGGGCTCTGCCAGCTCCCTGCTGGTGTCTGGCTGCTGGCTGGCAGATGTAAACAGCTCCTTAGCTGGAGGGTGACCATGGTATTCAAAGCCAACACACATACACACACAATGAATATTTTTATTCCCTCATATAAATTGTTAGACATTTGCTGCCAATTATTTGCTAGAAGTTAAGGCTTAAAAGCTTTCTGCAGTCCTTTTCTAGCTCTGTTCCTCCCCTCCTCCCCACCATTAAAAAAAAAAAAAAAGAAGTTATCAATCTTGTTTTGTCTCTGAGCATTTAACAGTTTATTATTTATTAAGGTAATATCTGGCTGCTGGTACTTTGTTTATGTGAAGACAATTTTTGTTTCCCCAGGCAAACACTCTACCTCTCACACAGGTCCTGTAAGCAAAAGGGGAGCTGATCCCCTGAAGACAGGAGCTGTTCCCACCTACCTTATCTCAGCCCTCAGGATGAGCTGGCTGACATTCTGGCATTACCAGGAGTCTTGCCTGACACAAGAACTGCAGGAATAGACCAGAGTTTGTCCAAAAAGGGAAGAGACAAATACTCTCCTCTGGCATCTCTTTTGAGGCCTAAGGGCATTAAGCACTACATCAGAGCAGAAGTTCTGATTGATATTTTTGCTGTTTGTACAATTGGCCATTAGCAGGAGCAGGAATCTGGCACTCAGTTTCCACTTCCTACAGAAAACAGGGAAGAAACCTTTAATTTAATAGAATATTTCTCACTGACTACTGCCTTTCCTGGCTGAAAGAATCTCTTCACTCTGTCCTAGAAATACTTCTCCCTTTCTCTCTAAGATCTAAATTATTATGTTTTGACAGAGCTTCTATCTTTTACAGAAATCCACTGATTTCAAGTTGTTCCTGTCCTTCCTGGCATTCTCACATCACGACACTTTCAGAAGTCTTAATTTTTGTTTTCTTCCCTAATTTTGCTGTCAACATGCTGCAATAAGGACAACAGATTTAGAAGGTATACTTATTATTTGACATATTTAATACACCTGCTCTTTGAAGTTAAAGGGAGTACTTTTGAATCATCAAGTCACTTGTAATTTCATACAAATAGTATCTTCATGGTCTGCAGAATTTATTTCAACTCATATTCATTGTTTGGGGTATTTTTGTTTTGTTTTTGTCTGAGATGGAAGGTGGCCTTTTCATTTTATTTATAATACTACCGATGTGAACTTATTACCAGCCAAGTACTAAAATTAAAACAACACACAAAACATGTGCACAGAGCTCACTGCAGGGAGAATATTTGATTCCAAGTGTGTGCAGACATGGAGAGGAAAAAGGGCTAAAATTTGCCAAGTAGCATAATGCTGTACACAGGTGTGCTCCTAAACGCAGCCTGCCTTGAGGATGGGTTTGGCTGTCAGCACTCAAGTGTTTATTTTCTCAAAGCAATACTGTATTTGGCTTGCATCAATGGCTATTGACAAATGTATTTAATCTTTATTGCCTCGTGGTTGGGTTGTAGATAAAACTTGCTGCCAAAATGATCTTCCTACTGCTCCCACACAAATCCATGCCTGTATCTCGTGACCATTCCTGATTTTTACACTATGATGTCATTAATTTTGAACTTGAAGAGGCACATTGTACACAAAGAGTGTCTGCTCAGTTTTGCTGCTGAAGTCTGTCACTGCAGCAACAGGCAGCTCCACGAACTCACTGTGAAAAAGAGGGGTTAATACAATGGAATGAAACCCTTTATTAATTTAAGCTCCTATATCAGTTTCTGGGCCTTTTATACTGCTTAGGCTTTTGCTGCCTGCCAACCATATCTCTAATTGAAGTTTGAAACATCAGAAGAGATGTCCGTAACCTCAGTAGCATTTCTCTCCAGTGGTATGAGTGGAATGTTGGCTCTGCATGGGCAAACCATGGCTCTCCTGGTTAACTCCTGCTGATAGAGTGGTGCATGAAAGCCAAGCATACATCTCATACCTAAATTTGGTTCTGGTGTATTTGAACTGGAAACTATCACAGCTCAGTGATCTTCCATTTGTTTACCAACAAAAATGTAAATAGGAGGATTTGTGGGCCAATGCACAGCAGAAATGTTACAGCCTGGTGCAGAGTAAGTTGCAGAAACTTTTTTTTGCATTCTCTTCTGTTGTCTAAAGGAAATAAATAAATAAATAAACCATTTATTTTTTCCACCAGCTGGTTTTCAAAGCACCACCATATTTAAATGTGAACTACAGACCTTTAACTAAAATATGAAGTTCTTGATTATAAAAGCAAGAAATATAAGAAAATATATTCCATATTGGTGAAAAATGCTGTGTAAATTTATATTCTTTCTTTGGATGGTGGCTTACTATTTGCTTTTCAGTAACTGCTTAAGGGCTATATATGTAGAACTTAACTTCCACTGAAATTACCATGAGACTACCTTTAATGATTAGGTATTTACAACATCTAAGTAATACATTAAATCTCTGCCTGTTTTCTGCATGCATATATACATGAGGTTGTGAAATAAATGTTTTCTGGGAATGAACCTGGAGTAACCACACTATTTACAGATCATGAGACTGCATTTTGTGAGAATGCACAAATAAGTATGTCACAAATCTATTACACAAATGATGGGCATGTGTTTCAGATTATTTTTTAGTTTGGTTTTCTTTTTAATGCTTGTGGTACATCTCTATCAGCAGGTGGTGCAATGCAAAGTGGAAGAACTGAATTGTGTCTTGCTGAGATCTACTGTGGTTCCAGAACTGCATATCTGCATTGCATCTTCAGAACAGAACAGAACAGAACAGAACAGAACAGAACAGAACAGAACAGCACAGCATATATGAGAGACCAGAACAGAATATTTCAGTCGGAAGGGCCCTAAATGATCATCCAGTCCAACTGCCAAAAAATTCAGGCCTGATCAAAGATTAACCACTGATATTAAGGGCATTTTCCAAGTGCCTTTTAGACACTGACAGGCTTGGGGCATCAACCTCCACTCTAGCAAGCCTGTTCCATGGTTTGGAACCTCTCAGTAAAGAAATGCTTCCTAACGCTTGATCAGAACCTAACCTGATGCAGCTTTGAGCCCTTCCCACACATCCTATCACTGGACCCCAGGAAGAAGACCTCAGCACCTCCCTCTCCACCTCCTCAGAAAGCTGTGGAGAACAGTGAGGTCACCCGTCATCTTCATTTTCTGCAAACTAAACCTGTCCAAAGTCCCCATCCGCTTTTCACTGGACGTTCTTTCCAGCCCTTTCATCAGCTTTATTGTCCTTCACTGGACACATTAGAGGACCTTCACATCCTCCTTAAATTGTGGAGCTCAGAACTATACATATACTCCAGGTGGGGGTCCACCAGTGCTGAGGTCAGTGGGATAATCACCTGTTTTGGAGCGACTGTTTTTCTGTGTTTGATGCAGCCCAGATTTGGATTTGCCCACTTGGCTGCCTAAGCTTCCTGCTGCCTCCTACTGAAACCACTGTCAACCATCACTGCCAGATCCCTTCTGCACAGCTGGTCTGCAGCCAGTCTTCTCCAAATTCATACCTGTCTGTGGCATTTCCAATCCTATGTGCAGAATAAAGCATTTAGACTTTCTAAATTTAATCCTAATTATCATTGTCCAATGATCCAGTCTATCTAGATCCCCTGTAAGTACTCTTCTCCCTCAAGGGAGTCAACAGCACCTCCCAGTTTGGTATCATTAGCAAACTTGCAAGATTCAATCCTGAATCCAGATTGTTGATAAACACACTGAACAGAACTGGCTGTCACTGCTAGTGATGGCCAGTCACCAGCAGTGTGATGTGGCCCCATTCCCTGCAACCCCTTGAGCCCTGCTCTACAGCCAGTTCCTCTTGCTGCACACTATGACCCTGCTCATCCCATAGCTGGACAAGCAGCATTATCTTTCTGTAATGAAAGATGATGTGAAGGACAGTATCAAAGGCCTCACGAAAATCAAGATAGACTACATTCCCCACCTTCCATTCACCCACTAGATGAGTGAGCTTATTAGAGACAGATATCAAAGTAGTCAAACGGGACTTTCCCCTTGTGAGCCCACCTTGGCTTGTGCCTGGTGATGACATTATTATTTAAATGCCTTCCAGCAGTACCCACAAGGACAGTGAGGTTCGTGGCCTCTGGCACACACAGTGCATGCATGGCAGTGACTGCTGGAGGACCTTGAGCTCACGCTTCATGTGAGGTGACCTGAGTCCTGGCCTCTGTGTTTCTTCAGCCTTTATTACCTCTGGAGGGAAACTGCTCTCAGCACCACTGATATGCTTTGCTGTAAATCACTAACACAGAAGCACAGGTAGCGTTTTTGTGTTCCTCATTTATTCCATTAACAGCCTTACAAGGATGTCTGTATATGTGACATAGACCACAAATTCCCCAAGTCATATCGATGATGATATTGTAATATATAATATTATACCACTTATAAATAAATAAATGGTATAATACAAAACAACATATACACACCTAAGTATGTGCATAGTAATATATTTGCCTTCTCCACATCTTTTAAAATTAATACAGAGAAGATCTTGCTTCTAAGACATATTTTTACTTCCATGCAAGGTCTTTCCACTCTGGACAGAGGAACTGGGTGCTGCTAGGTGATAAGTACCATTGGAAAGCAGCCCATTGATTTCTTTAAATTAATGACATAAAAATAAAGGGTTTTTACAAATTGTGTGGTTTATTGTGCTTCAGTGATTCTCCCAAAATACTGTGTAACATATTATGATAACTAGATAGCAAAAAAATCTATGAGTTCAAAAGATATAGGGGCCTGTTTGTTGGAGCTTCAGAAAAAGGCTGTGTGATACAAATGTCAATACTTAATAATTTATGGCATTGTAAAGTGATTTTGTTTCAGAGCTCAAATGCTGTTATTGTATGCCAAAAGTCTTTCAAGACCATGTGTTCAGAAGTCTCTTAAATAGCTGTGTATTTCAAGGAGGAGAGGGAGCATCAATTTTCAGGAAAGATAAAAGAATTTTTTAAAACTGTTATTATTATATCTTGGTTTAATACAAAACACATAAGGCAACTAAGACAAAATATCTCCAAGGTTTAGTTATAATAAAAGTAGAGACAAAGATTTAGCTATTCTAACATGAGGGGAAAGAAAAACCATAGACAAGGGAAAATCTGTAATGTAGCAATTGACTTGCTATGGAATGATTCATGTCTCAATTGTGTGTGAAGTACAGATAGGAGATACTCCAGAGCACAGAACACAATGTACCCTGCACTGCAAAATAGCACAAGCCTTTAGGCTAGAAAAAGCTTATGAGATAGGCACAAATACTTTAAATACTGCTACGAATGGGGGAGAATAACCGTTCTGGGTTTAAGCTTGCTGTAATAGTAGCTCCCATGCTCAGTGGAAACTGATGCCTCTCATGTGATGAGGGGTAATCTTGAAGATGCTGACACATGCCAGGTGACTCGATGCAGAATGCAAAGTGTCCCCTACCAGCTCCTCTGCCTCGTGTGACATTGGTACCCTTTAGCTGAATTTCAGCGATATAGTTGGTTTTGCATTTTCTCAAATGCATGCATTTTTCCCTTCTAAAATCTACCTCATAATGACCAAATTAGGTAATTAATTTTTCTATGAAATGTGAAGAGAAATTTTGATATCACAATGTGGAAATGCTTATCACAATTCACTTTATCTCCTAATAATTGTTGTCAGTTTTCAACAGAGAAGGGAGAAAGATAAAGCTTTCTCTGATGGTCTCATCCAGTGGACAGCTAGGACATTTCTAAAAGAATAATTCAGTGAAGCGCTATTTAAAATTATTATGAATTTATGTAATAGTGTTAAAATTACTGTTCAGTTCCAAAGACAACAAATAAAATTCCTGGTATGTCAGCTACAAAATTGGAGGTGGTTTGGATGATAAGTTTTGGGAAGACATGTCTAGGCTTCCTTGTAGAGATAGACTTTATCACATGAGCCATCATTCAAGACTATCGAGCCATCACTGCAGTTTTATTTCAGGACTGTTGAAAGGAGTCCAATAAGTTCTCCGTAAAATAAAATACTTTAAAATGTTAATAAATAGTAGATTAAAATTATGCCATTCACAGACTGTGTAAGCAAAGACTGCAATACGTTGTCTGCACCTGATCCTTGGAAACATTTAAACTGCTTGCCACAAACCTTCATAATAAAAAGACATAGAGCAGTTTGCAAATAAAGTGTTAAAACAGACAGATCTGATCCTAAAAGTTTGGGATCACTTCTCTCAGACTCCTACTAGTTTATTTTTTTAATTTCTCCAGATGCTAGTTTGAAAGGACAAAATGTAAGTATTTCAGGTAATATTTCAGGTAATTTTTGCTTTCTCTCTCCTTCTTCTCCAATGAAGTTACTATGTTAAACTACTCCCTGCTGAAGTGACCTCCTGTCTGAAACATATACACTTTGAAATACATTAATTCCTCAACAGTTCAGCCTATCCTTGTCATTACTCTGTCTCACACTTCCTCAGACATGAAACTTGTCTTGTTTCTGCCATAATTCTACAGGATTTACTGGTGAGAACCAGCCTTTGGTGATACACATGGGCACCATCTCCATCTAGATGTATTTGAAAAAGCAGTGGAATACCAGGTACTTTTCTGTTAGCCCTCTGTCTACCTGAATTCCTAGTTTTGTGGATCTGGCACCTTTCAGATCGCAATTCATTGTGGCGGGGAAGTGAGCACAGAGTTTTGGCTTCTAAGTCCTTCTTTGTGCTCTGCAGTGACCATGCTCTTGCTGCCAGGGAACCACGGCCAAACTGCTGCTTTTCTGCAAGAAAACTTGACAAGCTGCTGCTTTCCTGCTGGAAAAATACTCTCCATAGGTAAGTCCTCAAGTGCAACAAAACATGGAAAGAAAAATTCATTTCCCAGAGTTCCAGGTCTCTGATTCTTGAAAACTTCTGACTTTGTTTCCCCTACTCTTGATCACTCTGGGTAGGTTCTGAACATGCAAATTCTTGTAAGTGGGAATGGATGAGATGAGCAGGAATCTGTATATAGACCCTCAGCAGAAAAATAAATTCAGTGAAGCGTTGACTGCATCTGTGTACTTACAGAATTAAGTCTTAAGCAGATACGGATTAATATGAACTCTTTGAAATCTAGAAACTCCTCTGATTTACGCTTTTTTACGGAAATTTGTCTTCGAACATCTTGTTCCTCTTGTTTTCCTGGATTCTTACTAGTATCTTGCAATTAAATTTTAATAAATTTTAGCAATATGCAGTAATCTGACTATAAAAATTGTCAACAAAACTTTTAGCAAAACAAGCCCTAATTTTGAGATACAGACAACACTTAATACTTACTAAAGCTGATGGGAGAAACAGCATTTCATAAACTGGTCTGAGATTTTTGTAACCAAAATGATCCATTTTATTTTATTCTATCCTTACCATAAACTGTCTTAGTTAATTGCCTGCTTGGCTTCATGACTCACACTAGGGAAACTGAGAGCACTGTTCTTAATGACTAATAAAATTGTGTTGAGCTTTTCACTGATAATGGAATGGGGTTTATGTGCTCCCCATTCAGTATGTTGGAGTTCCTAAAAGTAACTTTTAAACTGAATCTGAACCATTAGTAATTTCACGATTATAAGCCGCACTTCGGGTGTCCGCAACTGTCTTGAGTTACAATACAGAGTGTGATAAAAGGTATCTATTCCATCACCATCTGTTGAGGGTGGGGGCAGTGATCCTTATCTCAACGGCAGATACTCTGCTAATGGGCCATCCATTGAAACCAGGCAGGGCATTGTTCTTTAACTTTTCACAACCCATCCTTCCTCCAGAGTCATTTTCTGCTAATGGCCCATTGAGTCCCACTGTGGGACTGATAAAATTACTGCATCCCATTGGAAGTTGCTCCAGCCAGGGGGAAGAGCCCAACATTTCTTAACAAAATAAAAACAGAGAGCTTGGGACACTAAGGGAGCCCCTTTCTCCACTGGACTCCAGAGGAAAACCGGATTTCTCCACATCACCACTGGATCTCCAGAGGGAAACTGCACCTTCTACAGGAGCACTGCTTCAACTGAATCACATCTGTCACTGCAGGAGGATGCAGCCACCATTTAATGGGACTGCTACCAACACCCTGCCTGACAGGGTGTCAGGTTGTACTCTGTCAGGGTTTGGAGTTTGTTTCTTTATAGTACTGTATTTCTATTTTAATTTCCCTAGTAAAGAACTGCTATTCCTAATTCCCATATCTTTGCCTGAAATCCCCTTAATTTCAAAATTATAATAATTTGGAGGGAGGGGGTTTACATTCTCCATTTCAAAGAGAAGCTCCTGCCTTTCTCAGCAGACACCTGCCCTCCAAACTAAAACAACAACTTTTTGTTCTTTGTCCATCTATAAGCCGCACCTGATTATAAGCCACACTTTGGGTTTGGACCAAAATTTTAGTCAAAATGGTGTGGCTTATAATTGTGAAATTTGGAAAGTATTGCTATTTTTTTTTCCTAGTTATAAATTTAGAAACACAGGATATCCTATGCTTTGTATAAATCTTATTTGTTATGAAGTTGCTGGAAAACTGGCTTAAATCCACAGCTTTTAGGTAACAAATAATTCTCACTTTGTTTTTCCACATATAACGGAATATAATTTCTGCCATCTGTTTTGAAAATTTTTTTTGCAGTAACTTCAGCTGCTGTCTGCAGTGGCTTCAGTTACAGCTTTAAAAACTTTCTGATCAGACTTCCCAGTAATGTATTGTAGGTTTTAATTTCTCTGTCTTATTTATTGAACCCACCACTTTTCTATAGAGTTTTTAATGGCTACAAGAAGAAACTGATATTTGTACATCAGAAAACGCTATTAGAACACCATTTCTTGCTTAGGACAGACCAAAATCCATAAAGAATAATCTTTATACTTCTTGGGTGGCATATTTTTCCTTTAAGAATTTCTTTGGCAGTTTATTCTGAGCTATTATTTAAAGGTCTGAATTTTTAGGAAGAACTTGTGTTTTCCATTATTTCAATTTGCCTAATGTGAATATCTGAAAAGGTACCCAAGATGTGTTTTCATGGCATAAAGCGCTCAGTGAAAAAACTGTCTTCAGATACTGTATTCCCTTTTTTATCCTGCTGCCCTGTACTGTGGCATGAGGCTGAAAAACAGACTGTCAGCACTGCTGAAAAATTGTTTGTGGCACCACACTGTGGGGTCGAACATGAAACTAAAAATCTTGCAGGCAAACTGTTGATGGTGTGACACCATGGCCCAGAAATCGCTTGTGACTCTAGACACTGCAGGTCCTCCTGTTCCAGAATTTGGAAAATCATCCTGCTCTGTTTATTCTACTTCTGTGAGTCAGTTAAATCATAGTCTTTGAACTCCTCATACATGTCTCCTCATACAGCACCCTTACAGAGCTGCTGTTCACTGGATTTCCTCTCCATTATGACAGCATTGTTCAGATCTAATAAAAATGAGCAAGCATTGCAGGCAGGCAAATACTGTCATTCCCTTCTGTGACTGTTCTTTGAAGCTGAGGGCGTGGATTAATTTCTCCAAAAGGACACAGGCTGTATCTAATCAGAATCTGGCAATTACTTCTGTGCAAAACAATTGCAGTATGAATTTTGTATTGTAAATTCTTGTTTTGTTATTTACCTGTCTGTTCGCTGTGGGTGAAACTGGAATGAGAAAATTGATGATTTTTATTAGCAGGTAAAGATTTTCATGATCAGAAGCAGGAGTTGGACAGTCACATTTCTCCACCTCAATACAGGAGGAAAAAATTGCATACAGTGGCATTCTATGCTAGAAGGAAACTTGTTATGTCTGTAGCTGTCCTGGTAAATTCAAGCTTGATTAAATATGTCTGGAGAGTCAATAACTTTCAAATGCTTCCAATGGGAGCCCAAATACATGAAGAATTACACAGCACTTTTGTCAAAAGATAATACATGAGGCACTAATTGGTCTAAGGAAGTGACAATCATAACCTTGTCCAAAATAACCTTTGTTTAAGCAGGATTAAGTAAGAGCACATGAATGTGTCTGTCCATAAACATTACCCACTATCAGCAGTGTTCACAGGCAGACATTCAGAGAAATCATAAATCTTGACTTATTTTTCTCCATTCAACATGACTGATATTCGAACTTAGATTGTACTTAGCTCTATCCTAGTACAGAACAGGCCAGACTGCAAACCACAGCTACTTGTGGGTCTATGGCCAGTCAAATAATAATTACTCGGAAAGTAGGAAACGCTGATTTTCTTCTCAAGAGGACATAAGATCTTACCTTTTCTGTTAAAGAGATTCTACCCATAATCTCAAGGATGTTTTGATAACAAAAGTCAGATTATTACACTGTATCATTGTTACAAGTTAGAAAAATTATTAGGTTTTTATTTATGTAGCTTGATAGGGTGGCTGGGATAAGACTGTTCTTTATGACAAATCTGACATAAACCCATGAAATAATATTTTAAGATATGATAAATTCACTATTCAAGCTGATGACTTAGCAATTATTTTAGCAGTTCTTTGACTAAACTATGAGAAATAATCTAATGTGTTTAATTACAATTTTACATACTGTTGATACTTGTGCTATAAATAAGGAATTGTATGTAGGTCACTCAACTGTTTGGTTGTAAAATCGTTTACTTAACATACTGATGTCATTAAATTACTATTATTCCAGGTCACTGGATAATCACACTGGGTAATCACTGGGTAATTTTTAAAAGAAGGAATCATCCTTTCATGGAATCAGCTTCTAATTCTGCCCCTGAATTCCTTTAGTTCCAGATATATTTAAAAAAATATATATACAGGGATACAAGTGGGTTTGTGCTGCTTTCACCTCTCTGTATGAAATTAATGGAATCATAGGATGGTTTGGGTTGGAAGGGACTTAAAAAATTATCTAGTTGCAACAACTCTACCATGGGCAGGGATGTCACCCACTAGACCAGGTTGCTCAAAGCACCATCCAGCCTGTCCTTGAACATTCGGAGGGATGGGGGTCTGCAGCTTCTCTGGGCATCCTGTTCCAGTGCCTCCCAACACTCACAGTAAAGAAGTTGTCCTTAATATCTAATCTAATTCCACTCTCCTTCAGTTTAAAGCCACTGCCCTTTGTCTTATCTCCACATGCCCTTGTAAAATGCCCCTCTCCAACTTTCAGTATTCAGTATTAGTTCAAATATGAATAACTTGCTTTGGCAATCCAGTTTCTGGATTCTGACCTGAAGCCTTCTGAAAGCATAGGAAGAGCAGTCAGGTCTCTTGGTATTGCATAACAAAAGTGGGGTAGGAATGAGTAACAGACCTGAAGTGCACGTGTTTCCTCTAACCTGGAGCCACACTGCTTCACGTTAGTCTTCTCGTATAAGACTTGCCTTAACAAGCAAGACATGACAGGCCAGTGCAGAGCTGGGGAGTGAACTATCAAATCACTGTGGCAGTGATTAAGATCAGGGCTAGAACTCACTCCCTGAGTCTTGCTCACTGAGCCAGGTGTACCTTCACTGAACTCCCTGAGGTTCGGGTTAGGCATCTGCAGCAGTGATGTTTGTTACTGACTCACCTGGTAGAGCAGGAACAGTACATGGGATTAATGTAGTCTTGACTGATGGTTCATAAACTCTTCATGGAACTTATCCTCTTGTTTGTAATAGATGTAATGGGAACAAGAATTCAGTATGTCTAATTTGATTAATACTAGGTGAAAAGCAAGGCTGTGCTAGCTAAAGGGTGAGTATGAACTCAGTTTCACAATAGTTCAGATTCAGTGGTAAGACTAGTTTCCCATTCTTCTTCCTCCTCTCCATCTCAGCTGGCCCTTTTCTGCCCCCAGTTGCTCATTCCCACGCCCTGTCCCCTCCAAAGCAAATGTTATTTGTAATCCAAATCAGTTCAGTGATCCAGTTTAGATTGCAGTTCCACAAACAGTTGTGTTGACACAATTGTGGAGGTGGTACAATATGGGGAGGCAGGAATGAGTGGTTAGGGACTGCATATTGTGAAATAACAGCTTGAAAGTGATACCTGGAAATGAAAGACTTTTTGTATTAGACCTATGGAACCATTATGATAATTATAAATCAACAAATCAGAACATAAATCTCAGTAGAGAAAGTCGACCGTATAAATCACCTTGTCCTCATGCAAGCCCTAAAGCTGGGGTGTTCTAGTAATCTTCCTTTTTCTGCCTCTTGTTCTGCCAAGCTGAAGCAACAGCTGAAATGTTCAAGACTGTCCTGAATTATAAAATGGGTTGCACATGTTGTTGTTTTCCTCCCTGCCCCCTCCTCCCCCAGTGAGGTTATTTTTCATTTTGAATGTTGCTATTGAACTCTGTCATTCTACTGCTCATCTAATTCCTCATTCAGTTTTATAGTAAAGCAGTAATTAGAAACTATCACCGGGGAGAAAGTACGTTGCAGCCATTTGATGTGATCCAGCCTCATAAAAATATAAACTGTCCAAAAGCAGCAGTAAGAGAATTGCAAAGGACCCATTCTCACTCAAATTCGAAATAAAATGTTAAACCCTGTATCTTAGAACAAGTGCTACTTCTCATAACCATTTCCAAGCAATGTACAGTAGGGTGTTTACAATGGAGAAAAGTGGGAGTAGGTTTTCTTTGCTGAGAGAGCTGAAATGAAGGAAACTCAGCAGAAAGCCCAAAAAGGAGCAGCTGTGTAACAGGTACGACAGGTGCTCCCCACACCCCAGCGCTCCTCTGGACAAAGCCCTGCCATTCTGAGGTTTGTAGGTGCACACCTGTGTCAGGAACAAGCTGATGTAACACCACGAGGGAATGTCTCTGCTTCCTCACCTCCTTTGGCACACAGAGGCTGCGCTGAGGGTGGGATGGGCAGGGAAGGGGCGCTGGGATTGGGGTGTGCTCGCCTGCCCTAACGCCGGGGTGCTGCCCCTCCAAAATGCACTGCCCGTCCCCCTCTATGGGAGCCTTTCTGTCCTTCAGAAAACCTTCCAGTAGCTCACTTCCACTAAACTATTTCTTCAAGTTAGGAAAAAAACCCAAACAACTGATTGGTTCTCTACTTACATTAATTTTTTCTTTTTTTAACTGCTTTGCCTATTCATAAAATAAGGCAAAAGAGGGCAAAAGATTTGTCTTCTCCTTGGGGACTAATATCCCAAAGAAATTAGATTAAAATCCCATGAGAATTAAGGGAAAGGTGAGGAATTAGAGACTCACATATCAAACCCAGGGTTTTTTTTAAATCAGGAATGCAGTAGGAGGAGGAAGGAAGCAGGATCAGCCTGGGTTGAATGAAAATGTATTTGCAATAAATTTTGTCTAAAATGATTTCTGTGATTTTTATAAGAATAGACCAGATGCCCCTCCTCTCACAGGAGGCAACAGAAGGTCTTAAAAATTTATTTTACATTTCTGTTTCCATTGTGGTAAGTTTATTAGTTGCAGTAATTTTATGATTGCTTTTCAGTGGCTTGGAGGCATAGAGTATGCTTTATTTCTATATCAATATCACAACAAATTGCATTCAGCAAACTGTGAAATCTACTAGGATTTTTTATTTCAATTTCTCACCTAACCCATGGCAAATGAATTCTGGCAGATTTATTGCATGACATTATCCTCCCTCACTCCATCACTCCCTGACTCTTGGCCTCTCGTGGCCCCAAGGGCAAAGGGAAGCTGCCTTCCCTGCCCATACCCAGGGCTCCCCTGGCTTCACTTTCACTCATACTTTGTTTTCACCCTGCCCAGCACCCAGGACCCCTGTCAGCCCCCAGGACTGTCAGCTCCTGCCCTGGTGCTGTCAGAGCACAGCTGCCTACAGCCCTGCCCTGCGTGGCCCCACTGAGCTGGGGTAGGGATGCTCTCCACACCTGTTACACCTAGAGGTGAGAGAGGTGTCTCCAGGGTTTTCATTTCTTGTTGGGATCTCAGCCATGGACTTTTTGGCTGTTGCTTTGCACTGTGCACAGAAGTTCTGTGTGTTTCACAAACGTCAAGGCTTCATGTGTTCAAGGCTTTGTCTCTTCCATGTCAGTTGACTTCACACTCTTAGCTAAAAGAATCAATGCAACAAAAATGTTGAGAGTGATGAGGATGCAGAACCTTCTTCTGAATCAGAAAAAATAGCTTTTCAAATGGGAGCTGCAAAGTCAGCTCTTACAGATCTGCAAATTCAGGACCCAGGCAGAGAGCTGAATAGACAATAAAATTAGGAAACAAGTAATAACTTTCTATTCTGGATAAAAATTCCAAAGTAATTAGACTTTAAGAGCTCTTGATATTTGTGGATTTCGTAGTCATGACTAAATTTGTTTTGAAGGCTTTCTTGCACTGCAGGGTTTCCATATCACAGAAAACAAGCGTTCCTGGTTCTCCAGTCTCTAAGGATGGAGGTCCATGAACAATTTTCCATCTGACAATATTTTCCTCTCAAGCTGCTTGCTTCCATTCCCTTACTGATATTTATCTCCTCAGCTCTGCCAATGGAGGGCTTGATAAGATTTTACTCAATCTGATCAACAAAATGTTCTAAGCTAAGATCCAGAAAGAAAAAAAAAAAAGGTTCTTTTCAATCCAGATTATTTCACTAATCTAATTTAGAGCATGCACTGAACACACATTGTCCTGCAACATGGGCACAACTAGGAGGTGAAAAATTGTGCTAGGAGGGAACAAATAACTGGGGTGAGAAAGGAATGAAATTTATTAAATTGGTTTTGTTACCAGTGAAAATGAAGTCTGGAACTGCACTACAGCCCTTGTCTGAGTAGGGCTGGACAATACAAAGATTAAAAAGTACTCACAGCAGCCAGGGGCTCATCCATATGAGCATCCCACAGGATATGCTGCAACAGGGAATTTAAACAAACAAAGTGCTAGTAAAACAAGGCTCCTAGGGTTGAGGATATTTTGGTTACAAAATTATGATATGTCTTCAACTGCAAATCCTTCTTTTATTTTGCAAGTAGAAAATTAGAACAAGTGCTTTTAAAGTGCATCATTGTGCACCTAGGTTGATTTTGCAAGAAATTTATGAGAAAGTCTCACAAGAATAAGAATTGAGAACAACTGTGAGATTTTAAAACTTTACAGGGAAAGTATTCCCTTGGCTTGGACAAGAAGAGTTTTGTTTGGTATGTGTGGGTGTGTGCTCTTGATGCATTAGTGGACTCCTCTGAGTCTGTGGTGTTTTCAGCTCAGGTGCTGATTAAGAGCTTAGACCTTTATGATTACTTTATAAACAGTCAATGCAGTTGAAGATGTCTGCACCTGCCATGTGGTTTGGTGGTGGAACCACCAGTGCAGGTGTTGGGAGCAGTGTTGAGAGGCTTTCCTAGGCACAGCTCTGCTGTCCATGTGGGTGCCTGTAGTGAGGCAGGGGAGAGCAATCCTGAGCTATCCCTGATATCAGCTGAGCTCGGGGGCAAAGACAATCTGCTGAGGATTGCTAACTAATCTGAGTGCCTAATTCTAAGACCCATTTAGAGCCAGAAATGATCACCTCTAGCACCTTACAAACCAAATTACGTGTAGCTGATATAATTTCTGTGCTTCCCCTGTTCTTCTTCCTAGATTATGCTCAAGTGAGACATTACGGGATCTGGCCCTCATCAGAGTTTAGGAAATTAGCATACTGAATGCTGGGCTTAAACTCAAAAATTTCCAAGTTTATCTGAAATGATTTTAAGTAAACCAGAAAGATTTATTTTTTTTTTTAATAATAATGATACTATTATTAGCTTTGACAATGTAAATTACATTTGCTTCTCAACACTTACTCTAAGCAATCATGGCCTCTAAGAGACCACAAAATTTTCAACTGCTAGCTGAAAAGGAGATTAAAATGCATAGTGATTTGCAGTAATTTATTGTAGGTCCTTCTAGGAAAAAGCACAGAATACTTCTGTCGCTAATAAAATAATACTGAAATGGGATTCCATAGGATTCTGCTATCATTCAAATAATATTATACATGCTGTTAATAACCTTGCACTCTTAATAACCTTCTACTGTTAATCTTCATATAATATTAAACTGCAAATTAAGAAGCCTTTTCATGTACAGAGGCAGAACTTCATTTAAAGACCTCGATGGTGTAAGAAACAGACTGAAATAAATCCATATTGCAATCAGCCAGCTAATGGATGTGAAGATAAAGAAGGACTTGTGAAGATAGAAGCAGTGCAATGTCAAATCTATATTTTGCACAGTTTCTTACAGAAGCTATTCCTATTAAAAGCAGGAATGCAGCGGTACATGAGTTTTTGTGCAAATTAGGAAATGTTAATTGTAAAAATGATCAGTGAGGCTGAAAATGTAAAATTTCTTTATATTTGGTCAGACAGAAAAGTAAGATTAATGGACTTTGATTAATCCCATATTCAAATTTAGAAATCTACTAGCTTGGCAATACTAAATATCCTATTCACTTCTTATTTTTATATCAAGTTACAAGCCAAGACTTATGCTGATTTTATAAATGTTTGTTCTTAATTTACTATTTGTATTTTGCTTATCGTGGTTTAACTTTGATTAAATTAAAATCAAGACCATTGTATTGATGACTTTCATTCTGAGTTCTTCCTGTAGCATATTTTTTTATTTGCTCCTAAGAGGAACAGTCTGTTTTATTTTGACAGAGTAATTGGAATTCACTGAAATAATAAAGCTTGCTCTTTAACATATCCAGTTGGTGCACCCCTGCCACACAGTCTGGACAGATCACAGTGCTGGCAAAGCCATTTTTTGGGCAGCAATCCTTTCATAAACACAAAAGGCTTTCTTTTTGCTATTTTTCAGGGGTTTAAGGCTGTTTAACATAAGAAGAACCCCACCCTGGTTTTGAAACACAAGCATGATTTAGAGTCAGGTGATTAACAATTTATTTTTCATTATTCCAGAATTAATAAAAACTTGAATTTCCTTCTGCAAACTCTGCTGGTCTTGTGCCTCTAGCCCATCTCAGCCACACCACTACCACCAGTGTTTTCATAAAATGTGATTGTACTCTTCAGTGCACATATTCCAATGCTGACACCATGGAGCAGGGCTCTGGAAAGAGCACAGTCACACCCTTCTGCAGGGCATTGTGTCTGTGGCCAGGACTGCACGGCCCTGGAGGAGTGTTTGTGCTAAATAAGAGGATCTAGGATCAGCTCCTGCTGCTGAAAACAAGATGCTGAGATGCTGATTCCCCTGCTGCACAGCTCCTCCAGCAGGATTGGTGTCCATGCCATGGTGCACATCGTCCTGAGATCTCTGCCTGGACATCCCAGAGACAATCACCCCTGTTCACATGGGAATTTCTTTCAGAGAAAGAGGAGCCAGCAATGTCGATGGTCAGGGGTACAATGCTCACATTTGATTCATGGGCATTTTAATTTAACCTGCTTTTTGTCCCCAGCCCAGCACACTCTTCTGCTCTGTTCGCATCAGCAAGGAGCCTGGGATGTGGCTTGGATGGTGACTGTTTATGTCTGAGGATATATGAAGCATGGAATTATAGAATCATAAAGCTTGGAATAGGCCTCTAAGATCATTGAGTGCAACTGTTCACAGCACAAAAAAGTACAGATCACCCAGCCAGGAGGGGAAATGCAGGAAGAATATTCAGACAGGGAATGAGTCAAAGCTGAACAGTCAACAGCTGAACAGTGAAAAATGTCCAAATCAGGTTGCAAATCTTGGAAAGTGTGTCATGAATATGGCAGAGAACTTAAAATTTGGGTCTCTGCTTTTCTTTCATCTTTCTCTGGGTATTCATGTTGAAACACCTGGAGATTACTCAGGTGGCAAATAATTGCTAGTGGCAAATAATTGCAGCAGAAGTGAACAGGAGCTGTACTTTGACTTTATGAAATCCTGAAGTCACCAAGTTCTCTTAAAAATCCAGCTGAAAGGCATGTTACATGGGGGAAACAGCATTAGAGGACCTTTGTTCTTTTTTTTAGTGTCTTGGCTCACAACATGCAAGAGAAAAATAACAACCCCACCAGGGTGTCAAGAAGATAAATTCATTAATATTTGTGGAGAACTAGAGAACTACAATGAGAGTACTATGGGAAAACCCATGAGAAAATGAGTGATTCTCTATTCAGTGCTGCATTTGGATGGAGAGCAGTAAATAATGGATAAGGCACACATTGAGAGGTAAGTCTAAAAAGAAATATTGAACAACTATCCATTCATTGTGCTCTGTTCATGTTTTCCTGATCCTTCTCTCTGCACCTTCGATGAAGTTTGTTGAGTTTAATCTCATCTGATTTTAGTTTATTAAATAAAATGTCTAGTCTGTGCTTCCCCTGTAGTCAGTGAAAAGGGAAAGGCACCTTAGGAAGCAATTCATCACACTACCTCTGACACCTGGGTTAAAATGAGGTGATCACTGTCTGGGGTGTCTATCTGTTTTCCTGGACTCACACTGATGGAGTGCAGAGAAACAATTTGGCTTAGTCCTCCAGAGCTGGGATGACTTCAGTGCTTAGATTAATCCCTCCCTAAATCTCAATCTGAACAGAGCACTGTGCCATCCCAAAACAGGTAAATCATTTTAACAGCCTTGTTTTCCTTCTGGTTTTCTGTGAATCATGATCTGTTTTGCACTGAGAAGTAAAGGTGCTGAAATTTGCATTAGATTGTCACTGACAAGATGCTTCAAAGGTGCTATTTGTGGGGCAGCCAGAGAGTGTCGGCATGACACCTGATTAGATGTAGAACAGCTGGTTTTTTTATTATATTGACTAGAGAAGAATCCCTCCCTTTCTTCATGTCACTGTATGTAGAAGGTTCCTTCATAGTATACAAAAGTGAAAGAATAGAGTGATTTTGAAAGAAGCTATTTTGCATTAAGAAATAAGTATCCTTTCTTATCCTGGAAAAAACTATTTTAATCATTCATATTGCCAATCTGACCTTTGTATTATGCCAGGATGAGGAATCACATAAAGTGCACAACTCTGTTAGCAAATCATACAGAGCCAATGATAAAATTTTATTTTGTGGAATATCAAATCCAAGTAAGGGGAGAAATAAAAGCTCAAAGGAAACATAGTTGTTTGCAACTGGATGGAGGGAGAGGTTTTCAGGGAAATTTTTTTTTAATTAATTTTTTATCTTCCTGTTATAAAAATGGATCTGTGAGAGCTTACTTCTGTGTTACAAGGGCCAGGTTCCTATGAGCTTCTGAGGACTGGGCTTATTGAAACAGGGAGTAACTAGCTTAGATTTAAATAATTTAAATAATTTTTGGTTTTCATGAAAAAACCTTTGTGAGCTCAAATCCAGTTGTATTTTATTTGTTATTCATTCTTTTCTTTTTCCAGGACCAGGTATCTTTTGTAAGTGAAATTCATGACTGTATTTTGATGGTTAAATTTAAAAACATATTTTGAAAGGACATTCTGTAGGAAAATGCAGAATAAGAGGTTAATTAACAGAAAACTCAACAATCAATCATCTTCAATTAAAATTTGGCTATAGTTAATGCAGTTACAAGTCTGTGTCAGCCTCTTCACTCCAGGGACAAGTCAAATACATAATGCAAATCCACCCTACTTCTCTTCATAACATTAATATTCATTCTATAAAATTTTCATGGTAGGTAAAGTTCTGCATTTTATTTTCTGACAGCAACTCAAAATAGCAGTTTTATGCTGGTCTTTTCATTTATTTTCTTTATTTCCTAAACACTCTCATTTCTTGAACCCCAAATCAGGCAGCTACTTTGCCACATGCTTACACTAAGGCCTACTGCATCCTGTAATCAGTATTGAGATCAAAACAATAAATCAAAGAGCTGACCAAATGAGATAATATGGCTTTAGAAGCCACCTAAATAAATAAAAGTCAAAGTGGCTTCCAAATGCTATCTCAGGTATTACTAAGAATTAAGGTGGAATTGCTAAAAAAGTAAATTCCCTACTTTAAGTCATTGCTAAGACATTGCTGATTTTAAACTTCTGCAGTGACCTGCAGGAAGTGATCATTTGTAGACTGAGTAACCAGAACAGAATTTCAAGGGACTAATTTTAAAATTTAGCACTTTCAGTAGTTTGAAAGTTTTATTGGAGGTTGGTGTAGAGCTATGTTGGAACTGACTGCATAAAGACACTTCATTTGCTCTGAAATGACTGAAAAGCTGTTTTAAACTAGTTTAAGTGCTTTTGCACTGCAGCAGATGAAGAATACTCACATGGCTGGTTCTGCCACAGAAATTGCATCTCAGAGAGAGGTGATGCTAAGCAGTTATAAAGTAAAACATACTGAAGTCCTTGTGTTCTGCAGTGAACATCTCCCCATGACCAGGGGGCCTGACCACACCAGGCAGTCTGCTGAAAAGGCACTTTCTATATGATGGAATTTGTTTCATATTGTTCTGAAGTTTTGTGAGTTATGTCTTACATGTTAAATGTCCAAACCGTGCAATGGCACTCTGTATTCTCATCTACTCACAGGTGTGCAAAAATGAAGACAGGGCTTCTGTGCAATCCCTCCCTGAGCCATTAACTACATGTGTTTAGATTGCCTTGCTAATTTATTACACTTTACCTTGTCCTCATATGCACGCTGCAACTTCAATCTCTAAACACACAACTTCTTCTGGGCAATCAGTCTGGATAACACAAAACCCCAGAGCTGCTTCTGAGGGTTGCTATGGATAAAAGACACAAAGAACAAACTAAGGAAGGACCAGCTCTGGCCAGAACTGCTCCTTGAACAGCTATCAGTGGCTGCAGTGCAATTTAATGTGGAATGGCTGCAAGAATGAAAAGAGCTCTGAAATGTCAGTGCTGGGTATAGGAGTCAGGATTCGAGGCATTTTCAATGTCTCATGGCATCCAGAAAGGCTCATGGTCAGACACCTCACCAACCATCCAAAAATAAGTAACCATGCTGCTGCTTGAAAACACGAGGGAAAACTGAGAACTGTATGTTTTAAGGCTTTTTATGTTTTAATTTGCCTTTAAAAATATGCTTTGGTCCATTCATTTTTTTTTCAGCTTTTGAAAGTGCAACAATGGACTCAATGACTATTTGACTTAGGGAGTATATTAGATTAGATTAATTTAAATAACACTATAGATACTCATCAATCATATGATACCTAATACTCTCTGAAAGGTTGCTTGAAAATCAGATATTTTAATTTACCAGCAAGGTCTGGATTGAAGAGAAATGTCTCATTCAGCAACTGAAATTCATGATGCAACGTCTATAAATCAAAACTAAGTAAACAGTTTTGTTTAGTGTGCAGACAGTTTTGTCCATGCTTCAGGGCCTTAATACTGATTTATTTTATGCTGAGATATGCTCTTGTCCATTGACTATTCTGTCACTATCTGCCAGTTTTCTATAACCACTCATCTTTTCCTTTCTGCTATATCTTCCTGCTATTCTACCCTGTGCTATTTTCTCCTCAACACTCCTTTTCTGAAAGCCTTGAGAAAACATCTGAATGAAACTCCAAGGTAAGAATAACTGTGGGGTTTTTTGACTCCTGAAAACATTTAAAATACCTATAATATGTTTGTTTAACTTTCTTCCTCTGCTTTTTTTCTCCTCTGCTTTTTTGTGGTTTTTTTTTCCCTGTGTTTCAAACTAGCCCATGTTAAGCTGCATTACTTAATGAGCTAAACCATCAGGGCAGATAGGTTGAGGACTTTAAGAAATCTGCACGGAATCCTGTGCCTAGGTGAATTATGTTTTTGAGTCAAAACCAGGTGAAAGGCAGCAAGCTTATTTAATTTGATAAGGATGTCTCCTAAACCAGCCAGAAAATGTTTCATTTTTCACCATCATTGAATGTGAAGCATGTGAACTATGTGGAGTACCTTTTATTTTCCTGTTTTGAGCCAAAGTATGTTCTGAGTTGCCAAACAGGAGAATCAGTGTACAACTAATATTATTCCAAAGTAGAGTGCTGAGTGACATTTTGAATTATGTATTCCCATTATTGTGCATAACCCCCTTCCAGTCTCTAATTGTGGGTCCCTTTTTGTGCATTTTAAGTAGTTTTTCATCTTGACTGAATTTTAATTTTATCTGAACCTTTGCAAGGATGTGTGCTAATTATACAAAAAAATCATTCTGCATTCATTTTGAAACTAGAATATGTTTTCAAGAAAATGTTTCCATTTCATAAATGTGAAATTACAACTACTCCTAGCTTTGCCAGTCAAAAAGATTTTTATTCATGTTATGTATTAGAATATATTTATGAAACACACAAATATAGTTATGACATTTTTCTACACTTTATTGTAGCATTTCTGTCAATAAGACAAAAAAACCCTAAGAATATAAAACAAACTTCTAATACAAGATACAGAATAAAATACAAGGCAAAATTAATATAGGTTTTTTAGTTTAGGGTAATTAAAAAAATTATTTTGCAAAAAAGTCAGAGTATTCCTTTTACAATTTTATCTTATCTATGAGATATAATTTCATTTTAATTTTGGATATTTAAAATTAGGCCACTCTACTTCTGAATATATACATAATAATAGGTATTCTTTTAAAATTAAAAGATCCACAAAGAAGATAGCTTTCTAATTATTTCTTACCTAGTACTGAAAAGGAAGGACAATGAAATACAAATGATCACTTCAAGATTTAAGTGCTTAGTTATTAAACAATTTAAAGTGTAAAGGAAATAACTAATTTTGAAGTAATTTTGAAATGTAATTCTCCATTAAGCCATCAGTGATCCAGGCACACTGTGATTTACCAATGAAAAATTCAGCCTCATATTGGGCAAGAAAAAATCTGTCAATAGCTGCTAGAACACGTGAGCACTGGTTTTGAGGAGAGAACTTGGTGCAAGATGGATAAAGCATTGTTTTGAATAATTCACAAGTTTTTAAACTTTATTACAGTTATTCAGAGCCAAAATGATAAGTGTAACTCCTAACTTGGCCAATCCTATCATGAAATTCTGAACTGTCAATGCTAAAGAATACTCTCCTGGCAGCAGATATGCTAGACAGAGGAATTACCAGTATAATTAGGAGCTCAATATTGATTTGAGTAGTTTAACACTCAGATATGAGTGTAGTTTAATTGTTAATTGTATAAGCTAATTTCTGACAATTAGCATAAAACCAATATATGTGCACAGAAGTCAGTCTGAATGCCATTTTGCTTTTGCTGTGCAATCCAAAAATTAGTATCATGGGCCCATCTGACTTAAATCACACCTTCTTCACAGAAGTATAGTATTTGGAAAACTCGCACAAAAAAAAAAAAAAGTTGGAAAAACATGGAAAAATATCATAAATGCTCCAAAACTTAGAATATTTAGAATTCTAGCAACTTTTGGAGAACTTTAAAAGCTCTATAACTGTTGTATTATAAAGTAGAGATGTTATAAAAAGCAAATTAACTACGCCAAGTCTTTTCTTAAAAAGTGTTCAGAAGAACTTTTAGCCACAGGCAGATCAGAGTTCCTTGAACATGGAATCACCAATCAGTCATTGTGTAGGGGAGGTGATCTAAGACTGCACTGCTTAAGTGGTGATTTTGTCCTGATAATGCTTCCATGTCTCCTCCTCTGAGGAGCATTTCATGTGGCAAACGGTGTGTGTGGCGATCTGGACAAAAAACTCGCTTTCAGACAATGATCACATTTATTTTCTTGTCTCCTCTGTCTTCTTCAGGGCCAGTAGCTCTACAGACTCTTCCTGAGCAGGCTGCTATGTTCTCATAAGAACAGTCTGGTGAAAAGTCTATTTCCTAGTAAATTGATGAAAAATAAGGCACAGAACAAAATTATCAGTAAGATGTTCTAGAGACTGACATCTAGTTCATCTTCCCTGTCCCTTTAATCCATCTAGTTCACATATTACCTTTTCCAATAAGAAGTGTTACTTGAGTTGCCAATTTATTCGTAATTCTACGCTGTAGAAATCCATTCTGACTTCTCTAAGGTTACACTTAGAACCAAAATGTATATTTATTAAATTCAGCAAAAAACCCCTCAATTTTTCAGTGAGTCTCAGCTTTTAGGCAAAGATAATTCAAACTGGTTTATTTTCATCAGTATAACTATGTCCTACATACAAGATCCAGTCTCCATTGAAAGCAGAGGGTGGATCTTCCACACTAACTGTGCAGTGTGAGTTAGGACTCTACACAGACATGTGATGTCCATTTGATCCTTTTCTTGCTATTGAAAATTTAGAAAGATGACAAGTGAATCCTAGCATCTAAAGAGATTGTCACCTGCAGCTATCTGCTTCTCTAGCCCCCCTTTTCTCCCTGACCAAGGTTACAAGTGCCTCAGGCACGCAGCCATACACAACACTGAGTGATCCTCAGCCACTTTACAGCAGGGTCAAGGAGCTCAGCATAAACTTTTCATACAGGTGAACATAAACTGTCAGATTTTGGACCAACATGGTAACACATGGATTTGTATTTGATCCACCTGCCTCCTAGCTAGGAGGTGATTTTCTGGCTGAACACGTGCTGCTCAGGTCCTGACACTGTTTATAAGGGACTGTTTGGAAACAGCAGCACATGTTTTAATACCCTAGATTCTCAGGATCCTCTCAGGACAGACACCTCTCTCTTTTCCCTCATTATCTTTTAATATTTCTTGGGTAAAACTGGCTTGGTTAACACAACACAACAATGGTTGCATTAGCCAACTACAATGTCAGTAATTTCAGATACCATGGACCATCAGATACCAAGGATACCATCCTTGAAGAGGATGCATGTCCACAAGCTAATGTCTTAAAATGGTCACTTAAATGTGGCCAACACTGGGCAACAGAGAGCATTTCCCAGGTGCAGTTCTCCATCCCCACCTTTCCTGCAGGATGACTAAGTCAGGAATGAAGCTGCTAAAGGCTGTGAATCAAAGAAGCACACATCAGTGCTGGTTTATTTTGACAAGCCTAAAATCTTTGGGGTTATGGCTGCTTCCCAAAGAGCCTGGTCCATCTTTCAGTGGAGTGAGTAAACTCATAAAGAGGGGAGAAAGCTAGACCAAAATAATTGACTGTGAGGAGGAAATATTGCAGCCACATCAGCATAAGCCATTCTAGCTCCTGAGTCAGAGTCCTGTGTGAGCATGAGTCAAGTCCCTTAATTGTGTCAGCACAACCACTAGAGATTTCTAGCTGTGGCACCTTATCGGGGCCCTTAAGCCAGGCCTAAAGTAGGAAAAAGCCCTATGTTTTAAAAGTAAATGGCTAACAGAACTATACCATTTCAAACAGGATTAAACCCAGGTTAACATCTAGAAAAACTGTTACAAGTATGCTTTAGTGAGGAAAAGTATCACAAAAAATTGTTTAAAAACAACCACTTTCCTGTATGCAAGTTTTTTTACTTTGCCATACTTTGTGTTGCTGGAAAGTTCCTAACGCTCCTGGCTTGTCCCTCAGTAATAATGGTAATTTTAGACATACATGCACACAGCGAATTGCATACATCAAATCTACTCATTAGTCAAGTTAGTATGATGAGCAGAAAAAAAAAAAGAGTGGTGCAGGGGGCAAAAAAGCGATGGAAGAAATGTAGTAGTTTTAATAGGCACGCACTGACTATATTTTCTGTAAAATATGAGGGACAAGCACCCAGGGTGTTCTTGTGGCTGTGGGTCACCTAAACCTGAATGAGTTTTTCGTATTCTTGTGATTGTCTTTTCCATATGCAAACCTGACAGTTCTTAAAACATATGTAAATACGTGTTATTTACAAAGGCAGTCCAGTCACAGATGCAATGAGTCCAAATAGATTTTCCCTTAGCTCAGTTCAGTGTTATTTTTCAAGCTCCTCTCTTCACACATGCAAGTCTTGCATTTAGAACAGGCTGCCTGAGGTCACAGACAGGATTTAGCGAGTGCAAGCCTGCTTAAGGAGGCCGATTTGAACCGAGGGATACAGAGCCTTATTTATGACACAATCATAATCTGAATGAAATTGGTTTATGTCTTGTTCGCGTTTAAGAGTACCGTGCTCCCCTTATGCAATATTTGCATTGGAAAAGAAGAGATTTGCATGGGAGTGAATCACTGACATTATTCACAGGCATTACAGGATTTTACAGTGGATCTTTAAGAAGGAAGTCAGGATGGATACTGTGGAATTGATTTCAAAATAAAATTTGGATGCTGTGTGTGAAATTCTGTTGATTTCTTTTAGTAAAAAAGACTGTCTCACCATCACTTCAAATTTAAAATGCAAAATCTCTTACCTTTAAATAACAGCTTTTGCTCCAGAACACCTGCAACCTATCTATCTGCATCATGGTGTTAGTGCAGGCATGTTGAACAGGGAGAAGTGACTTAGTCAGAATGAGAAAGCAGGGTTTGGAGCACATAAGGTCATCTCTTCAATAGGAGGATTTTCTGCTAGCAGCTGCCACTGCTGAATCTGACCAGCGACTGGAAGGCATCATGCCAGAAGCTAGGACATAAAAAGATCTTCAGACTGGGAAGCACAAAATTGAAATGGAGAGGAGCTGATCAGCTCTTTTTTCTAGTTTTAAAGATAGGTCAGGAAGGTGAGTGAGGCAATGACTGATGGGGTTGGCACCTGTGGGTTTGTCTCTGGGGAAAAGATACACTAAGGTAAATTTAATTAGCTGTGAAGCCAGGATATTTATTGTAGTGCCTATCCGTGATATGCACCTTCTTGGTATAGGAGGGCATTTTTCATTTTCAACCTATGATTAATGGATTCAAAATAAATGAGAAAAATCATGCTTACTTTATAATAAAAATGTACACTTGAAAGTTTGCACTGATAGAAAAAAGCCAAATCCATGTCAGGAAAGATTTGGCAGAATACCCTTCCCAGAAAGCTCTCTTAAGAGAGGAGCATCCTGTAGGGCCAACAAAAGTGCTTTACCTGTGTAACATGCACCAGTGCAAAAGTGCCAAATAAGCTGTGCCACTTCTGTGCAACATAAATGGGTTTCACCTTGGAGTTTTACCTGCATAGAAAGGATGCAAGACAAAGCACCTCCCTGGCCATTTGTATGGCTACCAAGGCTACTTGTTATGTCAACCTCTTTGTCTGTTTAAACTCACATCTGTCTCATTAAGACTAGTCTTAAAGCCACCACCAGACAGACTTTTGTTGTATCCATACCATGGCTGCTAATCAAGTTTTAATGCAATAGTGAGCACATTGAAGAACATATTTAACACCTGACAACATATAACACGTAGGTAACACATTGGTTTTGCAGGGATACGCATTGAAGATGACTCTATTGATTTGGACTTTACTGCTGAAAAGATTAACTAATTTTTTATTTTTTTTTTTAACCTTAGAGAAACCAACATGTGTCCTAAGAGCAGAGTCAAGATAAGGTGCTTTAATTTTGGTCTGAGGGGAATTTTCCAAGGTCAGACCCAGCCTAAGAAGACAGGGCAGACCTTGCTAAAGTAACTTTGTGGTAAAGTATCCAGCACTTGGCTATGTTTCCCATTTGGCATATCTGATATATCCAACTGAATTTTGTGGAAAAACATTGTATTTTTTTTTTTTTTTTTGCAGCAAAGAACTAGTCTTTGTAATCTGTTGTGAAGTTACTTCAAAAGCATTCCAGCAGTTAACTCTTCACATAGCACAAAGCTTATAAAAGAGACCTAAATTCTACATGCAACTGAAATTTGCTATGGACATCTATCTATCTATGACAAGTCTCTGAAACAGGGAGCAGTATGTCCAGGGTGTTTCATTATTCTTGGTGATGCAATTCACGTTTGGAATAATCACGTCTACACACAGTGCTCTGGAACTGCTATGCCTACACAGCTGTTACAACACTGCTGCTTTGCATTCTTGGGAGATTCCATGGTTTATTGCCTTACCTTTCTGGTTTTTTCCATGCTTGCTCACTGTGAATACTCCAGTACAGAAAGTAGTAGCAGTAGTTTCTATGATTTCTCTCATTTCATCACAGCTTTCAACTGAGCTTTGTTTTTAAAGGACTGTTGATCATCAGGAAAGAAGCACTGAAGACCACTGAGAGGTTCCTGGGGCTATTTGCGTACCTTTAGGGACAGGGACATGTGCACAGCTGAAGCTGAGAAGGGAACTGACTAAGAACTAGTTCATGAAATGGTGAGGCTCAGTAGTGATGCAGAACACAGACAGCAATTTCAAAAGGTTTGGGAATATTAACTTTCAAGACCCTTAAATGCAGAAATTGTCCCACAACTGTAAAAAATGAACTTGTTATAAAGAGTTTATCTTGGCTTAGTGAAATATGCTCATCCATTTTCATCTGTAGAGTCACTATTCTCATTTGGTAGCCATTTCTGCAGAGAGAAATACATAGAAAAAATGGTCAGGTTTATTGTGAATGGGTTGCATGCAACAACTAAAAATCTGGTTAGCATATATGAGTTGGCAACAAACAGAAATTTATTGGTGAGTTTAAGTATTTGAAATTAGTTAATTTTCTTTAGGTCATTAGGTAAGTCTATGATTCTACCATTAATGTGACAGATAAGGTTGTTGTCACTTGTTGTACCTAACAGAAGGTAGCATTTTCCTATGATATAGCAGATGATCACTATGGGAAACTTACTAATACTAAAATGACATGATGAGTAGGTCCAAGAAACTTAAATTTTTAGAAATGCTAGACTATTTAATGCTATTTTTTTTTTCATTAAGGCCAAATATAGAGAACAATAATGGTATGATTATTCTTGTCTGTTCAAAAGACTGAGCATACCCACATACCCATGCTTCCCCTGTTTTTGGAGACTTTCCAAAGATGCTTAAGTAAAGAAAAGCTCATTTATTCTCAACCAAGTGGGGTGATTTTAAATTGTGCATTAATGATACTCAAAAGCTTGATTGGAGAAATCTGCCTCATGAAAATTATTTTATCTGTGGAAAGAATCTCTATAGGTTCTTTCACAGCAAAAAGAAACACTGAGAAATTTTGAGAAGTAAATAAAGGAGTGAAGGCAAATTCCTCTGTCTGATCAGAAAGAATACAGTCAGTGATGCCCCACAATTAAGTTGTGAAATGAGTGCAGATTTATAAACAAAATGCCTGCCCTCTTGGGGCAGAAGCAGGGAAATTTGTATATATGAAGATTTTTAATATATCACACACAGGGATTTTACTGAATTCTGCAAAGCTTTTAATACAATCAAGCAAGGTTAGGAAAATAATTTCAGAAAGTATAAGTTAGTTAGGGCAAGAGAGCAGCAGAAAATAAATATTCTTTGGAAGTGCAGAAACACACTACCCCTTTGGGCAGATGAATAAGTTTATAGGGTCCCACACTACATTTCATTTGCTGCTTTGCAATGTGGAATGTGGAAGAAAAAACCTGTACCTGCAAACTGCTACCTCAGTAGACACACTATTAGGAAATAGGTTTGTTTTATCGTTGAAAAAATAAGAGATTTATCTGCTGTCTGTCTCCTGCAAAAGCTGTTTCTAAAGGAAAACTGTTTCTCTACTCTCTCTCCTCTTAATCATGCTGAATTTAGCTTTTTTATTTTCCATTTCTCCATAATTTTATCACTTTGTTGTGCACAGAGAATCAATAAATACGCTACCCCTTGATTTCCTTTCCTTTTTACGTAGATTGGACATGTGTTCATCCAGTGTAGGCACCTGTGGCTGTGGTTGCTCCAATGTAGCATGCATGAGAAAGATAAAAAGGAACAGGTAGTCATTACCAAAGAAATGGCCTCTGTGCCAAAAATAATAAAATGTAGCTCTTTCCTTAATTGCACAACATCTTTGCCAAAATAGGGAACTATGTTTGCCTGAAGATTTCTTTTTTAATACCTGTGGATCAGTACAAAGTTATCTGTTAAATAACTAGGATTCTGCCGTCACTAAAGATATAAAATACTGAGAATCTCTATAGTCATTAAAATATTTGTGTAGTCAGAGTTGGGTGATTGGTAATACTCAGTCCAAAGCTGAAGGTATAATAAAATAAATCAGGATATTTATTCTATCCTTTTTTTTTTTTTTTTTTTTTAAATCCTGTTTCATTCTGCTGTTACAATTAACTTACCTTCTACTTGTTAGGCCACACAATGCTGCCCTGTTAGATATGCATGCCTCTGATGGAAATGGTAGAATGCGAAAGAAGGGTAACCATGATGAAAGGCTGTTCAGCAGACTTAATCTAAAAGTTGTTTTACATAGGTGGGACTGAGGTCTTGTACCTTGAGGCACTTCAGTGCTCAGCTCCAAAGCTGGTGTAGAAAAATGCTGCATGGATGTCCAGATGTAGAAGTCTGCTGTGCAGAACTGGATGAGGACTAATCACCATGGGCTCCTTTTATTGTCTGTGGGGGAAAAATGGAGAGAGAAAAAACACTTTAAGGCATGATTCATACCATCCTAATGTAGGCATCTAAAATAGGTCAGGTTCATTGAGCTCTAAAATGTCTGTTTTTTCTATGGACAGAGGCATGGCCACCTTGGGGAATCACTAGCTTAGATGTGGATATCTATGTAACCAAGCAAGGTGAGATGATTTCCACCCCCTGTAACTTTTGTGACCAAGAATAAATATCTATAAAGAAAGAAACATTGCCCCTATTAAAAAGAGCTTCTCATAGAATAAGTGCTAAAGCTCCTGTTCCACATTCCCTAAAATGACCTAGATCCTATAAAACATAAGGATTGAAATCTCATCCCAGAGAAAAGCATGTTATAATACTGCATTATCCTTCATTCTGAATTGTGAAAGTGATTTCTCACTCAACTTAAAGCACATGCCAAGAAGTACACAGCAATGATCTAATTAAAGATGTGTACACAGAATTCAGAGCTGATTATTATGTGTATTATAATTACTGCATTCAGGAGTGCATCAATATATTAGTGTATATACACATATATGTGCTAATAGAATGCTTAAAAGACAATTATAGATATTGGTTGTAATTTCATACACTAATAAATGCAGTATATTGGTATGCAAACTAAATATATCTATGAAAATGTAGGGATAAAGACAACAAGAATATGTCCTTATTTTATTCTGAATTTCTGAAAGACTATTTAGCATAATAGAAATTTTAGTGCTGACATAGTTCCATCACTAACTGGGGAAAAGAAAAAGCATTCATTGAATATTTCTGTTTTGCATTTAGAAAGAAAAACAGTGTCTGCACTGCCAAACTATCATCGATTCTGACATTTTCCAAAGCAGATGGTAAAGAACATCTATTAATTTTTTTTTTAATTGGCCGGTCACATAACTTGATTGAAAGATTTTAAGAACAATTTGTACTGCTCTGCATTGGCAAAAAGCTTTGGCATACTGGAGAAGTCCAAGAGGCCTGGAAAAATCTAATGCCATGTTGATATTTCAACAACGTAAACAGGATGACCACGGTAACTCTAGATGAGTTAACTTGACCTTGGTTCCGTGTGAAAGAATGGAACAGCTGATATGGGACTCTGCCCATAAGGAAATAGAAAATGGTAACGTAATTACTGCCAGTCAACATGACTTTATGCAAAACAGGTTAAGTTAAACAAACTGCATAGTACTTTTATGAGATAAGAATTTTTGTTATTTTATTTGTTTAATAAAGGTAACTATGTTGACAAAACAATGCCTTTCAGACTTCTGTTAAGCATTGATACCACATGATGCTCTGATTAAATGCTACACCAGAACAAAACCAAGACAACATATATGAGACTAAACCATAGAAATCAGAATTTCGATGTGTAATTGTTAACTAAAATTTACCAAGTATCACCAGTGTGCTGCTACAAAGATTCTTCCATGCCTTAGACAGTTATTCAATCTATTTACCTATGGGGTGACCAAAACAAAGCATAAACTGCAACAATACCTCTAAATTCTGCAAATGGCAAGAGGAGAGAAATTATGAGAATAGATTACAAACAGGAAAAGGTTTAGACAACTGTAGCTAAGTAGAAATTATATGGGTATAAATATCGCAAATTAAAAGCTGCTTTGGGAGGAGAACACAGAGATTACACCTTAAGGACTGAGTGTAGTGGGTCTAAAAAATGGGTAGGCAATGGTTGATGGTTAATTTTTTAGTGCAAAAGAGCACTAAGCTGATCAATGTGATCCATGGTTTTACACTGGAAGGGGTGAGAACTGGTCTTCTTACGGCTATTGTAGTCAGACCAAATTAAGCTCTCCATAGAGAAAGACAGAAGCAATGAAAACTACCACCCTACAAACATATGTTACTCTGATTTGGACTATGCAAACCAAGCACTTTCCCTGGGATATACTGTAAACACAGCAGATGAAGAAATATTTAGCAGGGGTTATGTACATCTGCATAAATAAGGCACGAGAAGAACAGCAGGGAATTTTTACTTGTTGTGTTTGGGGAAACCAGACTTTGGCTACATTATTTGTAAACAAAATTGCACAACTTTGTTAGCCCTTGTGGTGATTTTGTTTTTGTTTTGGGTTTTTTTTTATTTCAGTAAGTACAAAACAAGTCTCAGAGTGAATCAAGAAGCTTGAGGCTGCGATGAAATTTTCAAGATTTTTACTGGGAAACCTATCCTGACTGTGTTCTGCTTATTTTCCTGAATTCTGCTCCCCAAGCATTTGCTGTTGGAGAGTTGGAATTCTTTTTTGATTCCTCCCTGGGCAGTCATCACTGTCATGGGAGGATAGAGCTGTCTGTGGCCCACACACACAAACACCCACAAACACCATCCACAGTTACACTGCTTCCTCCAGTCTCTCTTTTCCAGCAACACCAGAGAAAGACACTAATTTTGCACTCCTTGTTTTCCTTCCTGGCATGTTTTTAAATGGAAGGATGATAAAGACAGACCCTCTGCAGGTCTCACCTCACTCTTGTAGTTCAGCAAGGAGAGAGCATGTACAAAAGAAGTTTGATGGGGATTTGAGAAGCTATATGAGATTGCATGCAGCCAGCCAAGGGACCCTGATCTCTTAGTCCTCTCCAGCCTCCAGGGCTAGGGTTTCAGATGGAAACCATGGAGCAGGAAAAGAGGACACTCAGTATTCAAGCTTCATTTCTGAATGGAGTCAAACCTGAAGTTTGAAGAAACTGCTCGGGATTCAGTAACCTGGTAGAGCTCAGTAGGCACCTGAAGGGAAGCAGAAGTGAAACTGCAGAGAAAAAAAGTGGGGAGAGGTGAAGCCAAGGGAAAAAAAATGGGGAGATGCATATCTCTTGGTATTAGTCAGTGTCTGTGGATAAGACAGAAATAATGGCTGATAATGTGATGGGGAATCAGACTGGTACATCAGGTCATGTTAGGGAGCAGCCCTCACACTGCCCTGCGACACAGGCACATACCCCACACACCTCAGGGTGCAAAGCACCTGTGGTGACTCACTGCCTTACAGTCTTGCAGCCTTTCCTCTCTCATCTGACACATAACCCTCCAATACATCAGTTCGTGAAACAGAAGAGCCTGCAGCAAAAATAAGTACAATGTGGGCCAAATGGAGAGAAGTCAGGCAGGAGCAAGTGTACGAATCTCATTGTTAATGCATGAGATTCGACAGATTGGGAACTGAGAGGCAAATGTGGGGCAGGGCTGATACTGGTGCTGGGAGAGGGCAGGAGTCAAAAAATCACCTGGTCTAGTCTAATCTAATCTAATCTAATCTAACCTAACCATTGCTGATATTCATATGGAATGTGAAGATCAATAAAGATGAAAAGGGATAAAATTGATAGGTTATAAATAAAGCACTGACGAACAACATCCCTGCCCCTCAGCATCTTCACCATCAAGGATATTGTGGGCTTCTGTTTTTAATCCCTCTTCTAAGTAGCCTGTAATTCTACCCTTTCTAAAACCATGAGCCAACAGCTGGTGTCTTCCTTCTTTCTCTACCATCATCAACAAACCATCTGTGAGAAGAGAGAGGGAAAAAAATCAAATATTTTGCTCTCACCGGCTTTCCTCGCTGGCTGAGCATCTGTCCCACAGCTGTCACACAGCACTTGGAGAGCAATGAGTAACCTTAAAGTCCAAATGTCTTCCAGTTTCCTGATTTTCAGGAAAATCATCTGTGTTGTGCACCATAATGCCTAAAATGTTTCCTGAAAATTTCCAATAAATTCCAAAGTAGTCAAATTGTATCCAGGCAGGCAAGAAATCAAAGATATTAATCTTGGCCTTGTAAAAGAGAGGGGGCATGTGTTAGCTAACTCTCCAGAGTCCCTTTACAGCAAATGGAGGAAAGTTATTCTCTAATGGAAATATGTCACATCTTTTTTCATGCATTGTTTCGTGATTTCTGACACCAAAACTGTATACAACTAAACATAAGAGTCTTTCAAATTAAGCGGAATGCTTTTTTTTTTAAGTGAGCAGAGCACACAATGTTGAGTCCATCAGGGTTTTATGGTACAGAAGCTCTAAAAATGCCCTAATTGGCAAAATGAAGTGTGGCATGGTGAGAGGGATGGTATCTGTCTGGAAAAGTTAATGCTTTGCTTCTTTGTAAAATATTTGAATTAGTAGTTGCAGTTGTAGGAATCAACACCAACATAATACGGCTACACATTATCTCCTCTATTATTAAAATGCACATTAACCAAATTCACTATGCTTAGTGTTAAACTTCAGAATTACCTGAAGAAAGGATTAATAACCCTCCCTTCATTACTTTGGAGGAACTCTAGAGTCTAAAATGCATTAGTCATCGAACTTTTAGATAGTTGTGGTTAGCTGAGATGAACATCACCTCACCAAACATTCAGGGACAGCCAATCTAGCCAAGTTTACAGAATCTCCTCACTTATCCCATAGCTTATGAATATAACCTAATGGCCCCTTAAGGCCTGCATAGGAAGACTTAAATATCATAACTGAATTTGATCACAAGTTGTTTGTGCTGCAGAGGACATAGAATCTAAAACTTCCGTAGTTGGCTTTAAAAGTCATGCTTCTATAATAAATGCAACTTAAATTGTGAATATCTATATACTTAAGACTTGTTGAGCCTGCAAAAAGTGCAAAATTTATCCAAGAAAAACAATAAAGTAGAATGAGGTTGTTGAGAGCAAACACTTATTGTGGACTGTGATGGTTTTCTTCAGATATAACATATCTTCTGGAAATGCAGAGTACAGCTGCTGCATTTCTGTAATATACTCCAGAATACTGCGGTGGTTTAAAACCACGTGGGAATTAAACCCCAAAAAATCTGCTCCCCTTCCCCCTGCATCTGCTCCAGTGAGAGAGGAACAAAGGAAGAGACTATGTGTTGAGATAACAATTTATCAAAAACAAAGAGCTATGGAATGAGAAATGGACAATAACAACAGCATTAATAACAAAAGTGTACAAAGGAAAAGGCGCTTTACACACAGAGGTGTTCACCACCTCGACTCAGTTCTGTGTGGCTGCTGAGACAAGGACACGATGACAAGCCCTCTCCACAGTGGCATTGCCTATCCCAGAGCCCAGGACAACAAAAAACAGGGATGGGCAAACTCGCAAAGGGCTGGGATTGTCTGCACTGTGCCACCACTTCCTGGGCTGCAATCAGCAGTCTTGAGCTCGGCTCCTCTCCCCCTTGGCTGGGGATCAGCTGGGCTCAGGCTTGGCTCAGGCTCGGCTCAGGCTCGGCTCAGGTTCAGCTAGGACTCAGCTAGGGCTCAGCTCAGGCTCGGGTCAGCTTGGCTTAGGCTCAGGTCAGGCTTGGCTAGGGCTCAGCTCAGCTCAAGCATGGCATAGGTTCAGCTCAGGCTCGACTCAGGCTCAGCTTAGGCTTGGCTTAGGCTCAGCTCAGGCCCAGCTCAGGCTCAGCTCGGGCTCAGCTCAAGCTTGGCTTAGGCTCAGCTTAAGCTTGGCTAGGGCTCAGCTTGGCTCAAGCATGGCATAGGCTCAGCTCAGGCTTGACTCAGGCTCAGCTTAGGCTTGGCTTAGGCTCGGCTCAGGCTCAGCTCAGGCCCAGCTCAGGCTCAGTTTAAGCTTGGCTTAGGCTCAGCTTAAGCTTGGCTAGGGCTCAGCTTGGCTCAAGCATGGCATAGGCTCAGCTCAGGCTTGACTCAGGCTCAGCTTAGGCTTGGCTTAGGCTCGGCTCAGGCTCAGCTCAGGCCCAGCTCAGGCTCAGTTTAAGCTTGGCTTAGGCTCAGCTTAAGCTTGGCTAGGGCTCAGCTTGGCTCAAGCATGGCATAGGCTCAGCTCAGGCTCGACTCAGGCTCAGCTTAGGCTTGGCTTAGGATCAGCTCAGGCTCAGCTCAGGCCCAGCTCAGGCTCAGCTCAGGCTCAGCTCAAGCTTGGCTTAGGCTCAGCTTAAGCTTGGCTAGGGCTCAGCTTGGCTCAAGCATGGCATAGCTCAGCTCAGGCTCGACTCAGGCTCATCTTAGGCTTGGCTTAGGCTCAGCTCAGGCTCAGCTCAGAATTGGCTTGGGCTTACGTCAGTCATGGCTCGGGCTCAGCTCAGGCTTGGCTTAGGCTCAGCTCAGGCTTGGTTTAGGCTCAGCTCAGCCCAGCTCAGGCTCAGCTCAGGTTTGGCTCGCCTCTGCCGCTCCATTCCCTGCGCCTGCTCCCCACCCCAGCGCTGAGCGGGTGCGCTCTGCTGGGCTCAGCTGTGTTTGCCTCCTGGAGTTGCATTCTTCCCGAGGGATGGGAAGGGATGGGTGGCAATGAGGGGCAAAGTCTGCAGGGCTGGTCCTGGTGACTTCCCGAGGAAGAAATGGAACAAGATGGTCCTGCTTCCAGGGAGTGTTCCCCTTTCCTTTCCCCCAAGCCACTCTCCCCAGAGAGGATGTGCATTGTACAGAACAGCAACCTCGCTCGGTCCCTTCCTCAGCACCTGCAGGAAAAACTGACATCTATTGAGCACTTAATGAGGGGCAGAAATTAATTTACTGAAGCTAACAAACTTGAGACAAAATATTCTCGGTTCTGCGATGTCATTTTCAAATAGAAGGGAGCCTTGTCAACTGATGTGCACTCCTCAGTCTTGCTGAAACAATTCAGAGGGAACTGAAACTCAGAAATCCTGGAGGTTCCACATGAAGACAAGCAAGAACTTCTTTACTGTGCAGGTGACAAAGTACTGGAACAGGCTGCCCAGAGAGATTGTGGAGTTTCCAGCAGATATTCAGGAGACATCTGGACACAATCTCGAGCAGCAATCTCTAGGATACCCTGTCTGAACAGGAAGGTTGGTCTAGATGACCTCAAGTGATCCCTCCAACCTCACACACATTGTGATTCTGTGAGTCAGTGACTGGTTTCTAAGATTTTCAGGCTTTTCTGAATATTAAAATCCAAGTGGAGGCAATGCTTAAAGTAGTGTATTAACTTGTTGAACCTGCACTTGGAAAAAGAAAGTAAAATTAATTAATTACAGAGACCCTTCAAAAGTGAGAAACAGGAAAACCCACTATTTTTTTTTTCAATCAGAAAGTAAATAAAACCCCACTAAATCAACAAGCCATTAAATGGTGTAGTAAGATTATTTCAGTATTACCTGCCTAAAGGATTGGTAATGTGAGGAGGTCTCTGATGTTTTGCAGACTGTGATTTTTAACTTGTGAGTATTTACTTAAATATAGCCAACAACTGGGGTTTTTTTTAAAACTTGATTATCCTGCAAGAATAACAAGATCACTTCCCCATAGGCATTTTCCAGGAAATGTTCAATTAACAACTTTACAGCCAACCACTGACTTTCAAATTATGTGATCTTTCCACAGTCTATAAATTGTATCAGTTTAACTTTTACCTGTGGGATAGTTACATTTCTAAAACACTGATTGTGTTTATCCATTCCCAAACAAAGCAAAAGCATCATTTTATTACAAAGGACACCTTCTGAGGAAATAATTGCAGAGGAGACTCCTGTAAATAAATGCTGGCAAGGGTACTCAAAGGCCAAACTGCAGTGCAGCCCAGGAATCTCTCACCAGGTTCAATTTAGTTGGGACAGAGGTTTTTGTTAGCAAACAAACTCAGAATGCTTTGTACCAGAAATGAAAGGTCCTTTTAGCTCACTGGAGGGTGTAAGAAAAAGATACCCCTAGGAGGCTTCATTTCCAAGGCATCTTTCAGGTTCTTATACAAGGCCAGCTGAAGAAAGGGTTTGCTTTGGTTTGGTCACTGCAAGATAGTGAGCTGAATGAATCTTCGCTCACTGATCCACTTCCATACCAGCTGCATTCAAGAGGTGACAGCAGCTCTTGCAATGCCTGAATTTGGAGCTATTAATCTTTTTAAAATCTACTTCTGTAACCTTGAAAGTTTTTACAAGTCGGTAAAGGGTCTCTCAAAAAAGAAGGAAGGAAGGAATGCAGCAAGGCACCAAGAAGCATTTCCTTATTGTATGATTAAATGCAACAGATGAAATTAAAAACATGTTCATGTGCCATGATTACCTAATTCTCTTCAGTTATATATGCTTCTCCTTTGCTTAAACTGCTCCTCAGCAGTTTAACTGAAAGCACACTCTTCACTTTTATTTCATTTTGTGGTCTCACACTTTAGTAATGAACATGTCACATTCACATGAATATTTAAAAAACATTATGCGATCATTTAATTTTGGGTCCATGAGCACCCAGCAGAACAGGCAAGAAACTTTTCAATTCCCTTTTTGTGGAATTTACTTGACAGCAATTTTTAAATCAAATTGTTGTTATTATTATGCATGCAGATTGCCTCCAACCATGGCAGTGCTTGATACAACAAGTATCTTGGACATGCCCACTCCTCCCTCTTATGCCCCACAATCCATTTGAGAGTCTCTAGCATGGGTCGAGTGTTTGAGCCCTGACATCCAAGAACTGGGAGGAGGTTTTATTCAACCTCTCTCACAGGTACATTAAACTGCATATATTTCTGGTGCCAAGAGTTTTGTACTCATCTTGCTGGGATGCTTAATAACCTTCCTGAAATGAATAGTTGCACTTAATCTGCATACCTGAAAAAACATGCTTCCAAAAATATATTTTAAAAGAAGATCCTTCACCTCTTCCCTCAGGACATGTGTTGCCTTTGTGCTTCCCCCATGCATATAAGCCCATCAAAGTATGGAAGGCTGACACTTTTTAGTTCTTTACATGCTGAGCATGCCTGCAGTGTCCATTAGTTAGGAAATGGGTGAGCTGAAGCTGCTGTTTGTCAGCCACAGCATTCATGGGACTGGAGAATTGCATTTGCCTCCCAAAATTGGCAATCTTCCTCAAGTCATTGCATATGTACAATATAAACATTAAAAAAAAAAAAAAAAACAGAAGGAGGCCCACCATTAATTACCCATCTACACAGTGTCTCACACAATGGAAGCCTGAGGCTCCAGTGAGTTTCCCAGGCACTGTCTAAATAATGCAGATAGATGATAATTTTCCTTGAAAGCAGTCAGCCTACTCTGAGGGCAAGCCTTCCTCACCTTAATCACATAAAACTTCCACTGAAGGGGTACACTGACAAAAGCAGGCAAGATTTTCCTCTGTAGTGTTTCTATTTCCCCGAATGCCTCTCCATAATCCCGGTGATCTTGCGCATGCACAAATAAGATCAGCATATGTCCTGCATGGGTAAGAACTTCACCAAAAGTGTATCCCAAACAGTAAGAATAAGCAATGATTCATAATCACAGTTTTACACTCTTTAATTTGCACAGTTAAATTAGCAGATAGAAAAAGAGAAGAATAAAAAATTAATAGAGAGAGAATGCAAGAAGACTGTTCTTTTCTCTTTCAACAGTGATAATCCTGGAGCTATTTATAGGTGTATCTATCACAGAAATCCAACAAAATAGGACTGGAAGTAAACATGAGATCATCTAGACTATCACACTGCCCTGAGTCAGGACAACTGTACTTGTGTCATTCCTGAGCAATATTTGCGCAGCTTAAAATGCTCCAGTGATAGGGACTCTATAAACATCCCCTGACAGTCTACTCCAGAATTGCATTACCCCTGCTGTTAGGGGAATTATCCTGATGTCAAAATAAATGATGGAGGAAGTTAGGCTACCTTCTGAAGGTTTTTTTGGCTTTTTTAAGGCTAGAGGGAAAAAAGCTACTACCTAAAGCAGATGTAAAGGCCATGTGAAACAAAGGCAAATAGCCAAATGAATTGTAAGGCAGAGAGGAAAGCTGAATGACTGGAATGAATTTGCTGGGGAACAGCCTTCAAGAACATTCATAAAGGAATACAAAAAGTGGCTAGAGTAACCTGCCTAGGGGAAAAAAGTAAACAAATAGATTTTCAAACAGAACACTACCTAGCAAGAAACAGAATTGAAAAAGCAGAAAACAGACAAACAAAAAGCCCTCTTCTGTTCAAGTCTCGTGGTGTTTGGGCAAATGAGGCTTTGCAAATTTTCTGTAAATACTTCATCAAAGAAACATTGAATTCTAACATCCATTCTCTTCTTGGAGAGAAAAATACCCCAAAGGACTGTAGATCTTAGCTATCCATACAGGTAAAAAAGTACATTACAGAACCGTTTTTTTTAAAAAAAAAAAAAAAAAAAAAAAAGGAAAGAAGTAAAAAGGGCTAGATGTTCTCAGAGGCAAGAGGAGTATTGACTTCAACTATTGCTTGAAAGTATTTGTGTCTGTTGCTTCACGAATACTTTTTTTTCCCCCCCCTAGGACAGAACTGGTTATATTCTATCAGTCTTTTTTCTTTAAATAACATTTGTTTTTTTTAATCAGCGATCATTCCAGAGGGGGAAAAAAATTCCGAACGAAACAGAAGCCACCAAAGCAGTGCCCGCACCGCAGCAGGACGCGTTCCGGAGCCGCGCGGTGCCGCCGCAGGAGCGCGGCCGCGCTGCCCCGCGGTGCCGCCAGGGGGGGCGGCTCCGCCATCGCCGCCCACCGCGCACGTACAAAACGGCCAGGAAAAAACCAAACCGAACCCCAACCAAAATAAAACCCGCAACCAACAAAAATAGATGTTCCAGGAAGAAAATCCTGGTTGATTGCGAAGCGCTGACGCATATCGGCCCCCAGTGCGTAATTTTCGCAGCGGCAGCAGCGGAGGGGCGGGCGCGGAGCAGGAGCTGATCCACACCCCCCGCACGCCCCCGCCGCTTCCCCAGGCTCGCCTCGGGAGATTTACCGAGAGCGGCGATTGCCGCGGGAGGCGCCGGGCGAGCGGAGCCCCGCAGGGGGCGGCGGTACCGGAGGAGCCCCGCGGCGGTACCGGTGGTACCAGTGGAACCCCCCGGCGGTACCGGCGGAACCCCTGCGCGGTACCGGGGGAGCCCCCGCCGGGCCCGCAGCCCGAGCACCGGCCGGCCGGGGACGCGCTGCTGCAGCAGGAGCTGGTTCGGAACCGCCTTCTGCGGGTTCACCTGTGGCAGGAAGAAGAACTGTCTCCTTGTTCAGAGCCCGGGGACTTGCGCAGGGCTTCCCCCAAACAGCACCGGCGTACCGGCCTGCCTGAGGATGCCGGGTTGTGAATCTGCCGCTTGAGAGACAGATTTTGAGGAAAAAAATGATCCAAATGCAGCTCTTAGTAAAAAAATAATAATCTATAAATAAGGCATGCTCCAGATTTTCCTCAGCCTAATCTCCCCTCCCATACAAGAGCATACAAGGTAATGACATCACTTAATGTATATATTTTCATGAAATATATACATTTTCATGTATATATTTCAGATAAATAAAATAAAATATTTTCAGATAATTAAAAAAAGGTATTACATGCTTCAAGAATTACTGAATATGCACAAAGTTGCATAACTGTAACCCTTATTTATTAAACCTGGAATTCTCTGGAAAACTGTGGGTGCGATATTCACTGAAGCAAGTAACCTTTACTTAAGAAAGAAATCGCAGACTAAAAATACTTCTGAGTATCTTCTCCTCTTGTACAAAGCCACCCATAGTTGTTTACACAGGATCAGGGGGAAAAAAAACTGGCAGCCCCTATTTAAGGGTAAGGGCAACTGTATCACTTAGCATTAGTCTTGCTATAAAGGAATAAAACCTGCTGTTTGGAGTTGCTAAATGGGCAGTAGTATCAACAAAGTCTTTTGTAAAACTACCTGTAAAGATGGCCTGTCCTTCCTCCCAAATAACACAGACTTCTCAACTGGATAACAGCAAAGTCATGGTACATTAACACTCAAAGGAGTTGAGAAATGTTAGAGAGAAACAAGGTGATGGGAGTTCATGTCCTCTTACACTCAGGTTATGAAATGTATAACCGGAATGACACTGTATCAGGAATATGCAAATAAATGTACCAGGGAATAAACTGACTTCATCTGTTTATGTAGAAGTTCAAGGACATCAAAATATAAATCACTCTGTTTTCTTGGAACAAATAGCTGTACTCCTGATAGTAAAGGAAATGTTGCTGACGCACATAATCTTTCTCTGCACCTTTTTCCCATGGCTTCACTACCATCAGCTCTGTGAACCTGGCAACAGGTAGAAGGCAACAGCCAAGCCAAACATCAAACACATCCCTTTCAACTGTTCCTCCTTGTCCTGATATTGAAAGATATTTCAAAATTATATTTAGAATAAGAACAAATGATAAAGATATTTTTAAAAGATGTCACAAATCTTGAAATTCAACTTACTCATGCATTCAGTCTCTCAGAAAGTGTCTTTTGAGTTACTGGCTGTGACTTTGGGCAGTATGTAAATATAGCTATATATTCATAGGGCTTCATGCTTCAATCCCCCTAACAGAGGTGGAGGGGAGAGGGACAGGGAACAAACAACAAAAAACCCCAACTGGTCCCTGTGTGTACTGGGCTTGTAGAATCAAGCTTCCAGATGTAACTAAAACCAGTTAGATGCCCCTAGAAGTAAAAAATTCAATTATTTAACTATTGTTCAGAAAGGCAGCCTTCCCAAGCAAAATTCACTGATGGCTTGAGAAGGTCATTGCTTGCAAAACTGTTGTTGGCCAGTGCTTAGCATCCATCCATATAGCTCAGTAATGAAAACAACACAAAGTTTAAATACATTTATACATAAAATAAATTATCACAATTTAAAAAAAAATTTTTTTACTTACAGGTAAGAAGCCCCAAGTGCTTGAAGCATGGAAATGTGCAATCAGTAGGGCTCTGTGCTGACAAAACTGTGTTTGCTGTATCTAAACTTCATTGCCAAAAGCAAGGTCTATAATTTTCTGGGCATGTCTCTGTCATTTTAGAGTGGACAGAGGTAACATTTTATGACTGACATAACTGATGGAAAATGCCCCTCACACAGATAGTATATTTCGATAAATCTGACCATTACCCAACACAGTTTATTTTTCTTGGAGAGAAAAGGAGATGGCTGAAGCCTGGTATGTTGGCAAAAGCATAGTTTAGCAGGCAGGAAAGATGCTAATATTAGAACTATTTGGTTGGTGTACTTAAATACTAGCAAAGCATTCCCAGCCAAGATCTCAAACTGGAAGGTGAATATGGTGAAATAAAGTTGGGGTAGGGTAATACGACAGAAGGAATGGGAGGGTAAAACAGGATCATTTTTTCTTTCAGGATGATGAAATTGTTCTATAGAGATGATTTAACAAACATCCTCTGGCAAATCTGTTGCATTACTAAATATTTTGTCACTCCTATATTGTGCCTGAAGTTGTTTGGTGGGAAAAGGGCGCATGTGTTGTGCTTAATCATCCCAATTCACAGCCCTCTGTATATCTGAAATCCCATTTATTTCAGAAATTAAAGCAAACATTGCTACACAATGCACAGGAATAGCTAAATCATAATACATACAAGCCTGTAGGACCAGTGAATTTTAGCTGAAAGGTGGAAGGGACGAGTGGTATTAGTGCATGTATTGTAATTAAGTGCCGTATAATTACATTGAAATGGCTGTGAAAATTTTTCAGAAGGGATATAGTGTTGAAAAACAATTCAGGGGACTTCTGAAAAAACTCTGAATGAGATAGAGCATCTATGTAAAACTAGGATCATTCATTCCAGAGTGTTGGTCATTAAATAATTTACTTTTTAACTTGAATTTTACAAAGCCTGAGTCCGACTTCTTGTGTTCAGTACTCCAGTTATGCGTTAAAAAACCAACCCCAAACATAACTATGGAAAAATAATGCTTATTATTAATCAATCGCTGCTAAAAATGAGATGCTAAATATATATCAATGCCAATATAGAAATAAAAACTATAAACTGCAACCTTGCATTCTAGTCTATCCTAATGCATTTGTCACAGAAATGGTTTGCAAAGCTGTGCTGCTAATAGCCAGTGCATTACCCACATGGTCAAGAATAACATACATGACAATGTGAAGTAGATGAAATAGTATTTATCTTTTTTGCACTTCAGACTTAAGAATGCTTGCTTAACCAACATATTTCATAAATGTCTGGGGAAAATATCTTCAAATTCCCAAGGAGTTTTGGGGAAAATATCTTCAAACTCCCAAGAGGTTTGCAGACAAAAGTTTGTGTTTATAGGCCCAGATCACTCAGTAGCAAGAAACTTTTATTTAGATAACAAATTCCCTTATGACTTTGGTAGTGTGAATGCAGGAGGTAGTTTGGCCCGTTACAGTCATAGCTAGAAAATCAACTATTCCTGAGTTTTCATATGAAGCTGTCCTCTCCGAGATTTCTTATGCAATCATTACATATAATCTAAGTTTACAATTACCAATTCTAGGCGTTTTTCCAGATACAGAAATCAAAGCACATTGCCAGGACAGTAAAGACTGCCAGCATCATTTTCTGTGAAAAATCACACATGCACAGGGACATCACGGATAGCCTGCCTAATATTACACTCATTTCTATGGAGAGGCCGGTGCCTCTGATCTCAAATTACTTCTCTAACTCCGTTGATTCCCCCTAAAAATTAAAATAAAATAACTACTACCTAATGTTAATGTTATTATTTTCCCATAAGATGATGGGAGAGGTCTTCCTTCATAAGATGCTTTACTGCAGCACACCGGTATTTACAGTGAAGTGGTCCTTTCCAACCACGCTCCCCTCTGCCCTGCTAGAGCTGTTAATTCCTAAAGGAGTTGTTATGACCCAAACCGCGGAGAATTCCGTGCAGGAGGGAGCTGAGCTGCGGCAGCGCTCGGGAACACGGGGACAGCTCGGCCACGGCCCCGCACGGCGGCAGCTGGAGGCGCCGCATCACTTTCGTCTTTTTTTCCCCTCGCTTGTTTGTTTGCGGTGCTGCTTTTGTGTTTGTTTTTGTGGGTTTTGTTGTTTGTGTTGTTTATTCCCTCGTGTTTACTCGCAAACCTGACTGCTTCAGCTTCGGCGCAGGCCGCCAAATGAGAGCGTGTCCGACAGCACTCCAGGGGGAAACGCGAGAACACGGAGGGATGTTTGCGTGACCCCAGCCCCACTTTTCTTCCCGGGCGTGTGCAGAGGGAGGCTTCCCCAGCCGCTCCCGAGGCGGGCGGAGATGCGGCTGCGGTTAGAACAGGCTGGACGGTGTCAGTGCACACGGGGTCGGTACAGCCTCGTCCCTCCATCCCTCGGCTGTTACTGCCGCTGCCCTCCCCGCACCGCTCTGCGCGCTCGGTGACGCGCCGCGACCGCCCTCATCGGGGGGCGAGAGCCCGGCATCCCCGCCCCGCAGCCCCCTCCGGGGCCCCTGCGCTCCCCCTGCCTTCCCCCGCTCCCGCCTCGCACAGGAAAACGCGGGCTGGGCAGCCCCCCGCCCCTCCTGCCGCCCACCCCGGCCGGGGCCCCTCCGCCGCTCAGTCGCTCCGGCGGAGGGCAGAGAAAGGCGCTCATTGATCGCCGGGCGCGGCCCGCCCGGTGACGAGCGTGCGGCTCCCCTGTAAACAAGCGCGGCACCGCGCACCCCCCGCCCCCGTCGTTCCCCGCCCCGCGGAGCCCCCGGTGAAGGAGCGGGGAGGCGGGGGGCCCTGGGGCCGCTCTGCCCCCGCCGCCGCTTGTTCCGTAATCACCGCGCCGCGGTTCCCCAACGGGGCCGGGATCGTTTCCAGAGGAAGTGCGGACGCTGTCCCTATTCCCCAGTCCAGCGAAGCGGGCGGATAAATTAGAGCCGTTTAATGAACTAGCAGCGGCAGCCCCTGCCCCCGGCCCTCGCTGGGTGGCATTTCCCCGCGCGCGGGGCGGGGGCGGCGCGGGCGCGGTGACACACCGCGCGGAGGAGCGCGCGGAGCCGCCGCGCGTGTGCGGGCAGAGCTGACGCACACGCGCGTGTGTGCGGGGGCGCGCGGGGGGCGCCCGGCGCTCACGCACGGCCCGAAGCTCCGCCCGGCGGGACCGCAGCACCTGATATGGCCTGGGCGAGCTCCGCCGGCGCCCCGCCGTGCCCCGAGAGATGGCGAGGGGCAGCACCGGGGCTCGCCGGATGTGCCGGCTCTCCCCGCCGTGCCCGCGCCCCCGCACGCTCCGCGCTGTGTGAGCGGAGGGCAGCGACGGGCTGCGCTGCGCCCGAGGGGGGCCGGAGGCTGTGGGCGGGAACGCGGAGGGGCGGGAAGGGGGTGGGGGGGCGAGGCTCCCGCCGTCCAACGGCGTGTTGCCGCTTCGCTGCCGAGAGCCCGCCCCGCCGCCCCATTGAGGGCCGCGGCCGTCCTTCGCGCTGCCCGGCGGCCAATGCGGGGCGGTGCCGGCGGCGGCGGCGCCCCGCCCCGTCTCGGTGTGTGAGCGCCTCGGTGAGGCGGCGGTCACGTGTTGTTTTGCTCTTTAGTTGGGGCACTCGGTGCGCGATGTGTTACTTACGGCGAAACTCCCGCCGGCGCCGGCAGCAGCAGCGGCAGCAGCAGCAGCAGCGGTCGGGGAGCCTCAGCAGCGTCGCCGGTACTCGAGCCGGGGAGGACGCCGGGCGGCCGCCGGCAGCACCCGCTGCCTAGAGGTGACAGCGGAGGATCCCACTGCGGCTCCGGGCACCGCGCTCTTCTACGAAGGAATAACTTTATTTTACCTGCTTTACTCCATCCTCCCTTTTTTCTAATTTTTTTTTTTTTTCCGCGGCGCTCGGGCTCCGGATCCGCTCAGCGTCGGCGACAGCAGCGAGAGGAGCCGGGCGGCGTTCCCGGCACGGGGCTGGGGATGGCGAGCCCCGCCGTGCTGGGGCTGCTGCCCCCCCTGAGCTCCCCGCCCGGCCCCAACCTGAACAACAACAACAACAATAACCAGGGCGTCAGGAAGTGCGGGTACCTGCGCAAGCAGAAGCACGGCCACAAGCGCTTCTTCGTGCTGCGCGGCCCGGGCGGCGGCGGGGAGGAGGCGGGGGGCGCCCGGCTGGAGTACTACGAGAGCGAGAAGAAATGGAGGAACAAGTCCGGGGCGCCCAAGCGGGTGATCGCCCTGGACTCCTGCCTCAACATCAACAAGCGGGCGGACGCCAAGCACAAGTACCTCATCGCCCTCTACACCAAGGACGAGTACTTTGCTGTGGCGGCCGAGAACGAGCAGGAGCAGGAAGGCTGGTACAGGGCTCTCACCGACCTGCTCAACGAGGGCAAGGCGGCCTGCCAGGGGTCCCCCTACCGCCACCTCGCCTCCCCCTTCTCCGCCTCCTGCGGCGCGGCCGCCGCCGGCGAAGACCTTAACTACGGGCTGATCGCGCCGGCCACCGCTGCCTACCGGGAGGTCTGGCAGGTGACGCTGAAGCCCAAGGGCTTGGGGCAGAGTAAAAACCTCACCGGCGTCCACCGGCTCTGCCTCTCGGCCCGCACCATTGGGTTCGTGCGCCTCAATTGCGAGCTGCCCTCGGTCACGCTGCAGCTGATGAACATCCGCCGCTGCGGCCACTCCGACAGCTTCTTCTTCATCGAGGTGGGGCGCTCGGCCGCCACCGGCCCCGGCGAGCTCTGGATGCAAGCGGACGACTCGGTGGTGGCCCAGAACATTCACGAGACCATCCTGGAGGCCATGAAGGCGCTGAAGGAGCTGTCCGAGTTCCGGCCCCGCAGCAAGAGCCAGTCCTCCTCCTCCTCTTCCTCCGGGGGCGCCGGCGGGCCCGGCGGCAGCGGTGCCTCCGCCACCCACCCCATCACGGTGCCCGGCCGCCGGCACCATCACCTGGTCAACCTGCCTCCCAGCCAGACCGGCCTCCTCCGCCGTTCCCGCACCGACAGCCTGGCCGCCGGCACCAAGTGCACGCCGTGCCGGGTGAGAACGGCCAGCGAGGGCGACGGCTGCCGGGTGGGCTCTGCGGCCGGCAGCCCCATGAGCCCGGGCCCCGTGCGGACCCCCCTGAGCCGCTCGCACACGCTCAGCGGCGGTGGAGGGCGGCAGGCGGGGAAGCTGCTCCCGGTGCTGGCTGGCGGCGGCGGGCTGCAGAGCAGCCGTTCCATGTCCATGCCCGCCTCCCACTCACCCCCCTCCGCCACCAGCCCCATCAGCCTCTCCTCCAGTAGTGGCCTCGGCTCCGAGCCTGCCCACCCGCATCACCCGCAGCGCCCGTCCAGCGGCAGCGCCTCCGTGTCCGGCTCCCCCAGCGACGCCGGCTTTATGTCCTTCGACGAGTACGGCTCCAGCCCAGGCGGCGACCTCCGGCCCTTCTCCTCCTCCTCCACTGCCAGCAACCGCAGCAACACCCCCGAGTCGGTGGCCGAAACCCCCCCAGTGCGGGACCCGGGGGGCGGCACCGACATCTACGGATACATGGCGATGGAGCGGCCCCCGAGCGGCCGCTTGTGCTACCGGCCCTGCCCCGACGCTGCCAGCGACAGGTGCCATCGGAAGCGGACCTACTCCCTGACCACGCCGTGCCGCCAGCGACCCACCGCGCCGCAGGTCTCCTCCGCCTCCCTCGACGAGTACACGCTGATGCGCGCCACCTTCGCCGGCAGCGCCGGCCGCCTCTTCCCCTCCTGCCAAGCCGGGGCTTCCCCCAAACTGACCTACACCCCCTACCCCGAGGACTACGGGGATATCGAGATCGGTTCTCACCGCAGCTCCGGCAGCAGCAGCACCAATCTGGGCCCGTCGGCAGTGGGAGGAGGCGGGGGAGATGATGACGGCTACATGCCCATGACCCCCGGTGTGGCTGCATCCTTAGGGCAGGGAAGCCGGGGCAGCGATGATTACATGCCCATGAGCCCCACCAGCGTGTCTGCCCCCAAGCAGATCCTGCAGCCCCGGGCAGGGGTGGGTAGCGGGTCCCCGGGAAACGGGAGCAGCTACAAGACCAGCTCGCCTGCGGAGAGCTCCCCTGACGATAGCGGGTACATGCGGATGTGGTGCGGCTCCAAGTTGTCCGTGGAGAGTTCAGATGGAAGGTTGAGTAACGGCGACTATATCAATATGTCCCCTCGGGACCCCCAGAATGCGCCCCCAGCTCCCTCCCTCACCCCCCCAGACTTCTTCTTTGCCCCTTCAGGGCATGGGTCCAGTGAGCCCCCAAAGCCCAGCTGCTATTCATACAGCTCCTTACCCCGTTCATACAAGAGCCAGGGCTTGGCAAAGGACAGCGACCAGTATGTCTTCATGAACTCCCCGGGGAGGATGATCCCGGAGGAGGCGGTGTGTGGAGCGAGCCCGGTGCCTGCAGGCACCTTTGCCCCCTCCAGCCACTCGGTGCCTTCGCCCCTGCGGCACAGCCGGACCGAGAGCTTCCTTAGCCAGCGGTGCCAGCGGGTGGCCCGGCCCAGCCGCCTCTCTTTGGAGACCTTGCGGACGGTGCTGCCCAGCATGAATGAGCACCCTCTGCCGCCTGAGCCCAAGAGCCCTGGTGAATACATCAACATTGACTTCGGGGATGCTGCCGTCTATTCTCCCCCCTCGCTGCCTGCTGACAGCCCGGCCTCCTCCCTGGGCTCGGGCACGGGGCAGAGGCGCTCCCCTCTCTCTGACTACATGAACATTGACTTTGGGTCACAGTCACCCTCGCAGTCGGGCACGGTCTCAGTTGGCTCCTTGGAAGCTCTCTCCCCAGGTTCTTCCTCCAGCACCAGCCAGCCCAGTGGGCGCTACCTGAAGGCGGCTGTGGAGGTGGCTTGTTCGTCCAGCCCGTCGGATGGTGATTACACGGAGATGACCTTTGGCATGGCCACTACCCCACCTCAACCCATCGTTCAGAAACCAGAAAGTGCCCGGGTCAGCAGCCCCACATCTGGTGTGAAGAGGCTCACCCTTTCTGGGGTGGAGGCTTTCATTCTCTCCAGCCCTCCCCCAGACCCGAATCGGGGGGCCAAAGTAATCCGGGCAGATCCCCAGGGGCGGAGGAGACACAGCTCAGAAACTTTCTCCTCTACCACCACTGTGACCCCAGTGTCCCCCTCCTTCGCACACAACCCCAAACGACACAACTCGGCCTCGGTGGAGAACGTGTCCCTCAGGAAAAGCGAAGGCCTGGAGGAGGAACAGGGTAGCAGTCCCATGTGCCGGGAGACCTCGGCTGGCTTCCAGAATGGCCTCAACTACATCGCCATTGATGTGGTGGATGGGTCCCTGGCAAACTGTGACAAATCCAGGTTGAAAGCTAGGCACTTCCTGAATGGGGGCATCAATGGAGTAGAGATGAGCACCTATGCCAGCATAGACTTTCTGTCTCACAACCTGAAAGAAGCCAGTGCTGTGAAAGGTGAGTAGCTATGTCTGACAGTTCCTGCTGTGCGTGTTTGTGCTTTGTGTTTACCATCATGAGGTTGTGTGTTGTTGCGTAGAGCACTACTCCTCTTGGCTTCCTTAAAAATCACTTTTATCCCTTTTTACGTGTCCTGTAATAAGCAGTCTTGGAGGAACTTGGTGGCTCTTTGTATGAGGAAAAAGGTTTAATTTTAGAATATTTATTCATGTTTCAATTCTGCTGTGCCATTATTATGTATTTATACTTCTGGGTATCCCACGAGAAGCTTCTGTTTACACAGTTGCTATGTTTGGGCTGTATTCAGAGTTTTCTGAAGATTTTGGAAAGTGTTTAGAAAATGTGACCTAAATAGTTTATGTTAATGCAACTTCTAAATACTATTTAAAAATGTAAAATGATGGCATTAAAACCAGGATTGTTTGAATGAGAACATCAGATTACAGAAACAATCCTTGGCTCTCTAGCTGAGAAGGTCTGTAATATCAAATTGAGAAGGATAAATTGAATATCGTGGTTTTGAAATACCTTATGTCTTGCAAAAGTTTAACAGCAAATCATAGTGAGCATGGAATGTGAATTTAAAAAATGGTAATTCTTTCCAGAAGTCACTACATGCTTGAACTGTTGTATGCTGTATCACATATTTCACTTAAGGGCCCAGCCTGTGTTGGTGTGTAAGTGTTCCAGTTGAGGTCTCATGGATTGCAAATGCTGGGTGTCAAACTGAAGAAATCTGGAATTTAGGGTGAGAGAGAATTTCAATTTTCAGTATGTAGCTATTCCTTTAATTAGGTGCTGGTTATTAGGTGCTGAGAAAAGAAGGCAAGAAACAAATTCCCTTCCTTCTTCCCCAAAATAGTACTCCACCTTCTCTCAGTAAGTGAGGATTTGTACACAACTGGGGCTGGGCTGGTTGAGGCAGGCACAGAGCAGCCAGTCTTTCAAGGAGGAAAAGTTAATAATGAGATACTTGTAAGGATGCTCTTGGATTTATGCAAGACATGGTAGTCAAACCCTTACGCATAGATAGCTTTAATCTGTGTTTATGGCTGTAGCTGGGTGAAATGACAAGCCAGGTAGTATTTGCTTGGAGATGAATAGGTACTGCTTCTCTATTCACAGTGCATCGATAACAAGCAGAAGCTTGTAAGAAAAACTTGCAGGTTTTTTTTTTTTCTTTGTGTTTCCGTAGTAGCTAGTTGATTTTGAAGAAGAAAATATTTTCTCTTTTGATAGGAAGTACAGGAAGATGGAAAAGATGAGAGATCCACCGTTTGCAGAGCAAGCTTTGAACCTAATTAAGACGAGAGGATTGTTGAATGCAATGTCAGAGTTTGAAAAGATGAAGGCTTATTCTGAATGACTGGAAGGGTTGAGGGCAGAGCCTTATTTGCCTCTTGCTTTTAGTTTTGCTGGGGTCGCTTTCAGGATCCTTGTGGCTTGCCCGAGCCCGGTGCGGATGCTGCAGCCCCGCTCTCCCAGCCCGGCCGTGGGTCCCAGCAGACCATCACGCCCCTTGCTTTGCAAACGGATTTTTCGCAGAAACGAGGAGCTTGTCTTGAGCCACCTAGAGCCCCGATGGCAGCTGAAGCCCGGTGTTGGGAAAGAGCTGTTTCCACAGCATTCCCCAAACTGCTGACCCTGGGATGGGGGGGGGGGGGGCGGACCGGCTGCCGGGAAAACCCGGCGCGGGATTGCGGCAGGCGGCACGCGGGAACGGCAGATAAGGAGGGAAACGAGCGCTGTCCTCCCCATCCTGTAAACAAAAGGATCATGCAGAGAACGCAGCCGTGCTCATGCGGCTTACAGCGGAGAGGGCTCAGTGCTGCTGCTGCCTGTGTTTGTCCAAGGACGGTTATAGGCTTGCCTTATTTTAATATTTAATCTGCATGTGTGTTTGTTTTTCCTCTTTCCCGTAAGCTTCTAAACGCAGATCACATGGAGGAGTGGTGCGGGGAGGCTCGTTGGGATTGACCCTATCTGTAGGAGGTGGGCTGTCTTCTCCAGCACCTTGCTTCCCTGAGAAGGGTGCCAGCCTGTAGGGTGCACTCAGAGGTACGGGATGCAGGGATGGATGGATGGAACCAGAGTCAGGCCATGGTAGTAAGGAAGAACCTCACACGAGCAGCATCCTCATCCTCAGTGGGTTGGGTACCAAAACCAGGGCATCAGCTTAATTGCACTTGTGGCAGCCAAACTGGCAAAGTCACAGCATGAAGGACTTCATTGGTGAAAATTTAATCAAATAATAAACTTTTGCAAATTTCCTAGTTTCCCTTTTGGTTTTCATTGGGATTTCACGCTAAAGTTTGTTTATGAAAGGTACTCTGCCAGTGCTTAAAAAGGTCACACAGAATTTTGCTAATGTATTTGAGTTTCAAACATTGTGATTTGGGAGACTACTACGAATTTCATGTTTTACTGAGAAACATATTCTGTTTAAAGGAAACTGTATTTTGCACATAGACAAGATAATTTCAACAGTAGTAATTTGGGTAGATTTGAGAATCTAATTCTGTAAAAATTAATGATTTGCACAAGAGAGAGCTTATATAATCGGTGTTGTTTGTTTAGTTCACAGTTTTTTCAAACTTTGTTTCTAACTACATCAGAAAAGTGAGAAATTTTACTTTGTGGTTTCTAGTAACTTTTAAATGGAGAATCCACTTCTGTTTAATGTTTAGAACAGGAGACTCTGAGATGCAGAGTATAGCTCCTTTTAATTACCTTCTCAGAAAATTAATACTTTGATTTGTGCAACATGCATGTAAATAAACATGTATTGAGTTCTTCTTTATGGATTTTGATTTGTGCAAAATACATTTAAAAAATCAGTTTGAGTTCTTCCTTAAGGTCTGTTCCAGTAGTTGTATTTTTATTTGGATAAATGTTTTAAGGGAAATAATTTGTATCATTTAAAGGTGACTGGCTTTCACGTGTAGTGTGTTTCTCTGCTATCAGTAACTTGCCTCTGCTGTAAGGGAGTGCTTTGCTTTGGAAATCTCTGTCCATGTTATCCTGTCATGGGAAGAGCAAGGAGTGCATCCACATCTGTTGTCAAAACAGAACAGTTAAAAGGCTGCTTGAAGTTATCGCTTCATTTACTTCTGCTGTGTTCTGAAAATGTGCAAATATTTAGGAGTGGGAGAAGCAATTGCCTTCATCTGATATGTAAATAAAATAATACTGTTATTGGTGGGTTAAAACTTGTTACTTGCTAATAACTAGCCTTTGTTCTTAAATTATGACTGCTTTTTGCTTAGAAACATATGGACTGTGTATGCATTTCATTATTTATGGAGATGTTTATACTAGTTTTTCTCATAAAGTGTGAATTATTTATTCCAGTATATTTATGACAGATTACACTCAACAGTCATGTGACTTTTATGATGGATCTTAGTTCTAAAGTCAAAGTTGCAGTCAGATTGGAGCTTTGTTTCTGTCTCAGCGGGGTTAAGATTTTACTCTTTGTGTGTAATCCTGGAATTCTTAATTAAATTCAGTGGGTATATAATAGGGAATTTTCCTTAATCTAAATCACCAGAGTGGATTATCTTTAATTTTGTTTTATTTTCCATTCACAGAGTGCTCTGTAGTTTTAACTTGTAAATGTTTTTAGTAGTTGGTCTAGTTTGCTACAACTGAACAGATGCTACATGTAATAATTAAAAAAACCTTGAGGATTCTTTTCCCTCCTATGTCAGTTGCTTTTGCCTTGATTTGTGTGAAGAATTCATCATCTGTAATGCATCTACTTAAAATCATAATAAGACGATTTTTGATAAAGATCCTCACCTTTCACTTGCCTTGTCAATTAGCTTTTAGTTTTGTGAGGGTTTTATGGTTGCATCTAAACAATAAAAAAGCCTATCTTAATAAAACTCTTCCTCTGTCTTTCTAATGGCGTTTTAGATTGTGGAAGGCATAATAAACTCTGTTTCCTTTTTCTTTGGGATTACTTTACACAATGAATTATATTACTAAGTTGTTCTTTTGACCTCGTCTTCATATGGCAACTGTCAAAAAGTTTGGGATCTCAGAGCAACATGAGAATGTTTTTCTCTTAAACAAAATTAATGCTTGCAAATTTTATAATTACTTCTTAAAAGTATTGAAAGAACCATATGCTGTGTTAGAAATCTGTACATCTTTTTAAGTATTTTTTAATAAATCCGTTGTAGTAGTTTCTCTTAAGTTCTGCTAGAACATCAAACTAACTGCAGAAAGAACTGAGCTACTTTTGATAGCTTACATATCTTGAATTTTTAACTTGCACATAGAATTAAAAAATTGAGATTTTTTTTAAATGTCTCAAAATTCACTTACTGTCTTTCAAAAGGCACTTTGCAGGTGACCAAACCAAAATGGTTAGATCTGAACCTAGCAGTGCCACTTGTGAAACACAAAATGTGAACTGAAATTATCTAAGATTAAATGAATCTTTTAATATTTTAAATTATGTTGATTATATGGGTGTCAGCTTGATACAAGCAGATAGACTATCATGACATCTATTAGACTTTTTTTTTCTTTATACTTTAAATTGTGTTTAGCTATACTGCTCATAGAAAGAATGTCATGGTTACTTTGAGTAGTTTAAGATAAATTGTTATAGACCAAATTGAATGGTGGGTTTGTTCTAAAATGAACCAGTACAGTCATTGCTCAAGGCAGAGGAAATGCTTAAGTTGATGATTGTTTCTGATTACTTGATTTCTTTCAAGATAGCTACAGAGATTAATGTTCATTTGTAAGTAAGAAGAATAAAGGGGTGTTTGAACAGAAAGAATATTAGGGCATGTTTTATATGGTAGGGTTGTGGGTTTTTTTGTTTTTTGTTTGTTTTTTTTTTAAGCAGAGACTAACATGGGTTTCTTTAAAGTTGATTTTTAAGTAGTATCAAATACACTGGAATGCTGAAGAGGTTTATAAGCTGAAACACAGCAAGCATCCACTGAAAAATGTAGCCAGTTACTGTATGTAATCTAATTTCCCTCCCTATTCAGTAGTTAAATGGCAGTATAATTACATCCAGGTATTTTCTGTCTATAAGTTTTTCTGTGAAAGCACCACTAATATGTTTCTTTTTAAAGTAATAAATGTCTAAAAAAGTGGTTATATCTGTGACTTTTTTTATTCTTGACTTGTTGAAATATAGTATCCTTTTAATACTAGTTGTCTATATGCTTTTTATTTGTGTTCTTTGTGTTAGTCATGATATACCAAATTTTGTGCAAGTTTTAAGTTGATACACTATGTGTAATAGCAATTTAAAGTGTATATGTTGACTTATTTGTTAAATTAGGATATGTAATTATGAGAGTTTCACAACTCTGGGTTTTTTTGTAGTTTCTTACAATGTTTGCTTAGAAGTGATCTGTGTATGCATGGAAATCAGTATTGTCCCTTGAGTTTTTAGAAGATGGTGTAGTGACCTCCAAAGTTCAGCTATGTTTTCTTTGTGTCTGTTGTCTGGCATGTAGTTATTTTTAAAGTTTTGTGCGTATGTATGTAGGGGGTCAAGTGTGTCAGCTTTGGCAAGCCAAGTTCAACTCAATGGTCCCCTTGTTCCTGATTGTTGAAAACTCTGTCTCTCTGGCAGCAGAGTTTTCAGAGGAAAACTTGTTTGTTTGTTTGTTTTGTGGTTTTTTTTTACACTTGTGTTTGTGTCAACTGCCTTTAGCTATCTAGCATGTGGGCTTCTCGAATTAGTCAGTCTGCCAGGGCTCTGGAGAGCCAGCAGCATTAAACAGAACTAGCAAACGTGACTGCTCCCATTGCCTTTGAAATGCAAGGTACAAAGTAGCATGCATCTTCCTCGGTCAGCTTTGGGGGAACCCAGAATTATTGGTTCAGATTGCATTTGCAGTTTCCACACTAATACAGGTAGAATGAATCCGCCTCAGTTGCAGGGTTGTGTTTGTAGTTAACGCAAACTTTTAAGACTTGGATATTACAAGTCTGATGCAAACCACAGAAAAATCAATGCAAAGATTGCTTACATCTTTACAGAGGGTCACCTAAAAGTATTTATTGGCATGTTAAAGTGCTAACACATCCAGTAACGTTTGAGCCTGGCTCAAAGACAGCAGCAGTTAGTAATCTCTGTGTTGCCAGTTAAACAGTAATGAGTAACTTTCCTGAAGAATAGGTGAGTGCCTGCGTATTTCCATGGAGTTGTGCTATTGCTTAGTAGCTCAGGTGACAAATTGGATACTAAACTGGGACTGTTTAGGAAAGATTTTCAATCTGATAATGAGAAATCCCTTTAGAAATTAATTTGAAAGACCAAGGACAATACTTGGAGTTCTGTTCCTATTTTTGCTTTAAAAAATACTTCAAAACATTCTCATTTTTTTTATCAGTGATGATGACCTCAAATTGCATATAGCTGTGTCAAAACCAATAATTTTTAAAAATCAAGTTCTTTCTCACAGTGCAAGACAAATACACTCTGGAAAGAAGTTTGTTAAAAGTGAATAGTGGGGAGATACTTTCTGTAATAAACATCTTTGATGGTAGGGGGTTTTTGTTTTGAAATTCAGAATTACCCATCTCAGTTAAATAAAAGTTATTTCAGAGTGTGTTTTTAATCTCAGTAAATCAGTCACAAAAATAGTTAGGAGAAACAACCCAGGCCACAAACCTAAGCCCCCACCTCTGATGGTAACATCTACACTGCAGAAGAGTAATGTAATAGCTTTATTGCATAGATTAGGAATGATTCAGTGTTTTGTTTACATTATTTGTCAATCTCTTCAGCATCCTAGAGGAGAGCACTTCCTTCCTGGCAGATGGCAGCCCCAGGGCCATGCACCTGCCATTACAAGCACTACACAGTAGTAATCTATCCCAGCATCGCTGTTGACAAGAGGCTAATGATTGGAGACTGTCTGCCTGACAGCCTAAACAAAATAGGAACATATTTGTCCTTCAGCGAGGGTCTGAGAGATCTTAGGTAGGACAGTCAGGACAGCATGCTGAAAAATTATAATGGGACTTAGTTTAGACGTCTTTGGTAGTGTTTGTAGTATGAGCCACTTGTAAGATGATGGTGCTTCCAAAAGCAAGCGGTGTCTGAAAGCAGGGATTTTCAGTTTGTGTGGCAGAGCAGTAGCTGACGTGTATTAATAGCTCAGTGTTGATGGGAGGCTTGCGTGATAGCGCTGGCTGTGCCGCTGCCCTCGGCACGGGCTGCCCTCGCTGCGAGCACCCAGTGGGATGCACTCGCGCTGGAAAATGGGGCCAGCAGCACTCTGACAAAGTCAGCATGTCTCTCTGGTTGTTCGAGTGGTGTCTTTGGTGTTTGCGTAATGCGTTCCTGTTTCAATAACTTGATGTGTAATTTTATATGTTTTCATTATGACATCAGACCACAGTCTCTTTATTTCATTTTTTGTTCCTTTCTGTCATGTGTGTTTGCTTTTCTTCTTTGAAACTAGTGTGGGCGATGTTTCTAGGGGACACTACCCAAGGCAAGGGTATCTTTGAACTAGGCCAGGATGTTCTCTGCTAAATTTAAAAACTACCCAAATATTACCCAGAGTTTGTAGGGTATTAAGCAGGATTACATGACGCACGGATTAGACATTGTTGAGCAGCTTGTTTTTGTTTGAAGGGGTCAGAAATGGAGGCACTGGGGCTCTAGTGTGATGCCAAAATAGCAAACTTGCTGATCATCACAAATAGCAGAAGTTTCTTAGAAACAGTGGAGCACTTCAGAGAATTTTCCAAGCTTTCTCCAAGTGATGCTTTAGTAAAATTTGTTTGGTGTGTGCTGTGATGATGAATGTAAGGTATTAAACTCACCATTCCATTGAGTTTCAATTTCCAAATCTGTTTCTCAGGTACTTTAAAGCAGACTAAGAACACCACTGTAAGTGCAACTTGAGGCAGAGGGCTTTGATTCTCTTCAAAGACAAATCAATAAATCCTTCCAGTAACAGTGGGAATATCATGTCAATGAAATAAGATCTAAGCTGGTTTAGATTTGTCTCTTACATTGTGTCCTCTGGGACAGAATATTATTTTAAAAGGTGTTTATGACAGTCAGGATGTCTGTCTCATTAAACTGAGTGGCATTGTCAGGGTAAGGTAGGGAATTGGAATTTTGAAGACTTTCTTTCTATTTTGAGTTAGTTTGTTGGTGGTTTGTTTTGTTTTTGGGTTTTTTTGTGATTTGTTTGTTTGGTTTGGTTTTGCTTTGAATGTAGGCTTTTTCTTACCTGAAGTCACAATATTGATTGAACAAGACACAGGACAGTCTTTTGGGGCTGGGTTATACTTAACTCTTCTGTGGAAGGCAATGGTGTTGAATAGTTGCTCAAGAACAAGAAAACAGTGATGGTTTTCGTTTAGTCTGCCTTTACTGATGAAGATAATTTTGGCTATAGAAACTTGCTTGAAATAACTGGTAATGTTACATTATTGCATTATTTAAAAGAATAAGAGCAGAACTGGCAAATGGATGCAAACCTCACCAGTTTTCTAGTTAATGCAAAACTTTCACATCACCAAACTGACTGCTTCAGATACTGTGGTCTCTCCCATGCTTGAATTACTGAGAAGTTATGGAGTGAATTTCTTAGGTATTTCTTTCTTTTTACTAGTTCCTCTAGTAGTGATTTTTTTCAAAAACTCCAGTGAGTTGTTTTTAGTTTACTTCAAAAGGCAAACCAAAATCAAGTGATGTGTCTAACTAAAATTTTCACTTACACCTAAAAAAGACTACTTGTGATGGAATAATGATATTTGGAACTGGAAGGTGGAGGTGAGGTTCTCCTGAAAGTCAGTTGCACTCACTTATGTTGTAACAGCATTCATTTTTGCATCATAAGCATTTGGTAAAATTTATAGGACAGTGGACCTGCATCTTCTACAACAGCTTTCATTCCTGAGCAATTAGTTCTGCCAAAATTAGTGAAATAGAACTATAATACCTAAATAACTATATATATATAAATATAAGCATATATAGATATAAACATACATACAAATATATAAATATATAAAAATAAATACATATAACAATTATAACTATAATAATACTGTCTCTTTAACGTAACAACAAGAAAAGTTATGCTTTCATTGTAACAATCCTGTACAGAAATGATAAAGATTTGTCTTGGTGATTACTGTGAAAGCTATTTGTGAACTATGAAAAGTCACTTAGCTTAAAATTATTTACAACTAATTGTTTTAATCTAGCAGAAAACTTCAAACATTTGTTTGGATTTGGAGTCAATCTTGTAACATAATTTTCTGAATATTGAAGTTACAGCTTTAGTACTCATGATTTTAACAACAGTAATAGAAAATTAACTATGTGGAGGAGCATTAGGAATAAAAATATATATATATATGACCGTGATGCACAGAATACTTGAAAGAATTGGCCATAAAGTTAAAACTTATTACTTACTGTTTTACCATCTCAATAGTATAGCAGGCTAGTTACTCTCTAGCAGTTACAAATACCAGAGAGACTCTTAACATGCTCTAATGAATGCTAGGATAATACTGCTTTCTTTTGGATACCTACAGAAGGGTGACTTACTAGACAGTTCTGTTTTAATCTTCAAATATCAAATGAAAATTCAGTAAAAAATTAGCTTGTAACTTTAACCTTGAATGATGTATTTTCATATAAATGGTAGATTGTGTGGGCTCTAAATAAATAAATAAATTGATGATACTTGGATGTTGAATGCTAGCCAGTAGGATGATTTCCAGATACAAATGCATTGATGTATTTCAGCACTGTAAGTGATTTCTAGTTTAGGTCCTCTCTTCCCCCACACTATTCCTTTCTTGCCATTAATGTGAATATTCAGGGGACAGTAAACTGAAAGGTTTGTAAGATAGGGTAAGATAGTATATCTGTTATTTTAAAAAAATGAGAAGTTGATAGTAGTGAAATACTATTGATTTTTAGTAGAAGTCAGATTCAGCCCTCAGGAAGTAAATTGATGGACGTTTATTTTAGTACATGTACACTTGACTGTGCGAGGAAGTCGAAACAGCAGCTTAGATCTTGCAGCTTGAGTGAGCACAGTGGAGCTGGTGTGCCTGAATGCAGAGAGAGCAGGACCATGCTGTGAATGAGCTGTGTAGGATGTTTGGATGCCAGGCTGCTGTTTGATAGAGTCATTGTGAGGGGTCGTGTAGAGTCTTCTGAGTCTGAAATTATTCCTTGAGTCTGCTTCATCAGTCATGAACGTGGCAAGCTTTAACTTGCCATATTGGCCATGTGGATGCTATGTTGTCATATTAAGAGAAAAATGCAGCAATATTTTCTATTCCTCTCACTCCTCAGTAGATGTTTTCAATTTTCTGAGTTCGCATAGATTGGCTGTTGCCACTTTTACAGGGTGACAACGTTTCAACCATAGTGTTTTAAAAAGACATACTGAGAGTTATTTCCATGGTATTTTGTGTGAACTAGATTTGGGCTGGTATTCCACTTACTTAGAGCAAAATACTTTATCAACTCTGCTGAAAAATAGCATTGATGTAGTGCAACTTATGCTGTATCCTTAATAAGGCATAGGAGAAACAGAATGAAGGTTTTATAATAATGAAAAAGATGCTGAAACTTTAGAACATGTTATTAGGAAATAGTGAGTTATTTTGAGAAGTGACACATAGGAGGCAACTTTAAAATCTCCACCACTACTGGAACGACGTGTATGCATCCTGTCTTCAGTCAAGCGTCTTAACCCCTTTATCAGGCACTCATTTTTTGCCTGACTTTTTGAGGTATTTTCCAGTTTTTCTGTGGGTTACCTGAGCAGCTGACACTTCATTCTACTCTGAAGACAAAGTTCTGTTAAGTCCTGCTGAAGATGTCAAAACAGTGGACAAAGAAGTCATTTATTGAATCTGTATGTTAAATTCTTTTGCAATCTTTTTTTTTTTTTATATAAACACATTATTTTATTGGGCTGTGAAGTGTCTTATTCATTAGTATAGCTGTGTTGTGTGTGTATACCTGAGTAAGATCTCAATTTTGATTCTGTAGTCAAACATTTCAGTATGTCTCAAACTATATTAACTCATTATGTGCACCAGATACACATTATTTTCTTACTCCAGGTAAGAATTAGCCTTGTTTGTGCTTGATGCATAAAAGCCTGTGGTCTCATATTTGGCAATTGTAAATTAATTAAGGAGCAAGAAGAACTTGTGTAAATTATTTGATTTAGTTGAGGAAAAATGTTGAAAATAAGTGGTGCAGGATATAGTATGCAGTGGCTATGACTGTAATGGTTGGAGTTAACAACCTTACTAACTTCTCTTTGAAGTTTGAAATTCTGTTTCTTCATTGAATCACGTGCTACTGAAGGTTTTTTCCTAGTAGGTGTGTTTTTCTTGGTGTATATGGTGGCAATACTGTTTAACTTCCCTGTTTCTGGAATGTGGTAACTTTTATTTTGACAGAGATTTCCAAGATTTTTTGTAGCAGTGATGAGATACTAATAGGGAAGCTTAGAATCATTTCTTCTCTTTGTCGTGGATTGTCTTAGGTCCTTTTTTTGGTCATTTGTAACCACATAATATCTTTCTGGAATAGTAATAATTAATTTCTTCAATTAATTTTTAAAGGTATTTTAGCTAAAAATAGCTACTGGAAATAAGGATCTCTAATACAGTCCACAGACTATTTTATACTGTAATTTGAAAAACTATAATACAGAGAAACCAGTCATTTACAGTTTGTTCATGCTGGGTTTATTTCATATATTTTTTGTGGATATGATTGTATGATTTTGTCCAAGGTTTATTCCTGCTCTATAGAAAAGTGTGTCTGTGGTCTCTTGTCTCAAATGTAGATTCAATTTGATTTTATTTTTTTTTAATGATGATTATTGGAGAGGCTGAGGCATCAAAGTGAAAGACACTCAAAATTGCTATATCTTTTGTTAGTGCCTCAGGTTGCTTGGTTGCTTGATTTTTTTTCCTCCTTGTAAACAAGCAGCTTGTGTTTGCTGTAGAAATGTGTTGGTACGATTGTTTAGCTTAGATGGGATGGGATTATTTGCAAGCTGAGGGAGGATATTACAGAGGAGGTAATTTATCTGTGTTTTTCTTAATAGGTTTTGTGAAATTCAGCTGTGCCAGGATCCTGTTTTGGTCTGCTGGACATGACTCTTATTAAAAGGAAGAGTCTATGGGTTAACCACATGACATGAGAATCTTAAGGGACCTCCATGTATTTGTCATGAGTGAAGCTGCTTAATGTCTTCTGTGTTGCAGATTGCAACTCAGGTGTCTCCAGTATGTCGTAAGGGTCCATGTTCCTGGTTTAGATTTCTAGGTGTGTGGTGGTTCTCTTTCATCTAGCCAGTGCTGTTGCCCTCTATGCAGAACTGTAATGATAACTGTGTAATCCCTACATTTGCACCTGAGGAGCCTACCAAAAGACTCCTCGTCAGAGGAGGGTCTGTCTTCTGTAGGTAGTCATTAAAAGGACGCAGGTGCTTTTTAAGTATTGAAGAGGCTGGTCAAAGCCAGGCTTGGAGATTGGCACAAAACCACTTCCCTTGACCATAGAAGGAGCCTGTATGCTTGGCATAAATGGAACATCTGACTTCCAGAGATCTGCAGCCTGTGAGATCAACCTTGCTGTGCAGAGTCTTAATTTAAGCGAAAGGACTTGAAATAAGACTGATACTTGTTATGTGGATCAACTGGCATAGTTATGTATTCCTGCTTGATCTGGACTGTGTGTTAGTTAGTTGATGATATATTGTACTTGTTCAGTAAATGTGAAATTAAAAGGGATTTGTGTTCTCTCTAGCTGTGCAGATTCTACACTGTTGACTGAACACTTCTCAATATATTTCCTGGTCAATCACAATATGTGATTTATGCAACAGTATCAGGGCCTTGGCACTTGGAAGCAAACTTGGGCTTTAAAAGTGCAGATGCTGCAGGGAAATACTGGTGTTCTGCAAAGCATTTCTTCACGGCAGTGCCTGTGTCTTTGTTCTTCTAGAACAGCATTGTGGCTTTATAAAAGGTCATTGGATTCTATAGGATGTTATAGTTCCTTAATATAATATCCTGAGGTGCTTATCACACCTATTTGAGATGTCCTAAACAGCTTCAAAGAGCTGGAATGCTGGCAGTAGGAGAAAATACATGCAGGTTTTGGTGTGCTGGAAAGCTTCCCTGAAATTTAGATGAATTCTTTGCTAAGGATTGTGGGATTAGGGCCAAACTCTAAAGTATTCCATCTTAAGTGACAAAGATGGATTTTAATCCGTTTTATAGAAACAGTTGTGGCAACATAATACAATTTCAGAAAGCTGATAGTGTCAGTTATATAGTTGAGTGGTCAGATACATTGCTATAAGTAAAATGTATTTTTTTAAAATGCTATGTTGGTACTGGTGAGTCTTTTTTAGAGAATTAAGTGTAATTGGTTGCTTATAGATCTATTTGCTGGCAACAAATATGGGGAGCCATAAAACGAAACAAAGACACCTGTGTATGAACTCTTGGGAGAGGAGGAAAAAGCTGGAGAAACAGTAGAGTACACCTCTGTTTCTGTAAATATTTACTAAGAGCTCTTATAATTATGGAAGAAAGTATATCTTGCACTGGAGCAAGTAATGTTGCAAGTAATTGACACTAACTTTTTTGATCTTTTTAAAGAAATCCCTTTGAAGCTTTGAGAATACTGCTGTGAAAGCACATTGCTCTGAGAGTATAGTATTTTTCATACTTTAACAGGTTGTGTCTGCTGGGGGATTGTTTTCGAGTGGCTGTTTTCAAGGAGACTTAGTGGGCTTCTATAGAGTCATAAGTATTAAGGCTGAAAAAGGTGAAGATATTAAAATCACCAGGGACGGGAAATCAACCCAGCTAAGTTTGTGAGTCTGGTTTTCAGAGAGTATACATTGTGCCAAGGGCTGCTGGTCTACAGTACCAAGGAAGTTAAGAAGAACTTGGCTCATGGTCTTTAACAAACTGGCTTATAGGTAAATCATTAGAAAGTAAAGAGAACTTTGGGTTCTCCATTTGCAAAATCCATATCTTGGATTTTGTATACAGCTGCTCATCCACGTTGGATTAGGGGAGAGTATAACCTGCTTCAGTGCAGCATTTTTGTCCTGTATTGCTCACTTCACTAAATGGTTTCAGGGAGTGGTGATGTATTTTCATTATGGAACATGATGGAACTTCTTGCCTCACTTCATCTTTCCCCCATTTCTGTGTTACTGACAGATTTGCATTGACAAAGGTGAGGCCACAAAAGATTTCTAAAAGAAAGCCGTTGATAAAAATTGGAAAATAATCCTTTAAAATCTTTATCCTACTTCAGGTTGCTCAAGAGTTTTAAGTGAGGATGTGGCAAGAAGAGAAAGTGTAGGGAAAAGGTTGCCAGGTTGCTCCTCTTATGCTTCCCTGCTTTCTTTTTCTCTCTTGTGTATCTCTCCTGCAAGAAGATGCATTTCTCTGGACCTGTCTCCTAACCTGGAAGTCCAAAAGTTGCAGTATCCAGCTAACATTTAGTGTGTGACCCATCCGGTGTGTTCAGGTGGCAGGGGAGGTGCCTAAGTGAATGTATGTCATGCCAGGCATGTTTGTCTCCTTGGTAAGTTGCTGAAGGTCAGTTTACAAAACAGGAGGGTGTTTGACGGTGAAAGTTGAGGATAACCTTTTGTTTTAAAACATGCTGCTCTCTGGAAAACAGAGGTCTTCCTCTAGGATGCTCTTGTAAATCTGAAACCTCTTTTGATACTAGGTGCCTAAGCCATTTAGCAGTGATGGAGGCAGGGATTAGTCTTTGACAGAGTGCCTGGATGTAGTGTTTCTGTTCCCCTCTCCACAATATTTATGAGGCAAGAGCACTTACCTGGGACTGACCAGTGTTCAGTAGCTTTCTGGCTGAAAAAAGTTCTCAATCATCTTTCCCCCCTCTCCACCTTATGGCATGTCTTAATCATATATTGTTTGGTAGAGTGCTCTTGTTCTTTTTTACTGCAGCTGTTTTCATGGAATAATTGGATATCCACTGTAATGGAAAGGGAGCATGAACATGACTTCCCACAACTTACATGAGTCCTTATCCCTGTTCCTATGAATATTTAAATTTTTGATGTGAATATTTCTTCAATTTAACCAGTGGAAAAGGTTGTTTTTTATCCCAAGTGGGAGAGGTAAAAAGCATATTTTTAAGCTTTTTGAGAACACTCTAATATTGTGTTTTCAGGCTAGTGGCTCAGGAGCAGTTCCTGAACTTTTGTATTTGTCCATTTTTACCCAGAATGGCAGTCAAACTCTCACTTGTGGATCTGAACCAGAAGTCTGATTGACCTTTTTTTTTTCCACCTCACTGTTACCTGCTGGAAATAGGACAACTACCTTTGATGGCATTTCAGTTGGCAGTTGTGAGAGAGTATCTAGCTCTGCTTCACAAGAGTTCTTCCTTGTCAAAACTTGTTGACCTTGTTAATGACTACTGATATAAATTAGAATAGGCACAAATATGCATTTGACATCCCAGCTGAGCAAACTTCCTAGCTACTGTAAAGGTGTGTAAAAAGATATCTCTGTTCCTAAAATAATTTGTATACCTCACAGAGTTTGACATCTTTCAGAACTGTTGTTCATCAGAGCCCAATATAAAAGAGGGCAGAAAAATTCTTGCTTAGAAGTCACTGTTTCTTTGTCTCTACGTTTAGGAGTTGGAATGGCTGGCTTCTGGCTTCTCATGGGGTGAGCAGATCAGAAATACAGAGGTACACACAGAGTTTGGTAGATTTTAGCTGAGTATTGCCTAGTATGTGCTTTTGGGGCAGGCATGCTGATTCAGTTGTTGTTGTGTCTCCAGAGATGGGGTTGGTAGGTAGTTTGGTGTATTAGTCACTGATTCCTTCCACCCTTGCTTTTTGTCACTTGTAAGATGAGCATGTTTTGCAAAAATTCTGTCTCTTAAGAAACTTCCACCCTCACTTTGTGTGCAGGGTGGTATTGCAGGAGTTCCCACATTGCTGGCAGGCTGCACCTGGCAAAAGCCGTGCTCTCTCCTTGGTGTAGTGAATGGAGCTGTAAATTCAAGCCAGCAGCTGCACTGAGGCCATGTTTGTGGTGTTGGGTCTTGAATGTGCACTGATAGAGGAACAATGTGATGGCTGTAAGGTGGGAGGCAATTTCACATGTGTGGTAATGGTCATCAACCAAGAGCAAGATTTCTTGTTCCGTGATGGTTAAATTCTGTGTGTGTACTGTGGAGTGCCTCTTTGAGTGCCACAGACAAATCTCTCCAGTGGCAAATTTTCTATATATCATATCTGCTTCTGCGTATGTGTTTCTGTCCTTCTTACAAGCTCCCAGTGGAAAGGCAGAAGAACTAAACGTTTTTATTTTCTAACATTTTGTTTACTCAGAGAAAACTGCTTGATTTTGTTTCATTTCATGTAATGCTTTTGAATGGTTGTATACCCAGCTTGCAAGGGAGAGGATAATTGAACATATTTCAGATAGTACTATGTTGAGGGGTTTCTGTCTGTTTTATTTTATTCCTAAGCATGGGATTAAATCCCATCTATACAAATTTGTTTAATAGTACACATAGCTCTGAAATTAAGAGATATAATAGCAGCTATATTAAATTAATCCTGGGGAAAAAGAGCATGTCTAGTTTCTTAATTCTAAATTGGAAGTGTCTGTATTTATTATAATTGATATGGACAATGTATTTCTGGACCAGCACTATAAATTCATTATAATTACATTTGTAAGTTTAATCCTTTTATTTTCCACGTAATTAGTACTACAAAATCTATAAGAACCTTGACAAAATTATATGAAACACAAATTATATCAAATTCTGAAGTCAACTAAGCATAGCCCACATTCTCATCTGTACCTCTGCTATAGACTCAACTGCTTGAACTCCAATGCAAGATCATAGGTAAAATAAGTATTTATTATGTAAATATATGGCATCAAATATAAATAATTTTGGTTTTTAGTACCTTTGGTTAAAAGCTGATGCTCATTAGAATCTCTGGGGGATTTGTCCATGACAGCAGATGAACATTTTAACCTCTTGACAGTATACTTGGGAATACAAACCCAAAAGGTATTTGCAGGTAGTGACATGCAACATCTTTTTCCAGATAATCTAGCAGTTAGTTTCTCACTTCAAAAGTTAATCTTTCCCCATGGTTATATTAATGCAGTTCAGAGTGATACTATGCTAACCATTTGACACAAAAGTACTGTGAAGCCCGTTTTAATCTAGATTACTCTGGATGCAAAATCCCTGCTTTACTACTATAAAGAAATTTAGTGATTTTTTTAAATTAATATTATTTGTAATGAAGAATCTATACTGACCAGATGTTTGCTTTTTAAAATTCATAAAACAAGAGACATATCTGAACAACATCATGTACCGTTTCTTAGTGGAATAACATATCAAAAGAGCCTTGTTACTTGGTGCAGCATGTTTCCAATTATGAGCAACCATGACTTGTTTAAAAAATAAAAATAATGTGGCTTTTTCATTTCATGGTTTAACTTGTTTTTCTCATCAAATGTGGAAACATTTTACTTTGGATGGATGTTATTTGTGAGCTTTGTAAGCTTTTAGACCATCATGTTTTCCTGCAAAGTGTTGCTAAAGTGAATGTTTAAGCTGTGATTGAAACCTGTTCCTATGAGTGTCTGTGCTCAGCTTTGAGTAAAGTAAGAGTAGTCCTGCTGAGTGGGGCATAGGTTCCCTGGAATTACTTGAGGAGAGCCATAGCTCAGCACATGAGTTGTTCTGTTATCTTTAGTAGGGTTACCTAGGATGTTAAGTACAGTATTCATTGCATTGCTTACTGAGAGTTGGAGCCAGGTCAGGATTTGGTTCCTTCTTTGCAGTTCCCAGTAGTATCCTGGGTAGCAGTCAGGCTGCATCTGCATTTGGATGCTTGGCCAAGTTTGTGGCCTTGCAATGTGTGTGCATCCTGTGATGCCTCCAGTGAGGAAGCCCTTGGAGGCTGCGGTTCAGACCACCTCTGGTAGCTGTCATTGCCCGGTCAGCAGGAGTTTTTTATTGCCGTCAGACCTGTGCTTTTCCTTCCCACCCTCAGCTCCTCTGCTCCACTTGCTCGCAGACACAGACTGCTGTGGGCGTGGGGACGGTGCTGCCAAGGCTCCAGGCTCCGACCTGTGTGGGTGCCTTTGAGCCATCTCCTGCTGGGAGCCCAGCCAGCACAGTGCTGGTGCTGCAGCAAGCTTGAGGGCTGGGAGGGCAGTGTAACCTGCTGATGGAGAGTGCACTGGCCCTTTCTGGCTGGCCAGCAGCTTTGCCCAGGGCCATAGGTCTCCTCTCTGGTGTACCAAAGACGTGTCTCTGTGAGTGGGATTCGGTTCCTTGCGTTGTGCTGTCGAATGGCCTGGCCTGACGCCTGCAGATGTACGTGCTGTTAACCTCCAGTTGGGTTGTATCAATAGGATTGCTCTTCCAGGAAAAGTGAGTTAGCAGAGTCATAGCCTCAGTCGATTTGGCAGATGACATGGGGAGGAGAAACAAAGGGATAAAGCCACTGAGTGATTCGCTGAGAGTCAGGGCAGAAGCCTGCAGCAGAGCTGGGGGTTCCATGTCCAATGCCTGATGTGCTCTGGCAGTCACGCTGCCAGTGGAATAAATTTACTGATTATGAATAACCAGCAACGTGTTTTGCTACAAGCCACATGAATAACTGTTTCTGCCTGCGTGCTTGTTAGCAGATGAGAATTATTTTTAGAAATTAAAAAAAATTGTATTTACTGCTTACTGACTTTGAAAATTAATAGGCAGAGTAGATGTTCTTTAATTGACTAACCATTGTGTTCTCTTCACAGTATATTCAGCAAGTCTGTGAGCATTTGGTAGTTTCATAGCAGTTTGTGTGTGTTTATTCTCTGATTTATTCCCTGAGAAGTTTTGGTAGAATCAGATGAATTAAGTAGTTTGGAAACTCGGCAATGATCATGGATACTTTTCTTAATAAAGCTCAAAACTAAGAGGAAACCTCACTATTGACGCAGTGCTGGACTTTGTATTTTGATTAGTGCATGCCCATGGGCAGTGAGGCTACCACAGAATATGTTTGTGCCCTGTAGGAATTTTGAGTTCTTGGATAAAGATGGTTCATACTGCTGTGACTTGCTGTGTGAGTGGAATGTTGACCTGAGGCTTTAAATAAATAAAAGATACTGAGGTAAAAATAAACATTATATTGATTTTTTTGTTTGTTTGGTTAGTTTCTGGTTTTACTTTGGCATGGAACTTAAGTTTTTTTTCCCAAGTAGGCTTCCTCTGAAGCTGACATGGGTCAAATGATAACTGTAGTTATTTTTCCTTTATTGAATCAAAACTTATTCTAAACATGATTCAAAACTTATTGAAGTCTGAGGAAATAGTTTTATTATTAAAGACTATGTTTGGGGTGGGTGTTTTTAGTTATAGGTCATCATTATAGACTCATTGGATGATGTGTTTATTGTGTATGAGGTCTTAGGCTTGTGCCCACAGTCCTATCATCCACCTACAAAACCATGCAAACCAAGTTATGGAAGTGTCTGAAGCATCAGCCACTTCACCTCCTCCAGTTTAATTCTGACTGGACAATGCCTGCTGTACTGTAAGAACAACATCAGTTATACTTGGTTGCTAATAGTTTTCCCTCATGTCTGCCCTAGACTGGCATACTTCTGAAACCATGCTTGTTTGTATCCTTTGCATTTTCCACCAATTTATCTATCTGAAGATGAGGTTTTAAATTTTTTAAAAAATATTTTATTTGGCTCTCATGCTCATTCTCACATTGGGGAATGTAAATTTAGTTTTTGTGTTTCCTCCTTCCATTTGAAGGAAGAAAGCAATAACACAGAGTTAGCAAACACAGAGTTTGAACACTCACTTGTTTGCCTACATGATGCATCTATGCTACTTCCCTGAACAAAAATGGGAACAAAGTGGTTTGTTAAGTGTTTCTTCCTCAAATGAGGAATTGCTGCTCCCATCTGAGAGCTGTCCATCCTGCCCCATCCTCATCCGTGCAGCCCTTTGGGATGGTGTTGGCAGATTTGGAGCTCCTCCCAAGATGCATCATAAGCCAGATCAAGTTCTTAATTTGAAACGCCTGTCCGGAACAAGCAACGAAAACTCATGTACTGAAGATTGGATAGATAAATTTGACTTAGTTTCTGATCAGAAAAGTGGCAGCAAATAAATGGCAGTGGTGGAGGCAATGAGGCTCTTTCCTTTTGGTCTTGACAAGCTATTAATTAATCTTAAGATGTGGCATGAAATAAAACTCAAGTAATATCCTAAGTATTTGATCATACAGTGGCTCCAGTTGACTTCAGCAGGACTAATACCTTAAGTAGACCTTAGCTGTCAGAGATTCAAAGCAATTTAGCAAGTCTTGCATATATGTAAGATACATCAGCCTTTGTTTTTGGGTAAACTTGAGGGAAAAGGCTTTGTACTGGTTTATCAGAAGCTTGTGTGGATTGAAACTTGCACAGATAAGCCCTGGGCTTACTCTGACATCCATGTTTTGTATCTTATTTATTTTGGTTTTATGGTCCCAATGGAATTAAAATATATAGGAATACCGACTTATTGTGTCAATACATGAAAACTATAGACTTTTCTAAGTAACAGTGTTTGTTCCCAAAGTGTTCCAAATAACTTCAGTTTTTAGAAAAACTCGTGCAATACATCATCTAACTAAAATTTTCATTTAACTTGTAAACTTGGGGACAACACACAGCAAAGAAAATTGCTATAACTATTACATTTTGATTTTTAATGGTCAGATTATCAAATTATTTTAATGTTGTGCGTTAATAAATAATAATGTCTCTTTGTGGAGTAGGCACATACTATCCACTAATTCTTTGCAGTGAAGAACCACTAAAGAAGTCAGCTGCATTCTTTAAAATAGAATGGGTCTTATTGTGATCAGTTTCTATTTTACTGCATAATTCACCTTGACTGTGTAAAGCAGCTTTGTGTTCAGTAAATGGGAGAAGACTCATCCCTTTTGCATACCTACTAATTTTTTTTACTTCTGGGATAATAGTTGTTTAGTAAATCAAATAACTGAATTAAAAGAAGGTTCTTTCTATACTTTGCTTATGTTTTAAGTAGATGACTTCCCTAAAGACAAAGTAACTTGTTTTTTTGAAACTTGTTTTTGGTGTCTGGAAATGGAAAGCATTTTTTAATATCCAGCTGACAAAAAAAATGAAAGAGTTAAGCTTGTACCTATTTTTTTCCAACCCCTTTTCCTTTCCACTGGTGCAAAAAACTGTGATGGTCACAACTTGAGTGAGGAGGGGGGATTTTGTGTCAGGTTTTCCAACTCATTCCGTGTCCTGCAGTTTGCTGACCTGAAGAGCCTTAGCTGAAATGTTTTGAAAAGGGAGTGGTGTTAGATTAGGAAATATTCCCTTTATTACATTTGCAATACCTTATGGTGTATACAAATATGAAAGTAATTATTGGACAGCTGCTTTTTTTTTCAACATGAAAACCCATTCTAAATAATCTCTATGGTATTTTTTATGTTGTCTGTATCATGTATATAAAAAAAAAATTTGTAGCTTTGATTGACTTTCTTTCATTTTTCTTTTCAGAGTGAAGGAATTAGTTTTCTCATCATGACCTCAAACAACAGAGTACAACATTCAAAGAAGCTGCTCGGCATATTTGATTTTTTTTTTATTTTTATTTTTGGTAACTGAAGCTGCTTAATGTTTACTTTTTATTGTTGTTAGTGTGGTCCTAACAGTTGTTTAACTGTTGTGGACTTTACTGTACAACAAATCTGGGAGGAAGGGAAGGCAATCTGCCTAACTCATTACCTGTCCATGGCATCTATGTTATCATTTTGCTGCTGTTTTGACAGAAGCTGGAGATGCTCTTTAAATCATAGGAACTTTTCTGCCGGCCTCTTTAACTAATGGCCAATGCCTTCGTTTTCTTTTTCTTCAAGGACAAACTGTATTTATTCTCTGGCATATTAGGGGATTCTGTAACACCTGCTGAAGCAGCAAGATCTGGTATTTACTGGCATAATTTCAAGCCTACGACAGTACTACCTACCTCAGTTCAAAGTAAAGCCGGATTTGCGGTGTTGGTGTACGACAGGAACTCCTTTTTCTCTGTGCTGAGTTTCTCAAGAACGGTCGCCAGCCTTACTGAACTTGCAACTTGTACAGCTGCTGCTGCTGCTGGGTTTTGAATCACTAGCCGCAGGGTTTACTTCTCAGACAAAGCCTAAGTAGGGCACTGAAAAGTCTAAAATGGGATGAAACTCTGTGAATCAGACTTGGACAGAGGATTCAGAGTAGTTAAAAAGTATAAAACGTATAACTGAAACAACATAAGTTAAAAACATCAACCTGTATTAGGGGTATCTCTGTACCTTTGACACACTTGTTTAATCCTCTCTATGTAGGTGTTTATGTAGGTACTTCAGATTGCAAAAGCCTTTTCTTCTATTTAAAAGTTCACTTTTGTCAGCTAACTGTTCTTAGCTGCATTTCTTGTAACCAAAAATCCACATAAGCATGCTAGGAATGCAGGGATGATAATGGGTATCGGGCAGATTCAAGAGCTAATGTTAACACAGTATTATCTTGCCATCTATAAAGTCCTGATATTTGCCTTTTACCAAGAAAGCACCATTGTAGCTGCAGGCACTATTACAGGGAAGAAGAACCATAGCAGTCACTTGTCCTGAGTTCTTTTCAAGGCTAACTGTGCATCACATTCCCAGTGGCCTGAAAATCTGAGTGGTGTGGCAGCTACTGTCACAAAAGTCACATACAACTGTTGCACCAGACTAGCAGAATGTCATGTCATGCCACCTTGCTTCTCCTTTGATTGAAGTGTTTGTGTACATTTTAAAGGTACCCAGCCAGTGCCTGCTTTGATAGACATGTAAGTATTACTAAATTATGAGTTATGTGAGGCTCTTTCATTTTCTTTTTTTTTTTCTTTAATCATTGTGCTTGGTGGAACCCGTACTTCACTATTGACATTATCTTTTTTTTTTTTTCTGAGGAAGACAAGAGTCAATGTCTTAAAAATACAATGAGCGGCAATGCAGTCTTCCTGCTTACATGCTGAATTTTTAGAACTGAGGATTGTATTACAAGACAAAGATGAATGTAAACTAATTCCTTTCCTACTCCATGGTACACTTTATTTTTCAGTGTAATTTTTGGGGTCTTAAATCACAGCAATGCATAGGCTAATACAATATTAGATCTAAAATCAATTTAAATATCTGATCTGATTGAGTTTTTCTCTAATACTAATGCTAGAAATGGTTATAAGACATTCTAAAAATGCTGCTTGTTCAAGTCTGGAACTAAAAAAACCTGCATACCTTTGATATTTTCTTTCTAACCCCTCCCTGCTCCCCGCCAGCACTGAGTGTGGTACCTGCTGAATTCAGTGTTTTGAAAGCCTCTATTTTCAAATATCCCTCTGTATCAATTAAGAAATCATGCCACTAAAACAAATGGCTAAACTGCATACAGCAACTTTTAAAAAAACCCACAAAAACAACAACTTGACAAAATAATAAAATATTCTCTATCCTGTATATTTCACAAAGGCATATGCAATACTTACATTCTTAATTTAGTTTACAGAATGGAACCAAAATGTATAAATGTTATGTTTGCTAAAACTTCACAATGTATATTGGGTCTTTGTACATTTTGCCTGACTTACCTTAAATTTAAAATATTTTTTGCTATATAACCTTAACAGTTATTAAGCAGTGTTTTCTTTTTGGGTACGTATTGTTTCTGGATATCAAGATGTTAAATATATTTCTTGCTATTGTGATATGACAAGAGACTTAACTTATCTTGCTGTGTCTTCCAATGTACACGCTGTATATAAGGATAAATGTAATGCTGCTGGAGACCAGAATAAATGGAACTAGAATAGTGTATTGTATTTAGTCTGTATTGATCATGGATGCTCTCCTTAATAGCCATATGCAATAAAATACGTTATTTATGAAAGGAGTAAAGTATTTGTGTGCCTATTTTCTCTAGGGGTGAAGTGGATTTTTCTGGTTTTTTACATAAAATCAGTTTATTCTCTTTTTTGAATGGAAACACACTTTCTGTGAATAAATCTCTACTGCACTGCTCTTAATTGTTTTCCTTTTAACTCCTGAAACATCATGAAATCATTTTAAATCTTGTTTAAGGATAAAACCATTGGTTTTATAAAGTGCAGTTTGGGTATTTGAGGAAATAACTAGGAGCAGAAGGAATCTTAATTTTTAGTTCCAGTTTTAAAAGTGCGTGGAAGACTGTGGGAGTCCTTCTGGCAGCTTATTTGGTGAGAACAGACTTGCCCTGTAGAAGCTGTATAGTCACTTACACTGGTACAAGGAGAGTGGGTACCTAATGGAATTTGTAGTTGTCTCCTGCTGCTGGTTTGCATGCAGGGAGCCAGGGTGATTTGGTCAGTAGGAATGTCTCTTTACACCTGACAGCAGACCCTTTTCAATGTTCCTAGCACCCAGGAAAGTGATGGGTGTGGGTCAGGCTCCTGACAGGAATTGTGGCTTCATAAAAAGCTTGATGTCTGTTTTGCAGCAGTCTTGGTGAGAACCCCTTTGCTTAAGCTCAAGAGTGTCCATATGACATATCTCTGATCAGATGCAAGGCCTGCTGGTGCGAGGACGAGACAGGATCTCACTGTCTTTCGTGTTTAAACTCATTTGAGGTGAAGTCCTGCCTTGGAATATGTATGTTGTGTTCTTCTGGCCACATCTGCCACTAGGTAGCTTGTACTTTCATGGCTGCCTGATGTTTTGGGGATGGTTCAAGGACCATACTTGTACACCTTGGCCTTTAAAGGACAAAACCTGGCTCACTGTGGTGAGATCCTTCCTCTGAAAGTGGCTTGAATGGAAAAGAGCAGTTCTCTTTCTTGCAGCAGTAGGATCATCCTGTGGCTGCTGGAGTGTCCATATAAGCCACAACATGCAGAAATAAATGAAAATGCTCCCCAAAAGAGAACGTTCAGTTCCTTGTCTCATCTGTCCCGACCTTCTTGTCTGTAGGCTTTTCTAGGGGAGAGAAAATGGGACACTGTGAGTTTTGTAGTGACTACATCCTTAGCAAGAAAAAGCAGTTGGTTCAGTCTTTGGAATTGCTCTGGAGAAGTGCAGCTGTCCAAAAGAACTTCCTCATTTTTCTGCTGTCAACAGAGTATAAGATTGGTACCTTAAGGTACCATAGAAGAAGAATGTCTTTGATAAGACATCTGGAAATCTGGTAGCAGGTTCTCTGGAAACTACAATTTCTGATAAGCAGAAAATAAAAGAAACCTTTGGATATTTTCTTCCCTCAGCAGTTTGATGTGATGTAGGATGCTTTGAAACAGAGCAAAGTTTACAATGACTTGGAAGTGGTGCTCTTCAGTCATTTTCCAGTGACTGTACTTCTCAAGGATGAATCCATGGCTTCCAGCCCCCTTAAGAACCTGCATTTACTCTTTGTGGTACATGATTCAGAGAAGGATTGATAGATGTCCAGCTTGCTTTCCATTCTCAAACACCATGGGAATGGTGTAGGTCTATGCTGTGCCCATTCTGAAGTAATCTGTGGGTGTTCTGGGGTTTGCTTTTGGGAGAGCCATTGCTGAATAGTGCAAAGGGAACAAATTTGGCTAGAAGTGCAAGCCTTAATGCTTTGTAGGAGGCAAATCACCGAACAAATCTTTTAGTGTATTACTACAGCTTCAGTCTTTTCCAGATGGCTTTTCCACCTTGAGAAACTTCATCTTCAGCCAGCTCTTGCAGAGATCAAAAAAGTAATAGGGACAAAAAATGTCATCATTCAATTTTGAAAAAGTTGGGCTTTTTTTTCCAACTTTTTGTTTTTGTTTATATATCAATGTGATGTGTCCTATCTGTCAGACTAAACACATGTTTTATAATGCTCAGTCTAGGCATGGGGAACCCATGGTATGTGGGATGGACATGGCACATAACATTGCCTCACATGACCTACGGCCTCATTTTTTTTGCATTTTATTAGGCAACATAGTGTCATGTGTTGAATGCACAGCTGCCAAAACTTTTTGAAAAGTCCGCTTGATCATCAGTATTTCTTTACAGGCACTCCTTATGTTTTCTCTTTTCATGTTCTCTTTTCTCCTTCGCAAAAAGTGAGTAATAAATACAATTGTAAAAATGCATCAGTAACTGCTAAACTGAATGTAGAAGGTGTGTCTAGAAGGTGAGGAGCACTACTGCTCTTATGTAAAAAGAGAATGCAAACATCAGGCTATGTTTACATATCTCAAATGGAGGAGACACACCTTGAAACATCCATTAATGTGAATAGGAGGAGGCACTAGATAAAGGAACAGGATTCCCTTCATTGGAAACAAGCTTCCTGCAGATGGACCAATTTAATCTGACTCCCTCATTTGACTGCAGTTAAGCATTAGTATATTATTCTACCTCAACCTTTAAAATTTCTTCTACTGCTCATTCAAGTAGTTTTCCTTCTCATTAAATAATGATCCTGTCTGAAAACATGGCTGTACTGAACAATTCATACATTGGTGTGAATAAGCTATATTGCAGACAAACTTCAACATGGAAATTTTGCTTGAGCAAAAGGGGCCAGACTTAGATCTTGTAATATGACTTAGACTTCTCTCCCCAAAAAGTGAACTGAAGTGTGTGCATAGTTCAAAATATAAGATCAATTGATGAAATTTATAGGGGATGAATTAACTACATCTCCACTAGAATATTATTGTGTAAAAGTCTGACCTTAAAAGTGTAGAGTTAATATGTGCTCTTATGCTCCTAATTACATTAAAAAGATTCCTTTCACCAAGGCATAATGGCTTTTTGAACAACTACACTAAATTACTGTGGAAAGTTGTTCTGGTACCCCCTATAAGGTCTCCAAGGCAAAGTCTAATTATCTGATGTTACAATATATTTCAACTGTCTTTGACAGTTTTCTGGGGGGAAAAATAATTTCTGTATCATTGGATCTTCACTGGCAATTTAGCTGATTTAGATGCAGATTTTGAAGAGAAAGGATCATCCTACAAAAGGACAGGAAAGTGCAAGGACAGGGGTTGTATTATGCCTTTACTTCAGCTGTGTGATAAACACAGGAGAAGGTGTCATGGTTCATATACATGAGTATACACTTAAACAAGCTACCCAGAAAAAGGAGAAACAAGGGATACAAGGCAGGAATGGTGCCATATCTATTATTTTACTTAATCCAGTCCAGAGGTAACTATGAGGTATTTACCCCTTCCCTATGGAGCAATGATTGCCTTAAATTATCTCCCACTTGGGATCAAGTATTGTGACAACACAGACACTGGGGAGTAAGTTCACTACTGGTCAGCTACAACATGACCACCAGTAGTCCTTTTACTGCTGCCAATTAGTAGTTTAAATATCACAAGCTGTTGCACAAAGATAAACTCTGGAGCCCTGGTCCCAGTGGCCACACATTAGGAATATGCCACCATTGCATTCACGGTGATTTACTGCAGATGCAGCTCTGATTCAGATTAATTTGGGAGGTTGTTTTTGTATTTCTGATTTTTTTTTAAAACCTTATGTCCTCCAAAAGCTGTTCTGCATTGTGGTATAAGATTGCCTTTGAGCAGTACTTCAGGAAATTTAATTATAGTCAGTTATTTATCATGCCTATCAAGCTGTTCCATATAAGTATCTTGGTTCTTAAGTGGGATACATGAAGAATATTTTTTTTTCTAGAAGGCCAAACCTCACAATGACTGCCCATTTTCTCAAGGCTAGACTGCTTTTAAATGACTTTTTTTTTTTAAATTCTGGTTCAATGTGTCAATGGAAGCAGAGTGGAATTTTCACAACTAGTCTATGCCTTTAGCCAATGAATCGATAAAGCAATCCAGTATTTTTTTCAGCTGCAGATAAATGAATGTTTCTCTAAAGGTTTCATAAGATTAAAGGTTAAATTTTAAACTTATTTATCTAAGAACAAGTATTAAAGTGTTTCTACTTTGAGGAGAGTCTTTTCTTAGTAACAGACTTGACAGAAGAGGAATAATGTTTTCCTTCTTTGCTGTGATGCATCATGTTTAATATCCCAGTGCTGGATTCTATATTATTTTAATCAAACAACGATTTTACTATTTCACGGGAAAGACTTTCACTGTATAAACATTTCATTTTTTTATTGACTATGCCTGTATTTCTCAGATGGTAACAGACTCCAGGATTTTTCTGTTCTTCTAAGGGAATAAAAATTAAAGGAAGTTTCTAATTTGGTAGCTGTAGTCCATTGCCTTCAAAGCCAGAGAAGAAGCACCACAAAAATATTCAAGACAGCATAATTTTCATTTTGAAAACTTGCTCTTTTGTTTCTGGACAATCATATTTATGTGATGTACCTGGAGTGCACCATTACCAGGTTATGTCCACGATCTTTGCTCTTCATTTAGAGGCATGCAGATTAGGAGAAACATCCAGGGGCCATGGACAGAAGAGCCTCATTTATCTTGGACTTACCGTTTCACTTTTCAGCCACTGAACTCCCTGTCCTGTGACAAATTATATGTTCCAGAAATTCTGTTGTTCTAGACTGCACTTGTCCTCAATTTGATATATAAAGCAGTGATACACCATCTCACTTTGAGGGGCATATCACTCTGTGTGAAGTTCTCCCACACTGCTCAGAAAAATGCTCTGGTTCTCCTCTTATGCAGAGTGGCACAAGGATATCAATGGACACTCTTGACAAAGGCCTAATTAGTCTTGTTACTACACAAGAAATTTCATGCTTTGTATGCATTCAAATATATTTTATCAGATGTCGGTGTATTTGGAGGATGTTATTTGTTTGTTTGTCCTGTTTTGTTAAGGAGTGGGTGACCACCTATCCTCAAGCACAGAAGATCTACAAGGTGCTACCTCTGAATGTCGCCTGAATGATAATTCAAATGACCCTGCAACTTCTGTCAGCCACCAGACTTCATCTTCCTTTCTCAGAGCCTGGAACATGGGCTGTGCCCCTCTTAGTGTGTCTGTGTAAATCATCACATTGATCTGTGAGATGTAGTGAAGGCAAGAGCTCTGCAAAGCTCTTTTTATACTGTTTCACTACATTAATGTGCCAGGAGGCTTTGGAAGATGTCTGACTCGAGCAAAAGAAAAGTGGGACTTTTTCTATCTCCTTTAGCATTTCAGGTTTTTCAGGAGCCTTACAAGGGAAGAAATAACCCCTCTGGCTAAGTACAGAGCCGCATGCATCATTAAACAGGAAAGCTTTGTGGTGGTGGGTATGGAAGCAGTGTAATACTGTATGGATGCATCATCTGCAGCTCCTGCTTCAGCCAGCCCCACTGCTTGGGAATGCCATGAAACATCCAACTGGGGGGGATCCTGGGGGTGTTTCAGCCCCTTCCTCCAGGTGTGCTGCAGGAGGTGTCCCTGGGCAGGCTAAAGAGGCTTTGCCAGCCTCTCTGCTGGGCTGCCAGGGATCCCCTGCCTCATTTCCGTGCATGCCTCCCTGGCGAGAAGCCAGCGTTTTGTTTATGTCTTAAAAGAAGATTCATTAATATGTTTTTTCCTGTTCAAATTTATTTGTGTGTTGTTTACCCTGCATAGGCAATTTTGCTTTTCTAGTACTGTTTATTTTTTTTTCTGTTGGCTGGGGAGTATGAAAGGTTTGTTTTTTATCATTAATATATTGGTGAGCTAAGTAATTGTTTGCAAAATGAACCACATACCATTTGAGGTTAAAGATGTTTTTTAAACAATTTTTAAGTTTCTGAACCAAGTTTGGCTAGCGGTAATTTTTATGCAGCCCCAAGGAAGTCAATACAATTCCTTAGTTATAACTGAGCATCATACTCAGCCTGCTGTAGTTTTCTCTGAGGCCTTGTATAAAGGATGCTCTTACGTGACATATCCAGGATTGCCAGTACCAGTAGCCCTGCCCTGCAGAAGGACTAGATGCAATGTGAATGTTGGCAAAGCCCCTTATTTCTAAACTGCCAGGATAAGATAACGTAACAAATTTAAAGAAGCAATGCTGAAGATACTGATCTGCTTTAATATTACACTACTGCCAAAATTGGTGGTGCTATTTTAGCAGAGAAATTAGATTCAGGTTTTTTGATGGTGTAAACAGGTGCATCAAACAAAGTGGTGAGAAAGTAGTAATTTCACAACTTTCATTGCACTGTTCTACAGAGTGTGTAACTTTTTTTCTGTATTTTTAAATTATGAGACCACAATGAAGTTAGTGGAGTTCCTTCCCTTCTTGTTACATGCATCAAATGATTTTTCTGTGGTCAGTTTGTGTATTCTTGATGGGCTGTGGAAGGAGAAGATGCTAAAGAGCGACTGCTCACAGTGCACTCTGCTCTTCACTCTGAGGGAAGGGAAGGGAAGGGAAGGGGAAGGGGAAGGGGAAGGGGAAGGGGAAGGGGAAGGGGAAGGGGAAGGGGAAGGGGAAGGGGAAGGGTGCCTGGGGCAATGAGACCGGTAGGGAGCAGTAACCTGTGGCTGCCTGTGCTCTGAGAGCCTGCCAGATACAGGGGAATCAGGGAGGCCACATGTCCAACATATTGCAGGGGCTTACAGTGGTCCTCGTGTGGTTATTTAAGCATAGGAGTTCATACAAAGCAAGAAGCATAGCACAAGCTTTTCCATTCCACAGTGCTAGAGCTTAATTAAGTTTGTCCTACAAACTGTCATTTTGGGGTGAAATTATTTTAATCATTTAATCATGTATTCAAGGTCAGATTGAGAGAAGGAATTAATGAATACATTCTGAAAGAAAGACACTTTCTGTTCAGTGCCACTCTGTCAGGGAATAGCTGAGATCAATTTCCTCTTCTTATAAAGCCATAGCACTGAGGCTTAAAAGATTTATGCTAAAAAAAAAAAATCTCCTCCTTTCAGGATGGGAAAAATGTGATTGATTGGCTCCCCCAAAGAAAGGGAGTCCTTGTCTAATTAATGCCCCCATTTGCTTTCTTTTAAGGTAAAGCATTAGGCAATGATCTTTTGTTCCATATTCTGTTTTCAGTTCTGCTGGACCAGTGAGTCAGGGTCAGCAATGCAACATTTTCCACTAGCCCCATGACCACAGCAAGGAGGATTTTGAAAGCCAGCTTCCACACTCACTCCTCAAAAGAGAGACATGTTCCAAAAAAGTGTAAGATCTCTGTCATCATGAATACCTATGTTTCAAGTTTAAAAACCTGTT